>NW_027287205.1:9193522-9908522 GCF_022747635.1 Hetaerina americana
TTATTTGCATAGAATATTTGTGGGCCTCTCCTTAGGTCATAGGGAATTAAAGTTACCAGAATCCTCGTCAGATCGTCGTTGAAAAGCAGTTAGTAATTCGTTAAAATCCCTAAATATGTGGACCCGCAGGGCCGCGAAAACCATTTAAGCCTTCCTTTCATCTCTTTTTTAAAATAAAATAGTAATACTATTTAGTAACACATGGTAGTGTCTAAGGAACAGTGCTATTTCTTATTTCAATTAATGATATCACCTTTGACACAAAAAAAGTAGCATAATATTCTTTGGCGACGAAACTAACCGATAGAGAAATGGCGAACACCGCAAGTCGTGCGTTACTAAAAATTGAATCAAAAGATATTCAACATAATGTGATGAATGGGGACTAGAATTAAATAGGAAAAATGTACCCCCATGCGATTCTTGAAAACAGCCAGAATTTACCAACATACGCAGTCGGAGGTGTTCGGATGAGCGTCGTGGATGAAGTAAAATACTTAGGGGTCACCATTGCATCGGATATTTCTTGGGGAAAACATAAACGCACTATTTGTGGAGGGGCGCTAATGAACTTGCATTCGTCAAACGTATGGTCGAAAGGAAAGGTGACGAAAAAGTGAAGGAAACGTGGTATTTATTTTTAGCAAGACTTCACATAGAGCATGCGGCAAGTATATGGGATTCATTTCAAAATATAACAATTGGAGAATTGAATATGGTGAAGAGAAAGGTCGCTAGGTTCGTCTAAAACTAGTACGAGGGAACACAAAACGTCATACATTTAATACTGAATCTGGGGTGGGAGCCTTTAGATATACGAATATCGAGGGCTAAATTAAACATATTACAAAAATATAAAGTGTGTGGTTTTGCATCCGACATTGGAGATGTAATTAGGCCCCATGAATACATTAAACAGTGTCGACCATTGACACAGAATAAGAGAGTTAGACTGTCGAACTGATAGATTTAAATATTCGTTTTTCCCGCACCCTATTCGCGCCAACAATAAGCGGGAGAACACCAAAGAAAATAATAGGTATACGTTGTCGAAAATAGGGGTTATTAAGATTAAATTCCCACAAAACATTCTCCAAGTTTGGTGTCCTAACACCCCCCGCCGTGCGCCCTTGAGCCAGATGGGGTGTAGGTAAATATAGATAAAGTCTATTGTATTTGTGTATTGTCCATCCGGAATGCATAGAATATTAACCGGTGTTAATAATCTGAATTTTATGTGTGCCTTCCCTCTAAAATGTTATTTCCTGTCCTCTTCGTGCAGGCATAGGAATAGCTGCTAACCAGGTAATAGTCAGAATATATATAGGCATGGTGCATGATTGATGTTCGTTCGCCCTCTCTCCAAGCAGTTTTTGGTGAATTGTGGGGTGTCAGGTGCGTTAGGAAATAGAACGAATATGTGTAGAATGGCTGGTGCCCTACGACCCCCTGCCATTACGACTGCTCGCGGGGTATTATGTAAATGTAGATGCGTTTAAATTAATTAATAAAATTATATTACTGTGAATAAAATTATAAATGAGATTATTTTGCTTCAAATAAAATGAATGTTTGAATACTATCCATAAGACAAAATGAGAAAAGTAAAAATTAATTTATACACTCTTAGAATGAACAGCTACAAAGGGACAAACTAATATTCCACGAAACATGTCTTTTTGGTTCTCTCACACGTAATCTTTGCTTTAAAACACGTAAGGAAGTAAACATGAGAGATGCATGCTTTATGCTCAATGATGAATCGCCCTCCTTTTGCCCGGTTCCCATACAATATCTGTCCCAAAAGTTGTAAGACCGATTCAATTTAAAAAATATATCGGCAGCATTAATACATTCACACATAAGTCTTTAATGTAACACCCTTCTACGTCCACAGACAATTGCCAGCCAGTTTTCCACGCCTCGTACGCCTTCTGCAAGGCGGTGCCCAGAATGTTGTTAACCTTTCTCGTCACGGCCCATTGTAACGCTTCCACCGAGCCGTGGTGACGTCCTTTCAGCACAGATTTGAGGTGGGGGAGGGGGAAGAGATCTGTTGGGGGATTGCCTAAAAAAAATGGATCATCACTCAAATGATGGAGAAGCTCTTGGCAGATCCGCGTGCGAGTTTCCTTTTGTTTCCCACTCGCTTTCGCGGCGCCAACTTCACACACACCTTTCTCATTTCCATATTTACAGTTACTAGGCAATGCGCATTAAAATTCGGGATGATAATTTCATCAAAACCCCTGCGAACACTCAACCTGCAATCCTTGTCCAAAAAAAATCAAATCTGCAAGATTTTCGTCACTCTTTGAGGTCGAAGGGGGTTCTGAACATTCGGCGTTTTCAACATCTTCTATAACCTCTGGAACCAACTTGTGTTATTCAAAGACACCCCATCTACACATGGCGTTATCACCATAGGCTGTCTTGAGCACGTTATGAGTTACTTTCCCGGTTTTGCCCAGTTTCTTCAAAAATTTAAAGGCTTAGTGATGTTTCAATAACAGGTTCATGACGGAGCGTAACTAGGTTACATTATAGAGTTTTCGCAAACGAGCGATCTGCATTCCACAAAGACTCCGAGCCAACTGCCACCGGCCTTCAGCTTTTCCTAAGACTCCCCTACCTCGAGCCAAACCAGAGAAACTGCCGCCCGATCGTCCGGCTATCCGGGAAAAAATAAATCCTATTACTTTTGGGACTGAATTTGTATATGCGACATGCTTTTCAAGTATTTATCTCTGCAGATATACATTTTAATCAGGGAAAACCCGTGTTGACATTGTACGTCCAGTTTTAAGCTTGTGTTAATTTGACAACCATGTAACGTAACTAATGGGCTCGTCCTTTTTAAGTTTTTAGATTACACCTTTTAGAATTTAGTGTGAATACATCCTCTTTTACAACTTAAGTACATTAATGAAAGCATTGTCTTGCTAAATTGCAAATTTTTGGGATCAGGAGTGACGCTCTTCGTTGATGCGTCAGTAGTTAAAGCTATCACTTACAGAATCTTGTATTTATGCATGTCTTATACTGTATTTATGTATGAAAGTGTGGAGAAAATTAAAGCATCTGGAGAAAGGAATGCAAACAATCCAGAATTTCGAACAGCATGTCGTGGAAAAAACACTGAATAATTGAAATAGATGGTGACATTTTTTAGTGGCGGTAGAAGGATGTGCGATGGCGTTCCGGACTATCACGTCTTTTTTCTTGCATAAAGGATTAAAAAAAATAAATAGCAGCAAATAGCATTTCTTAATATTGGTTTCACGAATATATACTCAGCTAGAATCAGAGGGTGCGCAATCAATGGAATAAAACAAGGGTCCAATTTGTTGCACACTGACAGGGGAAAGCCGAAAAAGTTACTCGCCTTTAGCTGGAATGGGAACAAAATCGAAATTTGAGGAAAGGTGACCGGAGGTTAGAATCTCGAGCGAAAGGAGCGTTCCTTCTCCCTTGCTGGAACTAAGCGCTCCCGAAATATACCCATTTCTCCTTATTTTTCACGGCTCCACTCTCCCCCCCCCCTCCCCCATGCCCTTACTGGTGTGATCCGAAACGTCGATAATAAACTGCCTTGGGATCGGAATGGATGTGGTCCAGGCGCCCGGAGGCTAACGGGTCCGGAGTATACTCCGGGGGGAACAGGGGGGGGGTTTGACGGAGCTTCCTCCGAATACCTTTCCCATGCACTATCGGCCGATTGGAGGGATGAGGAGGGTAAGGTTTCCAAAGAAGTCTCTTCTGCCGGGAGTGGAAGGCTGGTTGTGTTACGCTCGCCGGAGAGTCGGAGCCAAGATACAGGGGCCGCATCGACTGTGTCTCAAGGCAGAATGCTCCCACATCGGATGAGTTTCACTTCCAGAGAAAATATATTAGCCTCGCCCGGAAATTGAGGGAGTTAGATCCATGTACGTATAGGTATAGGGTCTTTATTTTCGGTCAGAATATTAAACAATTGATCTCGTCTTCGTTTTTATATTAAATTACAACTTTCTATTAGCATATTCCTATCTAATTGCTTATTGTGAAACGAGTCTTGTTATGGATTTATAGGAACTAAGACGAGAATCATAGGACTAATATGCATCGCCTCCTGTTAATATTATCTTTTTTTGATTTTACCACTAGCTATAAATATATTGTTTCCAGAGAGTGCCATTTCACTAATGCTCCTATAGATTCATATGAGGAATTGCAAACAGTGACTCCCGCAAGGAAACTTTTGACTGTATACACTAATGTTGGCCTGAATATTGCCAAACGGCAAGTTTCTAATATTCTATCAACCACCTTGATGATAAATAAACTAATGCTTATAATAATTACACCAGATGTAATGATTCATGTTGTTGCAATGTATTTATTTTTTCATTATGGCCAATATTAGAATATCCCCCAGCAGTAAAGGCAATTTCACCGTTTTACATTTTGTTCTAAAACTTTCATAGTTAATTACGTTCAATAAGTATTGAGCTGACATTCTCGGTGTATATTGATTGTAGATTAACAAAATGCACTCCTATTTGCCACTCACTGACATTCACAATTTTGTAATCATGCGTATATAAAGATCACTATGCACCCTTTATAGGACTTGACTATTGAAAGCCTAGGGTCACTTTTATTCGCATAGCTAAATAATTTGTCTATTCAGGTTAAAATTTTCCCAGTTAGCCAAGTTGTCACTCAGAAGAAAATTCAATAATACGTTTGCGCATTTTCTGAAGATCAAGTCAAAATATGCCCTTCGTTCACCAATCCTAGGCAAGGTCATTGTTTTGTAATTATCTTTTAGATACGGAGTTATATTTCGGCTTCCTTTTTTCTTGAAGTTTCTCTTTGATTACCAAATTTCTAAAGTTAATAAGAAGTGTGAAGATGAAAACATCTCGCCTCTCGCTTTCAATTTTGAAAACGTACCAGTAATTACATAATATTAATAAGATTTTTGCTTGAGGAACATCAAGAGGAAGAATGCACCTTCCATTTAAAAAAATACATTGATAGACCAACTAACTTTAATCTAAAATGTTTGCTTAAATCTCTTGAATTATCTCTCTTCATTTTTACTGATCAATAAATAAAATATTTTCGGTATAGCTAATTTCCCTTCCGATGTGCCTTGACCTGCTTAGAAAACATCCATTCATATACCTAATCATAATTTAATATTATTTCTGTAGCCTAACTGAAACGGTAGGTATTTGATACACCCAGGCATTACATACTACAGTGTCCTAACCCGTCAATAATCTAGCAGAGACGCCTTTCTTCCACAACCATATCTTATGTTTCAACGCTGGCTTTCCTGACCGTCCATTTTAATTTTTCGAGTCTTCTCCAAAACCTACAATTCCCAAGTCTCAAATCTACGTACACTTATCCTTTTGCCTCACATATCAAATGTCCGGGTAAAACAAAGTCGCGCTCATCATCCAAGTTTTCAGTATTATTTTCTTTACTTCTTTACTTACGGTCCCTGTCAAATTTCCTCATTAAAAACAACTATGTATAATTTGAGCAGGTACAAGCATAAGTTTATGATGATCGGCCTGATACGTTTCAATTCAACGTCAGGAATATTCGATCGCGTATCCTGAGCATGCTTTGCATTTTTAACTTGTTAACATTTCAATAATATTCTTCACAGTTTTCTCATATTTTTTATAAAAATGAACTTCATTTTTAAGGGTGAAACCTAAAAAACAAAATGTATTATGGTTCGTTCATTCTGAGGCCCTTTAAGCAAAATAAGCCGAAGTATTGAGGGCAAACTTTCCGTAAAATCGCTTTAACAAATATGATATTTTATATACTTAATAATGTAAATTCCATTTGATATTTCGATTAACGATGAATTAGTTGTATCACGTTAATAGCTTTTAATAATTTGGTACCCCTTGGAGATCGTGACGATTATTTCACGAAAGTGAGAGAGATTGAGAGATGGGGAATCAAGCTGGCACGGAGATCATTGTGCGAAGGTAGAGAGAGATATTATTGCGCACTAATGACGAATACTTCACCTAAAGCCACTTTTTGGTTTATTATTATTATTATTTTTTTATTAAAAATTTCATTTACCGCGATTTAACCAGTGAGAATAAACAACGCTATTCATTCATTCAATCGCACCCCCCGTTCAATTGCTGTTGAAATAACAAGTGATGTTCTCGTTTTATCATTTCAGGGAACCCGTTATTTTAAACAGTCGATTAATTAAACTTCACTGCACAAAGGAAATGATAGCTTAAAAAGCAAGTGTGAGTTTCATAAGAGTATCACTGATAGCGACTGCGTTAGAAGTGGTTAATTTATATGTTTTAAAGAATACAAGCCGTGGAATGTTACCAAGCCCTTTATTCAACTCAATAGCAACATATCTATGTTGAATTTAAGTTATGTTAATATTCACTATGAACTAGCATATAGCTGCCGTGTCAAAGAATAATGCCGAACAAATTTTTATCCTGTATCAATTCTGGGCCCGGAGTCCGAACGCCAGGACGAATGGTTCGATGCGAGTCCATTTACTTTGATACGTCTTGAAACCTTTTTCGTTGAGAGTGACTTTATTCTCTTTTTAGAATATTCATTTCAAGAAGGACACTGGTCGGTACATCATGTTATATTTATCTTTACTCTTCCCTGTATCATGGCCAACCTGTATCAATGTCACATTAAATTGCAGGCTGATATTTAGATTCTTCGATTGTTTCACACAAATAATTCCTAGAAAGTCTCTTACTTGCAGTCCCTACATTATCAATGCAAAGAACGTGGGTGACTCAAGTTCCTCACCTTGAAATGATTCCTGAGAAGAATGCTGAACCCAAACATAAGGCCAACGATTGATTTTAAATATTCTCATTCATCTACACCTAATTAATATCCCACCAGCCACTGCAAGGGTGTGTGGCGGGGGTGTTAGGACACCACCCGTGATTAAGAACAAAAGCCGAATGCAAAAGCCACAAATTTATACAATCCACAAACAAAGCATGGGATAAATTCATGCAAAAACCCGTACACCACACGCACATGCAAACACACGAACTACCAACTAACATACACATGCACCTACAAATACACCTGATATCTTTGAAATGTTTTATTTTGTCCCAACTTGTAAATTCAGTGCTTTTAATATTTCTGGAGGGACTTCGGTTACTTACTATTATGATGTCTGATTGCTCGGGGAAAGAATGCATATTTGTATCTATCTGTACTTGGAATCTATCTCCCTTATTTTGTCTTTGTGGCCTGATCTACCTTAGTAGTGTAGGGCCATTATAATTCATTTAGTGTCATTCACACGGCATTTAAGTGCTAAAACTTAAGTCTACGCTATAACAATCGCGACCAGTCGTATCGTATCGTACCATTTAAAATAAAATGGATCCCATATATCTGATCATGGAGACATCCCCACTTGCATGAAGAAAGGAGTGAGGATTTACCAAAGGCTTTCCTGGAAATATGATTTTCAGGAAGATTTATACGGCCTTGGATACACGAAACCAGCCATGACAAGACCATGAAACAGCTTATGATAGCTTAGATGATTTTTAAAAACTTATGTTCCGACTGCGAGTTTATTGTTTCATTTTGACGGAAAATTCTTAGGATCATTAAAACTTTCTCGGTGTGCATAGGATTTAAACAAAGAACTTACTCAAGGATTTTCAAGCTTGTATTTTTGTATAACCAGAAGTTATACCACCGGTATCTTCCTCCTCACAATAAGGTGGATTGGTGACATGAAATTGATATGAGGAAGATACAAATCTTGATAGATAAGATACATTGCAAGAGAGGGCTCATTAGGGGGCTAGAGGAATATGAAAGAAAAACTCGAGAAATGTCAGCAGATATTAAGGAAACTGGGTCAGTGAAGCTTTTGGGTCCATTATTGAAACCGGCTCCCCTTCATCTCAGGCAATATACAAATACATACATGTAAGCTGGCACGATCTGCATGCACACACACGCACGCACACATCCACTCACCCCATATTCACCCCGGAGGAATACCGTTCGGCATTGGAGCGAAAATGTTGGGATATTTAGATAAGGACGCGGATGTATTTTGATCAGTTATTTCTTGTTTTTGAAGCAGTCGCCTGGAATAAACCTTAATTTGAGCCCCCTTACCATGGATATGTTATGATAATAAAAATGATAAAGACGGAAGAGGGAATGCGAATAATAGTTTTTTTTTGGTTGAATTAGGTTGGCTTTGTTAAAATTAGTTTTTTTGTAAATATACGAATGGTCAAACTAGATTAAATATAATATCTAAATAAGGATATTTATTTTATTAATCTACCAGTTAAAGATTAGTTTTTGGATTGACACAACTACAATATAAATATTTTGTGGCTCCTAACAGAACACAAAAATCCATCATCATCCTTCTCTATATCAGGTCCCTCTTCATCTCTGAGTACTTTCTTCCTCCCTTCATCCCGTCCAACATCCCTATCCTGTTCCTTCCCTTTCCTCTTTTGCCTAACATTCTCCCATCTATTATAGTATTCAACATCTCACTGCCGGTCAATACCCCCTTCATCCACTTTTCCTGCCTCCATAGGATTTCTCCCAACAAACCCCTATCTTCACCCACCATATCAAGTACTTCCTCGTTTGTTTTCTTCTCTGTACATTTCACCTTCTCCATTCTTCTCCACACCCACATTTCAAAAGCCTCCAGGCTACCTCTATCCTCCTGCTTCAATGACCACGTTTCCGCGCCGTACATAGCTACGCTACATGTCAAATTTTTGACGAGTCTTTCCTTAATATCCTTACTGAACGTCCCTGTCATTAACTCCCTCCTTGTGAAAGCTTCTTTGCCTAGCGCAATTCTTCTCCTTACGTCCCTACTACTTTGACCGTGTTGGTCTAAAACACTTACGAGATACGTAAACTGTACTGATAATCCTGGAACCGAAAACATAGCCTTTTTATTTCTAGAAAATCGCATAACCTTTGTTTTATTAATATTGATTCTCATCCGATACCTGTCGCACTGAATTTCCAACTCACTCAGCAGTGCTTGCTACCCATTGGCTTACTGACAAACTATATCATCAGCAAACTTGTCAAACTTGGTCATCAGCAAACCTAAATGATTTAACGCGTTCCCCACCGATTATCATTCCAACCTCCAGTTTCTACTATGCCTTTTTATTCATTTCCTCTGCATACAGGTTGAAAAGCAACGGTGATAATGGGCAACCCTGCCTTGCACCTCTTCCTTACACTGCCCATCCGGGCTCTCCATTCTCAACTCGCACCTGAGCAGTCTGAGACATGTGCAGGTTGCAGATTGGTCTCCTGCCCTTCCAAAACATTCCTATTTTCTAAAATGCACTCAATATATTGTCCTGTTTTGTCCTATCAACCGCTTTTTCGAAATCTACGAAACAGGCAAATGCCCCCTGATTGTATTCTATATTCCTCAGTGGTATAGTAATCTCCTTACTAAAATGTCTTTACGCGCACCTCTCCCCTTCTTAAACCCAAACTGATCATCCCTTAAGTACACCTTTGCCCTACTCCCTATCCTTTTGTTTATGATCCTGAGAACAACTTTAGCTGCGTGGGATATCAAACTTATTGTCCTGTACCCCTCACATGATGTAGCCTTTACCTTTTTTGGAATAGGAACTATCAGTCATCTCACGAAGTCTTCCAGCCAGATTCCTTCCTCATAAATACTACGAATCAGCCCATATAGCCTCTTCCTCCCACATTTTCCTAAACATTTCAATAGTTCCGCGGGAATGTTATCTACCCCCACGGCCTTATTTAGTTTCATCTCCCTTAATGCCCTTTCTATCTCATTGTCTAGTCCCTGGACCTAAGCTATCTTTCTCTACGTCATATTCTTTTTCAGTGTATAACATTTTTGGACGAAGTTCTTTACTATACAGTTCTTCTATATATTCCTTCCATCTCTCTTGGATCTTTCCTGCGTCAACTATTATCTTACCCGCCTTATCTCTAACTTTTAGCATAGATCTCCCTTTCTTGCATCCCAATAAAGATTTAACTTTGCTGTACAGCGCACCGATATTACCCTTCCTCCGCAGACTTTCCACATCCTCGCACTGCATATTCCACCATGCTTCTTTTGCTTTATTGGTTGCCCGCCTCAATTCATTATTTAGCTCTTAGTACTTCATTTTTCCGAACTCGGGGTTTACTTACTTCCATTTTCTCCTCCCATCCATCTTAGTAATAATCTAATCTATGATCCATGGTTTCCTATTCCTTTTCGCGTTAACGGTTCCAATAGTCTTTTGCGGCTTTCGATAACCTTTTCTTGAAACATATCCATTTGTCTTCGATATCCCTCAGTTGTTTGCCATCCTCCATGATTTTCTCAAATATGTGTGTATTATACCATAGTAAATTTCCCTCTCGAGAAAAATTCATCAACAATATTTATCTGAGCTATTAATTCTGTGGTATGTATTAAAAATCAAAGCATTATGCGTCCATTTCCTTCGTTCATTTTGCCTGCATAGAAAACTGCCTCAGATTGAAATTACTAAACTAGAGTATGAGAAATCATAATACTCATTGGTATAAGAATCCAAAAATAAGTCTTTTTAGAATCACATGATGATTGACCAGATTTTCCTTGGCGAATTTTTCTCCATCCTTGTAGAAAAAAAATACGAAATTAATGTTTCAATTGGTACATTTTTTTATACCCAAGGAAATGCCGTTATAATGTCATTAGAGTCAGAATAATGCTACCAGTACTCCGGAGAACTAAGGCACGGACTTGGAAGTAACTTGGACATGAGCAGGTCAAGGTCACCCTATCGCCATTTAATAACTCACGTGATCAGCACTTAACTTTCCTCCGCCGATTTTTAAAATGACATAATTAGTAATGGACGGTAGCGTATTGCATCTTAGTGCAATGAACACATTTCATTTTACATCCTGTACTCGAAAACCGAATGGTCTCCAAGTGATAACCTCTTCATATAAATGCGCACTGTTCTTGGATAAATATTTTTTCAGATGAGGAATGGTGTTGGCATTCATCCTGTTAATTAAAATGCGCCCATGCCAAAAGTGAACAATCTATGGTGAAAATATTTAGAACGGCCTAAAGAAATAAACATCCGCGTATGAATGGCGTAGTAAACATTTTCATTCAAGGTCCTGTTAAAATTATAAGGATTAAGGCAAATCAAACTTTTATACGCTTCAAAATCTGTGAAACACTGATTCCATTAAATTAATTAAATATTGGATTGATTTAATCACAAAATGGTTCTTTTCAGAAATTCGCTTTGGTTTTGATGCAGGTTTTGAGCCCCTTATACGAGCCCCCTCGTACGAGCCCCCTCGTACATGTGTATTTTTCTGGATTGGTACCACATTCACGCGTCAAAAAATGGACAATATAGTCACTTCCGGTGGGTAGATTGTGGTCAGTCTAATGTTCATCCACTTGTTAAAGTTGTAATGGTTAAATATTGTGCTTCCCAAGTTAATAGACTTTTAAGACATTGTTAACCCAAAATATGTTTACATCAAAACAGACTCAGATTTTCTTTAGTTATTTCGCCCCGTGTCCATAAGATATCAGAACATCAATTTTCAAAGTCCAATTATTTTTCATGAAAATAATACTTACCCTCGCAGGTCCTACACATGGAGAAAGTAAAAATAAATAAGCGGCCATAACTTCGTTAGGTTTCTTGCATACGATAGTACATAGTTTGGTTAGGTGCATACGAGGAGGGAAGGAATTAAATAATATTTAACGTGCTAAGGGCATTGATCGTCTTGGCAAGAGTCCCTTAATGAATCTTAATATTTTGGTGGTGAATGGATGACGGGAATAGCATATATATAGTATTTAAGAGCCGCTTCTATTCTTAATACACTTCAATTTCTTATGCGCACACGTTAGTGGTAATCTCAGCTTAGTTGCTGAATACACGGTGATATATAGGGAAATAAGAAGCCGACTAGATCGCGAGCTACTCTCTAGAGACGTAGACACAATATCGGATTGCTACGAGGAATGGGGATTAATGCTTTATATCAACAAATGCGCAGTTTTGAAATTTTGAAACAAAGGAAGTGCCGAACAGGACATTAACTATGAAATAGAGGGTTCATTGCTAACTACAGCCAATTAAGTTAAATATTTGGGGGAGTTCTAACACCATGCCTTTTACGGGGAGCACATATCAGGACAACATGCGGATCCGCTTTAAAGAAACTCGGCTTCAATAAACGGGTGGTGGGGAAATGTAATGAAAAGGTTAAAGAGATGTGTTATTTTGCTCTAGTTAGACCCCATTTGGAATATGCCGCAAGTATTTGGGATATATGGGAGAAAATTTGGCAAAAATAATTAGATAAAGTCCAGAGAAAATCCGCCAGATCCGTTAAAAATTGTTATGATAAGAACACAAGTGTGACAGGTCTCTTAGAGGAATTAGGCTGGAAGCCGCTTGAGATTAGAAGAAAACGAGCGAGATTTAGGCTCTTAGAAAGGTTCAGGACAAACGCGTTTATCATTGACACTTAAGGAATGATTAAGGACTCGCACAACTTAAATAGATCAGACCACCAAGATAAAATAAGGGAGTTGGATTCCAGTGAAAATATATACAAATACTCAGTTTTTCCCCGAATAATAAGGAAGCATAGCAGTAAGAAACCAAAGTCACTTTAGAGACATTAAACAGTTACAAAATTAAACATTACAAAGATATTAGGTATATTTGTAGGTGCATGTGTATGTTAGTTTGTAGTTTGTTTGTTTGCATGTGTGTGGGTTGTTAGGGATTTTGTATGAATGTAATACCATGCTTTGTTTGTGGATTGTATAAATTTTTTGCTTTTCCATGTGGTTTTTATTTCTTAATTACGGGTGGTGCACTAACACCCCCCGCCACACGCCCTTGCGGCGGCTTACGGGGTATGAAGTAAAAGAACATGTATGCTGAGAGGGGCTCATGTTGTTGATTGACGTCAATTTTACCAACAGATTATGATTTTCCTAGAAATCTTTCGGTTGGGATAAGTTTAGCACGAACTCAGACTGCTGGCGGGTACATGCGTATCTAAGCCTCACCTAGCATCAACCAACGCGACATGTTATGATCAATTAATCCTTCTTTAACTCCGCATCATGTTTTCATCCAGTTCTGTGCGCCTAATCTTTTCCTCCCATGCCACCCACCAACTAATATTCTCCTCTCGCTCACAGTCTTCACATTACCCCGTTAAACCAGTAACATCATAATTCTTATCTCCTTTCAATTTCTCCTTACAAACCTTACTCATGCCCTACCAAGGCTAGTTTTCCTACGGTTATTTTCCTTGGCGTCTATTTTACTTTGCAATTCTTCCATATTTCTAGAATAAGGTTTTATTATAAATTTATAAGTCGAATAAATTATTTTTTTGTACACGGGTAGGATTGGAGATTGAATTAAACGTGGGTGGTATGCTTAATATTCCAGATTTGATGGAGCATTCTCAACCATCAACTTAGCTATTTAGCCATTGGATAGCAGTTATTGACAAACGCATAGGTTTGAAATACAAGGATTGATAACTGCCATGTCTTTCTTTTGGAGCCGTGGTAGTGTGGTGTGCAGAGCCCTGGACCATATACAGTAGGGCTCTGGTGCGATTCCAATAGGCACCTATAAGGATTCAGTGACAACCTCAGCGCCACCTAATAAGAGTGATTTCCCTGGAACTAGGTTTTTTACTGGGAAACCGCGGACGGCACAGGGAAATTAACCCTTCCCCACCCATTTCCGGATAGGTTCATTCCACACGCTGCTAGTCTAGGTAAGGTAAGCTCTATCTTAAATACTGGAGGATACACTTCGTTTATGCCTTCTTTCCACCTTGAACGAGCCTCGCCTTGTTAGATTCCTTTCGTGTCCTCAATGGTTTCTCTCGATGACCCTCGACTCATTCTAGTCCGTTGAACATCCTTTATTTATCACCTCCTACAAAACGTTCATTTCTCTTCAACACAGTAATTATAAGGTCCAAGAAATGCTCTTTTTACCACGTCTCTTTCGGCTTGTTATTTTTTCATCTTTCTTTGTCACTCAGGTCCATTTGTATACAAATTATTACTTTAAATTCCAATACCTTCCATTCTTTGCATTTAGGAATTATTTGTAAACAACATTTAAGGACTTTTCCTCAGGTTGTAGGGTATTAAAGTTCCCAGGAGTCCTCATCAGGGAGTTATTGAAAATCAATAAGTAACCCGCTACACGAACTAATTATGAAGACCCCCGTTCCGCGCAAATCATACAGACTTACTTGTAAGCCTTGCTTTCATGGCTAGTTTAAAAGATGTATGGCAGCACCATTAAAATATACTCAGTGAAAATAGAAATATTACAATAAACATGGTAGGGTGTGAATAAATAAAAATATATATGTAACTACATCTACATAATACCCCGCAAGCCGCCGCAAGGGTGTGTGGCAGGTGGTCTTAGGTCATAATCCGTAAAAGAGAAATATACCCGCATTCAAAGCCAACACATTAATGCACACCCACACCCACTGAGGCGCATATATTCATGCGAAAGCCCTCTCAACCCAAACGCCCGCAAATACACGCACCATCAACCAACATACGCATGCACATACAAATTTAGTAAAAATCTATCCAATAACGTGGAAATTAGTATTGAAAAGCAAAAAGGGTAAACTTTGCTTTCACATGGACATGCAACTTATAGGTGCCGCCCCAAAAGATTCCCAAAAGTAGGGAATGTGACACACCGTTGCAGGCAGACAGTGGAGGCATCCCCCCCCCCCCAACAGGGAGAGACGAAGGATGGAAGAATGTAGTATATGGGAGGGTTGAGAGTATTTGGTCTACAAAAGGTGTACTGAGCTCAGGAAAAAAAATTTATTACACTTTTACATATCTTAAGCTAATATTCCTCAAAATAGGACCCTTGTGAGTCGATACACTTGTTACAGCGGCGTTCCCATTCCTGGAACGCTCCCGCGAAGGCATCATCGGGAACCTCTCGAAGACTCGTCGTCGACCTCTTCTCTGCCCTCCACGAACATCTTGTGCCACCGAAAGATCATGTTTCTGGACATGGCTGACTCTCCGTAAGCCTGGTTAATCATACCGACAGTTTCGGTAGACAATTTCCCAAGCTTTACCGCAAATTTGATGGAATAACGCTGCTCCAAAAACTTCGGCATCGCGTTCCGTGACGTGGGTCGAGCGTGGAGGTTCGCGTTAACAGAGCTCCTCACTACACCACAGCTCAGAGCCGACTGCCTTTTTCAGCGTCGCTTGCCAACATACCCCCCTCCAATCGCAACCCGTCAGAGCGGTGCTGGGCGCGCCTGGAGCGGCGCGCCCAGCCCAGGAGTCAGTACACTTATTTTCCGGACGAACCCTGTATTATTTTACAGTGCACGTCAATCATTTATTGTAAAATTAAAAGGTAGAGTTTTTATTTTTTAAATATTTATAAATACACGGATGTCAATTTTTATGCAATGAGTTTTAAAGGAACTGCACTTTAAAGCGCAGAGAATAACCAATGTATTTGACTATGATACAGGGTCGCACCCAAAATTGGTAGAACTGATTTTTTTACAAGAATATTATTGACGATATACTTACAACGACTTAATGATCTTCAAAGTATGCTCCTTGAGCTGCTACACACTTAGTATAACGTTGCTCCCATTCCCCGTACGCCCGCTGGAAATTTTCTTTAGGGATGCCGTTGATGACCCTCGTCGAAGCCTCTTGAACGGCCTTTATCGAGTCAAAACGTCGTCCCTTGAGCTGTCTTTTCATCAGGGGGAAGAAGAAGAAGTCCGGTGGTGCCAGATCGGGAGAATAGGGCGAGTGCGGCAACGTGGTAACGCCGTATTTGGCCAGGAGCTGTCTGACGACGAGCGCGCCATGGCAGAATTTTCGGCACCATCTTGGCGCACACCTTGCGCATGGCCAAATCCTGTGAGATAATGCGTTGGACGTTGGATGGTCGATGCGATGGTCGTCTTCAACGAGCTCCCTACCCTATTTAAACAACTTGTGCCACTCAAATACTATGGAACGGCTTAAGGCAGTGTCCCCATAAGCCTGCTTGATCATATCGAGGGTCTCAGTTGCCGTCTTCCCGAGTTTCGCACAAAACTTCACGGAATAACGGTGCTCTAAATTCATATTCATCTTGTTTTTCGACGCAGACAAAAAACTTGCTTCACTAAAAACGGTGTCCTCACTCAACGACAGCCCGCAGGCGACTGAGGGTGGTGTCGGTCTGTTGCTAAGAGCCCCCTCCACGTTACCCTGCCAGGCAGACCCCCCCCTCCACCGCTCCGTTCGCGCCAGAGAAAATCAGTCCTACCACTCTTGGGTGTGACCCTGTATATTAGATATATTTTTGATTGGGAGATCATGTTTCTGAATGACTCCATTCGAGAATATACTCTGGTACCCGGAAGACTCGGGCTGCACATACACTTAACCGTCTTGTTTGATTAACTCCGTTCGGATGACATGAAACTGATTGCCATCAACCCCTTCTTCTACGCTGCGAGTAAATTGGGAATTCAGTGCCCTGTTTTTGAGATGAGAATAAATGTAAATAAAACAAAGCTGATGTGGTTTTCGAGAAACAGGAAGACTAAGTGAAAAGTTAAAATATGAGGGCAAAAATTAGAGAATGTGGAATATTTTACGTATCTTGTAGGTATTTTGAACCAAAAGGTCAAAGTAGTAAGAAAATAAGGAAGAGATATTTGTTCGGCAAAGAAGCTTTCACGAGGAGAAAATTGTTGACAGAGATTTTGAGTGAGGTTACTAACAAAAAGGTGGTTAAATCTTTGATATAAATCGTAGTCACATGCGGCGCGCCAACATGGCCACGGAAGCAGGAGATGTAGAATTTATATATATATATATATATATATATATATATATATATATATATATATATATATATATATATATATAAATATGTAGATTGGAGGCTGTTGAGATAGGGGTGAGGGGAAGGCTGAAGCAGGTGAAGAGAACAGAGTGAAAAACAAATGAGGTGCTAGGTATGGTGAGAGAGGAGAGAGAATTTTTTTGAGAAATCATAAGGAGGCAGGAAAAATGGATGACGGACATATTGATCGGCAGTAGAATTTTGGAGACTGTGGTAGCGAGGAGAATGTTAGGCAAAAGATGAATGGTCGGAGAGCTGGGTGGAATGAAGGGAGAAAGGAAGTACGCAAGGAAGAGAGAAGTAGGATTTTACGATTTTTTTTAGGTGACGTAAAGTAGGATTTTGGGTTGTGTTTTGTTAGGAGAGATAAGAGAATTATTTGGGAGTTGTGTCCATCGGAAACCTACATGAACCGGTAGATAACGTATGGTAATAATATTTAATCGTAACACCAAAGTGCGAAGGACGAGGCGCTAATACAATTCATAACTGTCAATTACCAGCGGTGCGCAAAGAAATAAAAAGATACGTCGAGGAGACTTTATACCTCATATCGAAATCAGACTAGAAAATAAAGTGCTGTAAGCCTTGAAAAATCAACTACAAGAGAATTAGAGACCACTGACGTAGAAAAATGTATTTTTTTATAATTAAGACAATCGCCTAATTCAACTTAGATGATATCGAAGATAAGATAAACACAAAAACCGCAAAAGCAGCATGGCGTGAAAATCAGTCGCATTTAGAGCACATATTATAAGTTATTAATAATAGCTAGTTATACTTAATGCGTATAATATCTCTACCGGGAACTTCCTTCATCTGATTTTCACGGTTTATTCATCAATAGGGTTAAAGATACAATTTCACATGAAAATATTTTTGTTCCTTCAGTTAGGATACAAGCCACAACCGTTCAACTTTGGAAATAATAAAAGATAATGCAAATAAAAAGTGTCACAAATTTCCGCACACAATCTGAGCCAATGTTTGAATTCGTTTTCCTTCTTTAGTCCGTAATGAATGTTTGATTGTGAAGCCTTCTCACGCTAACCATTTGTTCAACCAAAAATTTGTCTTCGGTAGGTGCTTAAGGCTTCCCATTATCACCCTTTAAGGGACTTGAGCTCCTGAGCAATAAAAATTTTCCCTCCTATTCCCTCTTATTCAGTTCCCCCCCCCCCCACCTTCCCGTGGGCACTGGCGGGGCGGGGGTGGGGTGGGGGCAAGTCGAGGGTAGCGGGGTCATAAAAGGGATTGGTGGCCCTCCTCACGCTTCCACCGACGGAGAGAGAAGGGCTCGGCAGGGGCCCTATCTCAAACACGCGCCACTGGGCACGTCTTCGAAGCGAGTCTTATGGGCGTCTGTCCCGATTCCATCCCCTCCCCCTTTCCACTCACACCCCCACCCCCCTCCCCTTTCGCACCACCTTCATCTAAAAAAAGGAAAAACTTAGCCGAAATCTTATTTCCCCGCCTTATATACCCCGGGCTACCTCATCCGCCTCACCCCCCCTTCCGCCTCTTCTCTCACCGCCGCACCAACGCCCGTTCTCCGCGATCCACCCCTCCCGAAACCCTTCCTTCTCCTTAAAGCGAAGAAAACAACAATCTACTCCTCTTCTCCGCGGGAATTCTTTCTCCGACCGCTGGTATCGAATGGGGGAGGGCGGGAGGGGATTGGAAGGGTGGGGGGAGGTGGGGCGGAGAGGGGTTTTGAAGGGGTTCCCACCCCTGCTCTCTTCTTCAACTTCCGCCCGCCACCTTTCACCCCCCACCTCCACCTCCTCCCCTTTCCCCCCCCTCTTTCTCCTCTTACCGTTCCGGAACGAATGAGGTGTTGGTGGGTGTGGAATTCCTATTTTTTCCTCACTCCCTTTCTTTCTGAAAGTATTGGGCAGAGGAGCAAGCGATTTTTCAAAATCCTTCCGCTGGTTCCATGCAACGGGGGAGATTGGTGGGGGTTCTGGAGGATTTGGAGATTGCTAGGGTTCCAGGGTGGGCTGGATGCTTGACTGTGTGTGTGTGTGTGTGTTTGTGAGTTAGAGTTGGGAAGTGATGGGAAATTGATGGGAAGAGAACGTACGGTCCATTGTCTCACTAAATTCCGCTTTTATTCACACGCACACACACACACTTGCGTGCATCCCCACACCCATGTGGTTCAGTATGTGCGCAGGAACATTCGTGCATACATGTAAAAACATTCATGCAGTCACACATACCTGTATGTCTCCTCAAGTAAATGCGCATTACATTTATTCGGTGTACTCAAGTATGTTCACATCAATTCCTAAGTTTCTGAAATACTTTCCCTGAAAATTACGCCTCTGTGCTCATGGCAGCGTCATTAAGTAAAGGCGCTGTGTTTGGCTGGAAGATTTTAATTTTTTTCATTTGACGAAACTATATTAAATACTTTGAATTATACGTGATTTTTTCTGATGCTTGAACAAAACATTTTCAGGCTTAACTTGGTGGAATTTCCTTGATTATGAAGGTAGAAAAAGAGACTTTGCACTTCCACATAAAGATTTAATACTTCACAATACCATGGTTTAAATGCTGCGCATCATCATCAGGTAGCCAACATGAGAAATTTTTCAACTTATACAGCCTGGTTCCAAGAGGGGAGGAAGGGAGAGGGGTTACGTTGAGTGTAGGTGCAGAAACCTATTAGTTGGATAGGAGAAGGGGGAGGGTATTTATTCGATGGTTTCTGGCTCAAATTTGTGGAAGTTCATGTTCATTAAATGAAGAACACTATGCATCTCGTTCTTAGAAAGAACAGCGGAAAAAAATGTACGTCACCTGATGATGATTCGCAGCATCGAAACCATGGTCGTGTTAAGCATTAAATCTTTATGTGAAAGTGCAAAGTTTCTTTTTCTACCATTTTCTAATACTACTTTGGCACACTCGAGGTCACTTTTAACAAGTTCAGCTTTTAGTTTTTCACGGGCTACTTTCGCTGCAGTGTCAGCTTTTGCGAAACTAAATTTTAATTTTGTCAACAGGACCACACTTCGCCCAACCAGTTTCGAGTGAAAATTCCTGAACGTTGTTAAAGTCTCCCTCCACTCACCCTCACTTGGTAGTGGCGAGAGTAGGTGGAAGTTGACCGCCAATGGTTAGAGCTGTCCTCCCTATAAATCCCTCCTAGTGGCTGACCCATGCAAAGAGTAGGTGGTAGGGAGAGAGAGAGGAGAAGTCGAGTGAAAGATTAAGGCCATAATGGCTGTTAGGCAGAGGTGTACTACTTGAGGGCAAATAGGAAGCCTATTTAGTAATTTAGTCCAAATCAACACGCACCGATGCAAACACGGACTACGTGACTACCAATGCTGAGCTATCTTCGACTTTCTTTCTGTACCCAATTTGTGGTTTATGTATTTTTCTGTGATGTTAACAATTTGTGAGTTTTGAACCCCTATTAAAGTACCCTATCTAATTTAATCCCGGTTATTTTTGTGATAAACATACCCCAATTCTTCCATTTTTTTATTTAGTGGATATTAAAAAAGTAAACGCTAAAATTTTAAAGTACATATAAGCATATAACGTTTTGGAATCCCTCCATTGTGGGATGAATATTATTATTTAAGAATTATGTTGCAATTTGGCAATTTTCCTGGTGGCAACGGTCAAGTTTCGTCAATGATCACTCTTACGACGAAAAATACATACATACACGCAATAGAAAAACAGATAGGAGACAAAAAACGTCTTGGGATGTTTCTCACCATTTTATGAACGATTCAACACGGTATCAACAGATAACCTAGGTACCAACAGGTAACGGTAAATATCAAGATACAAAGATAGTTATCTATATCAACATAATACCCCGAAAATTGCCGCGGTGGCATGTGGCGGGGGGTGTTAGGTCGCCACCATTAAAATAGGATAAAACCACATGCAAAACCAAATGATGTTTCCTCAATACAAATATTAGTTTGTTCATGCACTCGATAAATATTAACCAAACGAAAAAGGGTACTACTCATGCAACAATACTCAGCAACAAGATACGCATATTGAAATCATGCCGGTAAACAGTTAAAAAGATAGGTTTATCAAAAATAATAACATGTAGGAATAAACATGCAAGATATCGATAAATATATACACAACCAATTTTAATTATCTCCTACGCGATTGCTGTAATATATTTTTTGATCTAATGGTTGGACGAAAAAACAACATTTTAAATCCATCCGTTCTACAAAAAAAATCCCTGCTTTTACGTTGGTGATCTGAACTAACATAGTAGGTCGGGGCCTGTAATTCTCCTTAATATCCTCAGATAAGTAACCATCCTAAAACTTACGCAGGAGAGTTAACCCTTATTTGAGCCTACGGTCAACTAGTGACTCCCAATCTAATTCCTCGATAAAGTTGTGACATTGCCACCTCGTCAATGGAAAATTTTCACAAACCTAGCTGCTCTACGTTGCGCTCGATCCAGTTCCGGAATTAACCCTGCTTCATGAGGATCCAATACACTTGCAGCATACTCGAGGTGGGGTCTGACTATCGTGAGATAAAAAAGCTCCTAGACCCTATCATTACAATTTAAAAGTATTCTTTCTATAAATCCTAACTTTTTAATACCTGTACCGCAATTTCACAAATGTGTTTTCCCCAGTACATATCCGTGGTTACATTTCACCCATGTTTTTACCAATTCCATGTGTATAATGTTGGTTGAATAGTGCAAGTGATTTCGAGTGAAATAATGTTTCTCCAAATATTTATCGAAACGCACTAATTCAAATTTAACTCTAGCTCCCATGTCTCGCACACTTTTGAATTGCATTTAGGTCGTTAGCTAATGATACTCTATATTCATGGCTAGATATTTCGCTATTTTTCATCGTCAACAAATAGACCCTGTTCCCTGGAACCCTGACATCAGATTTCGTTATCGTATTAAAGGAAGAATAGTGGACCGATTACATTTCCTTGTGGAACACCCTCTGTTACACCTATTATGCCCGATGATACCTCGTCTATTAAGACTCTTTGCTTGCCGCCTGTTAACACATTATTTATTCCATCTAATACACATTTGTAAATTCCGTAGCATCCCAACTTGTGGAGCAACTTTTTCTGATGAAATGTGTTGAATGCTTTTGTACAATCAAGAAATATAGTATCGACCGGAACGCTATTTTCTCCCGAGACCAAAATATCCTGAACGATAAGTGCCTGTTGATTATCGTAAGTTTCACCCTTTCGTTATTTATAAAATGGTATGATAAAATAATATGCCGGGCCGTAACGTAATTTACCCAGGAATCCACGGGGGTTTATACAACCAAGTGTCCCGCTTCTTTAACAAGAGATGGCATTAGATAGCTGTTTCACCCACCACAGCAGAAATAGACAACACACAAAGAGAAAGGACAGTAGGAAAGCAATTATGCAACGTCATAAAGGATAGGAACAGTGCGTTTCCTGGCACGCATAACCAGAAGAAAAAGACGAGCCACATTGGCCAAATACACATCCAAGCACGAAACTCCTCTATATGGCGAACAAATATTCATTCACATGGAAATATGTATAAGGAAAAGGGATAGGAACATTATTGAAGAACGAACACAGGTGAGTGGGGAAGGCAGAATCGAGCAGATCAAAAGAGAAAAAATATTTCCTTGACCGGAACTTGAACAGGTCAGATTCTGACCTGAAGAAGGACTCAGAGAAGGCCTAAAGCTCAAACAATCCACAATTTGATTGTCCTTTTACGTGTCATCTATTTTATCTTTTGTTCTCTTTTGTCGTCTAAATTATGTATAAATATAAAGTATATAAGTAAATAAATGAATATGTAAATATATATATATACGAGGGTCATCCGGAAAGTAGTACCCGTTCGTGCCGCATGAAGTGCTGACGACGCGAGTAGCCGCTGGACGAGGTCAGATAGCTTCAGTGGCTTGTCTGCCTTCTCTGAGCCAAGTTGCGTGACGCTAGCATTGCCTGTGTTGTTTCTGTGATTGTTTACAATGTTTAAAAAAATTTAGAACGCCGCCAGTTGTGAAGTGAGGGCAGTGATTAAATTCCTCAATGCAAGAAACGTTCGCCCATGTGATATTCATCGCCAATTAAAGGAGGTGTATGGAGACAATGTAATGGACGAGTCGTCTGTTCGGCGGTGGTGTCGCAACTTCAACATGGGGAGGGGGAACACACACGACGATGAGCGTTCGGAGAGACCGTCTGTCATTACAGACCAACTGGTGAGCTCAGTTGACGAATTCGTGAGGAACGATCGGCGCGTCACAATTGATGACATCTGTGAGCATTTTCCCAATGTTTCTCGAACAATTGTTCATGAAATTGTTAAACACCATCTGCAGAGATTATGTTGAGAAGTAGTTTAAAGTATCCTCTTTCAAATAAAATTTTTTATGTTTGTTAATATTTACTTTTGTGTCTTTATTTCACGAACGGGTACTACTTTCCGGATGACCCTCGTATATGACGTCTGCCTCTAAAAAATAAATCAGCTCAAGTTTTTACTTTCATATCAGTGGTCAGTAACCCAGTTGGTTAACCATTAATACAATATTACATTTGTCTTAGTTTGTGTATCAATTTCTCGGGAGTGACGATATGAAAGGCCTTGAAAAGAGAAAATAAAGCATCCACTTGAATAATTTATTTCCCCGAATTCAGAATATCATAAAAAAAGACCCCATTATGTTTTGAATGATCTACTTTTCCGTGACTCATGATGGTTACGGCTAAGTATGCCCTACTATCGAGAAACGCCATTAAATTTGTCCAAAGTTTTTATATGATATCTTATGTTAACGACATCGACCTGTAATTATCGGAATCCTCCCCATACTCGCTTTTTTAACAGGGGTATGTGAAAACGCTTTCAGTCTTGAGGTACTCAACTTTCTACAGTCATACCTGTATGAGAAACTGAATTTGCTGTATATATAAGAACCTTATATTTATGCACGGTATGTCTTGAACTTGTAAGTATTTTATCGGGAGTTGCTTCAGATTCTGGAGATTTGTTTTTATATCCGTTTAGATACCCCATTCCTTCCTGGGACAAATTTATGTCACCCCCTGAGCTCTTCAGGTGAGTAGGAGATTCGTTCTGGGCACTATTTGTTGCAGACTTTAAAAAAAATGTTTAGGAGATTAGCCTTTTTTATGCTTTCTGACTAATTTCGTCAAAAAAAAATGCTTTTTTAACGGTTTTTACGTTATACGCAACCCTTGTATCTCTCCGATTGACAAAAATATGCTGCACTGATATCCTCAAGATATTCGTATATTTTCGCTTTCAAACGTGCATTAGTCTTTCCAAATAATCCTTTTTGTTTTCCCCCAGTATTATATTATTTCATTGTGTCAGGTCTTTACATGAATTCGTATTTGCTTGGAAATTATTGTGTGTGAAGTTTGATAAAATTTTTCTCCGTATTCTTTAGACTGCATATTTATTCCCAATAATTGCGTATGAGTTTGTTATGAACGAACTTCACTCTTAATATTTTGAAACATTTGAAATTTTTGTTCGGAGTCAGCGAAATGAGTTTAAAACCTGAATATTTTAAGCATGTGAATGAATTTCTCTCTAATTTCATAAATATTCCCTTAAATAATAGATGTAATTTACATAAACATTCCCAATATTTAATAGCTGTAATTTATAATTTTTTAAAAAGTTTTCCTGAACTTCGTTTTCATATTTGTAAAAGTAGGATTATAATCGCTAATATATTCAGTTACTCGTAATTCTTCGTTTGTGATAATCTCTGGCGTATTAATTGCAAGACCCTTCGTAACATCCATATTAATTTGCTAAATAGGACACACATATAATATTACAATAATTATTATATTATATTTTATTCGAATTATTATTTTATATATCCGGGGATGTTTGTTTTTCTTGATTATTGAGCACTGTGTTTGAAACCCTGGATTACTGAGTGAAGAAACATCAATTATCTGCACCTAGTTTGCTGAAGTTTTCCAAGAACCACGCCAGTGAAAATTACGTAAATGAGGCACGTGGAGCGATCATTCGTCGTTAGATGAGTACAAGAGGAAAAATGTCCTCTAATAAATTTTTTAGTATTTTTTTTTGTAGTTGTTAGTGCCCACAAGTCACCAGTAGGGTGTGTGGCAGGGGGTGAATACACACCAGAATAATTATGTCCCGAATATTTATTCCCCTGCCTTGGTCGGACAACGTCATTTTGATCTGTTATCGTTCGTGGAAAAACATGACGTCTTAAATTTAACTGCTATACTCTTAATCTCTCCAATTTTATTGACATCTACTTACCTACCTTACTAGGATGGGGGCAATAGCACATTTTCAACATCACTACAAAAGAGACATCCTTCCAATTTCTGCAAGAGATTTGATCTTTAATTTAACCGTCGCTCCGTTAGTGATTCCCAGCCTAGATCCTCTAATATTTTGGAAACGCTTATAAGTTTATCATACCAAAGTTTTAAAAATCTAGCTCCTCTAATCTGCCCCCAATCCCATTCCGCAATCAATCTAACCTCCTGAGGATCCCATCCACTAGCAGTATATTGAGGAGCTTCAGGCGTGATGTGGTAGAAATCGAACATATTGAATAACTGATAAGTGTACTTTTCCACCAGATAAACTTTTATTTCACGACCGGATTTTAATGTATTACATCATCATCAGGACCGGATGATGACGTAATACGTCGTAACCCGGTAGTAAAATAGAATTTTATCAAGTGGAAAAGTGCCACGATCAGTTATTCATACTTGCAGCATATTCTAAATTAAGTCTAATCAGCGAGAGATAACATTTCTCCCATTCTCACCATTGTTCCGTAAACCCTATCCGCATGTAGTTTGGTATATTCCCCAGAATGTCAATCGTTGCCTGCGGTGGTATCTCTTGCAGTGGGAGTACGTGGGCTATCTATCGCAGCGTGAATAGACGACCATGCCTCCTCCTCCATCCGAGGCGGCGAACTGTTCCCTGCGTCACCTGCCCCTGGTATTACCGGAGTTGAAGCCGTGCGCGAATCATATTTCCCTTCCGAGTCACCTCTCTTCATCCTCCTGCTCGGTGCGAGTGTTTACGGACACCCAACTTTCTTCATCTTCGGCATTCCGGCGGGAATTGGAGGAAAGGGGGTGTGGACGCCCCCCGCCCCCTTTATTTGTCTGAACACAATAAGGGTGCGCGAGCAAAAGAACCATGCCGTCCGTGCGCATAGAAAAGAGCGGCCTTTGGCGAAGGGGATGCTCGCGGACGGCCTCTCAATAGGAGGGAAAGCCTCGGCGATTTCTTTGGCGTCAAACTAACTCCAACCCCACCCCCAACCCCGGCCCGCCTCCTTGGTTCCCTTTCGTCACTCTCCCCCTCTCCCGAAATACGGGGGCACTGATTAAGCGCCTTTAATGGCTCCCCTGCGAATGGATTGCGGGAATACGTGGCGTGGACCCTCCCGGACCCCCGTCCCCCCCTTTTGCTCTCTCCGAGGGAGGTGCTCCTGAGCGGCTGTCGAGTAGAGCGAGTCTTTCACATACTCCTCTCCTTTCGATTACGTACGTAAATACCGGCCATAATAAATTTTGAAAAGTTTTCCTTCAACTCCCTCTAATCCTCGTTTAACTCATAATATTTATTCTTTTGTCCACTTTAATACTATTGAATTACACTTTTATCTAAAATTAACTTAAAAACATTATCGCGTATTGACTCTGGCACGGATTGTCTAGGATAGCTAAGTTAAATATGCGGACATGGACACCATTTCAATATTTTAAAAACTTGTAGACGCAGTAGGTGGTTACTAGGGGAGGCGACTGTCTGCTGGAGTCATTTGAGCCATTTAGGGATCAGTGAGTAATTTGTCTGCAAAATAATTTTTAGGGGATGAATATGGGTTATTTCACGTTAGTTAGGCCCCACGTACAGCTACGGGTGCATGGGTTTCTCATGAAGTAGGCTTAATTTTGCAACTAGGTTGAGTGCAAAGTAGGGCAGCTAGGTCTATGAAAAGTTGTTATCCAAAAGGTAGCAGTGTCGCGACACTATTGAAAGAATTATGATGGGAGCCACTAAATGACCGTATGATTAAATACAAATTAGATTTACTACGTACATTTGAGGCAGATTACTTATCTGAGGATATTGAAGATATATTACAGGCCCCGATTTATTATGGTAAACCAGATGGAAGGTATCTTTACTACGCTACAAATCAGCATACACCAATTGCTGATGGCCTTGAGCTTCGAAAGTATTAATCCAAATTTTCGATTTTGAATTGTGGGGCGAAGTTGGTCTCATGCTAATCATTGACTCTGGCACAGTCAGGAATAAGACCCATCTGCAAACAAAGATACTGTTATAATATTTGATATATGTGGGCACTATTGTCACTTTCGCAATTTAATTTCAGTATTTTTCATTTCTGAATAAATATAATAATTAAAATACTGTTCTCCTCTGTTGTAAAATGATGTCCTGACTGATGATGAATCGAGTCGCCGCCAAATTCGTGCATAAAGTGATGACAGCAGATCAGAGACAACATCGGATTCAAGTCTGTCAGGAACTGTTCGATCGAGCTGAAGAGGATGAAACCTTCTTGTCCAGGATCATAACAGGTGATGAGTCATGGGTTTATGTATAGGACAAAGAGACAAAAGTGTAATATTCGCAATGGATTGGTGAAACATCCCCCCACCAAAAGACCTTAAGGTCAGGCCAGTCAACACGGAGTGCTACGTGTGTTATGAAACGCCTGAGAGAGAGAATCAGGCGAAAACGGCCCGAACATCGGAGGAGTGGTGAGTGGTTCAATGACCACGGCAACGTGCCGGTTCATTCATTTGTTAGAAATCGTTAGTTTTTAGTCAAAAACAAGACTTACACATCCCCAACCACCCTACTTACAAGACCTTGCCTCTTATGATTTTTTTCTGCTCTCCAAACTAAAAACTTCACTCAAAGTAAAAAGATTTGCCAGCATTCCAAAGATGGAGAGAAAATCGACGAAGGAGCTTATGAGAATTCCGGAAGAAGCGTTCCTGAGACTGTTTCATAAGGTGTAAACACCGTTTGGAGAACTGCATACTTTCAGGAAGAGATTCATTTAAAGGGGAACCTGACGAATAATTTGTCAGTGAAGTATTATTTTTGTAATAAATGAGTTTGGGTAATTTTTTAAACATACCTCGCATGAAGTATTTATTCTTGGCAGGGTCGGGTTTCCTTAAAATATTCTGTATTTTTTCAATAAAAATGCAACTTTTTAGGCACTTTATAAAATTATTGCACCCAATTCACCATCAATAATTGTAAAAATATTTATGGGGTATAACAATTTTAAAATTATAATTAATTTCGTCAACAATTTGAGATTCATGCTTTATTTTAATGGTTGGAAACTGTTTAAAGAGCATTAGTCGAGAGCCAGTTAAGGTGAGGATATATATCTTTAAATACCCTCTATATTTCGAAAGCTGATGATGCAATGTTGAATGAAACACTCGTTAAACGTGACGAAGTGACTTGAGGAAAATTTTCATAAAAATTTAAAATAAGACATGGGGGGTTAAGCATACCAATACATATACCAATCCCATCTTACACGAAGGAAGTCATGGCTTTTCACGTCTCAGCGATAATTTTGAAGGGAGGAGAGTTGTGTTGAGAGAAGAGGGAGGGTTTACAAGGCTTTTCGAGCGACAGAACACTATTTGGATGGAGTGAAAGACTTCTTTGAGGGAGAAGAGATTTCAAAGGAAATCAGGGATACGGAAACTGGTTGCAAAGCAGGGGATGAGTGTCTGAGCCAAGGAATGAAATTTTCTCTTTCACACGACTATACGCGCTAGATACATCAGTCATGTGAATTCTAAGCTATATCACTTGGATGGAAGCTATGAAAATAAGTAAACGCTATAAAATTTGTTCACGGAAAGCTACGCAGTAAACTTTGTGGTGCCTCATGACTACATATTCCGAAAAAGCAATCGCCGTTTCGGTCACGCGTGCGAATACGAATTTGTAAAAAAAATATTAGTTTTGGTAGGGATAAAAATGTATTACAATGCATTAAGCATCTGGTTTTGGATATAACTTGGGTCCTCCAAAACTCGTCATGAGCTATTCATTTAAAGTAATAGGGATATCGTTTGGTGGGAAAGCAAAATAAACATTTACTCCCACGTAAGAATAAATTCTAAGTAAATCTTGAATATTTCAGAATAAATACCATTATAATTCAACACCATTGATGTATAATTGTTTACCAGGCGTGCTAGTACGAAATGCGGATTTAAAAAATAATATATGATAAAAAGAGCTTAATTCAACCCGTGATTCATTGCTATTTAGACGTACAGGTATATCCTGTATTTCGAGCAATTTGTGGACCATGCACGTAAAACTTTTGCTGCGAACTATTCATGGACCCATTTTTCACATCTTTTTGGCAGTTATCCGTGTTCCTTGCCTAAAAAATCGAAGTCACCACTTTTGAAACGCCGAAATCATCGTTCAAAAATATCATACGATTGAGAATGTTTAGCATAAGCTTCTTGAAGTAATCGCTATGATTCAGCCGAAGTTTTATTCAAAATCAAAACAAAAAATTGATGCTGTCCGCGAATGTTCCACGTTTAGTAAAAAAATCTACAAATTGATCACAGCAACCCGAAACTATGCAAACATTTTTTTCAATTTATCACTCGTCTGACACTTGTTGATGGATCAACAAAATGGCAAAAGTATCCAATATTTATTCCTTAAACTGCATTGGTGCACCATCTTTTAACTGAAATCCGCATTTCATGCTTGTATACCTGATATTCTGTGATATTAATAGCATAGGCATATAATAGTTGCACGGAGAATTACCTACTACAAAGGTCACTTCCATCGCCATTCGGCATAGGTGGATTAATTGATTGGGTTATGATTGCTCATGGATTGGAAAAATGGTGGAGAGAAACTCGGCGTCCGGATTAAAATACTCTTTAACAATTGGCGCGAAGGAATCCACAGTTTTACGTCCTCTCTGACCGACCGCGTATTCCCTTGAAGTGATATCCACGTAGTACCCTAAGTAGGAATCGCAATATCAATAAAAATCCTGCCACCACCGGGGCACAAACAATGACCGTCGGGGTGGGAAGCCGATACATAAGTCGCAGAATCGATCCGATCCCCAAGTTGGAACTTCTTTGAAAATAATTTTAAAGAAGTCAACAGTGTTTTCACCGTTTTATCATTTTAAAGTACATATGAATGATATTCTAATTGCTGTTACTATGCACTTATGAGCACGGAGAATAACTACGAAATCTAATCTATTCTCTAAAAGAAATCAATCCGATTAACCATTTCTAAAAAAAAATACATGCGTCAAATTATTGATACGCTTATTGATCAATATCTTTGGAATTAGATTTTTTGATCAAAATTATACTTAAATGTTAATAAATGATTATAATCAAGTTAATTAATTTGACTATGTTCGAGGAAAATATTCTCTCTCCATGCTGATATTAAGGTTTGATACGTAATTTCATATGAATTAATTTTTTTTAAGCCATATCTTCCATTCCTCCATTTTTTATATTTCTTAAAAACAGTTTTCCAAATACGTTAACGCACATATGACTATAACCTACTTGGAAATGAAATTTGGAAACTGGAGTCAAAATTGCAGTTTGGAAATATTTTTCGCTAATTTCGCTTTAATACCTAACATCGCATGTTATAATGGAAACTTCGCGATTAGTTTAAAATAAACCTAATTTGGGTATTTTTACGTATTTAAATAGCCAATTTTATACCACTTTAACATATGTGACGTAGAATTATATTCGTATTTTATGCATTTTTCGGTCATATCAAAGAATTGATTACTAATTAATAAAAGTCACGTAACTTTTTCAGGGAAGAAATAATTTCCAGTGACGCAATGACAACGTTACGTTCGTAATTGTTTACCAATGTTGTAAGTATTTTCATTACATTTATGACTGCGAAAAATAATTCATTAAAATATTACCAAGCAGATATTAAAGTACACATCAGTATTTAAATAGCATATAAAGAACGTATAATGTCATTTAAAACGATCTATACATCATATAGTATACAGCTGAATTTCTTTGGAGATCTCAGATATATTTGTATTTATATTTTATATCCATATAAAACCGGCTCAATAGTATACACTGCTGCTCTTTCCCTCTGGTTGGTTGATATTATTATTGAATGTCACTTTCAATTATTAAATTACTATTCGCCTTTTTAATAAAATTATTACATGGTTAATCTCCTATTGACGTAATTTGCGTAAATATCTAAGAGTGTTCTTGCTTATTTACTTGGTTCCTGTATCCCACCCTATGTGATATGGATGAATTGATGCATTAAAGACATATGTTCTCAAAGAATATTTTTAATGGGTTATAATACACATGTATTTAGCAAATTGAGAGTGCGACGTAATATACCATCGGTCATTCTATTTAGAGGAATCCTTATGGATTAATTTTCATCTCCTAGGATCTCCGCCAAGTAAGCGGAGATTAGGACAAAAGACAATCGTCGATGTCCGAATCTTCTCCCTCCAACACGGGGAAAGGAGATTGGGGGAAGGGTGGGTTGGAGACGGAAATGTTAAACTTAAAGGCGTAGATTTGTACTTCCTCCCTCAAGCCATTTTTTTTTCTTTTTTATTCAAGTTCACCGCTCTCAAAATTGGAAATCGGGAATTTAGGTGAGGAGATAAGAGGTGGGAGGGACGAATTTCACGTCCAGCCAGCAGTTTTAGTTATCGAAGAGGGTTTTCGGAGTATTGAGCGTCTGTTTGAGAGTGAGCATTTATTTTTAAGTCCGCTTTGAGAATGCTGGCTGGCATTCGATGCTCCGCTTCCTATTTATTCCGCTTTTATTTCCTTTTATAATCTCGGCTATGTATTGGTTTTGAGAGCGAGCATTTCTATTTATAATTGTACACTGAAGCATTAATTAACATTTTCATTTTCATTTTATCGAGAAAACCAAATTTATGAACAGATTTGAAAGATCGTTATGAGGAAATGAACACAAAAAGCTGCAGAGATTCAATCCAAAAGCGCCTATAATTATACACCACTTCCCATTTATATTTTGTCTGTGCTTTCTCGGGTTATCTGCAGTGGTAAATGCAGGTTTCCGAGAGCAGAGTACTGGCGCATGTTGAAAGGATTGTACTGTAAACTCTTAAATTTTGTTCTAAATGTAATTAAGAACCCCACTATCCGGGAAAATTAGCACACAAAATAAGCATTAGAATATTACTTCAAAACCAAGGAAATATACATATTAATATAAGTGTTTTAGCTATTTCAAACCCTTAGTTATTTTTTCTACTGCGTCAATCCGTTGGAATACTAAAACTGAGATGCCATCCCCATTACAGTGACAACAAATATGCTTTTACGACATTCTTACCTATTTGCATGTATACTGAGGAGAGTGTTTTAACATTTAGTTTAACACGAGTGTTAATTGCAATGAGAATCACACCCGACACATTCTATATAAGTATGTGTTGATGATCTTCCTTACATCCATAGATGCAGTCCCAAGTGAAAAATCATTTTCTCTGGTGAATGGTCTCGGCCAAGGTTGTTGAGGTTGCCACTTTGCCTTTAATTCTTCAGACTAACCCTTGGACGTGAAATGAAGTAATAACTCATCAGTTATTCAGTTATCAGCGAACGGTTTCATGGAAATCAAATTAATTATTCAGTATCTATTAAGAATTGATCATTCAATACTTGAATGCTTGCTATTTGAGTGATATATAATTTTGACCTGGACTCCATAATTCAACGGGCACAAGAGGAATTTCCCCGAAGAATTTGGGTCGACTCTCAGAATTAAATTCGATGAAAAATATGGCCTCCTCAATTTAAACGGGTAAAATTGTTTTCCTTGTGAATGGATCCTATGATTCCCAACCACCAAGAAAACGTTCCGTTGTTCTCAATTATAATGACGACTGAGATCTCTATCATAACTTGTGTGTCTATAATGCATAAATGTCATAAGTTTTTCCTGTCAATTTATAATGCATATTCTTTTTAATATTTATGTTTCACTCAGTCTTGGCAAGTTTGTTAAGCCTTAACGAATCAAAATTTTATTCCATCGTTAAATTGAAAGACTTAACACTCCGATCCACCAACTCTAATCGGGTGGTTGATTTGTTAGACTTATAATTTATGACTAATGCAATTGAACTGAGATGATGAGCATAATATAATTAGACCAGAAGAGAATACAAGCGTCCAAAACTTGAAACTTGAGGCGAGTGCTGAAGATGTAATGGAAAGATGAAATAATAAATGAATAAATATACAGAGAATTGAAAAGAAGAGGAAAATATCATTTTGAAAAGCTTAAAGAAAGTGAGGACAAGTTGAAATGGACACGCTTTGAGGACCAACGAATTTGAAAAAATTAAAATAAAAAAAAATAAATGAATTTCTCCGTGAGGAAGGCCAATGGGGAGAAACGACGGCAGAAAATAAAGAGAAACGGAGCAGAAGACCTACGCGGGTGTTTTTTTGCAGAGAATTATTACATGAGATAAGGAAGATGAGATGATCCATCCAACCAATCTTCGGATTGAGTGGCTATGATGAAGATGATCTATTCTGATTCATCTTGATAATAATTTTTTATTGATTGAAACAATAAGGAATTATTTATTTCCAATTTTCTATTGTACTCAGTTGTAAAGAAAACATTCTAATTTGAATGGTTGTCGAAGACCTTTTATCCCTAAAGTAAGAGAAATTATTGGTCTTATTTCGATAATACTTCGATATTTCGATAACGATTATATTGGTATTTTATTTCCCGCTTGCGATGTTAATAATTTATAACGAGATCAGATAAAAATGTATTTCGACTGATATTTATGTAAGATTAATGAGTTTTTTGATGAATAACTCAACTCCAAACTGTTTGCAGGTGTTGTATATCGAGGGTGGTCTGAAAAGTTTCCGACTTAACAAGGCAACAAAATATTTTTTCTGAATTTTTTTGATATTTTCTGAAGTTTTCTGATATTTTCTAAAATTTTCTGAGGTCGGAAACTTTTCAGAGCACCCTCGTATCCTAGATTTTTCCCCCGAATTTCCTAGCTTTGTAATACCCCGATTTCCTTCACAGACTGTTCGAGATTTAAGTGCGCCGCAAACTCTCTTATTTAGATAAACGAATGGGAATATAGACGCCCACGCTTTTCAGAGGCGATCTCTTGCATGAGTTCATCCCAAGCCCGAGAGCGGCCGTGCCCTATGGACCAGGGTTCACGACACGCAGCGCCGACAAATTCCGTTAACATTTGGAAAAGTAAACGGCGACGAAAGCTTTTTTTTCTCTCTCGCTTTGATGGCGAATTCTTCGAGTGAAATGGCCTTTGAACATTACGCTGAATCGGGGGAGAAACGGTTCAGGAGTGTTGAGAATGCATGGCGTCCATGATGTTTTTTCGTGAGCGTACCTGTTGCAAATGGAGGAGAAATTTTCAATCGGACGTCCGCGCATCTCCGCGAACTCTCAGCGGCATAAGGCAATTGCGGGTTTTAGAATTGCAGAAAATCTGCCTGTTCAACTTTCTTTAAGATAAAATAAAAAGGTAACTTCGAATAATTTTTGAAAAAATGGATTTGTATCTAGGTAACCATGGGAGATGAAATTCCCAGGTCCTAATAAATATAAAACCACCTTAGAGGAAATGAAGGGACTGAATATCATTTTAATTCATCAAAGTTTTTTTTACCCACGATTTTTTAAGTGTGCAACCTCCAACCGGAATGCCTTTGCACACTTCTTTACCGCGAGGTTTTTTCAAAAAATATTTTATTAAGGGCTTATTTTTTACCAAATGACAACGAAAAATGAAAGGGTATAATGGGGTTAATTCTGAAAATAAATGGATTTTTATCCACATAACCATGGGAGAAAAATTTCTCAGTCCCCAGTTTTGTTAAAAACAATTTTATTAAGGACTTATGTTAATCAAATGATTATAAAAAAATGAAGTTTTAGACGCAAATGATAGCAATGATTATAAAAAAATGAAGTTTTAGACGCAAATGATAGCAATAATAGGCAATAGTAACCATAAGATTTGCTAGGCCATAGAATAGTAATTATAAGATTTGCTAGGCCAGACTCTTCTAGTCTGGATGTCCTTGGTTATCAGTGGATTAAAAAGAATGGTTTTTGTATCGTGACATGAAAAGTTTGAAACTTCTTGTTTTAAACCATTTGGAATTTTTTTTTTTAAGGTAATCTACCGGTTAAGGTAGGTTTTTGGATGGACACAACTACCAAACAAATATTTTATTACTCCTAACAAAACACAAAATCCATCATCCTACTCTATATCAGGTCACTCTTCATCTCTGAGTACTTTCTTCCTCCCTTCATCCCGTCCAAAATCCCTATCCTGTTCCTTCCCCTTCCTCTTTTGCCCAACATTCTACCCTCTATCACAGTCTTCAACATCCCACTGCCGGTCAACACCCCCTTCATCCACCTTTCCTGCCTCCATAGGATTTCTCCCAACAAACCCCTCTCTTCGCCCACCATACCAAGTACTTCCTCATTTGTTTTCTTCTCTGTCCATTTCACCTTCTCCATTCTTCTCCACACCCACATTTCAAAAGCCTCCAGTCTACGTCTATTGTCCTGCTTCAATGACCAAGTTTCCGCACCGTACATAGCTACGCTTGATATCAAAGTTTTTACGAGTCTTTTCTTAACATCCTTACTCAAAGTCCCTGTCATCAACTCCCTCCTCCTTGAAAAAGCCTCTTTGCCTAGCGCAATTCTTCTCCTTACGTCCCTACTACTTTGACCGTGTTGGTCCAAAACACTTCCGAGATACGTAAACTGTTCTACCTGCTCTAGTTTTTGCCCTCCTATTTTAATGTTAAGCTTGGCCTTTTTCTTTCTAGAAAATCGCCTAAACTTTGTTTTATTAATATTGATTCTCATCCAATACCTGTCGCACTGAATTTCCTATTCACTAAGCAATGCTTGCAGCTCCTTGGCTGACTGTGGAATGAACAAAAATTGGATTGTAGATTAAAATTTTCTAATGAACTCGAGAATAGCTTTAAACATGAAAAAAAATCTTTCGTAAAAGAATAGAATTAACTTTGATGAGTGAAATTGACCAAAATTGATGAGTGAAAATAATAGTAGCGGACTTTTTTATAGTGTGCGAAGTACGTGATGGAAAGGTTAGTGCAGAGATGGAGAAATGGTATAGAGAAAGGGGAAAATGGATGTATGGCGCTGTGGATATGAGTATATCAACTGCTACGAAAAAAAAATAAAATCCAAAATTTATCAAATATTCGACAAGGATACTATAAATTGTATCATAAAAATACAGACGAGCGGGAAAATATATTGATGAGTGGCGAACGGTGACTTGGTGAATATATTGGGTCAGTCATTTAAAATAAAAAAAAGAATATGCTGTGGATGGGAGGAGCTTAGGTAGGGGTCCACTTGATTGCGAGATGTATATTACATTCGGAGAAATTAAATCAATGAACACGTAGATAATGTCCCTGGGGGTCAGGACTTAAAAACGGGTTTAGGAAAACGAGGAAAGAAGAATTTTACTCGAGCTCAATTGTAGCATTTATGACGGAAAGACCAAATGACTTCCTCCAACAAATTCCAAGAAACTGCGTGGAATGCCGCGACAGTAACTTTTAACGGAGTCAAAGGTGCATTACAATGAAATGATTTCAGGGTGTAAAAATCATTCGCCTTCGCGAGGATTCGAACCCAAAATCCATTAAATAAAAATCATTCACAAAGTGTTAGGAGGCTCTTCGGTAGCTCAACTAGCTAAAGCATTCGGCCGGGCATAGAGAAACCCGGGTTCGAATCCCGATCAAGAATGTCGATGGACGTCCTGAACCAGGAGCGTCTACAACATCATCTCTATCCTCCCAGAACAACTTTTGCCACTCAAAAAGACCTTATCAGCCCATGAAGTTATCACCATAAGCTGCCTTGATCATGTCATGAGTCTCCTTCCAGTTTTTTCCCAGTTTCACGTAAATTTTGATAATATAGCGCTGTCCCAATAGCCGGTTCATGACTAAGAGTCACGAGGTCTCGTTATATAGGTTTCACAAACGTGCGATCCACGCTCCGTAAAGGCAGGGCGCCAACTGCTATTGGCCCTCAGCCTTTACTGAGACCCTTTCTGCCTCGAACTCAGCCAGATAAACCGCCGCCCGTCCGTCCGTCCATCTGTCTATCAGAGGAAAAATTAACCATGATACTAAAGGGACAGAACTTGTTTTATTTTATTTCTTGTAAATACGAAACCATTCCCTTCATTTATCGTAGCGAAAAATGATGGTTTAACTTATTAATTGTATTTATTACCAATCTTTGCCTTTAATGGGAAATTCCATGCATCATATTATTCCATTATTGCCAATAACACAAATGTCTCGTCAAACTACTGATAGGATCATCTCTTCCTGGTTTCTATCTACCAAGTGTAATACTATGTGTAGTTTATAGAGCTTAGCCCATATATACTGGCGTGAATAATTTATACCAGAGTAAACATTTAGCTTATTAATTTATTTGAAGCAACCTTGAAAATAGTTTTACACAAATGAAAACGATTCTATATCAATGGAAGTGCGTAGTTAAAAATTTTTACATGAATTACTATATTTCCCCTGTAAAATTTATTCGACCTCAAAACGTACATCGGCATTTAATACGTCAAATATCTAATGATTTCATATTGGATTTTCATTTCTGAATGTGATTTTTCGAATATTAAAATATAAATTTTGTTCGCCAACCATAAATATCAGATTCTTTTTTTTTCGAACGTGGCCGTGGTCATGGTAACTGTATGACCTAAAACAAACTAATCTTCGATGTTAAAAATATGGTTTAAATATTACGTGTTCTATAGCGAAACATTCAAAATTATTTTTTTAAATGTTGAATGGAATAAGCTTTGTCAAATTTTGTGCTGTAGGTGTGTTTACGGTGGAACGGACGCAACCATCGTTAAAATTACGTTCGAGTAGCCGTAGTTTTTACGGGAGGCGACCGACAACTGACGTCATTTGCGCCATACGGGATGGACAGGATGGAAGGATGAAGGGTGGAAAGAAACCCGGCGTTGGCATTAGCCTACTCTTTACGAAAGGCGCCAAGGGGGCCGCAGCTTAACGTCCCATCCGACGGACGGCGTACTCACTCAAAGTGCTCTCCATAAAGCACCTCAAGTAGGGATCGGGATACCACTGAAAAATATTCAACACCATCGGGATGTGAACCCGAGCTCTCTGGGTGGGAAGCTAGTACGATAGCCACCGCAACATCTCCCAAATTACTCTCGATCCTTCCCAGTGGGAAAGATACCATGCGGTGACACCAATGTTGCTGCCTGACCACCCAAAAACTCCCTCCGTCCCTCTTTCTCTCCCGTCGTCTTCCTGTCCGCCATTTCCGTCTCTCCCATTTCCTCCCCTCATCCATTTCTCTGCTCATCCTTGAGATCACCCTGGACCCCCTGTCGTCATTAGTCGACGGATTGAATTCAAACAAAAGGCTCGTACTTTCATTTCCTGACCCTCTTCCCGCACATCTTCTCCCCCCTTCCCCGTCCTTCCCATTTCCGCATTTCATTATCCTCCTGCCTTTCGCTTCTCATTCCCGTTCCCTTAACTCCGACTAACATTTATTCCTCCTCGCTCTCCCTTGCTTCCCGTTTGGTCTCCTGCCGCAACCGTCAGCTGTCCAAGGGGGGGGGTCTCTTTCTTCCCCGTCTTCAAATTTTCGACCGACCCCTCCCTTCCGCCCTTTTCGTTGTGCCCCGCTTTCGCTCGCGACAATAAAACGGCCGTTTCACGAAAGGGGTATCCGAGCCATTTCATGACTGCCCGAGGTTTCAGGTTTGGTCGATTTGCTGAAGTGACGATTTTGCAAGTGTTTTCTTGGACAGTGAAAAAAATGGGACGCAATCGCTGACGGTCTGGGCTCCTGAAACTCAAACTCGGAAACGCAAAAATATTTACGAAAAATGAACATCATACAGCAAATTTCACGGACATTTTCTCAAGTGCACAAATTTTTGTTTTGATATTAAATTCATCCACATGATCGAGAACAGGAAATATTCAAACAAACAACTCTCTCATGTTCTTCAATCCCAAAATTTCAGAGTTTAAGAGGACGCCTCGGTAGCTTAATTGGCTAAAGCACTCGACCGGATATTGAGGGATCTGGGTTCGAATCCCAGTCAAGGCGAATGATTTTTACGCTCTGAAATTGTTGCATTGTTCTTCAATCTTATTTATCACTCTAAAAATCAGTCACAGCTTAATTTAAAACAACCTACTTAACAATTTCAAAACGTTAGTGCTGTAATTTTTGATTATTATAAAAGGTAATATCCTTGAAAAAGTTTTGCATTGGAAGCTCAGTAAAAATATATCGCCGTGGATTTCTGAAGCACTCCTTGAATCCGCAATCTCCTTCCTCCTCTCCTCGGAACTTTTTATCCCCTCTTCATTCAGTCCAAACGACCTCTCCTTGGACCCCCGCACCCCTATCCCTTACAACAGGGTCTTCAGATTCCAACTGCCACTCTAAAAATCTCTTCCATCCACTTTCTTACCCTTCCTGAATTTCCTCCTCAAACACTGTCTCTTCCCCTACCCAGATCTACTCTTCCCGCACCTCTTATCAAACCGATTAATTTACACAGCGCCCTCCATTTAAGTATCTCAAATGTTTTCTCTACTCTGAACTCTACCCCAACCTTATAGTTTTCATAGGCTATAGTTCTCCAAAGATTTTAACATAATTCATAAATTGTATGAACAATATTTTCCTATTTTCAAACTCGTCTTTTACTGACAACATCATATAAAATCTCCTCAAGCGTGTCTACCTCTCTTCCTATTACGGCAGACCCATTTTATTTCCTGCTCTAATTTAACGTCCAGTTATTAATTTTTGTTTCATAGTAGCTAACCCAGCAAACTTTGTACCGCCTAACAGTCTACGAAAAATTTAGTTACAACACATAAATCAAGAACGGCTGTAACGATTTTAACCATATTTGACTTGTTATAATAATATAAGGGAAAAAATTCAACAAAACCACAAAATAAGTATTACAATGGCTTTGCAGAAAGAAATTTTCTGTATTCAATCTATACAAATATACTTCTCTTGAGTCAAGCACCCTCTGATACGCAATATCTTTTGTTTTGTTATCAGTCAACGATTGGCCTTGTGATTTGTTAATCGTCATCGCGAATGCGACACGAATTGGAAATTTAATTCGTTTAAACTCAAAGAGCATATCGGTTGGGATCATGGAAGGAATGTGAACTTCCTCATCTTTGAATTTTCCTTTGAGTATATTCGTGTAAATCACATTGATCAACAGTTTTTCATCACCAAACGCGTTGAAATGTATAGTTTTGGTTGATATAGTTTTCGAAGCATCATGACCGCCGAGCCAACATTCAGCCGCAAATTGCGCGGTGGTAAGCAAGGCAGCCTTTGTTATAAGCCGCCAAAATTGCTCGCTCAATCAACCATATGTGATTTTTGTGCACTTCCGAATTGCGAGGTTGTTCCTTGTTCCGAATTTTGTAGGTTTAACGGCAACTTAAACGCTGAATGAACCGTGCGGCAACCTTACAACAATGTGGCGGCTATGCCAGAAGAAGCAATTGCTACCGCAATGTCCGATCTCGCACGGGCAGTGTTCAAAAACAATGATATCAGGAGTGTCTTCCGGCCAGTTCCACCAGGGGCATCCAGGAAAATTAAGCAACCATTTCAATCATCAATTACCTTCATTAATGCAACAATTTCAGAGTGTAAAAATCATTCGCCTTGACTGGGATTCGAACCCAGATCCCTCAATATCCGGTCGAGTGCTTTAGCCACTTAAGCTACCGAGGCGTCCTCTTAAACTCTGAAATTTTGGGGCTTTTAAAGGAACAAGATGTTGTGACGAAATACCGTACTTACAATGTCACAGGCATTGGTGTAAAAATCTTTTTCTTTGGAATTTGTCAAAGTGAAAACACCATAAGTGTTTAAAGTTGGCTTTAACCTCGTGGACTGTGGCGCCTCGCGCACGACTACGAATGCCTGTGACATTGTATGTACGGTATTTCGTCACAACATCTTGTTCCTTTAAAAGCCCCAAAATTTCAGAGTTCATCTACATCTACATCTACTCAATACCCCGCAAGCCGCCGCAAGGGCGTGTGGCGGGGGGTGCTAGGACACCACCCATAATTTAGAAAAGAAAAATAATAAAAAAAAAATCGCATGCAATAACGACAAAATCATATATAAAAAAAAACATGGCATACATTCATGCATGAACACTTACACCCCACACACATGCAAACACTCAAACTACCAACTAACATACACATGCACCTGAAAGTATACCTAACATCTCTATAGTGTTTAATTTTGTTCCGACTTGTAAATTCAAAGTTTTTAATATTTCTAAAGTGACTTCGGTTTCTTGCTATTATGATTACTGATTGTTCGGGGAAAGAATGAGTATTTGTACCTATCTGTCTTGGAATCTATCTCCCTTAGTTTATCTTTGTGGTCTGATCTACCTAAGTAGTGTGGGGCCATTATAATTCCTTCAGTGTCATATTTAAACTCGTTTGTTCTGAACCTTTCTAAAAGTCTAAGCCTCGCTTGTTCTCTCCGCACTTCAAGTGGTTCCCAGCCTAAATCCCCTAAGAGACCTGTCACACTTGTGTTTTTATCATAACAATTTTTAACAAATCTAGCGGATTTTCTCTGGACTTTATCTAATTCTTTTTGCCAAATTTTCTCCCACGGATCCCAAATACTTGCGGCATATTCCAAATGAGGTCTAACTAGAGCAAAATAACACCTCTCTTTAACTTTTTCATTACATTTCCCCACCACCCGTTTTATGAAGCCAAGTTTCTTTAAAGCTGATCCGCATATTGTCCTGATATGTGCTCCCCATGAAAGGCGTGGTGTTAGAACAACCCCCAAATATTTAACTTGATTTGCCGTAGTCAATACTGAACCCTCTATTTTGTAGTTTATATCCTGTTCCTCGCTTCCTTTATTCCAAAATTTCAAAACTGCACATTTATCTATATTAAGTGTTAATCCCCATTTATTGCACCATCCCGAGATATTGTCTAAGTCTCTAGAGAGTAGCTCGCGATCTAGTTGGCTCCTTATTTCCCTGTATATCACCGTGTCGTCAGGAAATAACCTTAGATTGCTACTAACGTGTGTGCTTAAGTCATTTATGTATATTAAGAACAGAAGAGGCCCTATTACACTTCCCTGGGGGACGCCCGAAGTAACATCTCTCTCCGTTGAGCACAACCCATCTATGACTACTATTTGTTTGCGGTTTGACAAGAAGTCCCTAATCCAATTAATTATTTTCTCATTGATCCCATAGTATTTAAGTTTGTGTAACAATTTATTGTGTGGGACTTTGTCGAAGGCTTTTTTGAAATCCAGAGTTTAAGAGGACGCCTCGGTAGCTTAAGTGGCTAAAGCACTCGACCGGATATTGAGGGATCTGGGTTCGAGTCCCAGTCAAGGCGAATGATTTTTACACTCTGAAATTGTTGCATTGAAATGCACATTAGCGGATGACTCCGTTAAAAGTTACTGTTGCGGCATCTCCCGCAGTTTCTTTGGAATTTACCTTCATTAATGTATCAAATACTTCCTCCTGTTGAGGGTTCAGCAGGGGTATATTCGTTTGAACTGATAGTCTAATTCATGTCGATCATATTCACGTACACGTGCCCATGCTCGATTAAACGCGTAGTTCATTCTACGATCTGGCGCTGGCATTCCTAACTTCACTAAAAAATTGCCGCACATGAGGTAACACATGTATTCAATCAACTGCAAATTATGCATCTCCTCATTCACCTTATTATCGAGATTTCTTGAACTTACAAGAATTCGATGTAAAATGGCCTCGGTATGTTATCCTTGTATTTGTTCCACAGGCCACGTGAACTGGATTGGAAGCATTTCCAAAGGATGACAGCAAATAATGTGCGTATCTGACTTGGAAAGGCAGAAATAGTTGCGTCAGCCATTGTCGTGTCCCAATGATTATCGTTTTCAAGCGAATTGAGCTCCAGTTCAGTTGACTGATTCGCAGTGTTCTGAAGCCTAATTGCATTACGGGCTTGTTGGGAAAGATTAGATTTTCTGCGTCGCGGCATAATAATGTGACACAAACAAATTGACCAGTAAATAATATATGTTCGTTTGTTGCCTGTGATTTGTTTACAAACACGGTTGTGACGTGTCAACTCGAGCTGGGCTCAGCTCGAATTTACTCGAGTTGAATTCTCAATCTTATTATTATCCATCTATTAATATGTTTTTAATAGATTGATAATTCAACTCGAATTTGCTAATTTTTTTATCTATTTGACAGTTGTTGTAGTGATGCCAACTCCTAAAAAAATACCACTGAGTTAAAAATTACTTTTTTCCGTGAACTATTACGATATTTTAATGTTTATTCTGCTATTACGGAAAAACCCAATAAAATTAAAATCGGTACGGCCAGTTCTAGAGTTATAAATGGTGTAACTAACACAACAAACGACTTATTTTTACACGTAGATACCATTATTCTTTAGTACCTATTTAATTTTCTTATTGTCGCCACATGTATTGATATGAATACCTACATTTATAAATATATATACATGTATAATGGGTCGCGGTAGTCCAGGGAGTAGAGCGTTGGACTGCTGACCGGAGGGGTCCGGGTTCAATTCCCGGGCAAGGTACTTTGAGCACCTGCAACTCAACCCAAACTCTGCGTACACGACTCATGTTTTCGTCGGTTCTGTCCGTTGCTGGGCGCCCAGAACCGGATTCATTGGCGACCTCCTCTCGGCCCTCCTTGAATGCCTTCTACCATCCCTTGTACACTAACCTTCGCATTCTGTCGTCCCTAATGACCTTTTGAAGCATCTGGAATGTCTAGGCTCCGTTCTGACTGGGAACCGGATGAATGCCTGAGAGAAACGTTCAACGGATCGGAACGAGACACAGTGCACCATCTACTGGCACATCTGACTACTAAAACGAGAGGTGTTGCGTTTGTTTACGTAGAGTCCCTATGCAGCGGTACGGGTCTTAACCTGTTTGTCGATGCGTGCAACGGCAGAAATAAAGGAGCTAGAGGAACAGAGTGTGTGCGTAAAATTTTCTTTTAAACTTGGCAGAAGTGCCACGGAGACATTTAGAATGATTCAACAAGGTTTTGCTAATGAAGCTATGAGTCGAAACCAGTGTTTTGAATGGGTCAGTCGTTTTCGATTGGGTGGGACCTCGACAGATGAAGATTTGCAAACGGGGCGGCCTTCCACATCGACAGACCCCAACCACGTCAAATTGGTGAACGATTTGGTGCGGAAAATCGCCATTTAACTGTTAGAGAGATGGCCGAGGAAGTGATCATTAGTTTTGGATCCTGTTAGAAAAATTTGGCATACATTTTGGGCATGACGCTCGTGCCATCAAAATTCGTCCCGTGGTTGCTGACTGATGAACAGAGACAAAAACATGTGGACATTTGTCAGGAACTCCTGTATCGAGCCAATGCTGATCCAGAGTGTCTTAAAACCAGCATAACCGGTGTCCAAACCTGGGTGTACGGTTATGATGTTGAGACAAAGGACCAATTTTCTCAGTGGAAAGGTCCTCATTCTCCGCGACCAAAGAAGGCTCGCATATCCCGGTCCATTGTGAATGTCATGCTGGTGTGTTTCTTCGATTGGCAAGGAATGGTTAATTACGAATACGTACCTCAAGGTCAAACCGTCAACAAAGACTTCTACTTAAAGGGGTTATGGATAGGCCGAGGGTCGCAGTGAGCTGGAAAGAGGCCGGACATGTGGAGAGACAATGCATGGCCTTTCCACCACGATAACGTGCCGGTTCACTTGACGCTCATCATAACATAGTTTTCCGCCAGGACCGGAAATTTCATGATCTCTATAGCCACCCTACTCTCCAGACGTTTCTTTATTAGACTTGATTTGTTCCAAAGTTAAAATCAATGTTTAAAAGGCGCTGATACGTAATTATTTTACGATTAGTACATTAGTTTTAATGTCCACAATAGGAGCTGAGGCGCCTATCGTGGACATTAAAACTAATTGTACGGAGGTGCGGAAGAGGATCCCTAAGGCGGCTTACCAGGCAGGGTTTGAGAGCTGGAAGAAACGTTGGGAGAGGTGTGTCGTTAGCCAAGGCATGTTCTTTGAGGGCGACAAGTTCGATTAAGTTATATCCGTCGAAATAAACAAGTAATAAGCTCAGTCCTGTCTTTTTTGATCACACCTTGTATTTTGGGTCCATTAGTCGTAATAATACTGCTTATTAAAGGCAATGTCAGGTTTTCTGATTTTAAGCAGACATTCTTTGCTTTCTTGCTTTGAACTACTTTTACAATCTTATGTTCAAGATATAGTTGTAATTAGATATATAAATAAACCATAAACACAGCAATCAACCCGAAGGTCGGTTTAGTAGGTGATGGTAGAGATCACCCAGTACTAAGCCCTATGCGGAGTGTGAAAATTCACACATCAGGGTAGGGGGCCAGTTCCTTTCCCTATACCTGTTATGGTTTCCCAGGAAGATCTGGTAACCGAAAAATCACATAGCTTGGGTGGAGCTGCAGGTGCCTAGAACGCCTAGCCCGGGAATCGAACCCGGGACCCTCCGGTCAGCAGTCCAACGCTCTATCCACTGGAATACCGCGACCCACAGATTTATAAATAAACTCATGTAATTATATACATAAATATGCAAATTTTTGCACTAAATATTTGCATAGAGTTGCAAATAACACCAATTGCATCTTTGAGAGTATCAACAGGTAGATGAACCATGAAACCATGATATCTATGAGCAGAGCTGAGGGAGTAGGATGGAGAGAGGGTGGAGGGGAGAATTGAAGGCTAGGGCGCGGTAAGCATTTGGAATGTTTAGGAGAGAGAACTGGGGGAGACAAGGTATTCATTGGCCAATTTACCGTGTTCTTTATGTTACATACTTTCCAATCGCTCAAGACCGTCGATGCCGGCTTTTTTTCTTCTTCCACACTTGGAGGAGAATGTTGGAAAATGATTTGATTGACCGCAGGCAGCGGGATGTAATTGAAATTTGTGCTCAGGTTAATTATTCAAAAAGGAACAGCCTTGAAATTTACGCTAGATTCTCCGATATTAAATGGCGTCACATTCTCCGCTGGAGAAGTTTTAAATTTTATTTTCTTTCCACAGATCGTTTTCCTGGATCTCGTTTTCCCAGCCATTACATAAAAGGCAAGGGAAAGTTTAAGCGAACAAACTAATGGTTAAACCAACAAGTTTTCCTAGTCTTCGTCTCGCAAACAAGCTTTCTCAACTTTCACAGTAACGATGATACTCCGGATTTAGAAAGGGTCGTTCTAGATAAGGCATTTGTTTGTTTCATCAATACATTTTTTAGTAGTATTTTATTATTATCTTGTGGCGGGTGAAGTTTAACATTTATAAATAGAGTAATGACGGGGAAGGCGACTTCAGGAGAATTAGAGCAAGCTCAGGTTGATCGGACGGAAGCCATTTCACTCCCTTAGGCTTCTTGTACAACTATGGTTGGAACATAGAACGAGCCCTCATTACCGTGATGCATGAATTTCAAGTGCTGCTGGGGGTAGTGTGAAGTACGTTTACGCCCACATGTCAAATCAACGCCTGGGGTAAAATAGTACTCGTATTTGGCTTATGTACCTGAGTGGAAATAACGGCGTTTTGTTAGTTTTATTACAGCAAAAGCTAGACCTTTATTTTTGCACTGGTGATAATCTCCCCGGTTTAGATTTCCTGGGTTTTTAGCTTCCCATTTTTATGTGTTGCAATTTCTCGCAAGGATTCCAGATATCCTTTTTTCATCTCCCAACCCCTTCTTCTCCTATCCTCCCTCTCCTGTTCCCCGTAACCCCTCTTTGCATCCAACGCCCCTCCCGCCCCACAATTCATTCCTCATAAATATTGCTTCGCGCCCCTTGATCAATGGACTTTTTATTTTCTGCTTCGTCTCCCCGCCTTCGTCTACGTTAAATACCACTGGGGCTTCCAATTTCCTCCTCATCCTCCTCCGCTTCCGCCATCTCCCACCCCATTGCCGCACCCACATCCCTCGCTAGACCCCCCCCCCCGGGTCCTTCTTCCAGGGGAGCTCGAGTCTCTCCTCCGCTCACCCTCTCCCGCGTCATATGGAATTCGTTCCTTCCTCCCCCCTTCGCCTTACTTTCTCCTCCCATTCAATGGAATCCGCCAGGCATACCAATCGGGAAATGGCGAGAGAAACCCCGCCCTCCGCATCCCCCCCCCCGCGTACACCCATACAAAGCGAGCGAGAGGGGTGCGATGCAAAGGGAAGAAAAATCGATTTCAATCAAGTAACAGCAATCGATGAACTTGCAAACATATTCTTAGACTTAAGTCTGTCGTGAAGGAATCGGTTTTGCAGCTGTATCTACATAATTATTTTTATTTTTAAATCCTGGACTGTGTTCTTAACCGACTTTCAAACAAAATATTTTCCTAAACGATCCTTTTAATCATACAAAGTACCACGAGCTGATTCCATGCAGTTCTTCCTCATCGTAGTTGAGCGTTGACCTTCAGGGTTCTAACGTTAAGTTGTTCCATCCAGGAGTATCTTAAGTGTAACCCTTCAGGAGATGTCCGATAAAGTTTCCTTTTCTCCCTGTTTATATAATGCTAGAACTTTTTATTCATAGACAGGGGTCATCCTTAGCTGCTAGTTCAAATAAATTTATTTTCATCATTGTTCACAATCGACAATTTGACATAAGTATAGTTTTTATTCCCCTTTTGCCTCTTACTGCTCACGTAAACCTATAGTTTCAATCTTCTAATGAATGCTTTTACGAACCATTATTCTTTACCATGTTAAGTATAATTTTCTTTTGAGTTTTTGTTTCATGATGAACTAATTTCAAGGTTTCTTATAAACAAATTTTCTAATTATCTCCATAATGCATCCTAAATCGCCGTTATCCTTCTGCCCAAGCTGAAAGTTTGCTCAACTTGTTCGGGTGATTTCATGTAATTAGTTCTCACAAAACAACATGAATGTAGCTCAAAATAACTACCTTCTGTTCAGTTTGTTTGTTATCAAGATGCAATGTTTAAAAATCCCCCCTTGGGGGTGCAATTATATTACTTTAATCTTCCGTCGAATTTTAAAATGTAATTTAAATGTAGACCTGTAATTTGTGTATTCAAATCATTAAAGCCCTAAGTGGTTAAGGTAAAACAACATTATTTTGAAAGGGAAATTATCAGATTTCCAAGGATGTTGCTTGAGAAATCGAGGATAGTGTTTTAATCGGCTGTAAGCGTCAGATTTGGAATAATGCAATTAACTGGTTTTCTTAATGCCACCGATTTGAAGACTGATTTTTAAATGTGAGCCTAGTTGTATAGCACATGGACTGAATTCTGCCTAGTCGGAACATTATAAAAAAAACCATAAACACAGTAATCAACCCGAAGGTCGGTTTAGTAGGTGATGGTAGAGTTCACCCAGTACTAAGCCCTATACGGCGTGTGAAAATTCACACATCAGGGTTGGGGGGGGGCAGTTCCTTTCCCTGTGCCGGTTATGGTTTCCCAGGAATATCTGGTACCCGAAAAATCACTTTAGCTTGGGTGGAGCTGCAGGTGCCCAGAGTGCCTTGCCCGGGAATCGAACCCGGTCCGGTCAGTAGTCCAACGCTCTACCCACTGGACTACCGCGACCCACGGAACATTATATGATATAAATAATTTTACTTTCGTTAATGAAGTATTTTTTAAGCGGTCAAGATAACTTATTAAAAGACTAAACAGTTTTCTGCTTTAGTGTCACTTCACGTGACACTAAATTTCATTACACTGCACAATATAGAATACAATTACTCATTTGAAAATTATTCGAAACTGATTTCAACTTCAAGGCATTCTGTTTAGTATGCCTACACTCACATCTACATACTACCTCACAAGTCCCCGCGGGGCCATTTGACCGGGGTGTTAGGTCACCCCCCGTGAAAGAAAAGAACTTACTCGCTTGCAAATACATATTGCTATCAACTGACATGCTTATGCATCTACGAATGTAGTAAAAGTCTATTCAATAACGTGGCATGCTAGAATTGAAAGGTAAGAATAAGAAATTACACCATTACATGGACATGCAACTCATGGTTTCCGCCCCCAAGGACACAGGTAGGGTATGCGACACACCGCCGCATGAGTAAACTTATCCCCACCCCTTTTTAACCCTCATATACCAACTCTCGGGTTGTCGGACTTTCCGGTCCCGGTTATAGGGGGTTAACATTATCACAATACAATACAGAGGTCACGGGTTCGATTCCCATTTGGTGGCTTTTTCTCCACCTAGGACGCGCACGAAATGTTCATTGACTGCCCGAACGGGTAAGTGTAAACCGTCCCGGAATTCTCCACGATACCGTTGATTGTACATAAGTAACGCATGGCATTGAAAGTAAGAAACATGGCTGAAGTGATGGTGTGGTTTGCGAGAAGGAGAAACTTATAACTAGGAATGAAATATGAAATTTTAAACCAACAAGACAGAAAAGCTGACAGAGAACAACTTTTTACAAATTAGTACTATTAAGAACGTCCGTAGCGGTGCTAACTGCCCACCGGCGCACTCTTAGCATTGGGCGGTAAAAAACGGGGAAACGAAGGCGAGGAGCGCCCATTTCCCACAGCGGGAAATCACACTTGGGCAAGAGGAAGCGGGTGGCAGCAAGACCGTGAAGCGGTTAAAATGATACTAAAATAACTCATAGGACGGAGGAAGAGACACGTTGGGCCGTGAAGCGGCTTATTGCTATGAAGAAAATTAACATTAAACGCCAAAGACATGAAAAGACACGGTTCAAGGCGAGATGGAAATGACGTGACTTGCGAGCGAATAAACTCCGCGACTGACGGGAGTTTATGCGCTGCTCGTAGGTCAGTCATTCGAGTGAATCGACTCACTTGGAGTAGCGTCCGAACAGCCTTATTTTTGATAGGCTCAAGGTGACGCCAGACCGTTTTCCTTACAGCAAACAGGGGGCAAGGGTATATAAACTACAGACGAATGATCAACCTGTAAAGTCACATCCTGTCGGCGTGACCCAGTGGAGAAATCACGATGGAAAGGCAGCCGCGGCGGCTCCTTGCGACCATTGCCCTCGGAAGGCAAAAGTCGAGGTGCGGTTGGAAAGTGAGCTGGTTGTCTAGAATGACACCAAGAAATCAGTGCGAAGAAGCTCTCGGTATCATTTTTCGCTAGAAGAAAAGAGGAACGTGGGGTGTGTGTTTTCGTCTGCGGGAAAAATGAATATGTGCGCTATTGCCAGGATTGATTCGTATATTCCAAGTCCGTGTCCACCGGTGCAGTTTGTAAAGGTGTACTGTAAGTCGTCTGATGTTCGCGGAGCGTGTTCGAGATGTGGCGGCGATGGCAGTGTCATCGGCGTACATTTAAAGGAAAGTGTAAGATGTAGGATTTGGTATTTTTATTTGCTTTCAAAATAATATATTGGGGTTAGCTAGAGGAATGGACTGCAAATGTCTAAACATCGCCCCAGTAAAGTCATTAATTAAATAAAAAAGATATACTTTACCTTACTGCTCAATATTAACCGCATCCGGGGTATGTTTTAAGGCTTACTGTAGCAAAATTGAGAAGATGGATGTCAATCAACAACTCAGCTGAATTGTAATGCTAATGTCAAAATCAATTGGGATTTCATATCTTAAAATATTGAGAATCACCACCAAAAATAAAGGATTTTACCGATTCCTCATGTCAACCATTCCCCCATCTGCTTCCTTACTCCCTGACACTCTTTCCTTGGCTCCGCGAAAGGAAATATTCTTTTCGCTTCGGAATTCCTTTCATCCAGGAGTGGATTTTGCATTGCCTTATTTTTTCTTATCCCATTCCCCCCACTCTTTATAGCTTTCGGTTGAGGTGTCTATGGGATAGACTTCCCCGTGGGCCTCGCATCGGCACGCCTTCCCACCCGCAAGGTTTTCGTGTTTTCACCCCCACCCCTCCCGCCACCCGTCGTCCGTCTTGCCCAACGTTGGCGTTCGCCCTCCCGCCACCGCGAGGCAGCGGCACCAATGCGGGAGCTGTCCGACTCACTCACGCTGTCCGTCCGTCATGTGAACAGAAATCAAAGGAAACAAAAAAGCAAGGCCAAACCCTATTCCTTCTCCGGTCGGCGGGATTTCATCCTTTCCGGGGTGTGGGGCGGGGGGTGTGATTTCGGATTGCGGCTTCTGTTAGTGGAGACCCCTGCCCCCCAGATGGCCGTCCCAGATCCATCGCCATCCCATGCTTCCCTCTCTCTAAACACGTTCGCACTCGGCTTCGGAGGTGAAGTCACGTACGAAAGCTGCGGTAACGATTAAGTCTCTCGCACTCAAATTTGGAATTCATTAACATTCAGTATTCTGCATGGGCATTCCTTCATTGAACTCTTAATATGACAATGTCTCGAAGTAATTGGATGCATACGTGCCCTCACTGGATTTCATTTTCATCGGATTTATGTTTTACTGGCGATTAATGTGTGAATTTCACTCGCTGCAATAGCTTCACAGAGTGGTGAACGAGTTCTGCACCCACGTATCAAACAGCCCTTCCGGTTGAAAACTAGCGGTGGTATAATTTATCTCCTCCAATGCCTGGTACGCGTGTCGTTTAATAAGTTATTATAAAAAAATGGAGTATCAAATAATTTTGGGGAGAATTTTTTTTATTTTTTTAACAGTATCTCCTGTTAGCTCGACATACATTTCCCAGTATATCTGAGCCTTCCAAAAAGTAGGAATTTTGAAAGTCTTCATAATAGGCACCTGTGTTCGCGATGACCTCCTCACCTGATGAGAATCGTTTTCCATCAAGCAATGTTATGAAGCGTAAAAGTTAAGTAGTCGCCAAATCTGGTGGACAAGGTGGATGTTGCAATAATTCGAACTTTAGTTCCATAACTTTCGTAAGGGATTGCACGGATATTCTTGATGGAAGAGAATTTTTTTCCTCAATGAATGAGAACGTGTTTCTTAATTTTATCACTCAACTGGTGCAATTACGACGCCTAATACTATCCACTTTTCGTTATATATTTTTGAAAGTAATCAATGCAGATGATTCCGCATAAATTTCATAAAACCATGGTCATCACCCTGGCCGATTTCACGGTTATCGGAGCCGAACGGCCTTTAGAAACGTGCCGTGACGTGCCATGGTATGAACTTAATGTACCTCAGTCTCTCTTTCTGCATAAAGCGTTTTAAATAAAAGTGTAATATCACTGCATGAAGCTCGTTTTTTTCTAGTTTTCTAAATAAGCAAAACTTTGTTGTTTCAATTGAAATTGACAATGAAAGCACTTTGTAGATACAGTTGAAACAGCAGTCTAATGATAGATGGGGGTCAATGAATTTAATCCCTTTCCGTTACCGCGAATGTCATCTCTTGGATTTTATAAGGAATTGTTGAACGACTCAAGTTTAACTCAAAATATATTTCTATCTATTTTTTAAATCATTCATTTTTCAACCAGTTCACAATATTTCTAATTTAGAAAGGATAAGGGATAATATAATGCAACCTCAATATCCATTTTTTTGGAAACTTATATATTCAAGGCAATCTACCAAATGAGTTAGGTTTTGGGCGATGCCAGTAGAGCATTATGTACGTATCACTGGATTATGGGCAATATCGAGGTTGATATTTATTTTTATCCGGACACATATATGTTATGCATTTATATTGAATCAGAGGCAAAGACATCAGAGGCACGCCTGAGTCAGCCTCGATTGGAATTGCCATAATTCATATTAGGTTGACATTATTAAAATTTTGGGATGGGTGAATTTGGAAATCTGGAATTCAGTCTATCTTTCAACACACCTTAGTGTTGGAGGATATGATCACATATAAAGTTATTAATAAATATGCCACAACAAGGCGTGCCCACTTGGGGAGAGAGACTAAGAGTGCCAACTGCCACAATCAAATCTTTCTAAAGCGGTGGTCGAAAGGTCAAATTCACACCAGGTCACTCTAAAGTTTTAGATAGAGAAACGTTCGATACAATCATTATAGTTTCTAGGAAGTGAAGTGTTTAAACGAGAGTACCTATCATTTATTAATGTTTTTTTCAGTAAAATACAGATTGCAGAAATCCTATTATTATTTGGGCATAGCTTACATTGTTTTAATAATATTTCTGCAATACTTCTAGTTAAAACATCATTCATTTTAGCTTAAGATTAATAAAATGTAATAATAAAAAATATGATTATTAAACGGTAAAAAAAGATTAGACATGTAATAATATTTTGGGATTGGGAATTAAATGAGGGGTGGGAAGTTTTAATGAGGGAGGAATCGCTAACGAGGGACTCCTTTGCTACAACTAGTATACCAGTTATATTCATTTTTATTTGAACCAGACTCCTTCCCTCCCACTAAAAATTCATTTAAAATCAGGTTGCATTCTTCTTATTCAATTATAATCATAATTATTCAACTCGTATATGCATAGGTTTCTCCATCCATAGGAAACAATATTTTCGTGAATGCATTTTCTCAATTTTGCGATCCAACTCTATTGCCTCTGGATCCTATCACACATCCGCCCGCAACAGAAGAGACTGTCCCATCTCTTGAGACTTGGTGTGATACATGGCAATTGGAATTAAATTTGAAGTAATGCGTAGTAATACATCTTTGGGAAAAGAATAATTCCCACCCATTTAGTTACAAAGTGAAACAAACAGAAATCGTGAGGGTAGATTCCTTTAAATACTTGGGTGTGACAATTACTCATGATCTGTCCTCAGGGAAAGCACATACGAGAAATATGCGGTCGTTCTAATAAAAAATTGGGATTTGTAAAAAGAGTGCTGGGTAAATGTGACGAAAAAGTGAAGGAACGATGTTCTCTTGCCCTATTCAGGTCCCACCTAGGGTATGCTGCCAGTATATGGGATCCTCAAGAGGTTAATTTGATTTCGGAATTAGATCGAGTTCAGCGGAGGGGGACTAGATTTGTCAAAAAATGTTATGATCAACGAAGTAGCGTAACTTCTTTGGTAGAAAATTTAAGCTGGCATTCCCTTACACAGCGGCGTTTACAATATAGATTAAACTTATAAAAAACAATTCAAGATGGGTCCTTTTCCGATGACATCAAGAACATAATACGAACCCCAACGTATTAAGGGCGGAGGGATCACGAATATAAAATTAGAGACATAGACGGGTATACTGACAGATCCAAGAACAATGAGAGACCAGAATGCTTGTAATCGAAATCCTCCACGAGTCAGCTCTATAAAAAAAGTGTTAAACTAAAAGGTAGGGATTGGAGGGTAGGGCATGGTAATACGAGTATGTTTATTTATTTTTTTGTAGGTTCCACCAACCTTTCCTCATCCATTTAAAAAACCCTAACCCCCTCATTCCTTACCCTTTCCTCCTGGTGCTGCACCCCCTACCACACACCTATTTAGTGGCTCGCTGGGAATTCGATGTAGATGTAGTAGATGTAGATCTCTTTAGAAAGATGTGAGAAGTGAAGACATGATTCGGTAGTGGATACCTAAGTGATATACCAGCTGGCGTAACTTCATTCGTTCATTGGACAAAAGAGGTTACGCTCCCAAACTTGGGCCGTTCGGTGATTGGGATAGAGGAATGAGGAAGACCGGCGCCCTTTCCCCTGCACATGGGTATAACTAGAAACTAGATGTTTTATTTCGTCGATATTTTTATACGTGGATATTTTGAAATAATGAGATTTACTCAACCTTAAGTATACAGTCATTATTTACTTAACATTTTCCTCCTTTTTCGTTTCCAACCTGAGGATTGTAGCAATCGTAAGACAAAACCATGCAAAAATAAAGTGATGCAAATGGTACCTATTATAGCCCACGCCAACATTTCCTTTAAAGAAAGCGTTTTGCGTTTGCAATATTTATATATATAAAAAATATATATATATATGTATATATATATATATATATATATATATATATATATATATATATATATATATATATATATATATATATATATATATATATATATGTATGTATGTATATATATATATATATATATATATATATATATATATATATATATATATATATATATATATATATGTATGTATGTGTATATATATATTTTAATTATTATTATGTAATCTACCGGTTAAGGCAGGTTTTTGGATGGACAAAGCTACTAATTCAACAATTTGTGACCCCCAGCAAAACACAACATCCCACTCTACATCAGGTCCCTCTTCATCTCTGAGTACTTTCTTCCTCCCTTCATCCCGTCCAACATCTCTATCCTGTTCCTTCCCTTTCCTCGTTTGCCTAACATTCTCCCCTCTATTACAGTCTTCAACATCCCACTGCCGGTCAATAACCCCTTCATCCACTTTTCCTGCCTCCAAAGGATTTATCCCAACAAACTCCTCTCTCCGCCCACCATGCAAAGTACTTCCTCATTTGTTTTCTTCTCTGTTCATTTCACCTTCTCCATTCTTCTCCACACCCACATTTCATAAGCCTCCTGCTTCAATAACCATGTTTCCGCGCCGTACATATATACGCTCCATATGAAAGTTTTTACGAGTCTTTTCTTAATATCCTTACTCAACGTACCCGTTATCAACTCCCTCCTCCTTGTGAAAGCCTCTTTGCCCAGCGCAATTCTTCTCCTCACGTCCCTACTACTTTGACCGTGTTGGTCCAAAACACTTCCGAGATACGTAAACTGTTCTACCTGCCCTAGTTTTTTCCCTCCTATTTTAATGTTTAACTTAGCCTTTTTCTTTCTAGAAAATCGCATAACCTTTGTTTTATTAATATTGATTCTCATCCCATACCTGTCGCACTGAGTTTCCAATTCAGCAAGGCTTGCAACCCCTTGGCTAACTGAGAAACTAAAGCTTGGTCATCAGCAAACCCAACTGATTTTACGAACTACCCGCCCACTTTCATTCCTACCTCCAGTTCTTCCCATGCCTCTTTAATCATTTCCTCTGCATAAAGGTTGAACAGCAACGGGGATAATGGGCCACACTGCCTTACACCTCTTCCTAACACTGCCCATCCGGACCCCCGTTTCCCACCCACACCTGAGCAATCTGAGACATGTACAGGTTGCGAATTAGCCTCCTTTCCCTATTCCTATTTTCTGCAGAATACTCATTAGTTTTTCCCAATTCACTATATCAAACGCTTCTTCGAAATCTACGAAACAGGCAAATAACTCCTGGTTGTGCTCTATATTCCTCTCGATTAATATTCTCATTACTGCAATGGCATCACGCGTACCTCTTCCCTTCCTAAACCCAAACTGATCATCCCCTAAGTAATCATTTGCCCTACTCTCTATCCTTTTGTTTATGATCCTGAGAACTTTAGCTGCATGGGATATCACACTTATCGTCCTGTAGTCCTCACATGATGTAGCCTTTACCTTTTTCGGAATAGAAGCTAAAACTTGTTGCACAGTCTACCGGCCAGAATTCTTCCTCATATATACTACGACTTAGCCCATATAGCTTCTTCCTCCCACATTTTCCTTAACAATTAAGCAGGTCTGCAGGAATGTTATCCACCCTCACGGCTTTATTTAGCTTTATCTCCCTTAATTTCCTTTCTATTTCATCGTCTAGTATGTCTGGGTCTAAGCTATCGTTCTCTACGGCATATTCTATTTCAATGTCTAACATTGTTGGATTAAGTTCTTTACTATACAGTTCTTCTATATATTCCTTCTATCTCTATTGGATCTTTCCGGCGTCAACTATTACCTAACCTGCCTTATCTCTAACTGTTGGCATAGATCTTAAAAATCATTCGCCCTTACTGGGATTCGAGCCCAGATCCCTCAATATCCAGCTAAGTGTTCAGCTATCTTAAATTAGCTATCTTACTAGTATATTAGCTATCTTTAATTAAGCTATCGAAACCTTTCAAATTTTCAGCATAGATCTTCCTTTCTTACTTCCCGATAAAGATATAACTTTGCTCTACAGCCTTCCACCATGCTTCTTCTGCTTTATTTGTTGCCCACCTCAATTTAATGTTTAACTCTTTGTACTTTATTTTGACTCTGTTTTTACATTCTTCTATTTTCTCCGCTCATCCATCTTTGTAATCATCTCATCCGTGATCCTTGGTTTCCTAGTCCTTTTTGCGTTCACGGTTCCAATGGTGTATTTTGTGGCTTTAGATAAACTTTTCCTGATACTTTCCCATATCTCTTCGATAGCATTTAGCCCTTTACCATCCTCCGCAATTTCCTCTGCAAAATGTTGACACTTTTTTCTTCTTAATCCATTTAATGCTTCTACATTCCATTTACTGACCCGCCGCCCCTGCCTTATCTTTTTGAAACGGACGCTACATTTCATAAAAACTAAATTGTTGTCAGAGTCCGCATCCGCTCCCGGGAAGCTGTGCGAATTTATCAAACTGTTCCTAAACCTGTGTCTAACCAGGATATAATCTAGCTGATACCTTTCTGAGTCACCTGGCATTTTCCATGTGTTCCTGCGTCTTTTGTGGTGTCTAAACCAAGTGTTGGTGATGACTAACCCCTGTCTCCTGCAGAACTCAACTGCTTTCTCCTCGCGGTCATTCCTCGTGCCTAAACCGTAGTCCCCGACCTCGTCACCATCTCTTCCTTCGCCCACCGTCGCATTCCAATCCCCCATCACTATCAAATGTTTTCCTGCAGGAACACACGCGATTACCTCCTCTAACTGGTCGTATATCCTATCGACCTCTTCTTCCTTATGGTTGCTCGGTGGCATGTATACCTGAATAATAACTAAGTTCGTCGGTTTTGCTTTTATCTCCACTAGTAGTATTCTATCCGTTACCTGCTCTATGTTGACTACGCTTCTTCCTTCCTCTTCATTTAATACTATGGCAACCCCTCGTTGGCTCTCGTCCCCACCGCTGTATATTATTCTATACTCATCACTCCAGTAATCCCCGCTATCTTTCCATCTCACCTCGCATAGACCTAAAATATCTATATTTCCCCTTTCCATCTCTCGCTTAACATTCTCCAATTTCACCGTCCTCATCATTTCCCTACCATTCCACGTTCCTATTCTAACTAATTTGGTCTTCTTCTCCTGCGTCTTCTGTCCTGTTGCTGTTGGTTTTCCCTTGCAAGGGTTTCGTGGGATGACCATCACGGAAGCCTTGCTTCCCCCGCTGCCGGGCACGACACAGGGCCAATTGGGCCTAGCCCCGTAGTTGCTTGGACTTAAAATCTCAGTAGTGACCATCAAATTTATCTTGGGAATGATAATTGAGGTGGTTTCCCGTTGCCTTCCGCAATGGTTTTTTAACTTGACACCATCACTTACTGCCCGTCCCACTGGGTTCAGACATCATTGCAGCCTCCTCTGACGCTGCGTGGACTACTTTTTTCTAGCTCCTAACCTTCGACCTCTCTGTAATGGGTGACCCTACCAGGAGCAATTACAGGGTTCGTCCGGAAAATTAGTGTACTGAGCTCAGGAAAAAAAATTTATTACACTTTTACATATCTTAAGCTAATATTCCTCAAAATAGGACCCTTGTGAGTCGATACACTTGTTCCAGCGGCGTTCGCATTCCTGGAACGCTCCCGCGAAGGCATCATCGGGAACCTCCCGAAGACACGTCGTCACGGCCTCTTTGACGGCGTCCAAAGTCCCGTATCGCGTTCCTTTCAAACTCCTCTTTATTTTCGGGAACAGAAAGAAGTCCGGTGGTCCTAAGTCCGGGCTGTAGGGCGGGTGCGGCAGCGTTGCAACGCCGTGCTTGGCCAAGAAGTCCGACACGACAAGCGCGGTGTGAGACGGCGCATTGTCGTGATGCAGCCGCCAGGTGTTTTTGATCGCTGGCCGGACGCGGGCGACTCGTTTTCGAAGCCTGTCGAGCACTTGGACGTAAAATGCAGCATTTACAGTTTGTCGTTCAGGTACAAATTCGTAGTGGACGACTCCCCTTTTGTCAAAAAAGACAAAGAGCATCGCCTTGATCCTAGATTTGCTCATGCGAGCTTTCTTTTGACGGGGTGATGATGGAGTGTGCCACTCCGCACTTTGTCTCTTCGACTTCGGGTCGTACTCAAAGATCCACCCGAAACAACGTTCTCTAAAAAATGTGGATCTTTTTTGCAGTGATCCGCAAGTTGTGTCGCGACTTCCAAACGATTGAGTCTTTGATCATCACTGAGCACTTTCGGGACCAACTTTGCACAAATTTTTCGCATCTGTAATTGGTGCCTAATAATCTCGTGCACTATTGTTTTTAGCACATTACACTGCTCTGCTATCATCCGAACACTAAGACGACGATCAGAGTTCAGTACATCGCGAACTTTTCGCCCATTTTCGTCGGTGAGTGTCGTTGATGGGCGTCCAGGCCGTGGTTCGTCGTCGACCTCTTCTCTGCCCTCCACGAACATCTTGTGCCACCGAAAGATCATATTTCTGGACATGGCTGACTCCCCGTAAGCCTGGTTAATCATACCGACAGTTTCGGTAGACGATTTCCCAAGCTTTACCGCAAATTTGATGGAATAACGCTGCTCCAAAAACTTCGGCATCGCGTTCCGTGACGTGGGTCGAGCGTGGAGGTTCGCGTTAACAGAGCTCCTCACTACACCACAGCTCAGAGCCGACTGCCTTTTTCAGCGTCGCTTGCCAACATACCCCCCTCCAATCGCAGCCCGTCAGAGCGGTGCTGGGCGCGCCTGGAGCGGCGGGAAAAAATCAGTACACTTATTTTCCGGACGAACCCTGTATTATTACTCCCGCCAGCACAGGTCTAGGGGTCAGCGGAACGCGCAAGCCCTTCCACCACGTCAAGGTTGTAGTCCGATGAGGAATATATGCTTATATATAATATATATTATATATATATATATATATATATATATATATATATATATATATATATGTGTGTGTGTGTGTATATTATTAATATTTTTAGGTAATGTACCGGTTAAGGTAGGTTTTTGGATTGACATAATTACTAATTAAATAATTTGTGACCCCTAGCAGAACACAACATCCTACTCTACATCAGGTGTATCATATATATATATATATATATATATATATATATATATATATATATATATATATATATATATATATATATATATATATATATATATGTATATATGTATATATGTATGTGGGGGTGTTTGTATGTGCGTGTGTGCCTGTGAACATACATACAAACGCAAACATATATACACTATTACTTGTTTATTTGTTTTGTTTCTAACTTAAATGTGGTTGATGACGAAAATTCTACGAAATTTCGCAAATATAGTTTGAAGATTACTTTTTGTTAATCTAATGAATTCGCCTGTTTATGTTGGTTACTGCAATCTGCTCCATATCCGTGTGTCACAAAAAGGGTTTTGTAAGCCCTTTATAGAGGACTTATTCCTCATTTCATCAAGGGTATAGGCCAAACATTTATTATATTTTCACTCTCTATAGTGAATAATATTTTTAATGAAGGGGCACCTCAAATTAGTAAATTTTATGCTACATTCTGCAATAGTAACTATTCATGTGGGTGTGTAAGTAAATTTTTATGAAAAATGAATATGATTCTTCTAGAAACCACATTGATGATTTCAAAAGCCTTATTGATGTATCGAAACCCGTAGTCCTGACTCTACGATATAGGTACGTGCAGTAAACAAAGACTTGATTGACATTTATAAAAAAAAGAGACAGTAATTTGTTTGATGAAAGTAAACTTACCAGGCTTTCACCATATATATTTTACGAACCACCGTTAATTTTCTCTCTTTGTGCGGAAAAAAAAATTATCGCAGGAATGTAATCCGCTTTAGACCATCAAGAATGTGTATATATTTATTATCAGCCACGAATGAGTTTAATGTCAAACTCTATTGAAATGTAACACAAAGAGTATAACACTCACTTTCATCCCCTGGCAGTGTCAGTATTATTTTAATGCCTATTTCGCTTTTTCCGATAAATTTATTGACGGGTGACGCTTTTCACCTCTGGCCGATCCGTCAGAACATATATCCCTCCGACTCCGATAGCTCGCTTCAAAGCCGTTTCGCACTTTTGAGCCCTTCTTCACGGAAAGCCATTCTTCACACAATGCGGAGTCATTCATCATCATCAAACGACTTTCTCCCGGCTCTCCCTTCAGCCTCTGGTGACGTTTTGCCTCTTTTCCGTCTTCCGTAATATCGCGGACGAATATGCCCGACAGGAAATATTCCTATTCTATTTCTCGGTTGCCTGATAAGGTACAGGGAGTTAAAATAAAGTACTATAATAAGCTGAAACCCATTATTAATGATGCGGAGGACAAGGAGAGGTAATATTTTCAAACATTCAAATGGAAAAGGTTCTTTGAAAGAATATTTACCGATGGCCATAGGCTATATATATCGGTTGGAAATCTGTTTAATGGGACCTTTGAGGTAGTCAATCCCTGTAGCTGATGCAATGAATTCTATATGATTTTTAAATTAGGGAAGTAATCAGGTAGTTAAAATGAATGAGTATTGATATAATATGAAAATCATCAATTCATTTACGAGTTTATGCTGAATCAACTGCAAAATTGGGAAATTTTTGAAGTATCTGGATTTCTATTCGCACTCGTTTCAATAATTCTATCTCCTTATAAATTTGACAACTCTACTTTACCACTGCAGTTATAGGTTTAGGTAAAATGTTTTTCGGGATTGTGACTTTCATTCGTTATTTAATTAATTAGTAGTTCTTTCACCAATTGTGTAGACTAAGATTTGAAATTAAAATGTACACATGAAATATACATAGTAGAAATTTTTGTGAGTTACTTATTTATGTCTGATTAATTTTACTGGAAAAGAGAAGAAATTATGGGAAGAAAATGTTTTTAAGTCTATATTAATCCTTACATTCTTTGCGAAATAAATTTAAAATTATTTTAAGAAAAAATGCAGAAATATGCAAAACATGCGTTGTAAACTAAGGCAGCGTTTAATTTTGGCACAGGCGTTTTATTTATCAATTTCAGGCCTGCAAACGTGTTTCTCTACGTAAAAATTGCGAACGTTGCTTACGCTGACCAAATAAAGTACATGATAAGACCAAATGCGCAGATCAATACCTTTAAATACTTAAATGAATCTTAGAAAAGTAAGCCATCTGTTCATAAATCCAATTATAGTTTAATTCTATTCGATTTAAATGCAAGAATGACATTTGTATTTTGAGGAGAATGTAAATAAGGATGTTGATCCGTGCCCGAGTCTCGTCCTTTTCGATTGGGAAACTGTGTTACCACTTGACGTATTTGGATGAATAACGCCTGGAGTATTCTAAAGATTAAACTATGATTAAATGTCTTTTTTATAATTCAACTATGCAATGTTTTGCTCGAATTAAGTCTTCTAGCGACGGGTGGGGGAAGATAAAAGGAGGAAACTGAAGAGTGGTGTAAGATTGGAGGGAGAGAAGGAGAGAACATTCTCTCATTTAGGAAATATGCCAAAACTTTCACGTTTCCCAACTAACGCAGAACATTCAAATGCGTACCTTAGCACTACTAAGGATGTTCCATTATTAATTCTATCTGAAGTCAGTCCAATACTTTATCGCCAATTTGATTTCTGTCAACGCTCCTCTATTTTTTAGGTGTAATCCCGTCTAATAACTCTATGACTATTGATTTGGATCAGCTCACTTCGCTCTTGAATATCACTAACGACATTTGTAATTAATCACATCCCCAGAGTTCCTATTTTGGTTTATAAATATGGAGCAAGGATATTTAAGCCCCTCACGAGGCCTAAGCGATCACTAAGATCCCAGCTGTATTATCTAAAATGTATATGTCAGTATCGATAGTAGAAACAGATTCAAGGCGCGGATACATATTAAGTGGTTATTCGTCAACGCATCTGGAACTCTTGGGATTAACTCCGGACAGGGGTTTGGCCAGAATTTTCCCTAGTAGGGACTCAATTGCTCTAGCTATTTGCCTCTCTAATATTCCTTTTAAAAATGAGTAACATCGGAAACTACGTTAAAGCCAGCAAAAACTGAATATATCACTTGCTTTGGAAAGAGGAAACTGCGCATCATACTGGTAATTGCCAGTTCTACTTCTAATTTGCAATTCAGTTGTAATATTCCCATAATTATTAGAACACATTCAATGTCCTATGCTAATAGACCAATAATAATTGTAGTAGGGATCAACTAACTATTATCCCAACCCTGAAGGAAGTTTTTACCTAGATTGAATGGATATTCATTGTCTTTCCTTGATATTCAATACACCGTGAGTAAAAATCGCGGATGTTTTGCAAACTCCTCCAGGCAATTTCTCTCGTTGCGTTAGTGATAAAATTAGCTCAAATAAATATTCTCACGAAGGCTAATCTGACTTCCTTTACATATAAATTGCAATACATTTTAGTACCAAAGATTTTTTTCAAACGCATCTTCTTTATTACAAATAAGAACTGTCGTGGACATAACAAGATAAACTACGGTGAAAGAATTTTTCACCGCTAGCGCATTTAAAATACATTCTGTTTTCGTCGATTTCCTTATTCTCAAACCGTATACATTTTCCGTTTACTGCCCGCGAGAATTACCACACTCGAATCACACAAATAATTTAATTTCTGACCTTTTTGCTCATAATGTAATTAGAAATTACTTAGAATATAAACGTGAACAAACTACTATCCATTTGAGTTCATTATTGATTACGAAGGTGTTGAAAAGGAGCAGAAAAAGTATCCATGGATGTGGCTTGCTCATCTAAGACCGCCTTTCGTCCAGTGCAATTTGCCTCTGACTATCGGAAGTGCCGGGTGACGGTAATTCGTCTCAGCATAAGCACAACCTATCAGGGCAAAGATTTACGATTGAGAAAAGGAGGTATTGGCACATCCGCAAGCCGTGATTGTCCACGTACCAGATCGTTCTGGGAAGGCATACCTGTCACAAGATCCCCAAATTACTGCGTAAATTTCACATGCCATATTAAAATTAAGCAAGCTTGATGGAAAGCGAGTTTGAGGTTGATATCATTTCAAAGCTTTTCAAAGATTTTTCAATAACGGATTGGCCAAAAAAAAAGAGTGATATTTATTTTCTTAAATTCCTTTTCAGAGTAGTGGTTGGTTTTTTAAGTTACTTTCCTCATATTCTAATATTTTTATTATAAAAAAGAAAATTGTGAGCATCATTTTTACAGTACACAAGCCACGTCAGACTCCCATTAGATCTTCTCCTTGCACTTCACTGGGATTCAAATTTTAGGCGCCATTTTTCCAGTCCAGTTTTATACACCAAGCCTGCTTTTACAAACAAGCTTCGTTGTTCCCTCACGAAGGCACTACAATGACAGCAGTTCATCGTTACTATCGTCAGGTATGTCCAGGAGTTCTGGCAAACCAGGACCATATAGCAAGGGGAAGCAACAGGTCCCAGTAGCTGACTGGGCTGACTGAGTAGCTGACCGAGCGTAACAGATTTTCAGGAGGCCCTGAATAGCTCTAGCGTTGCTAAAAAGAGATTCAAATTTTGAGTAAATTAATGAAAAGAATCTAAAACGAGGGACTTTGAGATTAATAGTGTATATTGGAGGAATTATGGCGTTGTGAATATTAATTATTAACATATATTGGGAAAATATAGTAGGATTCAGCGCTTTTTGTCACTTCAGATCAGGCTAAGACTCTCAGATTCCGAAAATAATAAACACTTAGAACCTTTGAAAGACATATAACCCACTTGATGAACAAGTTTAACCAAAAATAAAAGAAGTAAATGTCGAGAAATGGATCAGCATTATAATGCTAAACTGCCGTAGTATTGAAAACAAAAGAGCCGGAGTCGCTCATACATTCCAAAATCTACACGCGGACATAGTTTTGGGACCGAAGAGCTTACTTAAGGAGTATGTTAATGGCGGGAAATATTCCCTTTAAGTTTCAGTATAAACAGACGAGACAGGGTTAACTGAAACGAAGGAGCAGTATTCTTTGCCATTTTAAAAGCTGTGCGCAATAATATGATGATCAGATTGAGAAAGTTTGGTGCAAAATAGAGAGAAATAACTAGAAAAATACACTTAGGCTCATTTTACAGGCCACCTGATTCCACTTCTAATAATCTATCTGCATAATACCCCGCAAGCAGCCGCAAGGGCGTGTGGCGGGAGGTGTTAGGTCACCACCCATAAATAGGAACAATACCATATGCAAAATCAGCGACATGAAAATCTACACCCATAACGGCGTACACACTCATGCAAAAATCCCTTTCTTCAGATTAATAGAGGCTTCAAATAAAAAAAATAACGCATTTTATCCACATGAGCACGAAAAGCGACATTATGGTTGGGGTGACTCAAATCTTCCTTCAATAGACTGGGAAAAATACTGCATTAATACCACTGGAAGAAACCGCGATTCATGCGAGGCTGACCTTAACATATTCATCGCCAAATACAATGTGCCAAATAATAAGAACACCTACTTGGGAAAACAATACTTTATATCCGTGCAGAATTAAGTATCAAGCAAGTATTTATTTTTCCCGCACACTATTTGCGACAATAATAAAAGTCTTGAACATCCAAGGTAATGGAGGCTGGCGAACCTGGCAATGTTCTCCATAAATAATCGTGTGATTATTATCATTTACATTGCGAATAACGTTTTTCCTTTCCACCACTGAGATTATAAATAAGCTAAGTATTTAGACTCCTACTGTTTAGACCCCTATAATTTAGGCTACTACAACTTAAAAGCTTTCATTCTGGCCGAGAATAGATTAATCCGAATTATTGAGGGCATTGTAAAAATTCTCAAGTTCGGTTACTGTAATTTCGCATTATCCATAGGAAATTCAGTGCCTGCCATCCACAGAATCTTCAGGTTAATTGATAAAACACTCAAATTTATTACTATGTTTCACTTACTGATAGTTGCAGTTTTTTAAACACCCCAAATAAAGTATTTATTCTTTCAAAGTGTTACCTGTATTCAGTAATAAAATATTTGTCTTTTTGGAAATATTTACTTTTGCACATTTCCGGGAGCTATTGTCTGAAGCTAAGCGTATATAATTGTCAATATCCTGCATGTTCGTCCTGCATATAATCATTTTTTTAATAGGCCCATGTTTTTAACAGTTGTAAAGCATGACTTGAATTTATATATTATTTTATTGAACAGTGATTCATTTAAGTATTTTATTCGTGATTAAAATTTGTCGAGGGCATGATCAACCTAATATGAGGGTGGAGGTAACACGATTGCAACTGAGCATGGGCGGCTGGAGATACAACACCCCCCACCACACCCTTGCGGTTTCTTGCGGGGTATTGTGTGGATGTAGATGTACTTAGATAAGATGGCAATCTTAACACAGTATTTTATCTGAATACCAAGTTTTTATTAATTTCTCCCCTCAAAGTTTACAATTATATGCTATTATTCATGATGAATAGAATTAGAATGGAGCATGATGTTCAAGATACTAGAAACTCTTGGATTGGATTACAACGACATAAAAATAATGTGTAACCTCTACAAGAATCAAGTGACGACTATGCATATGAAAAATGTAAGAAAAATAGAAGCCAAAATAAACGAAGAAGTAAAACAAGGGAGCAACTCCCGGCCAGCAATATTCAACGTATACCTGGAAGAGGCAATAAAAGAATCAAAAGAATTGGGTATCAAAGGAATCAAGGTAAATGAAGAAGAAATCAACATGGTCCGGTTTTCAGATAACATCGCAGTAGTGGTGGAAACGCGAGAAGACCTGTAAGCAACTCTAATTGCTATGGGCCAAGTACTGGCGGAATAGAGAAGGGAGCGGAAGGCGAGAGAGAGAAGTTGAATGCAGATATCCCAATTCGAGGGGTGAAACTAGAGTAAGTGGGATACATCTACCAGAGCAGCAGCATAATATGGGATGAAAGAAGTTCGACCGACATCAAGCGAAGAATAGCCCAAGCTTAGAACGCATTCATGAAGCAGAGGCAATTACTATATCCAAAGAATCTAAGACTGGAAACAAGGAAGCAATTCGTCAAGACTTTCGTGTGAAGCATGGCCCTCTAAGGATCAGAGACTTGGAACATTGGAAAAGTGGACTCGCGAAGAATGGAAACCTTTCAAACCAGGTTCTGGAAGAGGATGCTAAAGATCAAATGGACAGAAAAAGTGAGGAACGAGGAAGTTACTAGAAGAGCAGAAGAGGAAAGTACCATATGGAGAACTCTACTGCATAGAAAAACTACATGGATTGGAAATTGCTTGAGGCACAATGGATTAGTTAGAAATAAAATAGATGGAAAAACAGAAGGGAAGATTTCACGAGGAAGACCAAGAGACATGTGCACAGGAAATATTAAGAAGGGCGTAAAACAGAGAAGGTATCAAGAATTGAGGGAATATGCATTAAATAGCGCGGAATGGAGGGCTGCAGTAAACCAATCCCAGGATTGAAATACTTATGATTCATGATATAAAAATGAATAAATATGATATGAATTATGACCATAAAAAACCATAAACACAGTAATCAACCCGAAGGTCGGTTTAGTAGGTGATGGTAGAGATCACCCAGTACTAAGTCCTATACGGCGTGTGAAAATTCACACATCAGGGTAGGGGGGCCAGTTCCTTTCCCTGTGCCGGTTATGGTTTCCCAGGAAGATCTGGTACCCGAAAAATCACATAGCTTGGGTGGAGCTGCAGGTGCCCAGAGTGCCTTGCCCGGGAATCGAACCCGGGACCCTCCGGTCAGCAGTCCAACGCTCTACCCCCTGGACTACCACGACCCATATAAATGATGACGTATTAACTGATTTTCGCTATCCAGAGAGTTCTGATTTTTTTAAATTTAATGAATAATGAGAATATCACAAAGTTTGGAATGAAATTTGCGTTAAGTATACAAGTACACATGTTGCCATTTTTCTGTTTCCAGATTGAATTATAGAGGAATATCAGGAAAACACTTCTTTTTCTACTATTGAACTAGTTTTTGAATCACTCGTAGAGCAAATGACCCATAGTCTTAGGCATCGGTATATCCCTTTAACAATTCTTATTTTGATCTCAAAGAGGATAGATCCACGGTAACATGGGCTCTTTCCCCATTCGAACCTTACTGCTGTAACTAATTGTAGTCGTCGGATATGGCTGTCTGTTTGATCTTTTTCGTAAATTAATCGTACACAAAATCTGTATTTTTTATTTAACTAGCGTCTTGTCCAATTAAACAGCTAACTAGCTTCTGTATAGCTTTTATAACAATTTGCTTGTGAAAATCAATTGATAGAAGTTAATGATCATAATGATTACGGCAGTAGTTTACGTGACGTAAGCACAAACGAAATTATCTTTTCAATAATTTTTTTCTGAGCATAGAATATTTGAGTAGAGAAGATTTTATTGTTTTGGACGCCATTTTTCACTACCTAACTAAATATAATTTTGGTCAACGTAAAAACCTGAGATCAGTAACTGGTTAAAATATTTGTTACTCATTGGGGTGGAAGGTAAAGCACGTGGTTTTCCTTATACTCTTTGGTAAACGAAACATTCAGCCTTAATAATCATGAGGTTTATATTCTGGAAAGCAATTCGGTTTTGATTGATACATCTTACTTTAAAATAAGTCCGAGGAAATTCCTTTGAGTATGTGTTTGGACTCTTTTTTCATAACCTGCATCCAAGAGTCTTGTTTGAGAAATCCTAACAGCATCGTTTCAATGTTTCGTATGACTTCATGAGATTTATGAGGGGTTCCATTTTCGAATATGTCCTTTTCACTGATTTAAATATTTTGTGACTTTATCTGTGGAAATTATGAACTGTGTGCTCATCATGTAATGTTTTAATTGTAAGAGTACTTTCAGTAGTTTCTAACGAGCCATAAAAAGGACGGTATTTGACCAACCGCTTTTCTATAAATAGATTGAATGAATCATTTATTTATAATTATTTAGTAATTGATTGGTATTTAGACTCTAATTGAGATTAAGTACATCAATTAATATATCATTTTCAAAATGGGATCAAGGAGTGGTACTTCCGTGCAATAGCTCAAGTTGTTGTCATTCAAATAGTTTTCTAAAAGAGCGCATACTTTTTTGCTATTCCATCATGGATATGTCTTTAAAATAAGTAGTATTTCAATTAAGTAAGCATTCAGTACATTATAAATGCTAAATTCGGGTGATTTCTAACAATTTGATGTAGCTAAAATGACAAAACTATGGTTATTCTAGATATTGTTTTAGCATCAAATTCCATTTTAAAAGATAGTAGCCATCTTAGAACTAGGCAAAGAGTTTCACACATATTGAGGTGAATTTTTTAAGTCAATTGCTGCAATAAAGAAAACCTCATAAACATCGGTAAAATTATCAGCAGAAAAATAATTATATTTTCCTCAAAATATTAAATTATATATTTCGGCACACGCCTCACTTGTATCCTCTGACTAAACTAGCACGTCGTCCTCTATCATGGCAAAATTCCGAGATTATTTCGCATGAGCTAGGTATTATTATGACAATTACATTCAGATTTAAGGCTAAGTAAGCAAACGTGATTAATTAAGGTAATGCAATGCCGTGTGACATAAATGGATTGGATGTGAGCTGCAAGTTCACCTGGCTAACTGGCCAATGGGAATTTTCGATTTGATTTCAGTCCAAATTAAATTGTTCCAATGCGAGCCTTCAAATATTAAAACCAATATAATTTAGAGCAGGCGAGGGAAAGATTTTTACTATATGTGGCTGTATTTTTGAAAATAATTCCGATTCAGTAATACTCTGTTGTTTATTTAGTTCCTTTTCCTATTATTGTTACCAGTCCATTGTGCCTGATTTGCAAAATTTCAGGAACTTTATCAATCTAGCATGGATCTTGATTGATACTCTTATTTTTTTAATTATTTATTTTCCATGTCATAGAATACCGTCTGTTAAGTCATAAATGGTCATTTCGTACGACGACAGAGGCGTAATTTATGCATCGATGTATAATTTCATCTGAAATTCCGAAACTCCGCCTCGCTAATAATCACCATTAATTATTCTCGTAATTAACACTTCCATTTTGAGGTTTATATTTTTGCAACTCTAAATCAACTCGCATCATGGCGTGCAGCAGCTCAGCTCGGCTCTGGAGATCCTCGCTCCAAATCCAGCGGTAAACGAAGATTTAGGCGCTAGCGGAGGTGTAGTCATTGTGCGCCGGTGCTCTGCGCATTTGTTTCCCTATCGGTGCCTCCCCCCTGTCCTCCTCCCACCAGCCCAATCCCCCTCTCCTCAAAAGGAAACAAAACCTTTTCCCCCAATCTGATTTACTCCACCTCCTAGCTGAGCCCTACTCTCCGCCCTTGTGCTAATGAAGGCAACTGCCTCGGTAATGAGCATGGCCTCCTTATGGCTCGTGTCCAATACCAAATTTCGTCATTCTTTTTTTATTTTATACCTGTCCTAACTCTGGCTTTTTCACATTTATTATATCATGCCCCAGAGGTCGAGACTCAGCTATATTTTTTTACCATCGGCTCAACTTGCTTGATTTTGATTTTCGCTGGATTCCATCCCTTCCCTCTTTTTCACGTCGACCTGCGAATATCAAATATATTTCTCGTAATCCTTCCCTCGCCTCGTTTCCACGTCGCCTTGTTGGGGCGTGAACCCACGGAATGCTAGGGGATAGTTGTTACTCCAGTAGTCGCCGGAAGTGAATTCCATAATTTTCATGACAAGGATATTGCTGTGATTGAAATTTTCCTAATTTGCCGTTATTTCCCTTCTAATTTCATTATTTGGCGTTGAAATATTGTATCGCAAACGTATTTTCACAATCCTGATTTCTCCAATTGTAAGGACTTTGAATAATTCCTTTTACTTGTTTTTTAATTACATTTTGGAACACACGATACGCACTGAGAGGTGCGGAATACTTTATCATAAAATTACCTCAGGACATATTCAACATTTTAAAGTCATCCCAGTTTTCATCATAATTAGGTGTTCCAGGAATATTCAAAATTAAACCGGTGTTGGATGCTTTGGAATTGCCCATCTCTTATTATATGGTAGGTTGTTTTTGAGACTCCTCATTTCCTAAGCGCTTGTCTTCTGTAGCTGCATAAAAATAAATTTTTATCCGTTCGCGAAAAAAACTCCCGGGTTTTAGCTGTTTCTTTTAGAGTTAATTTGATTTTTTTGTGAGAGGGCGGCAGACCTTTTCGAAATATAAGATAGGTTTTTTTGCTTTAATATTCGTCGAAAAAGGTAGGCGTCCAAAAAATTGTTGCTATTGACGAATTGGAATCAGAATACATTTTAGAGTATCATAATTTACTAACGGAAAAAGGTGTGTCCACAAGAATTGCTACAACATTACAGAATAAATGCCACTCTCTTCAACTGCAAAAATAATAATTTTTTAACGTTGGTCTTGTATTTCGATGAATTTCTACATGTACATGTTACCCCGCAAGGGCGTGTGGCGGGGTGGTCACCTACCCTAAAAGAGAATGAAACGGCATGCAAGCACCACAAATTCATTAAAATAAATACATTCACAAAGTCGTATACATTCTTGCAAAAACCTTTATTACATAGACGCATACAATTACATGTACGATTTACTAGCATAAATATGCACCTACGAAAATACCTTATATCTACACTACATTCAATCTTATTCTGACTTGTAACTAAATGTCTATAATATAACTCTAGTGACTCTGGTTTCTTTCTCTTATGATTTCTAATTGTCCACGAAAAGAGTGAGTATTTGTATCTATCTGTACTGAAATCTTCCTCCTTATTTTATCTTTGTGATCTGTTCTACATAAGTAATGTTGGGCTATAATAATTTCTTTAGTGATGTGTGTAAACTCTTTTCTTCTGAAAATTTCTAAAAGTCTAAGTCTAGCCTGTTCTCTTAGCAATTTGAATGTTCTGCAGTTGCAGAAAGAAGCTAGAAACTATTATGCTAATCATAGTTTCTAACTAACTTCTGCTCAAAAATGTCTCTCGGTTCAATCGATTCGCTCTTGAGTTGGTTCCAGACTATGTGACGCGTATTGCTCGACCAAGGGAAAAGCCCTGCGAGGCTATCGTGGTTGCATCACCTTAGCTATATTGGCTCCTTTAGTCTTTCCCTACTTGAATCTCTTGTCCTCTGTTGCTGAACTTCTTTTCAAACATTTTAAAAATGTTTTCGAAAAGATAATTTACAATATGGGAAACGATTTCATCTTTCCACCGTCAAAAAAGTCACTGTGGGTGATTTTTGACAAGACGCCTAAGTAGTTTTCTTCTAACACTCAATTTAAAAATATCTGATGTTTTTTTTCCGTCGCTCTTATAATTACAAAATTAATTTTCCGGGATTAATTTCAATATATTTTCACGACATTGAGGAAAGTAAAATTATTTTTTATTCAATTAATGATTCCTGGAATTTTTATAAATACGGAGAATCTTCCTCTCTGAAAGCTCATAATGATTCTTATTAAATTTATATTCAATCTGCTAATGCATTTTTACTGAACTGTTTTTGTAGCCCAATGGGAGGTTTCAAATTCGGCCACAGGGAATTGAATGATCAAAATTCAATGATAGCCGTTGTTTCCTTGTGTAGGGCCGTAGAATAGACGATATAGGGGAGGCCTGCCAAGAGATAGGCATACATCATATACATCTGCATCTGCGTAACACCCCGCGAGTTGCTGCAGGGGCGTGTGGCAGAGGGTGTTAGGTCATCGCTTGTAAAATAGAATAAAACCACATGCAAAACCAAACTACAAAAACATATGCATTCATAAAAGTATATGAATGCAAACCTACACCTACGGAGGCGTATATATTTTCCGCTGTTTTTTCACATCCCCCTTCTCTTCGTGGGTGTTTTCCTGCGTGGGCTTTTACTAGGTGAGCAACGCCACTCTCTCCCTAGCTTTTCCCACAATGTTCATTCTTTGCGTTGGCTTTCCCTATTTTATTGCTCTCTTTCTTCACTCTAGTTTAATTTTTGTATGTATGTTAGTTTATGTATTGTGTCTCTATTTAAGTATACATTTTATGGTTATTATAATATGCATTACTAAAAAGTGTTAAATGGAAGAAAGCACCGTGTGGTCTCTATTTCGCCATAAAAAATACCTCTATTCATCTATTTATTTATATAGTAAAGTAAAAACGTTTTTAACTTACACTCATGTAAAAACATAAGCTATTGGCTAACTTACACATGCACCTACAAACGTATTAAAAATCAATCTAATAACGTGAAAATTAGAATTGAAAAGCAAGAAGAGGAAATTTTACTATCACAAGAACATGAAACTAGTTGGTAAGTCCAGCTCAAATTAAATTATTTGTGTCAATAATGTACAATGAGATCAATATTTCAGTGTCTGTACAGTAATAATAAATGCATCATGAAACTTTTTTTATTGAGTATAAGAGATTCCAGTATTCTTCGTCACAGAGCATGGCTCTCTCCCGTATGTTGGCACTATTAGGTTCACCTACTCTCACTCACGCGTCCTCTGGGCAAAGAGGACGTCTATGGCGCATTTTCCAATTCCTTTAAATTTAATTTCCTTAAAGCACCCTTGAATCCCTTCCATCACTCCGCATCATGTTTTCTTCGCTCCGAAAGGTTTCTCCCCGCTCCGAAGGACGTGATCTCGTCCGCTGAGGCATGGATGTCGTTCCTCAGGTAATACCAGAGTGGAATCACTCCTCGAAATCATCTCCGCTGCATCGCTCCCGCTCTAGCCAAACTCCTCTTATCATCTTCAGAGACCTATCCGTTCCGAAGTCCTATCTAACATGTGTCACCCGGACCATTAACCGTTCCAATCTTCGTTTCTCGGTAAGGTCATCCAGAAATATTGACTGAATTAGTTTTTTCTTGATAAAACTCTTAAATATCTTTTCACCAAATGTTTCATTATATACGACTAGTTTCAATGGATCGGCATCATCTTTAGGATGCGTTGAAACTACTCTTATGCAATAAAAAATTTGGTGAACAGATATATTTTTTTACCTAAGTGATAATTGGTTTCCCCAAATTCGAGCCTGAAAACATCGGATAACTCGGTTTACTCTTTTCTTTCCATGGATCGAAGTATCTTTTGCCTTCAACTCTCTGAAATTTCTATCGCTTCGAAACTCGATTACGCGAGCAATACGTATCGAACTTCGCTCGAGCGTTGTTTCATGCCAACTGGTCAGGCTCTGGAGTTTGCGAATGTTTCAATTCAGCATAAAAAAACGTATAGGAAACCAGGAAAGCATTCAGTGTTCGTCATATTTTAAACAAAAATTTACTCTACCAGTTGTCTCTCCTCACCCCTATTTTAATATAAGCTCGCATTATGATTCAGTTAATACGAGGGTAGGCTGAAAAGTAATGTTTACATCCTTTCAGAGCGCGAACAAAAGAAAATAGCAAAATTGGGAAAAACAAATCCAAGTACAAATCTTAAGTTTCAAAACCATATATCTTTTTCCAACAAAGTCACCGTTAGGGCTAACACACTCCTGTCATCGTGTAACAAGTTTTTCATTCCGTCACTGAAAAACTCTTACGATTTTTCTCGAATCCAGGACTTGTTAGCCCCCTAACCTCATCGTTCGAGGTGTAATGATTACCCTTGAGGTGTCTCTTGAGTTGAGGAAAAAAATAGTAGCGCAATAACGGGGGAATAAGGAGGGAATTCCAATCAACGCTGTTTGTCCTCGCCTGTGAGACGGCGTGGTACCCATCGTGCACAGAGTTTACGGTATCCCAATTGTTCAAAAATGAAGCCGATACGTTCTTTAGATTTTCCAATATGGTTTGCGACACGCTTTTGAGTGATTCGCCGGTCATTTTGAATAAAAACTTCGACGGGTTTGCGATGCTTGTCGTCTGTGGCATTGATCGGACGTCCGCTGCGTGTTTCATCAACAATTTTGGTTTTTCCAGGTTCGCAACCACGGAATTTTACTACCCATCGATTAACAGTAGACCTATCAACAGCATCGTCGCCATAAACAGCCTCTAAACGACGATGAATCTCAGTAGGAGTCACTTTTTCAGCGGATAAAAGTTCGATAACAGCATGCTGTTTAACTCGCGTTGTCTTAATACTAGAGCACGTCTCCATACTTCCGCTTCTTTGTAAACATTTGATGAGGACAAACGACCTCAAACCTGGGCATGAGCATTGGGGGAAAAATGTATTCTAATGTATTTTTCGCCCGAACTTGCTATTTGTTTGTGTTCGAGCTCTTCAAGCATGTGTGCATTACTTTGTAGCCTACCCTCGTAATTTCATACTAGTTACACAAGTGTGAAATGCGAATATTTTTCCAAAAAAATCGGAAAAATGGTTAAAAGAGCTTTATATAATGCGTCCCTTATTCTAGTTGGATCTTTTTCCCGTATTTTGGGCCATTATTGGATATCACGCCAGTAAAAATCTTTCCCTTTTGGCCGCGAAACATTAATTTAGACATTTTTAACATCTGTGTGTGAAAACTCGGTCATACGAGACACAATTAGAGTTATTCACACTTATGACTTACTTATATCGGTTATTCATAAATTGAAGTTCGTAGGTATAAAACAAGAGCACAATAAATTGGGTTGAAGACTTTCTTTCAGAGCTGGAACAGAGGGTAGTTCTTGACGGCGCTAGTTCCGATAGCGTACGAGTTACCTTGGGGGTACCTAAGGGAAGTGGCCGTTGATTTTCTTGATTTTTGTTAACGATTTGAACCGCGAAATGAAAAGTAAGATGAGGATTTCAATGGAATAATTTCAGAGCGAATGATTTTTACACTCAGAAATTAATGCATTGAAACGCTCATTAGCGGATGACTCCGTTAAAAGTTACTGTTGCGGCATCTCCCACAGTTTGTTTGGAAAGTAAGATGAGGATGTTCACGGATGAAACGGTGATTTATCGGGAGATATCTGAGGATGAGGATCGTTCAATTCTAACACAGGATCTAGATTGCATTTTAAAATGGTGCTGAAAATGGGGATCATCATTAAACTTTAATAAATGTATGGAGGTCTATTTCTGTAAAAGATCAACGGGGTTTGTTTACATATTAGCTGGAGTGGACCTAGAAGTAGTTGAAATGGTAAAATACCTAGATTTTATAATCACAATAGACAACTAGTGGCACCCACACACGTAAAATCTGCGGGAAGGTGTATCAGAAACTGAGATTTATAAGACGTTGGCAGAAGTGACTCCAAGGTCAAAGAACGTCGATACCGCGCCTTTGTAGGCCTCATTTAGAATATGCATGTAGTTTATAAAATCCGGCTAAAGAAGGCGTCATTCGGGTTATGGAGAAAGTTCAGAGCCAAGCAGCCCGTTTCGTTAAAAAACTCTTCTCTCAAAAGGGATGGAGCTAGGAGCGGAAATTCAAAAGCCTGCCACGCCAATAGGGCTGCATGGGTTCGCCCAAATGCCAAAAGTTGCTGGGCGATCAAGAACCTACTGTGTGACGCATCTTCTAACGACGGAGTGTCTCCCCTCCATAGATGGGATGATTGGAAAGATGTCACTTGGGGCAAAGGGAAGGTAACTCGGCGGCGGGGGTCGTACTTAGTGGTAGCAGTTCCGATCCCCGTCTCCAATAGGTACCAGTTGCTGTCGTATGGGAGTAGTAGCGTAGCTGCTGCTCCAACCCGTACTCTGAGGGTGCTGCCTACGGTATGACATCAACGGACGGGAAAGGAGGAATTTGTAATGATAGGTAGTTCTAATATTCACAGTATAATGCTCCTGTTGGGGAAGAGGGCGCACCGCGTGGGCGTCCACCAAAAGGTGACCACTTGGTGTACACATACCAGACGGAGGAGTCCCTCAGGTGATCAAGGCGGCGGCCATGGCACGAAGTGCTTTAGGCTGGAGGCCCATGCGAGCACCAACGACGTCACGGACCGTGGATCAAAGGAGCTCCTCCGTTCCCTTAAGGAACTGAGCTCTAATGTAAAGCGTGTCAATGGCGCCGTAGGCAGATTGGTTTAACGGTGTGCGGCATTGTTCCGAGGGAGGATCATGGGTCTCTAGTTTGGAGCCGGGTGGAAGGCATAATTCAGGGACTTTGGTGATTCTGCTCGGACATAGGAGCCTCCTTCGTCGACCTAAGGTCAACCCTCCGATCGTGCAGGACTCCCCTTAACCGATCTGGGGTCCATTACACGGCGGAAGCGGCTGGTAAGGTAGCGGATAGGATACTCGACCACTGTAGCCCTTTTTTTTGATAAAGAATCGGTCATTTAATGGGTCAGTAATATTTGGGGCTAGCTCAGATAAAATAATTAAAAACAATTTAAAAGAAACGGGTCACTTCATCATCATTACAGAAATATATTTTACGCGCTTTTCTTCACAAACGCGTACTGAATTAGAGTCAGACATAAACAGGCGTGCCATTCAAAGTAAAAATAGTCTATTTTTCCTTCTCCTAAACTGCAGAAGCCTCAAAAATGAAAGAGTGGATCTTGAGCATGTTATCCAAACTCATTCCGCTGATATGGTAATAGGCAAAGGGTTGCATTACAATTTAAAGAGCGAGAAAATTTCCCAATGGATGTCGCAGCTTGCCAACGCTATAAAGGTAGGAGTTTTCAGGCACTGATAAGTATTTTTGAAAGCAGACAATATGTATATAATAATAATAAGAACACAGAAAGTGTTTGGTGCCCCTTCTGCAATATAATCATCCCAAAATGGACTAATACTCGTTCTATAGACCTCAAGATTCAGATGGTAAAACAATTTTCGAGCACTCGATGAACAAATATACCAATTAAAAAGTAAAAATAATAACAGCATCAAACCAAGAAGCCATCAAATACAAACAGCATAAAAATAATTGGTGGTGACTTCAACCTACCCGATTTAGATTGGGACAGGATTAGTATTAAAACTTTGACCCGTGACCGCTATTCTTGCAATTCGTTATTGACATTCGTGCAGATAAACTACATTCATCAAACAGTGCGGTGACCCACTTCGTTTTTTCCTTGAAACATTGGATATCAAAATAGATATGACAGCAATCGCGTAGAAGATCATTTGAGTTAGCCGTGTATATATTATTTGAAATCCTGCATAAACCTTTCTTTTTCATACTTATCGAGCTCATGATCGAAATAATTATTGGGCTAGAAGCAACGTGATTAGGTTTTATTCTATTTCACGGATGCTGACCTCACACTTCCCGCCAAACACTCCCGCGGCGGTTTTCGGGGTATTATGTAAATGTAGGTGTCCTCTGGTTGTCTGGTAAACAGATATTAATTGTAGATGTGTTGTTGAGAATTTCCTAAGAAGGTTAATCCCTGCAGGTATAATGTGGTGATGTGCTGATTTTTCTGAAGTTTTACTTCATGTTTTGGTCAATATAAAAAACTCATCACACAAACAAAATCAATGATAAAAGCTATTAAACATTTCAATTACACTCAAGTAGATTATATCAGATTAAAATAATTTAAAATATTTACCAAGCCTTTCCTTTTGAGTTACCACTCTCCTCATACTGTGTGCTGTAAGTGTAACGTACTATTTCTCTTACTGGTGTTTCGTGAAGAGTGGTGGGATATGTCTTTAGTTAAGGATTCGTTCGTCGTCCTCTTTCCCTTGTTATTTCAAGTGACCACGGATGTTACCTGTTTACTCACGAATGAAAAGTTTCCCTGGCGGAAACTTGTTCCGGCGGATAACGACGATGTTTCATATGGGCATTGTTTTACTTCTCTATGTTACCCTAAGGTATTTTTATTCGATTTTCTAGTTTATCCGAGACTATGGCAAGACGGGTGGGCTCTTTTATTTGCTCATTGTTACCAGGAAATAAGATTATTTTTACACAAAAATAGCTCAGAAATAATGATGGCCTAGATTTTAGCATTCTTTTCCTCTTAGGGATTTAAGTAGCGTGCTTTTCCTGTATCTATCCCCTTGGGGAGCTTTTGGCCTTTTTGCTGAACTTCATGCTGCCCGACTTGAACATACAAGAAGGATAGGAGGAACGGCACGTGCATTTGAGCTTCCTACATAACGTGGAGTCGATAATTCTTCGTATGCTTCGAGCGATGCGGTCTTCGGGAGGTAATGTGGAGCTATGGGAATCAAAATACCGAAGCTTTAGTACGCGAGATATTAAAGTAAAATGCAATACGCCGTGCAATCTCTAACGATATGGAGCCCTGTAGAAAATGCTAATTTACTATTTTAATTTTTGACCGCCCTAATAATGAATAATAAAGATGGAGCTCCAATCAACGAAGGACTTCTGAACAGTTTCCGACCTCAAAAAATTTAAAAAAAAATGTCCGAGAGGGGTTAGGGGTCTGGGCGGGGGAGGGGAGGTGCATGGGGAGGGGAGGGGAATGCTTGGAGGGAAATTAAATATGGCGGTTAAGGGTGAGAATTTTAAAAGATCGGAAAGCTAGTAGGGACGCGGATTCTCGAGTTCTCACCTCTATATTGGTGGGTGAATCGTGTAGGGATTCTAGGATGGTAAGCGGAAAACACTGTTCGAATGAAAGGTTGTGGGAATTTGCGTGTGAAGGGATAGGAAGAGAAGAGAGTGAGGCAGAATTGCAGGAGTACCAGTAATTGTTCATTCGAAGGGATAATGGGGTAATGCATTCGCCTATGTAAAAGGAAGTGTAATGTTTACATGACAAAGGACACATTATATATTTTGAGAGGTAATTAGCGTGGGATCGAGGTGAGGGGGCAATGAGGGGATGTAGGGAGAAGGGAGCAGATCTAATAAGTAGACATGTTTTACAACGGGGTCGGTTGCTAGTAGGGGAAATATGAGGAAATTTGTCACGGGGGGCATCAAAGGGTTGGTCGAACTCAGAAAGTTTTTGAGATTGGCAGGTCGTCTGCATGCGAGATGGGCATTGGGGTTTTAAGGTTGAGATCGCGTCATTGTCGTGTAAAATAGGAAACAGTTCTTTAAGAACGGTTTTCAGTCTATGTGATCCGGGGAAATAGGTGGTAGGAAGGTTAAGTCCTGCGTCAGATGTGGGCTTGTTTTTATGTGGTGTGTGTGGTCGGCTGGAGCGGTGGATTTTATTTTGTAGTAGCTCTTCTGGGTAACCGCGTTTGAGGAGTGCAAGATGTAGATTGTCAAGGTATTTGTTGAGAGTAGCTGTGGTGTTGCAAATTTGGTGTCCGCGAGTAGAGAGAGTTAGGAATCGAGCGTTTCGTGTGTTGAGGATGATAGCTTGTGTGGTGTAGGTATTGCTGATGGTAAGTGACTTTGATGTGCACAAAATTGGAGAATTTGTTATTGTGAAGTGAGATGTCTGGGTCAAGAAAGGTGATGGTGGAGTCTGAAATGGAAGAGATGAATTTAACTGTGAAAGACGAATTTAAGGCCGATAGGAAATTATTGGGAGATTCATAGCCATGTGTCCAGAGAATAAACTTTTGTCCACGGAGCGGACCCAGAAAAGATGTTGGAAGGGTTGCTTTGACAGGAAAGTCTCTTCGAGATGGCCAATGAAGAGATTGGCGTATGAAGGTGCCATATTTTGTCATGCAAACATTGCATTTCCTTTTACATAGGTTAATGCATTACCCCCTTATCCATTCGAATGAAGAATCACCGGTACTCCTGCAATTCTGCCTCACTCTCTTCTCTTCCTATCCCTTCACACGCCAATTCCCACAAAATTTTTCATCAGACCAGTGTTTTGCTCTTACCATCCTAGAATCCCTACACGATTCACCCACCAATATAGAGGTGAGAACTCTAGAATCCGCATATAAACTAGCTTTCCGATCTATTAAATTCCCACCCTTAACCGCCATCTTTAATTTCCCTCCCGGCATTCCCTGCACCTCCCCATCCCACTTCCAGACCTCTAACCTCTCTCGGAAAATTTTTAGTCATACTTGAAGGCCCCTCAGAAGGCCGAAAGCTCAAATAATCTAAAATGTGAGTCTCCTTTTAAGTGTTATCTAATTTATTAGTTTTCTATTGTGGCGTTCTAATGTTATATATATATTTTTAAGGCAATCTACCGGTTAAGGTAGCTTTTGGATGGACACAACTACCAAACAAACATTTTATTATTGAAAAAGAAAATGCCATTGCGGTAATGAGAGTATTAATCGAGAGGACTATAGAACGCACCCAGGAGGTATTTGCCTGTTTCGTAGATTTCGAAAAAGCATTTGATAGTGTGGATTGGGAAGAACTAATGAGTATATTGCAGAAAATAGGAATAGATTGGAGGGAAAGGAGGCTAATCCGCAACCTGTACATGTCTCAGACTGCTCAGGTGTGAGTGGGGAACGGGGAGTCCGGTTGGGCAGTGTTAGGAAGAGGTGTGAGGCAGGGTTGCCCATTATCACCATTGCTGTTCAACCTGTATGCAGAGGAAATGATTAAAGAGGCATGGGAAGTACTGGAGGTAAGAATGAAGGTGGGCGGGGAATTCGTAAAATTAGTTAGGTTTGCTGATGACCAAGCTTTAGTTTGTCAGTCAGCCAAGGGGCTGCAAGCATTACTTAGTGAATTGGAAATTCAGTGCGACAGTTATGGGATGAGAATCAATATTAATAAAACAAAGGTTATGCGATTTTCTAGAAAGGAAAAAGGCTAAGCTTAACATGAAAGTAGTAGGGCAAAAACTAGAGCAGGTAGAACAGTTTACGTATCTCGGTAGTGTTTTGGACCAACACGGTCAAAGTAGTAGGGACGTAATGCGAAGAATTGCGCTAGGCAAAGAGGCTTTCACAAGGAGGAGGGAGTTGATGACAGGAACGTTGAGTAAGGATGTTAAGAAAAGACTCGTAAAAACTTTGATATGGAGCGTAGCTATGTACGGTGCGGAAACGTGGTCATTGAAGCAGGAGGATAGACGTAGACTGGAGGCTTTTGAAATGTGGGTGTGGAGAAGAATGGAGAAGGTGAAATGGACAGAGAAGAAAACAAACGAGGAAGTACTTGGTATGGTGGGCGAAGAGAGGGGTTTGTTGGGAGCAATCCTATGGCGGCAGGAAAAGTGGATGAAGGGGGTGTTGACCGGCAGTGGGATGTTGAAGACTGTGATAGAGGGGAGAATGTTGGGCAAACGAGGAAAGGGAAGGAACAGGATAAGGATGTTGGACGGGATGAAGGGAGGAAGAAAGTACTCAGAGCTGAAGAGGGACCTGATGTAGAGTAGGATGTTGTGTTTTGCTATGGGCCACAAATTATTTAATTAGTAATTACGTCAATCCATAAACCTACCTTAACCGGTAGATCACCTTATAATAATATATATATATATATATATATATATATATATATATATATATATATATATATATAATGTATAACACTTAGCACTAGTGGACACAGACAAAAACACAGAAACACAAAAAAAGAGACTCACTATTTTTCGAATTTTCGGTGGTCGTTGCCACCTTTATCAAGGAAGAGAGGGACAGAACTCTCAGTTCGACTCAGTTCTGTCCCTCTCTTCCTTGATAAAGGTGGCAACGACCACCGAAAATTCGAAAAATAGTGAGTCTCTTTTTTTGTGTTTCTGTGTTTTTGTCTGTGTCCACTAGTGCTAAGTGTTATACATTATTATTCACGTCCGTGAGACTTTCAAAAAGTGTTATATATATATATATATATATATATATATATATATATATATATATACATAGGTATATATAGGTATACATAGGTATCTTTGTCCAATAGTGCTAACTTCATAAACATTATTATTATATATATATTTCTTGGTGGCACATCAATTGAAATCTATAGCCTTTCATCTCGAGGCGGATTCACATCTTACCTGCCTGTAGCCATTGTTTCCGGTCTCGAGATGGCAGTTTAATCATAAATATGTCTCGGCTTTGTTCGCAAAGCGATCGTTGCATATAAAACTATCAAGAAGAACGCCGTTATTAGAACTTATACAGGTCGCCGTACCTGTAGGTCGCCGAACTTCAAGAATGGGTTGAAATAATTTCTAAGTTTCGCTATTTTGAACAACACCCGTGGGTTCATCAAACGGATATTTAACAACATCCTTGAGTTCATCATCATCATCAAAAGATTTCTTTGAAATCTTAATGATCAAAACATGGTTATGTGGGATTTCGTCGCTTTTTATGGCCAGGTTATGTGATATATGGGCTTTACGTTTCATTTTTTTATTTTGTAAAATAATATATTTTGGTTTAATGTAAGAAGAGAATTCGAAAATGAAGGAATTGAACAGCCCCTTTTTGTATCTAGAGAGACTTAGGAATTATGTCAATTATTTTCATTTCGTTTAGTAATGCTCACTCATTCACTTTTTCAAACTCGACTTATCCTTGAATCCAAGGTGACACAAATTTCATTTATATCAATTCAATGGCCAATTATAACGTCCTTGCTCAATCATCCCTTTGCCACCCTTTTTTTTAATAAGAAGGAAAAGGAAGACTTTTGATCAAATTTACGAAAATGCCTTCGTCTGGTTAATGTCTCACCAGAAAAACATTCAAACGGAGTTTTCTTGCCATGTTTCTTAGAAATTCTGTTCCCAAGCTTCTCTCAAGATGGTTATTTACAAAAATCGATCATGAAGTTCGGATTTCAACGCCATCCACCTTGTAAGTTCTGTTAAGCCCTAGTCAACCGTTCTGGATCACCTTTTGCTTAGAAATATAAGGGTGCGTATGTTGTATTCTTCCACATTAAAATGATTTTTCATGATTTGTTTAAGTAGGTGAGTAATTTGAAAACTTCTCGGAGTGGAATGGAAATATACGACTCACTTATGTGATTTTTTTTAATTTTTCAATAAAATCTTCCCGTACACAAATGCACTTGGTCCAGTGAGGTTCCAATGTCTTGATCCCATCTCAAAAATCAGATCCCTTCAGGCCTGCTCGTCCACTTCGACTATTATATCTTTCTATGAAGAAGATCTCCGTCCACCAAGGGAAATTTTCAGCTTGGGGAAGAAATGGAAATATGATGGAGCCAAATCAAGCGAATAAGGCTGGTGTTGTGGCTACAATTCATATCTTAGGTCACGTAATTTTGCCATGACAACGACACTTTTGCAAGGTTTTCCACTGTCTTGATGAAAGAAGACTTTCTTCCTTGCCAAATCCGACCTTTTCCCGCGCATCTGTTGCTGTATTGAGTCCACGAGTTTGACGTAGTATTGTCCATTAATTGTTTGGCCAGAGGGAATTGTTTCAGCTTTCGTACTTCTTACCATTGTCTTCATGAAATACCATTTGTCACCATACAACCCTTTCTTTTATTAAACAAACATATCCCTCACGACTTCAGAGCCCTTGCCTTTAGTTTTGATTTATCTTATTATAGTGAACCACTATTCCATAAAATTTTATGTTTACAGTTATTTCCGCCAGGAGTAGTCATTGGCATCGGGTCGTATAGAGCAAAGTCGATAAGTCGAGCCATTTCCTGTTCCCCGTGAGTGCTTTCTAAAAATATTACTTTTGTGGTACACTTCGTAGATAAGGTCTTCATCCATCGAAGTCGCTGTAATTTAAATTCCTGTTGCAACCTACTTTTACATGACACGTTTCTTTCTTATTCGACTCGAGGCGTTGATGTCGCAGCAGGCGGTGCCAAAGCTGAATACTAGCACTTTTTTTCTTCAATTCGTGCTGGACACCTATAATTGACTTCAACATCTAAACAATATCCTTCAAGCTGAGGCGAGGGCTTGTGGCGGGGGGTGTTAGGTCACCAGGCATACGAGTACAATCGCATAAATGTTACCTCTAACCAAATATTTGTTTGATCATGCACTCGAAAAGTTTTAATGACACGAAAGAAAGTACTTGTATTTAACTATTTTCAATAAATGGATGCGGATATTCAAATCGTTCAGTTTAACTGTTAACACATGGGTCTTTAAATTAAAAGAATAACAAATTTTCGTAGACATGCTTTCCACCGTAAAAGGATCAAGTCCAATATCAGCAGTATAGTATATAACTGGTAATATCCTAGTAAATATTTGTAGAATCAGACATAGTTCAAGAAAAGATCCAAGGTTTAATCAAATTGAGATATTTGAAGGGGTTGGGATTTAATGTGTCCTGTCTGCATAAGTCCCCTACATTGGAAGCATCAGCGATTCTTTATTTTTCAATTTAAAATTCACATTTATTCATTTTGACTGTAACATTATTTCGTAAATCGTTGACACGACGTGCGAATAATTATCCAGCATCAAATTTAGAAACGTAAAGGACGTTTCTTTAAATTACCTTTTCAATTTTGTGGTCAGATATTTTATATCCCAATCAACCTTCATCAATTCTGGTCAGTTTTATCGGTTGACTTTAGGCGAGGAACACTGGCTTGTCAGTAACATGCAGCGAAGAAATTAAAAATCTATATTTTCGGCCATAGTCGCAATACCAGCAACCAGTTTCCCTATCGTTATTACTAGCTCCAAATGCTACTACTAAGTACTATCCTTCTTAATCTAAGGACTTCTTAATCCACGCTGCTGATGATTTGCCTCTACGTCATCAACTGCGTTTTGCTGTAGAGTCTTGAATTTGATCTCGCGTGGAAAAAGAGCAATTACCTCCCGAAGACCTACTGCATTGGGAACACCGAAATGGAAAGTATAGATTCGATTTAACACTTAGGAGTTACACACGATCCTTCCTTTTTATAACAAATACGCGGCACATGTGGATAAGCTACCCAAAATTAGAATTCATTTGAAAAGTGCTGGGTCAATATGATGAAAAGGCCATAAATGAATCTTTTGCTGGTTAGGCCTCATTTAGAATATGCTAGTACGAGATATGGGATCTTCAGGAAGTAGGTACGATTTCAAAATTTGATCGCATGCAACTTGTAGATTTGGGAAACGTTGATATGATAAACTTAGTAGCGCATCCAAAATATTAGAGCCACTAGGCTGAGAATCACTCAAAGAGCGAAGATTAAATTAGGGATGAAATCTCTTACAAAAAATGGAATGTTGATTTTAGCAATAATGCTGAAAATGTATTATTACATCCATTGCTCTACGGTGAGAGATATCTTGTCAAACAATTAGAGAGATTAACTGTAGAACAGATGTAGTATGCCATTTTCCCCACGAAAAAATAAGGGACGTATCGTCCGATCGCGGTAGGGACACAAATATTGGGTCAACATTAGTATGGAGTGCATTCCTGCCACACAGGGTTCTAAGAAATACTAAATACTAAAGATGGTACAGCTTCCAGAATTGTTCGAGTATCTTTACCCATTGATCCTTCGTTAAAGCAAATGCTGTGGAGTTTTCGTTTCAAATATAAGTGGTTGTCGTGAGTAAAAATGCTCGTGTCTCTTTGGTCAAGCTTGGTACATTTCAAGCAAACTTTTAACACGGCTGTTTTAGCACAGTTTCAGAATTCTCGATGCTTAACGTGATGCAACCCATCGTTTTATTTTTGCTTTCTTCCAATTTTTATCATCATGCGCCGCTGGTTTTTCAAGTCGTCGTAAACGAAGACTGCATGTATGTTCGGTTTCCAAGTGACATCATTCCTTCCATCAATAAGAGGGGTATTCACTTGTACACCGCACACTTTTCTTCACCCAGAATCTATTTTTCAATTCCAACGCACTGAGCCAAAAATCTTTAGAAATAAATTCAGGTAAAATTTCTGAATCAAAAATAGTATATTTTCCTGAATCCAATCGGAGAAAAAATTTTAATATCCGAGTAAGTGATCAATGGTTACGACATCCATGTACGTAAACAAAACAATCATCGTTGTTTGAAATTCAACTTTGCTGTAGCATTATGTTTTTGTCTAATATTGGTCTCAGTAAGGATTAGTTGTTGGTACTAACTGTTTCAAAATATACGCTCATTTTGGAAATCTTCGGTGCATGTCTACGTATGCGTTGGAATTTTTATAACCAATGAGCTGTCTTGTTTGTTGTTTAAACAGTATAGAATTTATTATTCCTCAATAGTTTTTTGTATCTAGAAATAACGAATGTAAATTAACTGAACATAATTTGTAGCTATTTTTAACTCTCAATTGCCTTGCTCATCAAGTTTTTGCCTAATTACATTGTGATTGGCAGTGAGTGGCAGAGGAGGGAGAGAGTATCGCTCGATATTGTCGATAACTTTCAATGTTAATGCTGAAAGGGCGTAAAGTAGCAAAGAATATGAGAATAAAAGTGAGTGTTGAGATGATCAAGTCAGATTTGCAGATGGTCAAGCAATCAATAGTGGGTCTGCTGCCAAGAAAGGGCAGTTATTAATGTATGCTTTAAAGTTACAATGGCAAAGGCATAGGATGAGGGTACACCACGAGAGAACTAAAATAATGAGATTTTCGAGAGGCAGGGAAGTTAAGTTAAATATATAACTAAGAGGGAATAAATTAGAGCATATGGAGCTGTTCATGTATTTGGTGAGTATTTCAGATTAAAAGGAGCATTGCTATCGTAGAATTCGTAGGAAAATTGCATTAGCAAGAGGTATTTGCAAGTAAAGAAAAATAATGCCAGACACTTTGAGTAAAGATTAGTAAACCCCTTCTATTTGGAGAATAATGATTTATGGGTGAGAGATTTGGTCTTCCTAAGGCAAGAAGATGAGCGTAAATTGGAGGATTTTAGGATGTGGGTGCGGCAAAGAATGGAGAAAATAAGTTGGACAGAGAAAGAGAGAAAAATGCCCAAGTTTTAAGTAGGGTGGATGAAGAAAGTAAGTTCCTGATGGAAATTTGAAAAAGGCAGAGGAAAATGGGTGAAGGAAATATTGAAAGGTAGTGGGATATTGAAAGGCGCGATGGATGAGATAAATTTGGGTTTGCTGGCTAGGCGATGGAAGAGGAGTTTCGTATATTTACGAATATGTATTTTTCTTTTATTTCGTATATTTATTGTATTCCGTATTAAATTACTAAATATCAATGCCAAAACAAGATACATTGACATACAATCTTATTCACATACAATAGTGGTGTAATCTTCATCCCATATGCTACACAACGGAAAAATTTCAATTCAAAATGCAATTGACATGCAAATCTTCATCATATGAAGTATGGATTATGATCTTCTTTATATAAACTCAAAGGAGTACGATCTTCATTATATTAAATTCCAAAGAAACTGCGGGAGATGCCGCAACAGTAACTTTTAACGGGTCATCCGCTAATGTGCATTTCAATGCAACAATTTCAGAGTGTAAAAATCATTCGCCTTGACTGGGATTCGAACCCAGATCCCTCAATATCCGGTCGAGTGCTTTAGCCACTTAAGCTACCGAGGCGTCCTCTTAAACTCTGAAATTTAGGGGCTTTTAAAGGAACAAGATGTTGTGAGAGGGATCTGGGTTCGAATCCCATTCAAGGCGAATGATTTTTACACTCTGAAATTGTTGCATTGAAATGCACATTAGCGGATGACTCCGTTAAAAGTTACTGTTGCGGCATCTCCCGCAGTTTCTTTGGAATTTGTCAAAGTGAAAACACCATAAGTGTTTAAAGTTGGCTTTAACCTCGTGGACTGTGGCGCCTCGCGCACGACTACGAATGCCTGTGACATTGTATGTACAGTATTTCGTCACATCTAGTTCCTTTAAAAGCCCCAAAATTTTAGAGTTTAAGAGGACGCCTCGGTAGTTAAGTTGCTAAAGCACTCGACCGGATATTGAGAGATCTGGGTTCGAATCCCAGTCAAGGCGAATGATTTTTACACTCTGGAATTGTTGTATTGAAATTCATTATATTAAATACGCATTCTGGTCCTGCTCAGCCAGTCAGTCCGTTCTGGCACGGCATCAGGTGCCATATAAACAAAACAGATAGCTGAAAATGTTGCAATATCGCATTTATAAACCTACATGTATTCTGTGCCAAGTTTCGTCCCATGCTCCACTCCCGTCTGTGTAATAACCATTTTTTCATCATACCTTTTACAGCCCTTAATGACTGTAATATTCTTATATCCTCATATTTTTTCAATTAAAATTTGAGGTACAAAAACTTCAAATTTTCTTTTACCGTGAGTACCATGACATTTTTTTGTTAAAAAAGCTCTGTCCCAAAAAGAGGAAGAATAAATCTGGCCAACAAATGCAGATAAAAGTAAATATTTGTTAAAATTCTTAATAAATTCACCTTTATGTATCGACGCACCAATACCAGTGACTCCGCTAGTTGTGGTATGCATCTTGCAAGGCACTGAGAGGACCCTCGTTCAGGTACCTCGTCATGGCTTCTTTGACATAATACATATTCAGTGATCAAAAATGGTACTCAAAGGCGTCGTACTTGGATCACACTCCAAGGACCATGTCTTGTCAGCAGTAACCACTAATTCTAAAGTATTCCGGTTGCTTACATCATGGCCCAAGAGGTCCAAGGCGAGATTTCCACACAAACAGTCTTCTGACAGCACTTTGGGGAACATCCTGGCACACCGTTCTATTTTATTTTATTTTAGAATTACGTTGCAATTAGGCGATTTCCTGGTGGTCTCCTGGACAAGTTTGGTCAAAGATAGCTCTTACAACGAAAATTACGTACATACACGCACTATAAAAAAAGATAAGGGACAAAATATTTTTCCACACAATGACACTTCCACGTCACATTCAAACAAACTTCCACATCACATACAAAATGCCATCATCATCATCATATACAAAAAATATTTTAATAACTACAATGAAGTTTATTACCCAGGGGCTGCTTCACATTTATACTTAAAACTTCTGAAATTGGACGGAAAGGGCTCAAAAAAACCTCCAGGCAGCTGGTTCCAATCAATAACAGTTCTAATTAAAAAAGAGTATTTTTTCTTATTTGTTTTTGCGTTCTTATTTTTATTTTGAAACTATGGTCGTTTTTTCCCTTCAAGTTTGGTTTTTCCATGTCTTTACATAAATCTTCCCACGCTTCGTCCTTTTTAGCAATTCTATACATCGCGCCTAACCTACTCCTTTTTCTTCTATTTTTCAAACTCTCCCATTACAGTATATCTAACATTTCTGTGACACTATCTGTTCTTTTGTACCTTCCGAGTACATATCTTGCTGCTTTTCTTTGAAAGTTTTCTATCTTTTTAATATGTCCCACCTCATATGGATCCCATACTATTGAGGAGTATTCTAGGATAGGGATAACCGGTGCCTTATATGCTTTTTCTTTTGTGGCTACTCTACTTCCTTTTAAATTTCTCATCACCCAATGCAATACTTTAAATGCCTTCCGTGTCAAATTATCTACTTAGACTCCCCACCCAATATCCCTAGTTAAATAAATGCCTAAATATTTGCATTGACTGGTACATGGGATTCTTTCTCCAAAGAGGGTGTAAATTTCCTTTTCTGCATTCTTTTTATTTGAAAAATTTATATGCTTACTTTTACTTATATTAATGCCCATACTATTATTTGCAACCCAGTCACCAAGGTGATCGATGTCATTTTGCAGTATTACGTGGTCATTTACATGCTCTATCCGTCTGTGAATAATGCAGTCATCAGCAAAGAGTCTTATTTGGGAATGTAAATTGTTTGGTAGATCGTTTACTTAAATTAGGAAGAGTAATGGCCCTAGAACACTGCCTTGTGGAACTCCTGCTAATACGCTCGCCTCATTTGAAAATGTTCCCCTAAGTTATGAAGAAATGAGGAGAAGAAAGAAATGAGTTAGAGTAAACAATTCTAAGCCATTTATCATGGCTTTCACCATGGGTAGCTCATAGTATATGTCGTTCATTGAATTTCGTGCATAAATATAGTTACAGACAGGTAATGGGAATCAGAGCTAACAATAATAATACCGTGCTGTAGTTGAACGTTGTTTGGTTTTATTTCGTGCGGCATCTTTTGTTCATTAACCTGAGTAAATAATAGCTTCTCGTAGTGCCTTCCCCATAATGGAATCGGAAGAGCAGTCCTTCAATTGAAGGTCAAGTAAACATGATATCACGTGTCTCATGAGTACGTCGAATCACCGAGATTTTTTTATCTCATATTCAATTATTCTGTACCTTAATTTCACGTTCATTAAATATAAATATATAACAAAAAAACAAATATAAACAAAAAATAACGAATACGAATATAAAATACGAAAAAAATAACGAAAAAACGAATATAAACAAAAAAATACTTGACACAATTTTCTAATTCCATTAAAGAATTTTTTTATCCCCGAATATTTTTACGTTTATCCTTGCGTAATTATACGTGAGAATATTATAATATTTTGGAAAATAATATGTATCTGCTGGTACTCTATAGCTCCAATCAGCTAATTCGTTTTTCTATTGAGGATATCTTCTTCACTTTGATAGAGAGTAGCGTCAAATAAACTTTCATTTGTGAATTGGATGTGCTGAAAAATAATTCTTAAAACATTGAAGGATTTAAGAATGGTTTTGAAAGGAATATACAAAATACGGAAACCGTAATTATTTTTCATTTTTCAGGTGCGATTTAACATAAAGTAGAATTATTGAAAAGATTGTAACACAATTAATTGCATACAGCAAACCCTTAAAACATTCATCAGTGTATGACACAAATCAAATTCATGAAAATAAATGTTTATCAGTTGAATAATTTAATTGCAAGTTCCCATCTCTCCACTCTACAAATCAATTTTAAAGATGAGGTATGCAAACATCGGAGAGTGTTAGTGCCATGAACCAGAGTCAAAAATGACTTTTTTTTAACCCTCGGTGCTGCCACAAGTAAGTGATTGAAGATCGTCTGGAGTGAGACGGCGAAAGAGAACTCTTTTTTAAAGACAAAGGCCTTCTCTTTCCCTCTCTTCGTTTGACGCGGAGTGCACTTTTCGAATGCACTTGCGAGGGCCTCTTTTAGCCTTTCATCTCGCCCGCCTCGTGCGCCTGGATTAAACTGGAAACTTCACCTTTCTTGCATCACCAAAATGGGGTCTCCCACATTCCCCTCCCAAGGGTTCCCTCACTCCACGGCGGTGCTCCTCACTCCGCATTCCTCGCCCCTCAACGCCAAGTCCCGTTCATCACAGACAAAATTTATTTCAACTTTACCCTTGACCTTTCAACAAGTATTCTTCTCGTGCACAATTCACTTTAAGCGTCAGACATGCCTCGAATGGTCAACAAATGCAGTGGTCTTGCCGAGTATGTCCGTGGATAAATCCACGGATGCCCAAGGCATTTAAATCGGTGGACCGTATCAAAAAATGCATTTAAAACATGAATATATGATGATTAATTCGTATTTTAATAGATTAACTCACATTTTCGTATTAAATTAACATAAAAATTAAATTTTATACCCAAATGGTATAATTTTCTTTTACTGCATTTTATATTTTTTGGTGTACCACATAAAATTAATACTATACTAATTAATTAATTATTATACTAATTAATTAATAACTACACAATTAATTAATACTACCCATTTAGTTACAATTGATCTAAGATTGTTCCTATCCTTTTGGTTAGCTAAAGAGAATTGCAAAAAAATATTAAATTGATATTACACACACGCATTTCATGAAGTTGTATTTTAAATTATGATGAAGCTAAAACAATGACTATTGATTTTTTCATTTTTTCAGAATAAAATAGTATCAAAACTTTTGGCGAGGCTTAATTTTCTTCATGAATACTAGTTTTGTGACTTAGTATATCATGTTATCTGGATTACTAAACATCATTGTTGGTTTACTAATGCTTTGCAGGTTTCCATTTCGGTGAACTCCTTGAAGTAGCACTATGGTAAATACCATCAAAAACAATAACCCGAGGGTCAATAAAGAATAGTAATTGATTTGGATCAGGGAGACAAGTTGTATTCACTTTTAATAACAGAAAGAATATTTCGGTCCTGGATTCATTAATCAAATTTAATTCTCAGACTCAATTGAATATTTTAACAGCTGTCTTTGGGAAACCTGAAGCCAGAATAATATTTATAACATTTAATGATCTACACCTACATACTCCGCAAGCCGTCGCAAGGGCGTGCGGCGGAGGGTCTTAGGTCACCACCTGTACAAGAGAACAAAACCACATGCCAAATCAACAAATTTATGCAAACCTACACCCACAGTGGCATATCAATTCATGCAAAAACCTTTCTAACTTACACGCATGCAAATACGTATACAATCACCTTACGTACACATGCAGCATAGGCTGTAGTGAAATGGTATCCAATAATTTATTCATATTGATTCTCTACTTAAAAGAACTAGTTTATGTAATTATCATTTTTCAAAATAAAACTTTTAAAATAATACTATTGAAATATTTGGGATTGGCTTCGCTGGCATTATCAGGAACTTTAGATAGTTGCCATGGTTAAGTTCATTTAAATGCAATTATATGAGCGATCATTTGCAATTAAAGCTCTCATAACAAAATAATCAGGTAAGGCACTAATTTAACCCGGAAAATCTGGTGGAGTTGGTAGTTAAGTACCTGAATGTGGAGAACGGAGGAGGCAGTCAACAAATAATTATAGAATTATTTTTTATTTCAAATAGCCAATCATTCTTCGATTTATAAAAATCCAATCTCGGAAGTCAAAATATGAAAAATTTAGACATTTTTAATCAGATGGTTTCATATAGCTATAGTATTTGTGACAAACTCAGAGAATGTTGGATAACCATGTGATAAACGGGAAGTAATGCTTAAAGAATGAGTGGCATCTGATGGAATATCACGGATCTCAATTATTTGATAAATGAGGAGTGCCAATTAGATCAGCTAATGTCCACTACCTCTCATTTCCAATTTCATTAATTAAAGATTCATATATTTTGAGTGGAAGTGCGAGCTGTATTGCGCAATCTCGGAGTATCAAACTTTGCATCGCGGTGCTTTTGGATGGGAACTAATCTTCTCAGAGAAATGCGACGGCAGTAATCCACCTTTCACTACAGGGGTGCCAAGCTAATGGACAGTTTTGAATTGGATAGTCATAATGTGAACATCCAGCACTCAATGTCACACACCAACAGTTATATAAAATATTTTATTTTTACTTAAATATTTAACATTTCAATTTTTATAATATTTGAACATTTTAGAGTGTTTCCAGCCTATCAACCTAGTAGGCAGCGTTAACTGTCTGTCCTTGGGGAACAAACTCCACATGGACCACTCCTTTACTGTCGAAAAAAACAATGAGCATCATTTTCACTTTTGATTTGCTCATTATTGCCTCTTTGGGCTCGGTGGACAGGTCGGTGTGTCACTTACAGCTTTGGCGTTTTGTTCCTGGGTCGCATTCAAATACCCAGGTTTCATCACCAGTGATGACGTTGTTCAAGTAATCAGGTTCATTTTCAATGCGTTGTAAAAGTTCACTTGAATTTGACTCGTGACACGGTCGGCGCGCAGAGGTTTGCAATAACTGACGTCCTGTCCCTTTTTTACAGCTTGGAGAGCACTGAGACTGATTTCGCGGTCTCAGTGCTCTAAAATTGTCTAAAAACCATTTGCAATGTACTCATCTGCGCGTATCTGTTTGGTGAATCATTACAATCCCTTTATTCAAAATGAACACCTAACAAAGGTACTTCTTTAAAAGTTATTAACTATTGGTTCGCATCCAGTCTACATTATTCTACGCCCCTCTCATAACTTCTCCCACATCAGTTATACATTTTTCTTACATGTCTAGTTATTAACGAGTGATCGTAAATGTTATATTTGCATGATTTATTGTATAAAATGTAATTTTATTTTATATTATTAGCAAAAAGTGCAAGGGATGTATGGGTATATTTCATAGATTTTTATTCAATATAGTATTAGTGACATCCATTGAAATTCGGAACATGCTCAGCCTGCGCCGATTTTTAAATATGAAAATTGCTTTCTCGGTGATTCCTCATAGTTGGTAACAGAAATACTAAGGCGCAAGAGACTGGAGGATAGGGAGGATGAAAAACACACTCTTTTTGGGATTTCACGAGATATGCAACAACGACAAAAAAAAATAAACAAACATTTTATCTGCTACAATTTTAAAATGTACTTGCACTTAATTTAATAATAAATACAACATTTGCGTATATCATTTAAACCTGCACCCCTTTTAATAGTAACACGCACTTCTGCTGGTTTTGCATTAAAATTAATCTTAATAAGGATTAGACAAGAGCTGTTGATGTTTCGTGCAAAGAAAATGGGGTGGGGAATTACATGACGGCGAATTAGAAATATTCCCTGCTGGTAAAGAATTTCGTCTCTCTTTCTCATCCGAGTGCTAACTTCTGATCGCTGAGAAGATACGCAGAGTCTGGGGACATGTGGAGGCAGAGATGAGGGAAGTGCGCCTCGATTTACATTTGAATCGGACGTCGAAACACTTCGTATAATTGAAACCTCTACGCCTCCTCCAGATGCCGGGCTCCGTCGGGCAGAGGCGCTGGAGGGAGGCGGGGAGACACCGCGCGGGGTTAGGGAGGGGCGGGGTCGTCTTTCCCCTCGGCAACTGCATTCAGGCCGAACGGGACACCCGCGGCCATGGCCGACCTCAGAGGTCAGGAAACAGCGGCCTCACCCCCACTGCACCTCCCGCAAACCCCTCCTGCCCTTCTCTCTCTCTCTCACCGTGGGGCGTTGAGACGAAAGCTATCTCCGACCGAATTCCGCACGACACGGCGAGTGTCAACATTCCAATGCGCCGGACGAATCCTTGATTCGGATCCCGGCTTGCTTTACATTCAAAGATAGAAAATGTCCCATATTCCCGTGGAGAGACAGGCTCAAAAAGCGAGAGAGGGATATTGCTTGTGACGCTATTCATTCTAAAGGCTCGTTTTGGTACGCAAGTGCAATTTGTGATGACTTATAAGGCTGCGAAGAGAAGTCTTTTACGGGTTTGATTATTTATGTACGTTTATGTTCCGTGAAGATAAGATGCTTCCCTTAAATTGATGCTTTCTGGTGTAACTTTATGGAATCGATTCATATGGTAAATGAAACATCGTAACTTTGTGATTCTATGGAAAATTTACTACCATACAACCCAGGTTTCGACGTTCAACGTCATCTTCAGGTGTCGTTTTGTTCAACGTCATAAGGACCTGAAGATGACGTTTGAACTTCGAAACCTGGGTCGTATCGTAATTTATTTTCAGTTGAATCACAAAGTTACTATTTTTTCATTTCCCTTTCACCACATTTTTTTCTTATGCAAAATAAAATAGCGTGTTATTAGAGAAATAAAAATAAAACACTAAGCTCATAATATGTATTTGTTAAATAGGAGTGTGTCATACTTGGAGTAAGATTTACCCTGATCATTTTACATAAAAATAATCTCGCCGCAACTTTTGATGAAGATAAGTAATTTGAGTAGATTTCTGTAATCATTAATGAGATGCACGTTACATATAGAGTAAATAAGATGACTTTGATCATTAAAATTATTTTTATTTGTTATTTACTTATTGTTTTTTAATTTGTCCTGTCGAGCGTGCATCCATTTAATTATGGTCAGTTATTTTTGCTTGCCCTTGTGTGACAGTTTGTCATAATGAATCCGGTAAAAACAAATCTCGCCAGTTGTGAAGCCGTCACTTGTGTGCAACTCTTAGCCAACTGCAAGGGTGTTAAGGGGAAGTGAGGCATTGGTGCCTGGAGTATGAGGAAGCACTTTCAAAGGTTTATCTACATCTACACGATACCCCGCAAGCCGCCGTAAGGGCGTGTGGCGGGTGATGTTAGGTCACCAGCCATGTATGCACAATCCCAAACTTGTCACCTCTACAAAAATATTAGTTTCATCAGGTACTCGAAAAAAATTAATCACGCGAAAGAAGATAATTAAATGCAGAAATATTTAATTATAGAATTATTAAATATTTAATTATAGAATATAGAATAGGCAAATCGTGCTGCAGAACTGTTAAAAAGATAGGTCTATCAAATAAAAATAATATACAGGATATAAAAAAAATATATGTACTACCACTTTAAATCACTGCATCTCCTACGCGTTTGCTTTCATATATATTTTGAACTCTAATTGTGTGAGGAAAAAAACGACATTTTAAATCTATCCTTTCTACGATAGATCTCTTTGATTTTACGTGAGTGATCTGATCTACCATTAGTAAGTCGGGGCATGTACTATGTCTTTAAAATCCCCAGATAAATGAGCTGCCGCAAATTTACGCAGTAAAGTTAACCTGTTTTTAAGCCTACGGTCAACTAGTGGCTCCCATCCTAATTATTTCAATAGTGTCGTGACACTGCTACCTTGTTCATAAAAACTTTTTGTAAACCTAGAGGCTATACCTACGTTAGACTTGATCTAGTTCCAAATTTAAGTGAGGATCCCGTTCCCCTTCAGCATGCTCAAAGGGATAGCTTATGTGGTATTAGAGGGCTTCATGATCCTTTCATTACAACTCCCAAGTATCATTCTTATGAATCCTAAATATTTGATGGCTATTCTGCAGGTTTCACGAATGTGTTTTCCCCGGACATGCCCATAGTTTTTGTGTATTGTTACACCCAAGTATTTTACTGATTCTACGTTTGTTATGTTGATTTCCTGTGTAGTGTGTTTTTAGGTGAAATAATTTTCCTTCTGTTGGCGATAGCAGAGGAATGATTGGAATCACTATCTCGCTGAACTTGTTATTCAAGAGTAAGATAACATCTTTGCTTTAAGATTTGTAGACTTTACCATCGAATATCCCCGGCTTTCAAGTTCCACGCTCAAAATCGTGACTGACAACCTGAGATTTCGTGAACTTTGCGCGCGATTCGTGCCAGAAGTGTTAACGGGGGATCATAAGTAGGAGAATGACGTAGGCGCGTGCTTTTATATCCTGTTTTAACTCCAGGAGGACGCAGTGTTTTTCCATGCCTTCACTAGTGACGATACGTGGATTTCTGTAAGTCAATGTAAACATGGAACAAAATTTCATGCAGTGGCGTCTTTCCTGTTCGCCCACCGACATTTCGTATGCAAAAATAAAACTCAAACAAACTCAATCTCAAAGAAAAATTATGCCTATTGTGTTTGGTGCCAAATTAGAGTTATTTCGGCCGATTAATTAGAGCCTGAAATAATCAACACCTCTCATATCTCCTGTAAAATACATTTTTAACTCCACCAGACTACTATTAACCGAGGGCGGGGAATTCTGAAGCCAGGCATTTTGCCCTTTGCATTAAACATGTGTCCGCCCCAGGTTACTCGCGCTAGTGAAAACCTCGGATGGGAGACTTAATTCTAGGAATTCGTCTGCCTTACAACGATTTGAAGAAACTGAAGAGTTAAAAACTCAATGCATAACTAGCTGAAATCCGGAGGACTTGAAAATATTTTAGTAGTAGTATCAATTTTATTGTTATTTTCTTGGAATTGTTGTTTTACACGATATCAAAAGTGTTTGGTTCAAATTGGTGAAATAGCAAAATATACTTGCTCTCAATTTGTTAGGGATCACTGGTAATTGTTCATTTTTTCACTTGCCTTCCATTCATTTCCTACTGGACCTTACAGTAAAAACACGACTGAGAATTAACGACACTAGGCCATCACTTTCAGTACCCTCTTTACGCTTGAACACTAAAAAAATTTAATCACACGCTAACCTACCTGAACCAGAATTCTTCATCCAGGCAGCAGCAATTACGCTCCAAAAGAATGAAAACCCGAACATCAACTTGAATCCAAATCTGCCACTCATGTGTTTGATACGATTTAATTTCGAGTACTTTTCGTCTCCGATCGATGATCGCATGCAAGATTAACATTTAAAAACACAACAAAACAAAATATATTTCACGCATCCTACTTCCCCTATCTCTTTTCCTTCCCCCCTCCCCCTTCCAGCACTTCCTAACCCCCTTCAGTGCCTAAGTGAAATGAGACTCGTTTAAACGGGCTTGCCGCATTATTTCATATTTGTTTGTCGTGCCGACGGTACCCTTCAGGATATCGAAGAGGAGTGTATCGGGTCCAATTCGTACATGTAGGAATGGCAAGGGGTTGAAGAGTATGAGCATTAGTACGGGATGCGTTTCAGTGCTTATGGGACAGTGGAACAATAACCTATGAATCTTACCGTTAATTGAAAATGTACATCTTGAAATATTGTCTCGTAAATGTTCCTGGAACATTAAATCCAACAAGGGAGGAAGTCGCCAGATAGCGAGACTGCTTTTGAAAGTTTTCGAGTTGATACTATGAGAAAATATCCGCCATATTACGCAATTTCGAAAATAAACTATGGTTTTGCACATTTCTAAAATTTCAATGTTTTCAAATGCCTTATTGCCCCTGTTATTTTCATTTTCTTGTAGTGGATAACATTTTACTCGCACATGAATATAAAAGTCACGGACTTGATTTATGATGACTTGTTGCTTTCATATCGGTTAATTTATATGCGAATTCAAAATCCTTTTGACAACCTCTCCCATAGTGCAATGCTACGTGGTCTATTATCAAAATAGATTTCAATGGCTAGCTAAAAACCAGCTGGCTAACTTGATTGGCAGCTTCATTCACCCACTTACAGCATGAAATGTGTTATTTTGAATTCTTATATCACCAAATAAATAGTTTCATAGTAAATTGCAAGAACGTAGGGAGGATCTGTCATATATTTTTCAATGCATAGCTTTAATTGAAGACATTGTTCTTATTTTATATAAAAGCTCATCTCAATTCATTAAAAAGAACTCATCCCCATTTCAGCTGGTATCCACTGAGGTGCTTAGCTGGAAACATTGCTTGGAATTACTAATGTTTCTGGCTTCATTATAGTGGAACTCTTGCTATCCACTTTATATACCGTTGCATGTGCGAGATCATTTTAATGAAAATTAAACGTATGGACATGTATGCACCAAATACCTTGTCCCGTACAAAACGCGAATGTTCTATGGGTATCTATTCTTGCATCGAATATCGATTGTTTCAACGTTTTCCTTTTGGTGGCATACCCAAGGCGAGGGATATTTAACTGTCTGTAACTAGTAGTAAGACTGCTGTCCCAGACCCTTGGTGGAAAGTGTCCTTCAGTGACGGTGGTGGATGAAAGCATTATTTAGCCCGAATATCATATCCACAGAGGGTGTATTTCCAAAGTTTTCTCTTCGTGCACTCAAACAATGAGTTTAATTATTTCCATTTTTCATATCCAATTGTATCGGAACTTCAAAAATATGATGTGGCCCTGAGCTCTAATCACATATTTACCAGGAACAAAACAGTATGTTCGTTAATGTGCTTGATAATAAAACAAAACTACCAATAAAGTTACGCTTAAATTTAGTTAAATTTATTTATATTTAAATTCGAAGAAAGTTTGGCTGGCCGAGCAAGTAGTCAGCTCTGGCCTTGGGCTCGAGGTATATCCCTGGCACTGCGTTTGCACAGGGTAAGCAAATTAATGAGACATTCAAATTATTTACAGTTTTCATCCTTACTTACCCATAAACCCTAATTGTTTATGCATGAAAATTATATGGCAGTAGCCTCCCTCTTCTTTCGCGTAGGACAAAGTTTGACAGGATTCTCCAAACTTTGCATGCCGTATTGTTCCTTTTTACGGGTGGTGACCTAACATCCCCCGCCACACGCCTTTGCGGAGGTTTGCGGGGTAGATGTAGATTAGATGTAGAACTTGAATAGTCCCCACGAAATTGTTTCCGTTTTTTCCGAATTAATGTTGATTTTCATATAACTTTATAGAATAAAATTTGATTTATGAGATTCTCACAATCCTCGAGATTAAATTTCTCGAGGGTAAGAATTCATCACTTTTTCATTCGTTTACTCTAGCTTCTACTTTCGACGGTTCTATACAGTTAGCTTTTTGGCTTACGATACGTTATACTTGCAGCTGACCTACTGATTTCCTTTTAATCAAATATCCGACCCAGCTAGCACTCTATGTCCTTTATGTAGCTTATCTTGTTATAATCAAGGGCAAAATTTACACAATTGGTAGCAGTGTAGCGCATTTTCTAGGTCCGTCAAAATTTTTTCCTTGTAATTGTACAAAAAAGATCAAAGAGTTTTTAAATCTTTACCTCTTGCAGTTCTTACTTAAATGTGTGGCGAAATAATTTTGAACTCTCTTATATTTCGGGAAAAAATGGATTCGTCGTTTGCCGTTTTAAGTCAAAAGGTTCTGATGCACGAGATATTAAGCCACAGCGAGCACGGATGAGGGAAGGTTAGATATTGCGAACCACAACTGGGTATTTTTATTCGCACTATATTTATTTCGGGAGAAAAGAACACACAAGTAAATGCATTACTACTGAATTTCAAGAAAGCCATCAATAAGGCCCCGAGATATATATAGTTACAAAATATAAATTACAGATTACAGGTGTGATCTGGTGGAACTGTTCCATTATAACAGAAAAGATTGCCGTTAACATTTTTTACCCTTAATAAAGATTTATTCCCGAATAGTTTCGATGCAATTATTATATTATTTTCAAGTGATAACTTGAAAATGATGTAGCAAATCGAAACTGATCGGGAATAAATCTTTATTAATTGCAAAATTGTAATAATCTTTGTCTCTGTTATCATATTTACACAACCTGAAATGCAATGTTACCTGTGTGAAAACAATAAAGAGGATTAGAGACTTCTTTTCAAATCGCATAAAATCATCGATGAGTTATTATTTGGTAATGTACCGGTTAAGGTAGGTTTTTGGATGGACACAACGACGAAATAAATAATAGGTACACACTCCACACTCCCTTGCGGCGGTTTGCGGGGTAGAATGCAGATGCAGATGGATTAGTATAGCAGGTTCTATGTGACGTAAAACCACTAATATCCGATTATGAACGACGTTTCTTCAATATTTGGTTCAAAATGCGGTATGTTGTGTGCACAATGGAAAGATTCAACCCGTTATTATTGTAATTGTTGTCTTACTTCCACTGACATTACTCGTATTTAGAATTTTATTAATAATAAAGTGTTATTAACAGAAATTCGTATGAGTTTCAGTAGGGATTAGTCTCCACTCAGCATAAACTCAGTTTTAAACTGTGATTTTTGTGGCGGTACCGCATTTGCACGATGAAATAAGGTCGATGGGGTAATTTTAGTGCGGTTCACATTTCGCCAATACCTGTACAGGTCGTAAAGTCTAAGCAAAAGTGTAAACTTAGGCATTTTTTTTTGGAAGATACGTCCCAAGAAAACATTTTCACAGGCGAACAAGATTTTAAAGTTGCGTGAAAGTTTTTAAAAAGCGTGTTCCGAGGACATCTAAATATGCATTTACGATGAAATTCTTGAGTCGCATTTTCTTAGATGAAAAAAAAGCTTTTCCGCATTCTTATTTCATTTGTTAGCAGGGATGCAATTGGAATAAGCCGGAGGACGAGGACTATGCCACCGAACGGTGGGAAATCTCGTTAATTTAATTGTTCCCGTTAAGTAGACGGAATTGAAGCGCTTCTAATTGCTCTTTTGTTTTATGCACGAACCATCTTTCCCGATGCAACGCTGACGCCCCCAACCTGTTGTTGTTTTGCTCTTCCTCGACTTCCGTTTTAGCGGCGTCGTAAAAGTGAGGCATACGCGTCGTTTCACTGCTCCATGCTTCAATTTAAGTCTATGAGACTCACGGCGCTATACGAAGTTTCAAGATGTTGAAGCAAGAAAATAGGGATTAGAAATTTATATGGTTGACACCCAACCGAGTGGATGACACCCGATATGAAACGCGAAAAAAAGACGCAAGCCCTTGTTGCCAGCTGTAGCAAATGAAAATGACGAAGAAAAAGACAGAAGAGCGGATGATTGGAATTATTAAAAAAACTTACGAGGATATGTATGGAAATTATTGAAGGACGCTTTTAGATGCGCTAGGCAGCTTAGAGCGGATGGAATGTATCGCATATTATTTATATCACGCCTTGCAGAACTGTTTGGCAGCTATAGCGCAAGCCTTATATCATTTAAGTCTATATCAATTTCAAGCAAGTATCATTATACCCAAATACCTCCTTCGAACCAGAAACTTAAGAGGCACCATCTTGGTTTAACGTTTAAAAAACAAGTGTAGTCCGTGTTCTTTCATTGCTCCTTCGATATCAATTTCCTTTTCTCTTCCAAAGTAGACAAAATGGCATTAGTTCAATATAGGCAGTTGTCTGACGAAATAGGGTATGTATTAATTGAAATTGGGAATTTTCGCTAACACTCGTATGCGGCGGCATTCTAACTTAAATTACATTAAATATCCTCAAATGTATTGAAAATATTTTAAAAACTCATTTTTTAGCTTTGCATACATGATTGTTTATGAAAACTATCAGGAAATGTTTATTTAAGTATCGGGAAAAGTATATATTTTTTAGATGTTGCTACAATGCCTCAAGAATCTTCAAAGTTGAGCGTCGACCCGCTTTTGCCGGTGACTTTTCTACGTCTTGAAGGCTCCCTTGTTTGCGGATTCCGGATAAGGTTCCTCTTAAGGGAACGCGTGCAAGCTTCTTTGACAGCACTAAGGGTCCTATGGTAGAGTCCTTTGAGGGTGGATTTCACTTTTGGGAATAGGAAATAGTCTGCTGGTGGCAAGTCGGGACTGAAAGGGGATTGGGAAATCGTCGCGGTGTCGTTGCAGTAGGTCTTTGCAAGCAGACATTCGACTCTGCTCTTGGTCGTCCGTCAAGTCCATTGGGGCGAGTTTAGTGCTGATCTTTCGCATCGCCAAATTTTCAGTGATACTGGGGTGTGAATTGTCATTTTATAAACTACAATATGATCTGCGGCCATATGGAAACTTAAACGACAGTCTGAATTCAGCACTTTACGCATACGTCGGGAAAATATTGTTACTATCTCCTTTAATTCCATTCAAATTGTCTATCTTCTTCCCCCTTCTTGTGCATCGCCTGCCCAGCGATCTCCCCTCTATCACTGTTTGTAGCATCCCATTTTCTCTCGAGATCTACTGCATCTGCTTGCCCTGCCGTCTTCGAATTTTCATCAAAAACCTTCCCCTCAATGCCCAGGACTTTGCTTCTTTTCCTTTTGGTCCGTTTTATTTTTTCTGTCTTTTCCACGCCCATACCTCAAAATTCTCCAATATGTGGACTTCTTCCTGCCTCAATGCCCATGTTTTGGAGCCATATAAAGTTAGACTTAATATTTACGTTTCCAATGGTCTTTTCTTTGCTTTTTTACTTATGTTACCTGCCATTAAATCCCCAATCTTTCGTAAACGCTTCCTAAAACGCTATTCTGCTATCAATTTCCCTACTATTTTCCCACTACCGTTGAAAAGTCTTCCTAAAAAATTGAATTGTTCTCTCTATTGTTGTTAATGTATCTCATCTTGAATAAAGGTGTATTCGCCTTTATACGAGGGTCATCCGGAAAGTAGTACCCGTTCGTGCCGCATGAAGTGCTGACGACGCGAGTAGCCGCTGGACGAGGTCAGATAGCTTCAGTGGCTTGTCTGCCTTCTCTGAGCCAAGTTGCGTGACGCTAGCATTGCCTGTGTTGTTTCTGTGATTGTTTACAATGTTTAAAAAAATTGAGAACGCCGCCAGTTGTGAAGTGAGGGCAGTGATTAAATTCCTCAATGCAAGAAACGTTCGCCCATGTGATATTCATCGCCAATTAAAGGAGGTGTATGGAGACAATGTAATGGACGAGTCGTCTGTTCGGCGGTGGTGTCGCAACTTCAACATGGGGAGGGGGAACACACACGACGATGAGCGTTCGGAGAGACCGTCTGTCATTACAGACCAACTGGTGAGCTCAGTTGACGAATTCGTGAGGAACGATCGGCGCGTCACAATTGATGACATCTGTGAGCATTTTCCCAATGTTTCTCGAACAATTGTTCATGAAATTGTTAAACACCATCTGCATTATGCAAAAATTTGTGCAAGATGGGTCCCTCGCGTATCTCAATGAGCTGGCGGCGAAGGACTATGCAGCAGGAATACAGAAACTTGTCACACGTTATGACAAATGCCTTAATTTGCTTGGAGATTATGTTGAGAAGTAGTTTAAAGTATCCTCTTTCAAATAAAATTTTTTATGTTTGTTAATATTTACTTTGGTGTCTTTATTTCACGAACGGGTACTACTTTCCGGATGACCCTCGTATTTCTTAAGAATATCAGGAGCCTCGTTTTCTAATGACTAATTTTAATCTTATATCTATCACGTTGATTTTTTGAGGCACCAACTAAAGATTGATATCTATTGTCTGACTGAATAACAGACGCCCGATCATCAATAAATCTAATTTGAAGAGTCCCCAATTAATTTCACTCCAACTAGTGCTCACTCCTGCCTAGCACTGCCCTTCTCGAATCTCAATTCGCAATCCGCACGTTTGCACTTTGAGACTTTCTTTTGACACTGTTTGTTCTCAAAAATCCCTCTTTTCCTCTAGTCCAATCATTCATTCTGCAAAACATTCATTAATTGCTCCCAGTAAACTCCGCTCAACTTCTTTTCAAAATCCATGAAGTAGTATACTAATATGCCCTGGATGTGCTCTGTCCTCATCTTCGCCAAAGTACTCACTTGCTCTCTTATCCATACTTTGATTAATAGTCCTAAGTAATAAATTTGGCGCCTGCATGCACCCTACATTTATAGTTTGAGTATTCTTGCATTATGCTGTTTATCTCTTTACTATTATATTTAATATATAATGTATCTCAATATTCTTTCGTAGTCCTTAGCTACCGTACCGTAGTCTTAAGCTGTCCTTCTTCAGTAAATATTTTACCAGTTGCTTCTATAATGATGTAAACAGAATTTTCTTTCTTGAATTTTTCTATTCTGAGAGTAAATTTCCTTCAGGCTACACACATTTCCTCTTGTATCTGCAAACTCTTCACCGCGGTGCACGGCTTATTAGATCGTGTTGCCTTTGTCCTTTTATTTTCTCGAGTCTGTTTGATTATAATCTCTATTTTTCCTTTCATTTCCTTTATTCTTTTTTCATCTTATTTCGTTTACTTCTTTCATCCCTCAAATTTTCATAATCCAGATTCTAAGTTGTTAGTCCTTTTTAATTATATATTATGTCCCACATGGCTTCCTTTCCCTGGTCCTGTTTACAGTTTCTGTTTTTTCCGTTTGCCGTATTCTTTATTGGTTTAAGATACTGCCATATTTTATCTACTGTACTCGTCCTTGCTGAATATTTAATTACCTGTTTCCTTTTACTCTTCCTTATTGACTTGGCAGTGGTTTCTTTTCCATTTTGTTAGTCACAACTTACTCAATCCCTTTAATTTTACGTAACAATTCATTATTACAACTTTTGATACAAGTGGGTATCTAAGCCGAGGTAAATTTTGTTGTTGATCACGCTTTTCATAAATCTACGCAAAATCATAATGCTTTAAAAGGTTTATACCTTATTGTACCTCTTGGAAATTTTCAAGCGTTTTACATATTTTGCGGTGTTCAGACAATGAGCCCATTATGATTTAACTGTCTCTTATGCTGAACTCTATATTTGTCTCCTCTCAATCATTCCATTTGCCTAAACCATATTCTCTCACCTCGCTGTCGTCTCTCCATTCACCGCTCATTGCGTTCAAATTCCCCATCTCTATTGATTATGCTCTTCTTTATTTATTTTTACACTCTTCATAATCTGTCTTTCACTCGATCCACATCCACTGCCCTTCTCATAAGTTACCTTTTCAGCATCATGGCAACCTCAGGTTGACTCTCCGCTAAATTTCACACTGAAACATTACTCCACTGGATGGCCTAGCATTTTGATACTTCTTCTCCTCATCTCTCGCTTAATGTTGTACCACTTCCGTGTACTCATCATTGTCCAGTAATTCCAAGTTACTCTTTTCACGGCAGCAGCAGGCCTATCGGCCTTGCCATAACATACCGCCAGGGTGGTCCATTGTGACAATCAGTCGGTGGTGTACGCCCTTAACAAGGGCAAAGGTTTACTCATCTATATCAATTATATTAAAACTTTTTATTTTTGAAGAAAACAAAAGACACAGTAAACTCTTTAAAACATCGTAACTGTGATAATATATCAGTTGATAGTATATTTATTTGCATGCATGTATGTGAAAAAGGTTTTTTTTCGAAAATATATACGCCCTTGTGGGTGTAGGTTTGCATTCATATATTGACTTTACATGCGGTTTTATTCTACTTAACGGGCGGTGACCAAGCACTCCCACGGCGGCTTAAAGGGTATTATATAGATGTAGATATAGCTGTGGAGAGAGCTATTTATAAAAACAAGCCGTTCATGCCTAGAAGGGGAGAAACTAGCAAACGAATAATTTTAGATAGGTTGAGGGCCAATTTATTTTAGATACATACATTGGATGCAAGACTTAACTGCCTTCTTCAGTCATTCAAATAACATTCTCAATGGCAATCAAGTATTAAAATATAGACATCACAACTTCCAATCAGAGATTTATATTGCTAATTCTATTTCCAATCACCTCAAAAAAATATTTCTTGTAATTACACTGGAACTCGTGTTAATTTCTTATGATTTACAAATAAGAATGTTGTATAACTAAATGTACCGTGTACAAGAACCTAAAAGATGAACACAGTAAAAAACCGTGTAAGAATGGAAACAAGAGGAGAATCCACATCTTCATCGTAATAGATGGACTTAAGACCTAGCGCGCTCTGCAACACGGCGCCTTGGAGGTTCGTAGGGTATGGTGCAGATTTAAATTTATTGCCGAGGGAAGGTCATCCGTCTTCCCTTCCTTCCTCAGATCACGTAACTTGTTTCGCTGTTTGCTAGAGTTTCTGGTGCGATGAAGGGTATCACGGTCGGGAAAAAGGGTAAGAAGAGGGAGAGAGAGGTGAAAGGCTTGGTGGAGAGAAAAAAAAGATAAATATCGCGTTAAAAACATGAGCATCTTCCGGCTGGAAAGGAGAATGGGGGGGACAAGAGAAACGAAAGGAAGCGGGGTAAGAGGAAGGCCCTTTGTGAAAAAAATGGAGAAGAAATTGCTGGGTTGGGGGAGTGAAATCTTGTGAGTGCTTAACGGTTCACTTACCTCCCTTCCTCCCGCCCTCCCCTCCCCCCCTCCACCACACCGCCACCGCCTGCCGGGGAAGGAGGGACGATGGAACCCTGAGAGCTCTTTGTTCTTGCTCCTCACGCGATTAAAAGGGCCCTTTCGTCCATCTGGGAGGAAAGGGCGCCACTTTCACCTGCTCTTCTTTTAAACTTCGGAGAGTGCCCGCTCACCTGTCCCAAAAGGAAGCCACACTCAACTTCAACAGTTTTTTTTAGATATTTCGAAAATAATTTTGGATGCACGTCCAATGCGTGCGGCTATAAATAAATAACCCCGCGGCCAAAACCCCAATTCAAGCCTCTTTGTCGGTGTTTCTACGGGAAGGTGTAGCATCGAATCATTTGAGAGAATTAAGATTGACGTGCTTTTTTTGATCGAATAATCTCGTTCGCAAAATCCGCTCTAGTGATGGACCTCATCTGTATTTAATTTATTTTGCTGGACAAACGTGGGGTGTCCGATAAATACGCAAACTGGTGCAATCTGGTGGGCATGATGCGGACTGTAGCCCTGCCCACTAGCGGCGCTAGTTGCTTGAGACCCTATGAACCGTGTGTGCTTGGCGGATCGTCGAGCTGTGCGCACAGTGCCAGTGATGTTAGTTTTTGCTGTTCGTCGAAACTGGAAATTGACGAAATCACGAAGGAACGAATCAACATCAAGTTCACCGCACTTCACCAACGGTGAAATTGCTGAAATATGGGAAGTTGTTTACGGTGATAATGCTCTTAAGAAAACATTAGTTTTCAAGTGGATTGAGCGTTTTAAAGATGACCGACAAGACGCCATGGGTGATGCAAGGCCGGGACGGCCTTAAACCACCTGTGTTGACGACGACATTGATCGTGTGCGGTCCCTTATCCTTACCGATCGTCGAAAACTATCCGAATTATAGCTGATGAACTTATTTTAGGAAAATCAACAAGGCGCACTATTTTTACCAAATATTAGGGTTTAAAAAAGTGTGTGCAAAAATCGTGCATATTCAGCATTGATTGCATGCGTGCATATTCAGCAAATTCAATCAACATCCATGATCATCCTCCTTATTCCCTAGATCCCACACCCTGGGACTTTTCCTATTCCCAAAATGCAAAAATGTGATTAGGGGAGATAAGTGGAAAGATGTGGACACAATAAAGCAAGAAACGGCAAGAAAACTAAAAAAGCCTAATTGCCGAGGACTTCCAAGGGTGCTTCAATCAGTGGAAAAGAAGATGGAATACATCCATATCAACGAATGGAGAGTACTTTGAAGGGGACAAAATCGATGTAGACTAAATTTGGAAAAATGAAGTTTTTATGGCCTCAATTTATTGGACAAACCTCGTAAACATTCACATGATTTCTTCAACGATTAACGACGTTTTTCATTCAAAAATATCAATTTAGATACACAACTGCACTCAATTTGTGGAATTCCATGCTAGAAACCACAAATGCAATAGTTAATAGATTTCATAGAAAATTATTCAAGCACGATCAGTTTTGGTGGTATACTTTTGGCAAGTTTAACATTTCTTCAGCACCATAAAGAGTTAAGAGCGTTTCTACGGCACTCTATAAAATACTGCAAATCAAGATTTTGGCTTCAATAAGTATTTATTCCTCCTATCTCTAACTGCTTGCCATAAAAACCTGATCGTTTTGTAAATATGATTACAAATGGCTTTCAAACGATACTTTAAAGCGTTCGAATCAATTTTCCTTGAAACATTGAGTCATTTACTTGTTATTTATAACTTTCCATAATTCATTATAATAAACCTTAGGAAGATACATCAAAAACATTTTAAGTAAACCAGGATGCCAACTCGGATGTCCTGGTTGTAGGTCCGGTCTTCCATTGCGCGACGTGTGCATCGTTAGGTGTCCTACGTATCATGGAAGCTGATCCATCCCCTGGCTGCGGATAAGGGAGAGCAATATTTTACAAGGAAGGCTTTCTCTTGAAACATATTGATTGAAAATTTCTCTCGTGTATATCCAAGAAATTCAGCTTCTTGGATAGTATACCTACACTGCCTTCATAGAGAGTGCAATATCTATCCTTGAAAGCATCCTTCTTTGACAGTGAATAAGATGAGGGAGTTCAAATGAAAAAAACCTTAACTGTTTTTAACAGATATTTTATTATTAATCCGGGTTTCGTCGCTTCACCATATCATAAGGTATAAAGCATAGGTTTGGGATCATTGCACGTTTAACAGTTGTCTAAAGGAAATGAGAGATGACGTATTATATGAGTTGAAATGGATGAGTAAAAGAAACTTTGAGAAGAAGTGCGGAGGAAAAGTATGGAAACCCTTGATTTAGAGTCAAAGAATCCATGTAGAACAAAGTTCACTTCCGCAGTTGCAGATTGGAAAAATTCCAGAAAATGACGGATGACCCCGTTAATTATGTGGATAAGTCATTTGGTTCCCCTCGTTTATAAGGGGAGTCAGGGTTGTTGGACATTTATCATTGCCATAGGAGAGAAAAAATCACTGTGGGGTAGATTTATTGGTTTATAGCTTTTGAACCCGCTTCAAGTGTGGAATATTTTCACATTTCAACTAATTTATTTCACCTACATCTAAATAACACCCCGCAAGCTGTTGCAAGGACGTATGGCAGGGGGTGGTAATTCACCAGCCATTCTACATATGTGCCCTCTATTTTTATATGCACCTGCCCCCCCTGCGGTACCAAAAAACCCCGCGTGGAGAGAGGATGACCGGACACCATTCGTGTAACATGCCTACACATATTACGAGTATTACATGGTTAGCAGCAATTCCTATGCATACGCAACGAGGATAAGAAAATGTATTAAAAGAGGTCAGGTACACATGAAATTCAGATAATTATTAACGGTTAGTGCTCTCCATATTCCGGACGAGCAATTCACAAATACAAAAGACTTCATATACTTCGCCTAGACCCCACCTGGCACAAGGGCGCATGGCAGGGGAGGTTTGGATGCCAGACTTGGAGAGTGTTTTGTGAGAATTTAATCTTTTTCCCTTAATTTCAGCATCGCGTGCCTACTATTTTTTAGGTCTTTCCCATTCATTATTGCTGCGAATAGTGCCAAGGAAAAACGAATATTTGGATCTATATGTTCGACAGTCTAACTCTCTACTTTTGTGACAATGCTGACCTTGCCAATTTAAATAGGGGCCTAATTAAATATCCAATTTTGGATGAAAAATCACTCGCTTTACGTGTATCTTTGTAAAATGTGTTAACTAGCTTTGAGTGTTCGCATATAAAAAGGTTCCCACCCCAGACTCTGTCATGATTGTCTGACGCTTTGTGCTTGACATCAATAGCATTGATTTATAATTCGTGGTAAAACATGAGAAGACGCAAAGGTTTAATGAATGGTGGCCCGGACATTTGACCCGGATTCTGTATTTATTGGGTACATTTTGTTAAGAAAAGAATGAGTGAAATTCCAGAGAGAGGGGAGGTGTTATCATTTAGGAAATATTTGGGAGCACTATGAGGAAGTTTGTGGATTTTGAAGTGCGCATTTGCAAAAAAATCATTGATGGGTATGCTGAAGATGATTATCGCAAATAGAAGTTGCTTCCACTAGCAGGAATTAGTTATTATAGCTACTCAAACTGGTAAGGTACAAAATAATGAATTAATATGAAAATAAGAAAATGCATAGAGATGAATGGTAGAACCTTAAGTGTTTAAAAATTTTTCAACAACTTTTGGATTTGAAAACACACATTTTCCAATGAAAGGTGTTCTGCTTTCCTTAAAAAATACAATAAGATATGGTTATCGAGTGTATCGAATGGTTATTTGTTACTGTATGAAAAGTGGTAAACTATTATTTATTAACATTAATGTGATTGCAACGTTTTCTCAAAGATTTAGTATACGAGTTCGTCATTCAGATTAATCGGAAATGTATTTATCGGCGATATTTAACACTTTTTAATGTCTTAATGCGATATATAGTCGCTCATTTGTGATTCATATAATTGTTATATTAAATAAAAGTTAAAATTCTACGAGAATATATTATTAATTTACTTAGACTACTAGTTGTTAGATAACGTCGCAGATATGCCGTTTGAGATATCAAAGAAGTAAAGTGAACTATAGAAGAGGTTGAATTGTTTCTGGTAGAAGTGACGATTCATAAATACGATATATCCTCATAAACATACTCATATGCAGATTAAGAGTTGTTTTCGAACAGCTAACTAATATTACTGCGATATATATATACAAAAATTCAAATCAATAGAATAACTGTTCTCGATATTTGTTTTTGAAAATGGAAACTTTTTAAAAATGGCCTGGGTGAGTTTAAAAAGAATTATAAAAAATTGAAAAAAATCTTTCTATTTTCAGTAAGAGGGAAAGGAAATCCTTGTTAAATCATTTATTCGTCGAAGCGTTTGATGAAAAATCAGGGGAAAAAGGTGTGAAAACTTTGTTTAATTGCAAGTATCTCTTTAACTAGCCGACAATACCTGTTTTTCTCTTAAAGTTATTCAGAAATATTACAAGATTCAATTAAAATTCCACCTCCACCTCCATTCGCTGGGATAAGCATTTGTGTTCCCATAGTAAATTGCATTTTACATTACTATGGACGGTAGGTCATTGAATAATTCGTAATGTTAAACTTAAAAAAATCCGGATATAATAAATGTTGAGTTGAATTCCTTAAAGTATAATTAAATATTTTATGCACATTTTCAATTCTGTATTTAACTATCTAATTTCTTTGAATTAGTATCTAGTTCCTAATTAATGACATGCTTGCCAATTTTTCTTATTCCGGTACTAGAAAGCGTCCAAGAAGAATCTTTATTAGCCTAAAGTTAAATTCTCTCATGATGCCTCTCAATGAAACAACTATATTATTTTTACCTGAGAATTAAGAGATACTTTCATAATGAGATATTTTTCATCTGACTAGTTAACCCTTTAATGACTTTTTCACGTTCATTGCCCAATCCAAAATTGGTGTTTTCTTTATACAAGTCTTCAACATTTTTACCCATTAAGCCTTTCACGGAAGAGACATCATTTTTGCCATCAAGTAACCTACTTTCACTGCATCCTAGTTTTTATTAAGTACACCTATCTAGGCACTGTATACCTATAAGGTCCCTGTTCTACCTTACTCACTGGATATACTTCCTGGATGTGTGCGGAAAATAAACCGTTATTTAATCTGATAGTTCGTCGATCATAAATAAATATATTCTAATCCACCAATTTTCACTCCATCAAGGTTCATATTAAAAGTATGGAAGGCAATCAGTAATGAAAGAACCCCAGCACAGTTGAAAGATATCAGCTGATGCCAAAAGTTTACGAGGATAGATATTGAAATCACTGTACTCTAACCACAGAATTAAAATAATAGTTAAATTTTAATTTTGTTTGTCCTTTATAATTGAAAGTAGTCAATTCACAAGGAAACGTGCCTCTTATATGGCTGCTGGATAAATAGAAAGAGGAAGAAAATAAGGAGCTCGTAGCAACAAATATCCAACCTTGGTTGATATATAATTATCTTCTTTTTTAACCAATGTTTCTCATTTTTAATAATTCTCAGGGAATATTTCAATTAAATGCAATCTAAAGTAAATCGATTTTCAATACGCATTTCTTGCACAATGAATCTCTGTGTACACGTGCTAGAGAAGCCTTGATATTCATGTACAGTTAACTAAAACGGATTATGTTTCGGAGAGGCAATGACCAAGCTCAAGAATGATATTTCAGGAAAGTGATGCACGAAAACTCATCGTTTGACCTGGAATTCTGCACAATAGGTGTGTATCGTACTATTGGCAAAGCAATTAGATGAGAACAGCAAACTGAAAATTCTGTTGGAATTCTGCTGAAACCCAACTTGAAAGGTAAAATAGGACTGGATTAGTAAATGCTATAAAGGGAAGTAGAAGAAGAAAAAAGTAAGAGAGAGAAATATTAAAAAGTAACTTATATCTGTATAGCGGAACACAACAGATTTTTCAGAAACATCGCACCTGGTAAAATTAGATGAAAAAGCACTCCAGGGAAACCGAAGAACAAATCAATTGGATTATGGACCTATGATGGTAAAAAATTACATCTGATCGGTAAAAATTGATTGCATGGAGCCGTATTTCCAATTGAAGTTATCTATAGAAGTCATTGTTTGTTTTAATTTCAAATAAATTACTAAAAAATGACCATTCTAGCGATGTTGTAAAACTTTATTCTATTTTTATGATGCCTTTCAATGTTTTTCTCCAAAAATTTAAAAGCAATGCCACGCATGCTAATACGATTTCTCGTCCATATTTCTCATTCACTTCAGTACAGTATAGCTCTGTGTGAACCGGTTTTCATGTTCCCTTTTTCAATTTAATATTCGCCTTTGATTTTGCACACCATTTCGTTTCGCCGGCTTCACGTAGTGCTTATTCAAGATTTTGAGATAAGCGTCGTGCAAATAGTCCCCTTTTTGGCTTGAGGGGTGAGTGGGCCCAGAAATGAAATGAGAGGTAAAAGGATTTGTTAGTCCGTGTATGCCTTCATTTCATTTCCGCAGACGATCATCCATCCAAAAGGGAGCGAGCCGAGGGTTGGTTGGTTGGTCGGTCGGTCGTCCCGCGGGGAGAAAGTCGGGAGATGCGACGGAGAGGTGGATGTTGCAGCGAGATTCGTCTGAGAGGGAGGCTGGGCGTCAGGGGGTGGACGGAGGGAGACCGAGGGGGGTACGGCTGGAGACCGAGGGGTCGCCGGTGATTCCTTTATTTGAAGCACGGTGTGGAATTCAATTACAAGATACGCTTCGTGAAACTGGGTCAGACCTGAGGGATCCTCTCGGTGCATCCATCGCCTGAAACCCGCCCCTTCCTCTCACGGGGAAGGCCCCGGGTGTTTAAGGGGCAAGGGAGGAAGTGGACGCGCGCCCCTCAAAAGCCCCAGAAAGCTTCTATGCCACCCTCTCTCGGGACCCCTACCCCTTTCCTCTCTATGAATCCTTATCCCCGACGCCACCGCCACAGTGCAAAGCACCCTAGTATCTCAATTGGGTTTCTCACATCGAATATTTTGAATGGGCAAAGAAATTAATGCGTGATTATGCTTTTGATTAAAAGGGGAAGAGATGAAAAGGAAGAGGTCAGTATTTCACTGTATATTGTTTGTTTGATGCAAATGACCACGTAGAGGGTGCCGTTTGGTTGCCAATCATAACGCACCCACACTAAAATATCGTGAAAATGTCAGGGAACCAATCCATTTCTTAAGAAACAATCGTGAGTGAGGGGAAAGAGAGAGCAAATTTTCTAAAGTTCGGAAGTTTGATTTTCAGATCGGGAATAAGATACGGAACCTGGGATCCCCGACGGGAGAATTGTTCCCTTCGTTGTTGTGACATTAGTTCGTGGGTCGTGGGAAGTAAAAAAATTTAAACAGAAAAAAGAGGATTAAATCTCCGTTGTGAAATTCAAGAAAAAATCAGGAAAGGAAAAAAATAAGTGACAAATCTGTAATGGTTGTGGGCTATATTAACAATTAAGGTAATTATTCTTAAAAAAATATGTGTTTAAGGTTAGAGGGAGTAGATCATCCATCTCTTCCCCTTTTATTCTCTACTCATGACGGCTGAAAAAAAATATGTACATATATATATATATATATATATATATATATATATATATATATATATATATATATATATATATATATATATATATATATATATAAAAACACAGATGTAGATTTTTAGAATATAGAGACACAAAGAAAGGACACTCACAATTTGTTATTTTACGTTTCGACAGCACGGCTGTCGTCTTCAGATTCTGAAGACGACAGCCGTGCTGTCGAAACGTAAAATAACAAATTGTGAGTGTCCTTTCTTTGTGTCTCTATATTCTAAAAATCTACATCTGTGTTTTTATATATTTGTGTGTCGCCGATGAGCGTTCCATTTCGAAGATATTTTATATATATATATATATATATATATATATATATATATATATATATATAATTAAATTATATGTAAGTAGTAGTTTTTTCACTAGCCCTTCAATGCATTAACTTGCTAGTATCTCCACATCATTCGTGTTTTCACTTATCATTTGGTCGTACTTTCTTTATGAAGCAGTACCTGTTGACTTCTTCGCAGTTATTTCCAACCATTTGGTTCCTTAGAGAAAAAATATTAAAAAATACGCATAATTACGATGTCCAGTCACAGTCATATTCTCGAATAACTTCGAATTCGAAAACCTTTTGTATTAGAATACGAATAAAATCAGTGATTTTGAATCCCATGTCGTTTACTCAGAGAACCGTTACAGAATTAAATAATATAATTACGAAATGCCATCTAAAATGTCGGTTTGAAATGTTTCCTTATACAATTAATATTTATTTGTCATAATTACTAGTCCATAGTCATGAGACAAACAAAACTTGCACTTGTCCACGGATTTATTTGTCATGTACAACGCCTTTCAGTTCATCGAACCATCTTCAGGCACAAGACTTTTACGTCAATTTACAAATTTTCAGATTTATTTGTAAAAAAATAAACCTGTCCCTGGAGTCCAAGGCAAGATGGTCATACAAGCAGTCTTCCTACAGCACCTTGTGGACCATCTTGGCACACCTTTCTCATTGCTAAATCTTCCATAAGAAAGCAATTCACGGTTATTTTTTTAATATTGCTCTCGTCTCCTAACATCCTAACACTTAGGGTCCAATATGAATTGAGCCTTTGTCTCACTTTTTGCACATTTTCATCCTTACCATATGTTGTCGATGGATGTCCAGGGCTTCACTCTTCGTCAACCTCCTCTCTTACTCTCCTGGGTCATCTTTGGCCAGGGGAAAATTATTCCTTGGGACATTAATTTTTCTTCCGAACCCGATTTGTTGAGCTTAACACAAAATTGTATCACGTATCGTTGCTCCATGGAACGTAGCATCGTGAATTAGTGACGCGACCCTCGAAGAGGGATCTAGTTTTGTGGTGATGTGCACACTGTAACGGTCCAGAGACAACTAACATGATTCGCGTTGCTCTCCCAACATCTCCCACTAACTATCTCGTCACAAACCGCCCCACTCCAGCAGTTATATTTGCTTGGAAAAAAAATATTCTACATGTTTTTTTGGATAAACAATGTATAAATCCCATCTAACACAAGACGGAATGCATAAAAATAACAAACTATCTTAACTCATTTTTTAATTCCCTGCTAATTTCTTCTAACGTTTATCGAGTCAAAAAGAGTCTCATCTCTACCTGATTGTACCTAGTTCATCCAAAATTCTCTCATCTATCACAGTCCTTAATAACGTATTACCACTTAGTCTGCCATACGTTTTACTTTCCTGCCTTCTCTGAATTTATCCCAACCATATTCTCTCCTTTCGTACCATAGCTGCCTTTTTCCTTGTTTGTTTTCATTTCTGCCCATGTGTTCCGCTCCTCTCTAAACTCACCTTTCGAAAGTCTCCAATCTACCCTTATCCTCTTGCTTGAACGATCAAATTTCGGAAGATGGCGCAAAAGTGCGCTCCGTGTAAGTTTTATTAACTACTGTTTTATTTATGAAACTTTGCTCGCTATCTCCTATTTGTAAAATCTTCTTTTCTTAACGTAAATTTTATTGAAATTTTCACTCTCCGGTAAAAACTCATTTTCTTATGAAATCTTATATTCCTACATATTTCTAGTGCTCTAGTCTATGACCTCAACCTTAAATATCTAATTTTCTCCATTCCAAACTATATATTGAGCCCCCAATTGCCTTAAATTTATTCTCACTGATATTTTCTTACCCTATACCTATCAAAATTGTTAATATTTTCGTAATGAATATTTTTTAAATTAAAAAAACAATTTATTGTAATAATAAGAGCCTGGTATTTCTGGAATAGAATGTATCTAAATAACTGTGCTAATTGTACGACACTAGATTTGGTGTGGAGGTTATGGCTAATGTTTACAATTGTGTAGTCCGTGAACACTTCCAACTAGTAGTATTGAATCAATTAACAAGTGATTGCGCGTAAAAATTAAGAAAATTAGCTGGATATATAGGATGACTAACTTTAAAGTTTTGATTGCTACTACAGAAGAGGAAGTTAATAGAGGAGAAAACTCTAAAAAGACTGGACGTTTCTGTGGCACTTGGGTAGACACTGGAGAGGGAGTAGAATGGTTGAAGGAGTGTAAGCGGGAGATAAGGAGGCAAGAGAATAAAAGATAATACATGGCTGCGTAAGTTTTCGCGGCGGTGAAGACGCCGAATGCAACTTCGGCGAAACTGTTGTCTGAATCAAACAACGACGCGGTGAAAGCCGACAATGCAGAATACTTCAAAAGATAATACAGTTCATAATTTCTTACTCTATTTCCTCCCTTATTTCTAAAGGGTATGAAAAATATTGGAGTGTTAATTGCTTTTGTCCATTCCTAATTAAAATGAAGGATTGTAGAGGATATTTTATAACATCAAATAATTTCCTATAGAATATGTCAACATAACAGGAGATAAAGAAGGTGTAAAGTCCTTAGCTATTAAAAAGGCTCTCATTGTTGATTATTTGAGTTTCGTTCAGTCACATTTTAAAGTATTTTGTAATGCTACGTGATGTTTAGTAATTATGTTGCTATGTGTAGTGCAAGAGAAAATCATTTCTTAAATCCCTGCTTTAAACATTCCATTCCTGGACCGTCCTCGCTGTGACCTCGCCTGACGATGTGATTTGGAGATAAAATTATTTCCTCTCCGCCATAAATCATGTCCAACCAACACCTCAATTCGTGGGTTTAATCTTCCTGCTTCAACTCGCTCTAAACCCAGCAAATTCAATAATAAGGTTACGCTTCCTTCGTTCATAGCGATTATTTACTTAATGAATTGTAAAATTTGTGCCCTGTACAATTACAACTTTTTATCACTATGGGAAGAGATACAATTTCTTGAGCTGTTCGTTGTGGTGGCTGAACAACGCGAAACAAAACTTCTACTTAACGTTTCTTTTACAATGCATTTCCACTCTTTTTTTTGCATAATCAAACTGTAGGATTGATTTTTGGTAAGCTCCTATACGCCCTGACGAAATGGCTTAAAAAACTAGAATGATGCGTGATTATTTTTAGCAAATATTTTCATACAATTACCGTGCAAAACTGAACACTTTAGCATCGTCTTTATCATTGGTTGTCCTCAACTTTTGATTGATTTGTTTCAGGTCTGCTATCTGTTTATAAATGGTCAATCTTTTCGAACTAAAATTGCTTCGCTTTCAATTCAATTTCCATGTGTCACACACATACTTTGTTTCACTCTACCTGCTTAAACCTTAATATGCTGCTCTAGTTTTCCCTTCGCAACTTTTTTCAGTAATATATCTCGTCTTTCAATGCGTCGTAAGCTTTTCTATGCATTTTCTAATGCAATTCAAAGACCTATTATCTGTGGGCTATTTCATTAAGTGTCTAAATACTCATTTAATACTAATATTAAATACTTTTATACTATTAAATACTTTAATACATTTAATACTAATATTAATATAAGTTGATGTGTCACTCAAGTGCATAATGCGTAGGAATAGAACACAAATGTCTAATTTCAAAGAAATTCTTTCATTAAATATTGATAACTGAACGATAATCTCCACCCCATGAATTAAATCCTCTTGTGTCACCTGAGGGAGTTGTAATTACTTCTACCCAAGTACTATAACATATAATAATATACTCATAAAAGATGTGAGGTGGGAGTCTAGTCAGCTTATTTAAGCGTGAGCAGCACACAGAGGAGAGCATTATGGGTCCCTCTTTGACCCTCGCCTCCTCTCCCTCGAAAAATATTCCACTCCGGATCCTCTTCCTTCCCGAGATCATAGTCACGTACACAGTAGTTTCGCTTTGCCATCCCCTTAACCCGACTCTAGTCTTTCTGTGTACATAAGAACCCGCGCTTGCTTTCCTCATCTCTTTCAACCCTGGCCTTATCCCCCCCTGCGCTCTCTGCAGGGGTGGAAACTGACCTCATCTAATTTCCAAACCCTTTCCCATTCTCGCACCACAATGCGGCAACACTGTCCTGAGCCATTTTCGCTTTATTATCTTTTTCTCTGAGAAGTTAAAAGGGTCGCAGTTGCACGAGTGGAGTGGGCATGACTAAATGTATCCCTAATCAAAATTATCCCTCGGCTCCCCGGGGCGTAGTTGATGGCCAAATGACGGCTAAGTGCTATCATGCGGGGAAAGATACGTATCAGGCTCATGAAAAGCTCCTAGGGCAATTCTGTCCCGTTTTTCTAGAACAGACATCTTTACATAATATACCTGAATCTTTAAAGCACTGCTCCTTTCATACAAATTGATTGTGTACAATTCAGGAAGTTCTCTCGGGTTTCCCACCGGGTCAGCGTGGTGTGCACCGACGTTTCGACGGCTAACTCTGCCATCGTCTTCAGGGTGAAGTGCAGAGCAATGAATTCGCCATGTATTTATACCCTGTCGTAGGGTCAGGTGTCCTCCGATTGGTCCGATGTGTTCCCAAGTGCCGAGCCGCCCCGGTGACGTCTCGTACTTTCAATTTTTCTCAGCACAGGTCTCCACGTGCTGCTGATCTGGAAGCCAGTGTCCCTGTTGAAGGTATTCTGTCCTTCCAGTCGGATTTCCACGGCTTCCTTCGCCACTCGGTCCCAGTAGCCGTTCGTGTGACAAAGTCTTTTGGTGCTCCCCCAGTCAATCCGATGACCATGCGTGATGCTGTGTTCGGCGACTGCAGACTTCTCAGGGTAATGGAGTCTGATGCATCGCTCATGCTCCGTTAGTCGCTTTTCAATTGTGCGGCCAGTCTCCCCGATGTATACCTGGCCGCACTCACACGGGATCCGGTATACCCCCGGCGCCTTCAAACCCCGTTCGTCTTTTGCCGTGCCAAGGAAGTTCTTCAATTTTCCTTGTGGCTTGTGGATGGTTTCCAATTTATGTTTCCTTAGTATCCTGGAGATCTTATGGGATACCGTGGAAACAAAGGGGATGCTGACCCTGGCAACGGGTTTTTCTCTTTCCTCTCTCTGACGGTCGTTCCTGATCCTGATCTACCAAGTGACGGGAACACGCACACACACATGCAATAATACACAAACGCACCCACTCGCGCGTTTGACGCCGAAAGAATCGCGGCAGACGTCGTCGAAACTCCCTTAACCTATGCCCCCATCCCAAGGCCAACAAGGCCCCCTTTGACCAAAACGGCTGCAGGCTGTGCCATTATTCGCTGCCCACGCTAGCGCCACGGGAATAGCCGAGGCGCAACTGATTGTTGCGTTCGGCCGGGAGGGAGCACCACAAGTCGTCCAGGCGGGACGAAGGTTAAACTAAGTGCGGCAGGAACGGTTCGGTGCGGGGGAAAGAGAATGCAGCGGAGGCATCGAGCCAGGCGGCCGGCGTGAAATGCCCTCGTCACCGTGCCCGACGTGGTGCGCCCTCGCGGGACCACCTCCCGGGAGAGCGCCCTCGTTCTGATGTCGGGGCCGGCGCTGCAGTACTAGGAGAAAACCACCAACCCACAATTCTCCGCCTTACCCGTCGAGGGCGGGAAAAGACCCACCGGTCTTTCTCCCTCCTCCTGGAGGGGGTGAGTTTTTACGGGGTGCATCTTAGGGAGCCTGTAAAAATCTCCACCAAAATCTCTTACATTAGTTTTTCCTCAATCACTTAAGTTTCATCGGTCCCGGATTTGACTCACATCTGCGATGGGTAGTATTTGGTTGAACCTGAATTTGCTCTCGTAGTTGTTGAAGTAGCTTTTAGGGGAAGCGACCGACAGATCAGGTCAATTGCGCCATTAGAGATAGACAGGAAAGGGTGGAGAGAAAACCGGCGTCGACATTAGCTTACTCTTAACGGAAGGCGCCAAGGTATCCGCAATTAAACGCCCCATCCGACGGATGGCGTGCTCACTCAAGGTACCCTCCATTAAGCATCTCAAGTAGGGATCGGGATACCACTGAAAAGTATATGCCGGGATTCGAACGCGGGCCCTCTGAGGTGGGAAGCCAGTACGTAAGTCACCGCACTATCCCGATCCCCTATGTTCTCGTTCCATTTTTATGATTTTCTATTGACAATACCATTCTATATTATCAACTTAAATGTGTGCTTAACCAGAGACACCTTTTAGTAAATGTTTATCATACGCAACGGTAACGAAGGATACAAATGGCTTTATAAAAGCCCGTTTTTTAATTGCACGAAACAAAATGGAATGACCAAAAGTGTAATTAAACTTTTTGACTTGTTTTTTTTTCAAATCAAAACGGAAAAAAGAGGGAATTATGAGGATTAAAGGAAACATTTTGAAAAAACAGTATTTTTCATATTTTTTATTTCTTCTCCGAAGGCACATGACGTCAAGCTGGTGCAGGCCTTCTTACATATATGTATATATACAAGGTTTGTTCAAAAAAAGACCGGACTGATTTTATTCTGCGCAAACTGTTCCATGGATCAAAGCGAGGCACAGTGCGCCATCTAGCAACACATCTTACAACTAAAAAGAGATGTTTTGTATTTGTTCACGTCGATTCGTTACCCAGCAGCAGCGGTACGTGCCTTAACCTGTTCGTCGCCGTGTGCAACGGCAGCAATAAAGGAGCTAGAGGAACAACGAGTGTGCGTGAACTTTTGTTTCAAACTTAGCAAAAGTGCTACGAGGACATTTGAAATGATTCAGCAAGCCTTTGTTAATGAAGCTCTGAGTCATAGCCAGTGTTTTGAGTGGTGCAATCGTTTTAATCTGGCAGAACCTCTAAAAATGAAGATTCACGAACGGGGTGGCCTTCCGCTTCGACAGACCCCAACCATGTCAATTTGGTGAACGATTAAGTGCGGGCAAATCGCCATTAAAACTGTTAGAGAGATAGCCGAGGAAGTGAACATTAGTTTTGGATCCTGTCAGACAATTTAGTCAGACATTTTGGGCATGACGCGCGTCGCATCAGAATTCGTCCCTCGGGTGCTGACTAATGAACAGAGAAAAAAACGTGTGGACATATTTCAGGAACTCCTGGATCGAGCCAATGCCGACCCAAAGTTTCTTAAAACTTTCTTTTTGTTTCCAAAGTTAAAATCAACCTTGAAATGCGGCAATTTCGGCACTATTGCGGAGTTAAAACTAATTGTACGTCGGACCTAAAGAAAACCCCTAAGGCGGCTCGCCAGGCAGGGTTCGAGAGCTGGAAGAAACGTTGGTAAAGGTGTGTCGTCAGCCAAGGCATGCACTTTGAGGGCGACAAGTTCGATAAAGCTATTTATTATTAGGTAATCTACCAGTTATGGTAAGTTATTGGATGGACACAGCTACTAAATAACTATTTTGGGATTCCTAATAAAATACAAAATCCAGTATCCTACTCTACATCAGACCCTTCTTCAACTCTGAGTACTTTCTTCTTCCCTTCATCCCGTCAAATAATCCCTAACTTGCACCTTCCCTTTCCTCGTTTGCCTAATATTCTCCCCTCAATTATAATCTTCAACATCCCGCTGCCGGTCAACACCCCCTTCATCCACTTTTCCTGCCTCCATAGGATTTCTCCCAGCAAACCCCTCTCTTCGCCCACCATACCAAGTACTTCCTCATTTGTTTCTTCGCTGTCCATTTCACCTTCTTCATTCTTCTCCACACCCACATTTCAAAAGCCTCCAGTCTACGTCTATCCTCCTGCTTCAATGACCACGTTTCCGCACCGTACATAGCTACGCTCCATATGAAAGTTATTAGGAGTCATTTCTTAATATCCTTACCCAACGTCCCTCTCATCAACTCACTCCTCCTTGTGAAAGCCTCTTTGCCCAGCGCAATTCTTCTCCTTACGTCCCTACTACTTTGACCGTTTTGGTCCTAAACACTTCCAAGATGCGTAAACTCTACCTGCTCTAGTTTTAGCCATCCTATTTTACTCATCCAATACCTGTCGCACTGAATTTCCAATTAACTCAGCAATTCCAGCAAGCCCTTGGCCGACTGACAAAGTAATGCTTGGTCATCAGCAAACCTAACTGATTTTACGAATTCCCCGCCCACTTTCATTCCTACCTCCAGTTCTTCCCACGCCTATTTGATCATTTCCTCTGCATACCGGTTGAGCAGGAACGGTGATAATGGGCAACCCTGCCTTACACCTCTTCCTAACACTGCCCATCCGGACTCCCCGTTCCCCACCCACACCTGAGCAGTCTGAGACATATACATGTTGCGGATTAGCCTCCGTTCCCTCCAATCTATTCCTATTTTCTGAAATATACTCATTAGGTTTCCCCAATTCACTCTTTCAAAAGCTTTTTCGAAATCTTCTGCTGAAATTTTCGAATGCTGCATCTGGACCGAATGAGATAAATGACAAAGCTGATCTTTATGTTGTCGCATGTTTAAGAATGGACTAACACAAATATTCATGATAATGACGTAATTGTCTACTTGTCCGTGGTGAACAATGAACTGCATCTTAGATTTGTCGAAAAGTTCGGGAGAAGAGGCGTTTTACGATATCTGAAATCTTTTGAAAGTTTACTACAGTTTTACGGACCTCATACAGAAAGGAAAAGTGAACCTAATACATGCTTTGGGCTTGTCTCGACTACGAAATACCGCATTTGATTGGCTGCGATATCAAAAGGCTCAGTTTTATGCTGAAGGAATTTTAAAGTTGGTAACCAATTCTCGTGGACGGACCCCCGTTACTCCGGTCGGGGCTCCACTGTGTTGCCTTTCCAGCCGCCTAGGCTTCTAAGGCAGGGCGTCGTCTTCTGCGTTGTCACGGCGTTCTGGCGATCCCTGCTACTGAAGCCTGGGCCTCTTCTTCGCTAGGAGGGCATCTTGGCGATCCATGCTCGCAATGGGGCGCTTATAGCGGTCCCACGTTGAAACCTGGATCTCTCCGAGGCGTCGGATGGTGGCGACGTCTGAATCCGCAGCCCTCTCGAAGAATCTTCGAGACAGCTCCGGAAGAAGGACGTTCAGAGGTTCCATGTTCCCGTCCTGGTGCATCTCTTCCACGCGGGCGTAGCGCCCGCATCCCAAGATGCACCGTAGCGCAGAGTTCTGCACCACTTGGATGAGAGCGAGGGTAGACTTCGGCACTCCTGACCATACCGGCGCTGCGTACGTGATGACAGGCAACACGCACGCTCGGTACAGTCGACGCTTCGTTTCCGAGCTCAGGACCCCCGGACGAATAATCGGCCGAAGCCGGTTAAGCGCCGCGAAGGCCTTCCCTCGGACACGTCGCGCTTGGGCGTTCCAAAGGAGTTTCCGGTCCATCAGCACTCCGAGGTAGAGAACCTCGGATTCCCACGGAAGGGTGACTCCATTCACCGACAGCTCCTCTTCTGTCGGCGCTCCTCTGCCGGTATGGAAGACGATTGCCTTCGTTTTCCCGGCATTGACTGCAAACCGCCAGCGACGATACCACGAAAGTAGCTCGTCGACGACGATCTGCAGCCTCTCCACGGCGAAAGATATTCGCCGGGAGCTGCACAGGAGCGCCGCGTCGTCCGCGTATAGTGACAGGACCTCGTGCCTCCCATGACTCCTGGGAATGTCATGGGAGAAGATGTTGAATAATACTGGCCCGAGAACCGAACCCTGGGGGACACCAGCGGAGATCCGGTGCACCCCAGAGAACGAGTCAGACCAGGAAACGACGAAGGTCCTGTCTCTTAGGTAGGAGCGGATCACCTCGATGATCCACGTCGGGAAGTGGAGTCTCCGCATCTTCAACAGCAGTGCCTGGTGCCAGACGCGGTCAAACGCCTTGCTGACGTCGAAAAATGCGCCTGCCACCGACATCTTCCTGTTGAAGGCGTCCGTGATGAAGTCCGTGGTTCTCACCAGCTGATGGACCGTGGAATGCCGCTCGCGGAAGCCGAACTGCTCATCCGGGAGGATGTCAGCCTCTCGGACGAAACCTACTATCGGCTCCAGCAGAACCACATATGAAAAATGTTTAAATCTATTTTGCAAAATGTTTAACATGGTAGAGATATTGTTTCGATGTGTAAATGATATAATTTTTAGTATCAATTCCAATATATTTCTGTAGCATAACGGAGGTTACTCTTCGGCGATCCGCCAAATCTGTGAGCTTCAACAGTTGTGAAGTTAATGCGAAGGTTGCCATTTATTTGTTGAGCCTTGAAATACAAAGCGCTTCAAACGCCATCTGACGCTTCCATCTGAAAGTTTTACCTTTTGTACGCTCAATTTTTGCAGAGGATTTTGTTGTTTGATCAAAACTTGTTTGTTAAAGTGGCGAATACCTCCTGTTTGTATTATATATTTTTCTCGATTAAAAATCTCATTACTGCAATGTCCGGCTTCATTCCGGTCCAATATCCCTATCCTGTCCCTACCCTTCGGAACAAACTAATACGTCTTGATTGTATTCTGTAGTCCTCTCGATTAATACTCTCATTACTGCAATGGCATCACGCGTACCTCTCCCCTTCCTAAACCCAAACTGGTCATCTCCTAACTAATCATTTGCCCTACTCTCTATGCTTTTGTTTATGATCCTATGATGCAAGTCCCAAGCAAAAAAATCAGGGTGTTTTTCCTCGTAATCCCATTGCCAACCATTGCGCGTTATTAGAGCTCTCCAGGAATAACGATGTGCATTGGGTGACCACGTCGGACGCCGCACACTGTTTTTCCCCTGAAACAGGGTCAGGCACACGGAGAAGAGACGGGCCTCTTGCATGCTTTCTGCATGACGTCCCGCCGTTTCCCTGAATGCTTAGGCGTACGCAATGTTTTTTTCCGATGGGCTACGCGCGCCTGAAATTTGCACTTTCTCCTTTATTGGCGATCTCAGCACTCAACCAAACCTCAATTCAAATAGATCAGAACTCTTTCCTGTTGTCTAGTTCAGATCAAAAGCGATCTGCAATTCTCCTGAGAAATTTCGTTCGAACTAAGAGATAGAGATTTTAAATCTTCAATAATATTCCATAAACACACTTCCACACAAAGAATAATGCTATCAAATCCAGTGGTTTTGGTTGACTTCTGTATTGAAAAGATACTATTTAGGCAAAAGACAATTTATGAAATGAAATTTCAAAATATATTACCCTAATCACAATCATTAATAAATGTTTTTAAGGACATTTATCGGTTAAGGAAGGTTTTCGATGGACACAACTACGAAATAATTAGCTTATTTCTCTAAATAAAACGCAACACAATATCCTACTCTAACACAAGCTCCTGTTCGTCTCTGCATACTCCCATCCTCCATTCTCTCCAATATCCCTATCCTATTCCTGCTCTTTCCTCGTTTGCCTAACACTCTCCCCTCTTCACAGTCTTCAACATCCCATTGTCGATCAATATGCTTTCCATCCATTTTACATTCCTTCTTAAGATATCTCCCATCAATTTCCTCTTCTGCCCCACCATACCTAGACCTTGTCATTTTTTTCCTTACCGTCCATTTCATCTTCTCCACACCCTCATTTCAAAAGCCTACAATCTACGTCCATTCTCCTACTTTATTGACCATGGATCCGAGTCTTACATAACTAAGCTCCATAGGAAGGTTTCAGCGAGCCTTTTCTTAACATCCTTACTCAACGCCCCTGTCATTGGGTCCCGCTTCCTTGTGAAAGCTTCATTGCCTAACGTAACTCTTCTTCTTACGTCCCAAATACTGTCATGACTCCGGTCCTAAACACTTCTGAGACACGTATATTGTCACATCTGCTCTAGTTTTTACACTCCTATTTTATTGTTAAACTTCGCCTTTCTCTTTCGGGAAACCTAAAATTTTTATTTTGTTTCCATCAATTTTCTTTAAATGTTAATTAGGTTATTATTAGTATGATATTCTGATATTTAAAATTTCAAAATATGATGAAGAAAATTTATGGATCGCTAAAAGATATTGCTAGGACGCACTCTACATATACAGAAATGAAAGAACCTATAGAATCGGAGGTGGTGTCTTAATTGTAGTTAAAAATTCTTTCGTCAGCAGGACTGAGGTAATTCCGGCTTATGGTTCGGAAATACTCAATGCTCAAATAAAATTCTTCAATCTAAAAGAATTTAGGTATGCCCATTTTACAGGCTGCTAATCGACTCGGCCAATTCAACACAAGAATTAGATCAGCAAATAAATGGTTTTTTATCCCAAGACAATAATTGCAACGCTATAATCATTGGAGATTTAAATTTCCCATTTATTGACTGGAGCACGTATAGTTTTTAAACGGGCGGTATAGACAAAGATATCTACGAATCTCAATTGAATTCTTTTACGTGGAACTCATTTCATCAATTTGTTACTTCACCAAATATGGGCGATAATATTCTTGATTTGTTAGCAACAAATATTCCCGAAAAGTCTTATATATAGAAACTGTAATACGAATTAGTTACCAAAGAAAAATAAATGCTAAGATTTCGCTACATAGGGTTCGAAATGAGAAGCCTAAAAGGAAATTTTAATTGTTTAAAGAAGGGGACTACATTAGCCTAAAGTGTGACAACGGAGCGACGGTTAAATTAGAGTTTGAAGCTCTAGCATAAATTGGAAGGGAGTCTCTTTAGCAGTGATGTTGAAATTTTATCATTACACCCATCGTGTTACGGTAGGAGAGATCGTGTTAATAAATTTTGAGAGATTAAGTGTATAACAGATTGATTTAAGATGCCTTTTTTTCCACGAACGATATGGGATCATAATAACATTGTTCGACCGCTGTAGGGTCATGTTCGAGTAGAATTACTCTTGCGTGTATTCACCCCTTGCCACACACCCAAAGCAGTGGCTTACAGGGTGGATAAATAAATATATAAAAGAATAAATAAAATACTCTCCTAGATTGTTTGTGTTAGATGCTGAAAACACCTTCATTGCCCTGTTGCTGAAGAATGATCACGCGTGAAAAACAATTCAACGTTGGTTGATTTAAGTGGTTAAATTGTTCTCCACGGTTAACGAAATTTACAAAATATACCAGTTCATATCCTTGCATATTCCTATGCGCTGTGTGTTAATTTATGACGAATTGCGCCGTCGCGAAAGAGAGGTAGCACTCTCCCAATGAACCAGGTCCCATCAGACACAATCCGATTGCTCTGCTCATGGAGACACCCACCTTAGGATAACATCCAGTGGTCATAGAACGATAATGTATTAGAGGGTGCATTGCGTCACAGGAGCAGTAATGAAATGTGGTCGAAGCAAATGATGCGATACGACTTCGGTTGTAGTGCAACCCTTTCGATATATCGACGCGATGTCAAAATGTATGTACAACGCCGCCACGTCAAATAATAATTGGGATGGACTCCCAACAATTGCTCTCTACGTCCAGGCATGGGGAAAGTACCGACCACATGAGAAATTCGATTGTGGGATAATAAAAGGTATTGAGTTCCCTCGAACATCATCCGTAGGAATGATTGACTATTAAATGTGTATTTTGAGAACAAAGTAGCTTCACAACCTTTGAACATATCAGCAAAAAAAATGATTTAATATTTTTATTAAGATAAGACGAACTGATTAGCTTATGTTCAACAATCATCGCTCAGAAGAGAACGTTTCGACCTTTTTCACTACATGTGACCGTGGCACCTCTCGCCTATCAGTAAGAAAACCGTAATATATAGGCGATAGAAAAATCTCAGAGGCACCCTTTAAACAATGTCATTAAAATGTGCCAAAATAATGAAAAATTTCAATCAAAGTATAAGGTTTAAAATTTCTTACTCCCTTCGCCATTTAAGGTGTATTTCTCAAAAAAAAAATTATTAAACTTCATTCATTTGTAAATGTCTTGTGTTGCCTTTTTGGAAGTGGTCACTGTGAAAACTCAATAATGGATGACGTTTTAGTCTCCTTGATGAAGTAAATAAGTAATAAATTCCACGTTAGGGGGGGCGGGGAAGAGCTTCCTGTCTAAGGCACAAGGTCCAGAAAGGAACTTTTGTTTTGAAATTAAATATGAATCTAGTACTAGACGAAATTGTATTAAATACATTTAAAAGGTACAAGTTACTTTCTGGACACCCCTCGTATTTGAAAGTAACTGTGAAGGTGTTATCATTTAGAGACTGTGACTTAAGTACACTTTCGGAGGCACAAAAAATATATATGCCTGAGCAATGTAATGTGTACCAATCAGTTATTAGATACTGCCTATATCTTTGGTTGCACAAAGGTTCTACGATGAAAGTAATTTTCTGGATAGCTAATAATATATTTGACGGCATATTTTTTGTAATATATGTTTACAAACATGCACATCTTCCACCACATGTAAGAATAATGAACTACCCAGAGAAATACTTGCTTCTTGGGAAGTTGGGTTCATAATTGAGTGGCGGGCTTTAACAATAGAACGTTGAGTGAGAGAAACATAATGGAGGATTCGACACGAGATAATGACGCCATATTGCGGGGGCGGAGAGACGGCTGGGGTTATCGGGTGACTCCCACGTGTTGGGAGCCACTGCTTGTGCCCCGGGTGGGTCTTTGCTGCCCTCAGTCATCGCCACCCCCACTCCCCGCGTCGCCGCCAACGATTCCACCCACTGCTTCCCCTCTCCCACGCATCGTGCCATCAGCCACCTCCCCTGCGCCACACTCTCGGGGTGTTGTCGTTGCTCGAATGGTGTTCCGGGGAATCAGTGTGGATTTGATGCGAAAAACAAGTCACCGCAACTCCCAACCTCCCCTGGGAAGTTCTTTGAGCTAATCTCTTCGTTAGCTTGGTCTTTGATGATCTGATGTCAACTGAAATCATCGTGAGATTGATCATGTCACTCAGGATCTTAAATTATGCATTATTCTCGTATATTTAGTGCATTTTGGACTAAAATCATAATAATTTAAAATAATATTTTATTCAATTGTATTATGCATTCCAGGAAATATATTAATTCATTTTCCTCGCATGAAATATTCCTCGATGTGCTCATTATTTAGCTACACTCGAACCTGTGGGAAGTCGTCAAAATTTATATTTGATATCTCTTCACTCCAGGACCGAAAATTGTGGAGCACATTGGAAAGGAGAAATATCAAATTTTAATAGAAATGCATGGGTTCGGATACGTGCAGAACTTTCAAAGAGATAGATCAGAAGATTTCTTCAATTAAATCGCCTGAAACTAAACGGCCGTTGTTTTTATGGCACATAACTGGTGGAATAAGAAATCCAGAACACCTAAGGATCTCTGGACATATTTTGAATAAAACCCAAGTATTTGTCAGCACGATTTATGCATGAGTAAAGATTTTTGATTAAAAATGCTGGTGTTATTATCTTATGAACATGTCTTGTACTTCTGACTACATTAAGGTGTAATATTATGAACTGTCAATACTGATGAATTTGTAGATTATTGCGTGAATAAACTTATTTTATCTAAATTTCTAAATGAAGAAATTGAAGTGGATAAGATTCAGATTACCTGAGAAATTCATGAATTAGATTTTCCCCAAACATTGCTGGCTCCATATGAATTGATTACAGGGAGCTCAATGACAAGAAAAGTGAGGTATCTGGGTGCCAGAGAGGTCGCTGCGACCGAAATAGGCGGGCGATATTTTGAAAGTGAAGAATTATTAACCAGAATCTTAAATATTTATTTTAAATTACTTTAAAGTAATTTTCTTGTAAAATCCTTGTAAATAAGGGTAGCTTTCTTTAATGATACCAGGTCGTTTACACAGCCTACAACTTATCAACCGTTTAGCACTCGGTATTAATAATAACAGTTATAACATTATCTAGGTAAAATAAATGATATCCGGCTCATCCTTGTGAAATAGCAAGTTTGGTATTCTGTGTCCACATCTAGTTCTACAGCCACCACAAAGACATGTGGTGGGGTGTGTTAGGTCATCAGCCTTGCATGCAATTTTACAAACATGACATCTTTACACATTCAACTATTTGAATTAGACTAGGACTATGTAGCCAAATTTTCGACAGATACAAGTCTCATCGAAGAGTATAGCGTTCCACGGTTCTGGCATATTATGCTATGCGTTGGCTTAAGTCCCATCCTGAAGTGCTTCAACCAATACATGTTTCCCTCCCAGGCTCTCTCCTTTATTGGTAGCCACAGGAAGATAGAATCTAAAGTTTATCTTGTTTTTTTTTTTTAAATTCTCAATACACGGAATGAATTCCAGGGAATTTATCCATATTATTACTTCAGGTTTGTATGATTAAATAGACTCAGCCGATGAACAAGCTCACCCATCAAAGAGTATTTGAATAACTGCCATTTTGATAATCCTTTAATCCATTTACTTATTTCGGTATTTCGTTTAATTGCAATGGATTTATCCAACCAGACCCAGTTTCTGATGCAAGTATGTTCGAAATAAATGGTTTCTATATTTCAACTCCCATGTGAAGCTTCGGCTGCAATAGTCTCCCTCTTTGAACTAACTCCGACAATTTCTAAATTGTGCAATGAAAATTGTGCTCATGGAAGGGGATGACATTTAGGTCAAGATAAATGACGCCAGGGTGCATTAGAAGTCATTGACCTGAGGACAGGGTCTACGGGGTATTTTGGAGGATTGATATTCTACGACTCGTGCCTCTCTAAAGGAATTATTATTAATATTTTTCTTTGAATTATTCAGGTGCTGCGATTTAAAATATTCTATCGCGTTATTGTTTCGGTATTAGTTTATATATTTCATCATTCCTCGTACATTCATATATTATTGAGTCGTTTCTTTTGACTTCGAGTGATACCAGCTGACCTATGTATTATCTTATTCCTCAGATTTATTAAATTATTAATTCAGATTGTCCTGCGCATATCATCTCTGTTGAATGATCACCATTTAGATTATTCAAAAAGTGCATTAATTAAGATGCATGAAATAAGAATGCTTTATTGTGCCACTCGTCGGACCTTATTTCAATATTTATATATCTGTAATGTTTTTTGGCACTTAAGTACACTGTTAACAATGAACGAATTGGAAGGTGTAAAAAAAAGTGAATTCAGAGAAAGGCAAATTTTGGACGTAAGAAAGAAGAAAACTAATCGGACATACTGATGGAAAAGTTCACTGAAGAACGCGAAGGAAGGAAATTTAGAAAAGATGAAATGAAATTGCAGAGAACAGAAGAGCAGGTGTTGAGAGAATTCTGTGAAAGGGACTAAAAGTATTGAAAGTTTATCAGATTTTATCGAGAACTCTGCTCAACAAATATTCTGATCAATACCCCGGCATTGTGATCACGCTCTTCAAACAAGACGAACGGTTTTGTTTCAGTTTTTCGCTAATTTGCTTAATCTTTAATCTCCAAACTGCTAAAAGTATTCATCTTCGGAATCAAGAGCTCAAAGATATCGCTATAGCTAATACCAAGGTTTTTCAAACTTACTGTTCAACAGTGATATGATGCGGGAATGATCATTTATTATTTATTGATCAGGTAGTGAAGCTTTTTGATTTATTAAATATCAATTATCAGATATAAGGTATAACAAATTGTAAAACGAAAAAGAATATTATACCTCATCCTGCCTATTCTATGCAAATATCTAATCTTAAATGTTTCACGAAAAGAAATTTATCAATACTTCACCGAACGACAAATTCATGGCCAATGGGCCTACCAGTGCCATTTCATCAGGCTAGTAAGACTTGCTACTGGTAAATACCCTCTATATATATTTATAGGGTCGCGGTAGTCCAGTGGGTAGAGCGTTGGACTCCCGACCGGAGGGGCCCGGGTTCGATTCCAAGGGCAAAAATCACACAGATTGGTTGGAGCTACGGGAGGGCAAGGCTCTCCCGTAGCTCCAACAAATCCGTGTGATTTTTCGGGTACCAGTTCTTCCTGGGAAACCATAATCGGCACAGGGAAAGAAACTGGCCCCCCTACCCTGATGTGTGAATTTCACACGCCGAATAGGGCTTAGTACTGGGTGAACTCTACCATCACCTACTAAACCGACCTTCGGGTTGATTACTGTGTTTATGGTTTTTATATAGTTATAGTGAGCCACTACGGACTATAATTATAGGGTGATTTTACGAACGATTTTACAAGCTCACGATGTTGACATAGGGTCAGGCTGAGGTGACTACAAAGTCTGTCCCAAAAGTAGTCAGACTTATTTCTTCTCAGATAGACGGACGGACGGGTGTCGGTTCCTCTGGCTGGGTTCGAGGGAGGGGAGTCTCAGGAAAGGCTGGAGGCTGGTTACAGGTGGCTCCCAGCCTTTTTTAAGTTCAGATAGTTCTTTTGCGAAACCTCTATGACGTGATCTCGTTACGTCCCGTCGCAAGCCGGTTTTGGGAACAGCGCTACGCCATAAAAGTATGCCTGAAACTGGCATGGCCATGGATAGATCGGGTGTTTTTGAATGGTGCAATTTGTTGCGTTACGGTAGCGACGCCGAACGTTTGAGACGCCCTTTGTCCTCATAAAGTGACCAAAACTTTGCAAGATTGTAGGTTTTGTTGGACTGGGATCGCAGATTGAAGTGTTCACATGGTTTTTGATGAACCTGGTACCCCTAAAAGTGATGTACATCGGTCTTTGAGGGAAATATTTGTTATGAAGAGGTAGATATTTGCAAAGTTGTGCTGTGAGTTCTCCCTGAGAAACGGAGTGAATAACGGACTACCTGGCATCAGCCTCCCTACAGCCCTGACATTGCCCCATCATTCTTCTTCCTCTCACTCCTCCCCGAATCACGGTGAAAGGACGTCACCACGGATCGGTGGAGCATTGCAACAGGCCGTGACGAAGGAGTTTGGTAGTATTCTGCACACCGCCCTCCAGAAGACGCACGAGGCCTTGAAAGCCTGCAGGTAGCAGGGTGTGGATGCACAAGGGTGCTACCTTGAAGGCGTTTGAGTGAATGTATCCATTCTTGCTGCACATTTTTTAAAATTAACTCAGTTATACAACTTTAAGGACAAATCATGTATTGTTTTTAATAAAAGGATTCTATTTCATGGCCATAAGACGGTGAGCTGGAGGTAGGAATGAAAGTGGGCGGGGAATTCGTAAAATCAGTTAGGTTAGCTGATGACCAAGTTTCAGTTTGTCAGCCAGCCAAGGGGTTACAAGTATTGCTGAGTGAATTGGAAATTCAGTGTGACAGATATGGGATGGGAATCGATATTAAGAAAACAAAGGTTATACGATTTCTTAGAAAGAAAAAGGCTAAGCTAAACATTGAAATAGGAGGGCAAAAACTAGAGCAGTTAGAACAGTTAACGTATCTCGGAAGTGTTTTGGACCAACAGAAGAAAACAAATGATGAAGTACTTCGTATGGTAGACGAAGAGAGGGGCTTGTTGGGAGAAATCCTAAGGAGGCAGGAAAAGTGCATGAAGGGGGTGTTGACTGGCATTGGGATGTCCAAGACTGTAATAGAGGGTAGAATGTTAGGCAAACGAGGAAAGGGAAGGAACAGGATAGGGATGTTTGGTGAAAGAGGGGTTTGTTGGGAGAAATCCTATGGAGGCAGGAAAAGTGGATGAAGGGGGTATTGACCGGGAGTTGGATGTTGAAGGCTATAATAGAGGGGAGAATGTTAGGCAAACGAGGAAAGGGAAGGAGCAGGATAGGGATGTTGGACGGGATGAAGGGAGGAAGAAATTACTCAGAGAGGAAGAGGGACCTGATGTAGAGTAGGATGCTGGATTTTGTGTTTTGTTAGGAGTCACAAAATATTTATTTTGTAGTTGTGTCTATCCAAAAAACTACCTTAAACGGTTAATTACCTTATAAAAAGATGATTATTCTTGAGCTTTGGGGACGCTCGTCAAGGTAATGTGTTTTTATTCCAAAGGCACAACAAAACCACTCTAACATTTTTATGCACTGTGCACAGTAACTAAAGACGAGCTCCACGGCATAAGGAAACTCAATTTCGCGGCAGAGGGCACTGGGGAGCTGTGTGTTTTCAGAGCGAATCATGAACTGGATTTTAACTAATTATTCCGCGTTGCATACGACATACCGGAATTACAACTTTTGCAAATCAAACTTCCAGTTCTCTTGCGGTTGCCAACTGCAAGGCTCTCTTTCATCGTGGGAAATTATTACATGGAGCGTCTTTTTTTACATCATTTTGTGAAGCTTTTCATCACGGCGGTAGTATTTTTGAGGTTTTTTGTAACTTTAAAATTATTGGGGAAACAGTGCAGTGGAGGAATTAAAGAGAGAAGGGAATTGAAGTAGCGATTTATGAATCTTTTATAATCACCGAAAATTGAAGTATTCTTCCTAGTTAAAGATTTATAAACATGCCAAAGTTTTCATGAAAAATAGTAGTTCAAAGGTAATGGTTAGTGCAATTATTCTCAGAAGGTGCTTTATAATGGTTAAGATGGGGCAGAGGTAAACTTTACATGGATTTCATATTCATGACTTTAACGACTTTAACTGTCCTTATCGTATTATATTGTGCATATTTTTATTCAATATTTGCAATTGTGTTTAATGTATTGTACATGTCAGGTCCTACGTCATGAGCTTCGCCTGATTTCTCTACCCAATTTGATGCAAGAAAATATACAGCATCCTATTAGGTCTCCTATTTTTTTCACGAAAAATCAAAATCGAGGGAGTGCAAGAATCAGTCGTCAGTTGGCTTCGCGACGCGGCGAGAGAAAGGTACGACGCCAGTAGAAAAAAAAAGCTGCTTACAAGGATGCAAAAAAGTGATTGATCGTCAAGGCGACTATGCAGAAACATAGCTAAATGTTCAACTTTTCCAACGATGTACACAAATTTGAGAATAAATTTGATTTTTCATGGAAAAAATGGGAGTCCTTACTTTTCGAATCGGCCTCGAACATTTAAAAAATTTTGTTTAAACGTATTATTACCAGTAGTCTAACGGGTAAGGGTTGATTTGTTATACACGTTAAAATAATGTATATGTCGCTAAATGTTACAATGACTCGATACTTAGCTCGGAATACTTTATACCACGTCAAAACCCATCCGATAAATGCCAATTCTTGTCCTCTGTATTCCTCGTTTTCTCAGTATCATTCTCCGTATTAATATTCGTATTTCCAGAATCCAATTTTCTCCCAGTATCTCCTGTATCAACCTGTATTGCTTCTTTGATTTTATACCCACAGCCATTCCCCTTCCCATATTATCCCTTTTGTACCAACTTCTAAGAATGCTCCAATCTACGCTAATCCTCTTGTCATGACTGCAATGTTTCTGAAACATGCAAAACCGCGCCTCATATTACATATTTTACGAGTATTTTCTTTAAATCTTCACCTAAGGAGCCTGTTATCAACTTCCATCTCTGTTTAAACACTATTCTCTCAAATGAAATCATTCTTTGAACTGGCGTATGTAATGTAGCGCTTACAAATAGGCGATATTTGATGACAGATATGTTTGATAAATGGATGGAAAAGACTATGGGTATTAACAGTTATAAGAGTTTATCATTGTGTTAAGATTAATTAGTTTGTGAAACCAAACAGGTCGAAGGCGCATTTGCTATGTATGTTGTTCACATCTTTATGAATTACTGATTTCTCTATATCATCGAATAATTAATATCCGTTGGCCTTTGATGAAAAATGTGCATATCAGTTAAGAAGCTGCGATCAAATTTTTGATGAATTGTTCCATCCGAAGAAGTTGGAATTTGCAGCATGAGTTCCAAGGATCGTGAAACGTACTCCATTATATTTCCCTGAACTTGCCCAGATTGCTGACCCTAGTTTATTTATAGATAAGAATGTTAGCATAAATATGAACTAAAGGTTGTAGGAAAAGAAATACTAAGTTATTCCACAATTTTGTTCATAAACACGACCCAGGTTTCGACTTAAAAAGTCATCATCAGGTGAGTCAGGAGGACTTTGCAAGTCGAAACCTAGGTCTTGTTTAATGATATATCAGTGAAATAACTAAGTATTTCTTTTCCGATATGAATCGCTTCCACAAAGTGACGCCTCAAACCATTTTATTAACCAAAAGTTGATTTTGCTTGCTCATCTTTTTTATGAAATAAATTAATGCGTATAATTACTGTTCATATATGTGCAATATATTTGGTGATAGAAGATGCTAGACTTGTTGATGCATAATAGAATTATAATGGTTAATAAAAGTATTTTTCAAATAATTTTAATTTTATCTTCTTTGATGAATGGTTGAAATTGGAAAAATATTGTGGGGTCACATTATTTGGGTTTTTTTATCTCATTTTTCTCTATTTTCGAAAAAAGGTTTTGAGAGGCATCGTACATCAATTACCTTAAATGATGGGGACATATTGATGACCATTCCTGGTGGATATTGCTGTGATTTATAGTACTTTCCTCTCTAACTTTTAGCCTCTCCAGTATACGTGCTTGTCTTTTTTCTCCTTGTTCTTCATAACCCAACTAAATTTAAACTTCTCCGAAAGTTTTAAGTAGAAAAATTAAAATGATGACTTGAACTTCTATAAATATGAGACTAATGGAGCTCTTTTGATTTTATTATTATGGAATGCCTTGTAAATTTAAAAAAAAAACATGGATTCTAAATTATCTGCAACGATTTTTTGCTGAATTATGCAGAATAAGAGTTTTGTTTGAGGTAGTCTGTAACTTAAAATCACGTTACGGTGAAACTGACGATTAATGAAATCGCTCTAAACGCATCATTTGTTAGTGACATCAATACTTTCTCAATAGATCATCTGTCCCATAAATATGTGGAATAAATATGGGGAAAATTCATTGCGGATCAAATTGTAATTGCATATTGCTGAAATTTTTTATATGAGCACTCGATTGGCCCTGACAACATCTCTGGAGACGCACTCAAATTAGGGTCAGAGGCAATGATACCATATCTGCGCACCATTTTTAACATTACGTTAAATAATCATCAAATCCCCGATGATTGGAGGAAGGCTTATGTAATACCAATTTTTAAGGGTGGGACCAATAGCAGTGTAGAGAACTATCGCCCGATTAGCCTAACGTCTGTAACCTGTAAACTAATGGAGAAGAAGGTCGCAAAATATCTACGTGACTTCTGGGAGGATAAGGACTGGCTATTTAAATACCAACATGGCTTTCGCAAAGGGTACTCATGCGAAACCCAACTACTTGGACTCTGCCAGGAAATATCAGACTGCTTAGACAAAGGTAAAGAAATAGATGCAGTTATACTCGACTTCTCAAAAGCCTTCGACAGGGTTCCCCATGACAGATTGTTAGATAAAATTGGAAAACTAAATATTGATAAAAGAGTACTACTATGGACGAAGGCCTTCCTACAAGATAGAACCCAGCAGGTTCGTGTTGGGCACAAAATCTCAGAAGAAACCCGCGTCACATCCGGAGTACCTCAGGGTAGCGTGCTTGGTCCTCCTCTGTTTCTTTGTTACGTGAATGACCTTGCGGAATGTGTCAATTCCAAAATACGATTGTTCGCTGATGACTGTATACTCTATAGGGAAATCAGCAGCAGCAGTGATCGCGACGTTCTGCAGGGTGACATAGATAACGTGGCTAATTGGATCAAAATCAACAAAATGGAGATAAACATTGCAAAAACTATCCACATCTCATTCTCCAAAAGGAAGGCAGGTGAGGGAAGGGTATATAAAATAATGGGAGAAACGATTGTAACAAAAGATAATTGTAAATATCTAGGGGTACACCTAAGTAAAGACTTAGGGTGGGGACTTCACACAGATTATGTGGTAGGCAAGGCCTTTAAATCGCTCCACTGGGTCATGCGGAGCCTCAAAGGAAGCACTAAATCAACTAAAGAATTGGCCTACAAAACAATTGTAAGGCCTATTGTCGAATATGCGACCACAGTATGGGATCCCTTTGAAATAGGACATGTGAAAAAATTAGAAGCAGTGCAAAGGAAGGCTGCCAGGTACGTTTTAGGGCGACATAGGCAGACCGACAGTGTAAGTGACATGCTAGGCTCACTAGGATGGGGGTCACTAAAGAACAGACGGAAGCTGAATAGACTGTGTGCCATTTTTAAAATATTGAAAGCTGACGGAGGCTGGAAAGAACTGAACGAGAGTGTAAATAAGCCATGTTATCTCGGCAGGAATGATCACCCGCTTAAAATCAAATACATGCCCCAAAGGACAAACACCGCCAAGTTTTCGTTCCTAAATATGGGAATCAAAGAGTGGAACCAGCTGCCTGATGAACTCTTTGAGCCCTTACCCAAAAGCATTAAATCATTTAGGCGTGAATGCAAAAGGTATACATGATGGGATTGTTAAATGACACTATTTAATGGCGACTATTTAATGACACTGTGATATGTTTTAAGAATGACTACTGTTTGTTATATCATGTCATTGCCACCCGGCTTATCGCCTAACAGCAATGTATCCCAAATAAATAAATAAATAAATAAATATGTGTATCGGCAAACCAATGCCAGTGCCTCCGCCACGCTTCTGGTACGCTTCCTGCAAGGCATTAACAGGACCCTCGTTCAGGCACCTCGTCAGGGCCTTTTTGACATACAGGGTTCGTTCGGAAAATAAGTGTACTGAGCTCAGGAAAAAAAATTTATTACACTTTTACATAGCTTAAGCTAATATTCCTCTAAAAAGGACCCTTGTGAGTCGATACACTTGTTCCAGCGGCGTTCCCATTCCTGGAACGCTCCCGCGAAGGCATCATCGGGAACCTCTCGAAGACTCGTCGTCGACCTCTTCTCTGCCCTCCACGAACATCTTGTGCCACCGAAAGATCATGTTTCTGGACATGGCTGACTCCCCGTAAGCCTGGTTAATCATACCGACAGTTTCGGTAGACGATTTCCCAAGCTTTACCGCAAATTTGATGGAATAACGCTGCTCCAAAAACTTCGGCATCGCGTTCCGTGACGTGGGTCGAGCGTGGAGGTTCGCGTTAACAGAGCTCCTCACTACACCACAGCTTAGAGCCGACTGCCTTTTTCAGCGTCGCTTGCCAACATACCCCCCTCCAATCGCAACCCGTCAGAGCGGTGCTGGGCGCGCCTGGAGCGGCGCGCCCAGCCCAGGAGTCAGTACACTTATTTTCCGGACGAACCCTGTAATCCACTGGTCCAAAATGGTACTCCAAGGGGTTATACTTGTTCCGTACTCAAATAACTATGTCTCGTCACCAGTAACCACCTATTCTGAAAAAAGGGTAACTTTCATAATTGTCCAAGAGGTTCAAGACAAGATTTTCACACGAGCAATCTTCTGACAGCATTTTGGAGACCATCTTGACACACCTTTTTCATATCTAAATATTCTGTTAGAATGCAAGGTACCGTAGTTTTCTGAGTAATGCACTCTTCTGCTAACATCCTGACACTTAGGGTTGAATCAGAATTGAGCGTTTGTCTCTGTTTTTGCCACATGTTCATCACATGCTATTGTTGATGGATGTCCAGGGAATTCCTCATGGTCAACCTCCTCTCTCCCCTCCCAGAACATCCCGTGCAGCTCAACGATCAGCCCAACAGAGACCAGGACGATATGGTGCCAGTTATTTTAGTTTTTGTTGCCCTTGTTTTAACTGTTTATCGACAATGGAAATTGATGAAATCACGGAGCAACGGTTCAGCATCAAGTTATTGGTGAAATGTGGTAAAAGTTATCAATAAATTTTTGAAATGTTGACAGCAGTTAACGGTGGTAATGTTCTTAAGAAAACATTCTTTTTCAAGTGGATTTAGCCTTTTGAAGATGGACGACAAGATGATGCAAGGCCGGGACGACCTTCGAACACCTGTGTTGACGACAACATTGATCGTGTGCGGTCCCTTGTCCTTACCGATCGTCGAAAAAATGTCCGAATCATAGCTGATGAACTGAATTGAGGAAAATCAACAGTGCACACTATTTTAACTGAGCCTTATGGATGGATCCTTCACTATAACATTGAACCTGCACATTCGGCATTGATTGTTTGCCAGTTTCCGGCAAAAAATTCTATTTGGGCAACACAGTGATTTCCCGTGATGCCACCAATCCATTTCCCTGGAAATATAAACACAGTAATAATCGCAATCACTTTGATATTTTGGGTGGGTTAATCTAATGGTAGGCTTTGCGCCGCACCAAATAAATGTTTTACTAATTTTGATCTCTTCAATATTGTTACTTAAATACTTGCATTACTGTTATTCTAGACAGTATAACAGAGCAGATAATTTGGAAGAGACTCATTCAATCAAAATGGGCAAGTATGGACGAATAAAAAATGAGTAAAAATGCCGGTGAGAAAAAAGATCAGGATTCTATTTTGCGTGGTTAGCTTTTATTCCATTTTGGGAAAAGACAAGGAAATTCAGGTACATGCCACACAAGGCGGTAGTTACGTTCTCAAAGAGTCAACTTGTCCATAATTGGCAGGTTTCGGAATCAAGGACCAGGCAATATCACCTGAGCTGAGATAGATTATGAACCGCATCGGCGCTACCTAAACCGCTTATCTGCGTGAAATCGTTTTCCTAATCAATTAGAGTACTCCGAAGGCAACTGCTTCCCAGCAATTTTGACGTATATTTGAGTGAAACAAGATTTTTTCCAGGATTGCATAAAGGGTGCGAAAATAATCAATAGGAATAATACCAATTACCACCCTGTACCCCGCAGCAAATATATCATTGAATATTCACTGCATAACAACTATTTACTTTAAGGTATCTTCCCAATCCCTCTTTCGCTTCCCTGCATTATTTCTTTCTCCATTTATTCGTAACTTCTACTTGTATTCATACTACATAGCGATTCTTATCTATTCTACCCTCTACCCTGTCTACCAAACGTTCTCCCTTCTATCACGCCCATCAACACTCGTCTATCTTGCAATTTTTCTTAAGCTGCTTTCTTTACCTTATTCAGACCTCCCCTGGTAAACTTTTGTCTTCGCAAATAATCATTTGCCAAAATTCAACCCCAAGTTTTAATTGTGTGAAGTTCTGTAACCCATTTACGAAGAGGTGTTTAATGTATTTTGACCTTGCTTTGCTTGTTATCGATTAAAAAAGATTTGAAATAGAGAGTTGGAAATGTTTTATTTTAAAATTGTTCAAATGTTGATTCCATGATTACAATGAATTCACACATTTTGAATTATATGCAAATACATTTCAGCTATGATAATATATGGACCCTTCTTTGGTTTATTTTCAAGTTTATACTCTAAATGCCCTCTTTCACTGGTTTTTTCTTTGGATTGTTGCTTTTCGAGGTTTTTTGGTGGTTACTATTAACATTTAAAAAATTCTATTAATTTTAATTTACGTAATGCATTGTTGCATAAAGTTGATTTCTTACACTAAATTTGTAAAATGCATAGCATAAATTAACGATGTGTATTTCCGTTATCTTTGATTCAATATTCCGTATTTGTCATTTCATGAGATTGTGATGGTATCCATTTTACAGATATTATGAGTCTGCATAAAACATCCATGGCGTCTGGAAAGAAATTCATCAAAGTCGTGTAAATCCATTGGGACATAGAACTCCTGTTATAATATGCAATTAATTTAAATAATCTGTGCATGCTAAATTTTAAGTGGTTATGTTTTTAGTGATTGAGACGAAAATTTACATTTCTGGAAGGTAATCATCTTTTTTCGCAGCAATCACCGTGAAATATTTAGTATTTTATTGCGCATTCGGTGGCGACTAATTCAATTGTGTGTTTTGGAAAAATACGCTTTTTCTAACTAGCCTAGCCATTTTGATGTTGTATTATTATTTCAGGTATGACAGTAATAAACCTACCATTCTGGAGTATCTCATGAAACTTATGAACAGAAAGACCATTAAAGAAGTTAAAAAAATTGGTTTTTTACAGAGCTGTAAATCTACAAAAAAATAAAGGCCTTGGGATCTAGAGCGGTGTGCGCGCGTTAAACTGTTTAACTGCACGATTCAGTTCCTGTGGTATAGTCACGCTTCTCATGAATAAAGTTTTCACTATTATTTTTGTAGGTCTTTAGTAGTTATAGGATAAAGCTTTATAGCTAATGGGTCTTTGCGTCAAAGCGATAGCTCCATCATAAAATGCTTGATTAATGCAAATGCTTGTTTCGCTACCAAGTGAAAAATTCGGCGTTTATTATTAAAGCGGAAAAGATAATTTGAGTGAAGCCTTCGATAAATTGCATTGCTCCCACTAGAGAAAGGAATTCCTTCAGAAACAAAAAATAGAGGGATTGGGTTTTTACAGAGAGAGATGTATATTTGCAAGGCTGAGACGGTTATGGTCGTTGGATAGCAGTTAGAGTCATAAAACTGAGATTCTTTATTTTCGAGAAAAAAGAAGTTTAAGATTTGAAAGGCCAGTATGGAGAAGAAATAAAACAAGAGGGGCTGCATTTGATGAGTTTTATAATGTCATGGAGAAGGTAATGAAATATTTATTAAATGAAAACTTGAAAGAAAAATTGTTTTACCTTAACTCAGAGTGTCTAATTCATATCTCGAGTCTCTGTCTGGAAAATAATTTATTCACATTATTTCACTCATTGGTTTTTGTGTTTTAAAATAAATTTATTTTAAGGAATATTATTATAATAGCCCAATTAATGCCCATTATATCTATATATTATATATTTATAGTTTATTCTACCAAAGAGTATCGAGGAAGGATGCGTTGAACAAGTCAAGCACCGTCCATTTATGAATTGTTACATTATCTAAAAATTAAATTAAAACACTGCCTCTTACATTTTGGTATAAAGTTCATAATGAAATATCACCAGTTTTGAAAACGGTTTTCATTAATTAAAGCTTAAAAACTATTAGTATGTCATAATATGAATTGATGATGTTCTTTCCCACTTTTTAAAAGAATTTTTAAAGCAGAAACCGAAAAGTTTAGTTTGATATGTTAGCATAAATATTTTTGCCATAATGTTATTATAATTTTGTATCAACATTTTCCTTTTTTAGGTTAAATGTGTAGAATAAGGTTCCCAAGTATGTGGAGTGGCCAAATCTTTTCTTATTACATCAAGGAATATTTTGAAAAAAAAGAATAAATCTGAAAATTACCCATGTCTGTTTTGCTGCCTACTATCATTTACGATGGGAAAATATTTTCAAAAGCTTACATATCATTAAAATTATGAGTAAAACACAAATCATAAAAATGGATCAGTTACGCATTCACTCCCCGTTTAGGTTCTCAACGATATTTCTCTCAACGGTTCTCGCGGAATCCGAAGTGAATCCTCTAGAGTCAGAGTCCACCTACATTAACGAATAAAGTTATTACGCTAGCAGCAAGTTTAGATTATTTTCTGGCGTTACTGTGGTTTAGAAATATGCGGGAGCACCGGGCGATTACATGTCACTCCCTTACACTTTAGATCTAATATGGATGCGGTGTAAGAAATGGTAGCTATAACTCACCATCAGAAAATATACTGAGATGAAATTTCGGAGTAAAAGAACAGATAAACAAGGAGTATATTATGAAATACTTCGCACTGGGTAAAGAATATCCAAACTGGTCAAATACTGCGGCGTAAGTTTTACATGCACATAAAAATATAAATAGGTACACACATCTTAAGATAATGCAGGTCAGCCATAAAAGGAGGTTAGGTTTTATCAAACATGTTTCAATGAAAAATGAAATATTTGTTTGCCATTACGCTTTCGTTAGGCCAAATTTCGAATACACGGAGAATATTTGGTATCAATGGGAATACACGTTAAATAAGGAATTGAAAAACGTCCAGAACAAATCCGTTTGGAGTAAGAAACTTCCCTTAGATTAAGCGTGATGGGTATACTGGAGTATTTAGGTTGAGAGTCCCTTGACGCACGAAGGGAGCAGGCAAGATAAGCTCTGAGAAAGGTACACGACATCTGGGTTTTCTTACGACGCCGACGAATATGTGTTATTATAACGCACCATACTATATTGGTAGATTCGACCATCGAGACTAAAAAAGAGAGTTAGACCCCGGCACAGACATATTTAAGTAGTCATTCTACCCTCACACGATACGCAATCGTAAACAAAGTAACGGAATATTCGTGCACAGCATCAATATTCTCTGGCACAACAATTAATTTTGGAGGACCTTCACGATTTTAGTCGCTGAGAGAACGGTGGCCATGATGGAATTCGTTATACCAGCGTTTTATCGTGGCAAAGGATGGGACTTCATTGCCACAAGTGGAAGTAAGCTGATCGATGCCTTCTTGTCTTGACAATCCACGCCGAAATTCGTATATAATCATCATCGAAAGTATTCACGATTTAACTTCATTTTTTCGTGGAGACAAAATTTTCGAGTCATTGTAACAAACACAAGTTTTGATCAAACAACAAAATCCTCTGAAAAAATTAAGGGTAAAAAGGGTATAACTTTCAGATGGAAGCGTCAGATGGCGGTTGAAGCGGTTTGTATTTTAAGGCTCAAAAAATAAATAACAACCTTCGTATTAATTTCACAATTGTTGAAGCTCACAGATTTGGCGAATTGCCGGAGGGTAACCTCCAATATGCTACAAAAATATATTGGAATTGATACAGAAAATTAAATTATTTACACATCGAAACCTCATTTCTCTACCATTTTAAACATTTTGCAAAATAGATTTAAACATTTTTCATCAGAATTCCTTCATTGCATCCCAAGAGAGAGCCCGCTATGCCTCGTGCAGTTAAAGCCGACTCAGCGCTCGCGTTGCCTCAGGAGGGGACGAAGGGGCATCGCCGTACAGCATCAACTCGCGACAGGACGTCGTCGTCTGGAATTGTGTCTCCTGAGGACCTTCGTCGTGTGTTCGGGAGAGGGGAGTCGGCGCCAGCGTCGGCTTCCCCGATCCCGTGGACGGCGAAACCAAAGGAGACCGCTGGCAACGTACCTGCCACAAAAACAGATCCAGCACCAACGGTGACACAGGATAGCTCCAGCGGCCCTTTTCAGGACCAAACTGGAGTTGACGACCAGCAAGGTCGCAAGACCGCCAAGAGGAAGAAGGAAGCGAGAAAAACGGTGCTGCCGGTTTCCTCGCAACCAACTTCGTCTTCGGCGCTCCCAGGTGATGAGGAGGGAGCTGCCCGAGCCCTGGACTCGGGCGACGAGTCGGGCGACGGTTTTACCGTCGTCGGCTCAAAGAAAAAGAAGAAGAAGACGTCAACCCCTACGGACGACGCCATCCCGAGGCCTGCTGCCACCGAAGGAGCACCAACGGTGACAAAAAGGAAGACGCCTCCCATTGTGCTGTATGGCGTCACGGACGTCCAGGGGCTCATCGAGCGACTGGAAAAGGAACTCGGGGACGAGTTTGGATTGGAGGTCAGGCGATCTTCCATCCGACTCGTCACCGAGACCATTGAGGGTCACCGAAAGGCGACTGCGGTACTGGATTCCTTGAGGATCCAATACCACACTCAGCCCATCGAGAGAATTCCCGGGGTGAAGCTTTTCATCAAGGGCGTATCTCGGTGGGTCAGCGATGACAAGGTGACTGCGGCCCTTCAGTCACTTGGCTACGTCGTCAGAAGCCTTCGTCGCCTGACGGTCATGGAGGCTGGGAAACCGGTCCCCATTGATCGCCTCGTGGCGAATGTCGTGAGGACGCCGAGAGCAGTGCAGCCAAGGGACATCCGAAAGCTGCACTACTGCTTCGTCACGGTGGAACAGTGCCGTGGGGGAGGTGGCCCGTTGCAGTGCAATAACTGCATGCGCTTCGGGCACATTTCCCTTGCATGTCGCTGCGCCACCAGGTGCCTTCGGTGTGCTGGAGCCCATCGAGTGGAGGAGTGCTCCAGGGGGAGGACTGACGCAGCCATCTGCGCAAACTGCGGAGGTGACCACGCTGCTGTTGCTCGACGCTGTCCTGTGGTGATGGAGGCCTTCCGCCGCCACAAGGAAAACGGCGACGCGAAAAGAAAGGTTGCTCCGGCTGCTGGGAAGCCGGCGAAGAAACCTGTGCCGGCAAGGGCTGCAGCGAAGAAAGTGGAGGGGGGAAAATCCTTCGCCACGATCTTAAAAGGCCCTTCTCAGGACCAAATGGAGATAGACACGGCGACAAACGCCCGGTACCAGATCTCTTCCCCTCCTCCGAGCACAGAGAGGACCGAGGACTTGTCAACCTCGGCCCCGAAAGTCAAAGGGGAAGTCCTTCCGGGGACAATGGAGAAGGAGAGTACGGCAGAGGACCGGGGAACGTCGACGCCAGCAGGCGCCGCCAAGCCTGTGCCCTCTAAGTCTTCCAAAAAGAAGAAGAAGAACTCCCTTCTAGCTCCTGCGGAGAAGAAGGAGGAAGCTGCAGCGGAAAAGCCAGCCAAAACACCGCCGACCGACGCACCCCCGGACCAGGCAAGGACGGCCCTTGTCAGGACCAACGCTCCCCGTGACCCAGAGATTGCTTCCGCGGCTGTCGCTCCCGTCGCCTCCATTGCTCTGCAGGAGGACCAGGAGCTTTGGGTGACAGTTGCGACGATCTCCAAGACTCTGAGGCGGTACATCAGCAGCAAGCAAGGGCTCCTGCTCCTCTCACTCCTGGAGGAACTGGCGAGCGCAAGATCGGTTTCTTCACCCAGTCATGGGTAGAGACCCTCTAGTGCTCGTCCAGTGGAACGCCAACGGCATTCTTCGCCGTCGTGAAGAACTTCGGGCGTTCCTCCAGGACAAGAATGCTGCCGTTGCAGCCATCAATGAGACGCATCTCCGTCCGTCCGACGCATGGAGACTCCCCGGCTGGACCATCTTCAGGTCTGATCGGGAACTTCAGCGCCAGGGTGGTCGAACATCAGGAGGTGCGGCCATCCTCGTCCGGAATAACATTGAACACCGAGCGTGCCGAATGATCACTCATCGGAACGCGGAGGCTGTCTCGGTGGACGTCCGGACGCGGGGAGGATGGCTCCGGATATCTTCCCTATACTTCCCGCCAGGGAAGCCCTGGGACCCGGATCTCATCCTGGACCTACTAGGAAACGGCAGCCCGGCCATCATTCTGGGAGACCTCAACGCCAAGCACCCCACCTGGAATTCAAGGTCTCTCAACACGAGAGGACAAGCCCTCCGCGAGCTTGCAGACGACGAGGGACTAACGGTGATTGGCCCGGCGACGGCGACGCACCAGCTTGGAGACGTCCTTGACATTGCAATCTCACGTGGTGTCCGGACGTCTCTCAGTATGCACTCGTGTGTTGAACTGTCGTCGGATCATAACCCGACCATCCTGCTGCTGGGGACCAGAGTTCCAGTGATTCCAGCCAGATCTCAACTTGACTTTCGTGCCGCGGACTGGAAGACCTTCCGAGGGCTCATCGCTGGTAAGCTGCCGAGGGAACTGACTCCACCAACATCGGAGGAGATGGCAGACCAAATGGTCGGTCATCTCACTGCTACCATCACCGCTGCCATTGAGGCTGCGATTCCTAGAAGGGAGAGGCGCTCGTACTACTTGCGTGTGCCGCTTCCTCCCCCGGTTCGCGGACTCATCACGCGCCGGAATAACATCCGCAGGCGCTGGCAGCGGTACAGGACCGACGACCTTCGGCAGCAGCTACATGCGCTTGACCGGGAAGTCCGCTGCGCCCTCCAGGAAGTCCGCTCGGACAACTGGGAGGCGCACCTACGGGAAGATCTCTTGCGGGAGGATGGCGCGGAGGACATGGAAGAGATCTGGAAGATCTGCAGGAAGCTGCGAGGAAGCCAGCGACTGGACCCCATCGTATTCTGCGGTGATGAGGTGGCGACATCTCCCGGGGCGAAGGCAGAAATGCTTGCGACCTATCTCGAGGGCACCTTCAGTCGTAACCCCAGGAACGCGGATTCGGCGGCCATCGAGGAGGAGATCGCGGTGTCGGAGGAAGCGGTGAATGCTGCCCCTGAAGATGCTAAGGCTGCTCCCCAGTTCCGGAAGGAGGACGTTCTGGGCACGATACGCTGCTTACGCAAGAGGAAAGCCCCGGGAAATGACGATATACCCAATATCGTCATCCGGGAACTTCCGAATGCAGCGGTGGCGTACCTGACCAGCATCTACAACGGCTGCGTCAGGATTTCCTATTTCCCGACCACTTGGAAGAGAGCGAGGATCATATGTCTCCCGAAGACGTCGAGGACGGAGGTGGGACCCGGAGACTTCCGGCCCATTTCTCTACTCGACGGATTCGGGAAGATGTACGAGAGACTTCTGCTGGAGCCGATAGTAGGTTTCGTCCGAGAGGCTGACATCCTCCCGGATGAGCAGTTCGGCTTCCGCGAGCGGCATTCCACGGTCCATCAGCTGGTGAGAACCACGGACTTCATCACGGACGCCTTCAACAGGAAGATGTCGGTGGCAGGCGCATTTTTCGACGTCAGCAAGGCGTTTGACCGCGTCTGGCACCAGGCACTGCTGTTGAAGATGCGGAGACTCCACTTCCCGACGTGGATCATCGAGGTGATCCGCTCCTACCTAAGAGACAGGACCTTCGTCGTTTCCTGGTCTGACTCGTTCTCTGGGGTGCACCGGATCTCCGCTGGTGTCCCCCAGGGTTCGGTTCTCGGGCCAGTATTATTCAACATCTTCTCCCATGACATTCCCAGGAGTCATGGGAGGCACGAGGTCCTGTCACTATACGCGGACGACGCGGCGCTCCTGTGCAGTTCCGGCGAATATCTTTCGCCGTGGAGAGGCTGCAGATCGTCGTCGACGAGCTACTTTCGTGGTATCGTCGCTGGCGGTTTGCAGTCAATGCCGGGAAAACGAAGGCAATCGTCTTCCATACCGGCAGAGGAGCGCTGACAGAAGAGGAGATGTCGGTGAATGGAGTCACCCTTCCGTGGGAATCCGAGGTTCTCTACCTCGGAGTGCTGATGGACCGGAAACTCCTTTGGAACGCCCAAGCGCGACGTGCCCGAGGGAAGGCCTTCGCGGCGCTTAACCGGCTTCGGCCGATTATTCGTCTGGGGGTCCTGAGCTCGGAAACGAAGCGTCGACTGTACCGAGCGTGCGTGTTGCCTGTCATCACGTACGCAGCGCCGGTATGGTCAGGAGTGCCGAAGTCTACCCTCGCTCTCATCCAAGTGGTGCAGAACTCTGCGCTACGGTGCATCTTGGGATGCGGGCGCTACGCCCGCGTGGAAGAGATGCACCAGGACGGGAACATGGAACCTCTGAACGTCCTTCTTCCGGAGCTGTCTCGAAGATTCTTCGAGAGGGCTGCGGATTCAGACGTCGCCACCATCCGACGCCTCGGAGAGATCCAGGTTTCAACGTGGGACCGCTATAAGCGCCCCATTGCGAGCATGGATCGCCAAGATGCCCTCCCAGCGAAGAAGAGGCCCAGGCTTCAGTAGCAGGGATCGCCAGAACGCCGTGACAACGCAGAAGACGACGCCCTGCCTTAGAAGCCTAGGCGGCTGGAAAGGCAACACAGTGGAGCCCCGACCGGAGTAACGGGGGTCCGTCCACGAGAATTGGAAATTCCTTCAGCATAAAATTATGCCTTTTGATATCGCAGCCAATCACTTACGGTATCTCGTAGTCAAGAGAAGCACAAATTATGTAGTAGGTTCTTTTCCTTTCTGTATCAGGTCAGTAAAACTATAGAAAACTTTCAAAAGATTTCAGTTATCGTAAAACGCCGCTTTTCCCGAACTTTTCGACAAATTAAAGATGCAGTTCATTGGTCACCACGGACACGTAGACAATCACGTCATTATCATGGATATTTGTGTCAGTGTATTCTTAAACATGCGACAACATAAAGATCAGCTTAGCGATTTATCTCATTCGGTCCACATGCAGCATTTGAAAATTTCTGCTGAAGATTTCGAAAATGCTTCATGATTCATCATGACGAAACTAGATGTTATGACGAAACTAGATGTTATGACGTGTTTAAAGTTGGCTTTAACCTCGTGGACAGTGGCGCCTCGCGCACGCCTACGAATGCATGTGACATTGTATGTACGGTATTTCGTCATAACATCTAGTTCCTTTAAAAGCCCCAAAATTTCAGAGTTTAAGAGGACGCCTCGGTAGCTTAAGTGGCTAAAGCACTCGACCGGATATTGAGGGATCTGGGTTCGAGTCCCAGTCAAGGCGAATGATTTTTACGCTCTGAAATAGTTGCATTGAAATGGACATTAGCGGATGACTCCGTTAAAAAGTTACTGTTGCGGCATCTCCCGCAGTTTCTTTGGAATTTGGCAAAGTTCATAGTTCAAGTGTTCATTATGAAAACCGAATTAGTTTACGGCAAACATTAAAGAAATGATACCCTTATACATTTATTGTTTTAAGACGGTGTGTACCATCGTTTAGTAATTCTAGTGGGCAAAGTTTGAGTAGATCAAATTTTCTACGCGAACAATTAACATTTAAGTGACCATTCAAAGGTACCGTTTAGATTTTTTAAGTTTTAAACTCTAACGTATAAACATCTTCCAAACGGAGTCTAAATATAACTATTGACCATCTCTGCTAACATTTCTGGTTTTTTCCTTATTGATCAGAGGTCGTCAAATTCTTTAATCATGCAATTAATCGATTATCCACCGCCCGGACAATTAAGTGGAAAATCACATTGCTCCCTTACCCAGCGATTTCTTTTAATCTAGCCTTAAACATGTGACATAAATTTATTCCCTTGTTCTCTGGTGATTGAAAATCAATTGTAAATGGGTATTTCGTAGCCGTAGAAATCCAAAATATAGGGGCTCTGAAATATTCCGGCGTGAAAAGTTTTCACCCACGTGATACATGTCATGGAAGTCGAACCTTTCAATGGAATCTAGATCATCTCTCTTTTTTTTATAATTTACATTTGAAGTAAAATCATCATAATGAACGATACACTAAGAATTAAAACAATCAGCGACATACAATTACATACAACCTGTATCATTCACCATAGTGATATGATCTGTATAATAAACAGTAGTTGTATACATTGAAAATTTATGCATGGAATACTGCCTCTGGTCCTGCTAAACCAGTCAGTTCTGGCTTGACAGCAGGTGCCACTTAAAAAAATATGATAGCTTAAAGTATTTTAATTATGAAGCTTAATATACTGCACGAGGTCTGTCCAAAAAGTATCACGACTTTTGTGTTTTTAAAAAATTATTTATTTATGTATGAATATCTATTTTGTCCCATTCAAAGTAATCCCCATTAGATATTATACACTTGTGCCAACGTTTGTTCCAATCCTCGAAGTACTTCAAAAAATAATTTTTTGTGATATTTCTCAGATCCTCCGTCGATGCAGCCTTTATCTCGCCAATCGTAGCGTAGCGTCGTCCTTTCATGGGCCTCTTTAGTTTCGGGAACAAGAAAAATACACTGGGGAATACAGTGGCTGCGATATCATTAATCTCTTGTTTTTGGCTAAAAGTAACGATGTCACAAGTAACGATGAGTGAGCAGGGGCCTAGTCATGATGCAAAAGCCAATTTTTGTTCTTCCACAATTCCAGGCGTTTGTGGAAGATTGCGTCCCGCAAATGGTGCATCACTTGCAGGTAATATTCCTTATTTACCGTTCCACCCTGTGGAAAAAACTCATCATCCCTGTATTCGCAGAAAACTGCAAGCAAACTTTCACATTCGACCGAACTTGGCGCGCTTTTTTCGATCTTGGTTCGTGCTGCAGCTTCCATTGAGATAATTGAGCTTTAGTTTCCACGTCATAACCATAAGCCTATGATTCGTCACCAGTTATGACTCTCTGGAGCAAATTTGGGCCGTCGTGGAGTGGAACGCAAGTTCATTAGCAATGTTATGCGTTGCTGTTTTGGGCGAAATTGAGCCAATTTGGTACGAATTTCGTACGTGACCCGTGTCATCCATAAATCATTATTTAAAATTTATTTATTATATATAGCTATTTTCTTCACTTCATCAATGTTTTCGTCTGTCATTGACGTGCTCGGGCGTCCGGCACGCTCTTCATCCTTCACTTCTTCTCGGCCCTCTGAGAATATTTTGTATCCCCAATAAACGTTGCTTCGGCCCAAGGTAGCTTCTCCAGATGCCACAATCAACATTCGGAATGCGTCCGCGCACTTAATTACATTTTTCACAATAAATGTAATGCAGATACTTTGATCCATTTTCTGGAATAGGCAAGAATGTATGTCGTATACATGTGTATGTATATGCATACATATATTTAGGTAAGGAAAATAAAGTAAGCTGTAACAATAATCAGTAACCTGGCATTATGTATGATGTAAACACCTCGGGGACGTTCTGGACCAAAAAAAGCTAAATTGAATCATAGCATAACTGACTAAAGCACTCGGCCGGACATCGAGGGACCCGAGTTCGAATCCCGGTCAAGGTGAATGATTTCTTCAATCTGATATTGTTGCATTGAAATTATCCTTTTTCAATATCACTGCTACCAGTCATCCATCTAATTCAGGCAAGAGATTTAATCTGTAATTTAACCCTATCTCCAAAGGATATTCCCGGCCTAGCTGTCCTAGTATTTTGGATATGCTAGTAAGTTTGCATTTTGTAACAACGTTTAACATAGCTCCTCTACGCTCCACGCTATTCAATTTGACAACTTTGTTAGGACCCCATATGCTTGCAGCATATTCTAAATGAGGCCTAACCAACGATGGATGACATTTCTCTTTGACCTTTTCATCACATTACCCTGCTCTCTTCTGATGAATCCCAATTTTTTTAACTTTATAAACCCTAGGAGCCACTGCTAGGGTGTGTGGCAGGGGGTGAATACACGCCAGAATAATGTTACCCAAACATGATTCTACTGAAGTAGAACAAGGGTATTATGATCCCCAATGGTTCGTGGAAAAAATTAAATCATAAATCTTTCTGTTCTGCACTTATATCTCCAATTTTATTAATATGATCCAATAACTAATACTCCCTTAGTACAATGGGAGACAAAATACATTTTAAACAACACTGCTAAAGAGACATCCTTCCAATTTATGCAAGAGATTAAATGTGTAATTTAAACTTCGCTCCTTTAGTGATTCCCAGCCTAGCTCCTCTAATATTTTGGATACGCTACTAAGTTTAACATGACAACGCTTTACAAATCTAGCTCTTCTATGCTGCACGCGATCCAATTCGGTAATTAGATAGAACTTCGTTAGGATCCCATATATTTGAGACATATTCTAAATGAGGCACAAGACACTCCTCAAGGGCCAACGTAGCCAACGACAGATAACATTTCTCATTGACCTTTTCATCACATTTACCAAGTACTCTTCTAATTAATCCTAATTTTTGGTTTCCTTGTCCACATATTACTCGTATGTGTTTCACCGAGGAGAGGTCGTGAGTGAGGATAAGGCCTAGGTATTTAATAGAGTCTATACATTCCATTTCGGGGCTCCGAATGCAGTTGGCGTTCGGGAGGGAATTGCTCTTTTTTATTCAAAAATTCATCACTGGGTGGGGCAGTTAAAATGGACGCGGGATTAAAGGGTATGAACGATAAAGGGGGAAATTAAATTCAGGACTGCTTCCAGTAATTCCTAGATGTTTAATGCCTTGTGGCAATTTTTTGACCAAACCGTTTCTATTGTCAATAGTTTCTTTCTGTTAATGTTTTTGCATTGTTATTGTTTAGAGCGTGTTCTCTCATTACTACATCATTATATAGCCACTCAGCCAAGTGAAACTTGTTGTAAATAAGTAAATATTGTTATTTTGGTATCATATATGTTTCTATTGCTTCTTCCTAATTTCATCCTGATAACAGGTATTTGATTATTAGTACAGCCGATTTCCTTATTGTCTATTACTCCTGGGTTATCCCGTGATTTTTAATTTATTTTTTCTATAGCTCTTAGATTAAGCGGGCTAACATTTTTAGAAATGAAGACTGCTAATCAATCTTCTTTATCGCTGTCTCCAGGGGGCGGTACTCCCTTAGCAGTTATAGTTTTGTCTGTTCTCCGGTTCTCCTCTGATACTGTTTTATCGATGTATCTCATCTTAATTTTCTAGCGAGTATACCTTCTGCATTCATATCCCTCAACTAAATTAATCGGCATAAATATACATGTACTACACTGTCTTTATTATTAATTACTCTGATAATTCTTTTCTTCCCTTCCCTGTGAAAGATCTTCCAATTTTTTCTCACCCCCCTTTATCTCTCCCTCAATCAAAGATCAGATTTTCAGACTCCTTTGAGCACATGCTGTAACTAATATTTACTCCCTTTTCCATCTGATAACATATAACAAACATTTCAATATGCTTCCAACTTTCATCACTTAATCTCACTGAGAATCATTTAAGTGATTCCTGGAATGCCTTAATTTTCATTCCAATTAATCACACATTTCATATTCGTTCTAATTTTTCTCTTTTAATTCTCCTGAATTTCACTTTTCATTAAGCTTACGTTATGAACCGAGTGTTTATCCCTGGAAGCAGTGTGACATAATAACGTTCCGTCAAAATTTGTTTCGAGTTACAACATGTTATTATTTTGTATTTTCCTCCTTCTTGGGTAATGGTCATTTAATGACATGGTTCTTTTATTGTTTAACTCTCGTCATTGTAGAACTCTTTTGCTTCCAAATATTTTTACCTACCTTTCCACGCCCACAATTAAACCCTCGTTGAAGATATCATGCTGCAGATCAGAGACCATTTATCATTTAACACTACTTCTCCAGTAAATCCTTTAAACTCGGTTTTCATCTCTCTTTTATTATTAATAAATCATGTAACTGCTAAAAGCCATTTGTTAGGTGAATTTTGCCTCCTTACTTTTCAAATTCAAGGGTAAAGTTTTTACTTCATCATTAGGTGGAATTGTTTGTTAGTTGATTGTATATGTTTAATGGGTATAGGTTTAATGGATGTGTTAATTTTGCATGTGGTTTAGTTCCCTTTTTCAAGTGGTGACCTAAAACCCCTCGCCACATGCTCTTGCGGCGGCTTTAGGGGTATTATGCAGATGTAGTTGCAAATACTTGGCAAAACTGGTTTTTAAAAATTATGTTTTGGATATAAATAGTAATTTTTTTCTCCAAAGGTGTGAAATGTATTTATATCTCCAATATTTGTCGAAAAATTCTATTTAGTAGCAACAATCCAAGCTCGAAATTAATTTTTATTGTCATTATTCTTATTTTCCCCTGTGCTTGCCAATTTCCGTCTGGGTGTTCCTCTCTTTAGTAGCTCTTGTTGCCAATAGTGCGTGAAAAAAACGAATGCTTGAATATACAGGGTTCGTCCGGAAAATAAGTGTACTGATTATTTCCCGCCGCTCCAGGCGCGCCCAGCACCGCTCTGACGGGCTGCGATTGGAGGGGGGTATGTTGGCAAGCGACGCTGAAAAAGGCAGTCGGCTCTGAGCTGTGGTGTAGTGAGGAGCTCTGTTAACGCGAACCTCCACGCTCGACCCACGTCACGGAACGCGATGCCGAAGTTTTTGGAGCAGCGTTATTCCATCAAATTTGCGGTAAAGCTTGGGAAATCGTCTACCGAAACTGTCGGTATGATTAACCAGGCTTACCGGGAGTCAGCCATGTCCAGAAACATAATCTTTCGGAGGCACAAGATGTTCGTGGAGGGCAGAGAAGAGGTCGATGACGAACCACGGCCTGGACGCCCATCAGCGACACTCACCGACGAAAATGTGCGAAAAGTTCGCGATGTACTGAACTCTGATCGTCGTCTTAGTGTTCGGATGATAGCAGTGTAATGTGCCAAAAACAATAGTTTCAGCGATCCGGCCAGCGATCAAAAACATCTGGCGGCTGCATCACGACAATGCGCCGTCTCACACCGCGCTTGTCGTGTCGGACTTCTTGGCCAAGCACGGCGTGGCAACGCTGCCACACCCGCCCTACAGCCCGGACTTGGCACCACCGGACTTCTTTCTGGTCCCGAAGATAAAGAGGAGTTTGAAAGGAACGCGATTGGGGACTTTGGACGTGACGACGTATCTTCGAGAGGTTCCCGATGATGACTTCGCGGGAGCGTTCCAGGAATGGGAACGCCGCTGGAACAAGTGTATCGACTCACAAGGGTCCTATTTTGAGGAATATTAGCTTAAGATATGTAAAAGTATAATAATTTTTTTTTCCTGAGCTCAGTACACTTATTTTCCGGACGATCTCTGTATCCAGTCGGCGGTCCATCTCTCTTATTTTTGACATTTGTCTTTCGCGCTTATGAAATTTTGAGGCTGAATATAGTATATATTCTATGTGGGACGCAAAACTACACGTTTGACATCGTTGCAATAGGGTTCGTTATCCTTGCTCTGAGTCTTCGCATATCCAAGGGTTCCCATCGAGGGTCTTGTTGTAAATGTTTCACTCCTTCTATTATTTCGTACAAATTTTTCACAACTCTGGCGGCCTTCTCTAAAACTTGTGAAATTCTGCAATCAGTGTTCTTTGAGATGGATACCATATTCTCGCTCCGCACTCAATCTGATGTCTTGCCAAAGAAATATAGCACGTCTCCTTCACTTTCTAATTGCTACATTTTCTAACTATAAGTTTGACGAATGCTGGCTTCTTTTGGGTCTCCAATAAAATCCTCATTAAAATCTAGCTATTGAAAAGATATCACGAAAAATATCATATATTCTCGTATATAATATAGCGTAAAAAGTTTAATCAAATCGCTTTTTTACGTTTAGTGTTTCGGAATGTCGTGCATGCTCCTTAAATTATTATGTTCAACTCAAGCAAGTTTGCGTGCTTTCTGCAGTGATTTCGGGGCCTTCAGTCGGCGACCCAATGACTTAGGATCCAACCCTGAACCATTCTGGTTTTCATTACACGTCTGAGATCGCCAGATACGTAGCGGATAGGATACTCGAGCACTGCAGGGCTTTTTTAGATTAAAGTGTAGGTCAGCGCGTAGGTCAAATAGTGGGTCTCTAAAAGTCTTCTTGGCCAATTTATGTATCTTTAAATGAAGTGAGGTTCAGTGCTAGCAATGGTTCCTTAAACCCTTAGCAGATAGAATCAGACGGAAAATTTTACTAGGGGCCAATATTAATAAGAAAATGATCCTAGTTAAAAATTCAAAAACCATAACTTCAAGGAAACGTTAACTGTATTAATAGTTAATTAAGGAAGTTTAAAAAAAACAAAGTGGCAGAAAAACATCACCTCATATAAAGCCCAGGCGTAGATATAATTATAGGGACAGAAAGCAAGTTATCCACTGATATTACCGACGGTGAAATTTTCTCAAAATCGTTTTCCATTTACAGAAAATAAAGAACAAATAGCATCGGGGGTGGTGTCTTTATTGCAGTTAAAAATCCTTGCGTCACAGGGCTGACATGATTCCGTGTATTGGTTTGGAAAACGTTTGGTGCTCAATTAAATATCTTCAATGCAAAAGAATTTTTATATGCGCGTTTTACAGACCGACAGTCGACAGAGACAATTCAATGGTGGGATTAGAGAAGCAAATCAAAGGCTTTTTATCCCAAAACAATGATCGCGACGTTATAACCGTTGGAGATTTAAATGTTCCATCTATAAACTGCAGTACATAATGTTTTAAAACGGGGGTTAAAGACGCAACAAGGACACATAATAATATAATAATGATACAAAAATATTTGCGAATCGCGATTGAATTCTTTTACATTTAACTAATTACATCAACTTGTCACTTCACCGACAAGGGGTGATGATATTTCTGATTTTTAGCATCGAATATTCCAGAAAAAGTCTTACTTATAGAAACTGTAAAAAGAATTAGTGACCACATGGCATTAAATACCAAAGTTTCCCTACATGGGTTCCGAAGAAGTAAGAATCCTAAAAGGATAATTTAATTGCCAAAAAAAGGGGACTTCAATGGCTTAAAGTGCGTGCTACAGAATCAATTTGCCGGTTTTAAGAAAGATATTAGTTACCGAAATATCGAGGATACGTGGAATCACTTCATTGAAATCACGGTCTCAGCAGTTAATAAGTTCATTCCTAGTAAATTTATAAAAGATAACACGGAACCTAGACGGTGCAAGGCGGATGTTAGAAAGGCATTGCGACGTCAAAGGCTATGTCATGTCAAAATGAAAAATATTTGGGATGATATCTCTAGCGACAGAACGAATGAGATCCCTTACAATTACGAAATATCTAGGGCGCATTCCAAGAATAAATTTTCGAAAGCGTTAAGCAAATTCAAAAGGGAAAATGTTACAGGAAAATTCAAAAGAGAACCCGAAAGTATTTTAGTCATACGAGTACGTCAGAGAAGTTCAGGGAAATAAGTCAACTGTTAATTCATTCAAAAATGATGAATACGAAAGAGTAACCAGCAGTTTGGAAAAGGCAAACTTATTAAATTCCTTCTTTCGAAGCATCTTCACCGAATACTTCCGATAGCTTACCAAATATTACCGCTCGATGAAATACCCACTTGTATATTTAAGCATGTAGCTTTATACATTGCGCCTTACCTAGAAATAATATACAAGAAGTCGCTGACAGGTCACAAGGTTCCCAGAGTTTGGATTACAGCTAACGTAACAACAATATTTAAAAACGGAGACAAAAAGGAACCGATCAATTACAGTCCTATTTCCCTCACATCCATTTCTTGCAAGGTTATGGAACATAGTATAGTTGCTAGTTTGATCGTGAGACACCTCGATAATAAAGAGTTATTAATGAAAAATAAGCACGGTTTTTGGAAAGTTAGTTCTAGCTAGACACAAATCGCGCTTTTTGTTCATGATATTCTTACGTTCGGGAGAGAGTAAGGTTCCAATGGACGCGAACTTTCTAGATTTTAAGAAAGTCTTCGACAAAGTACCTCATAGTAAACTACTTGCAAAGCTAGAGGCATATGGCCTAGATGGATATATCCGAGTTTGGATAAAAGAGTTTTTTAATGGTTGGGCTCAAAGAGTTGGGATAGTTATTGAGTTAGCTGAAATGCAGTAGAAGTTACTTTATGTGCTCCCTAGGGAAGTGTCATCGAGCTTCTTTTATTCCTACCTTACATTAACGACATTGACTCTGTAGTAACTTGTAAGATACGTTTATTTGCCAATGATGTAGTGGTTTACCGTGATATCCGTGATCCGAGGACACAGGTGCTTTATCAGATGACCTTACGAACGGGGATTACACATACGAGAAATACATGGACAAGCTAAGAAAAAATAAGATTTATTAGAAGAGTACTAGGCATATGTGATGAAAAGATCAAAGAGAAATGTAGTACGCCGTTGGTTAGGCCTCATTTAGAATAGTGGGTACTCACGAAGTTGGATTAATTGCCGAAATGGATCACGTGCAGCGTAGCGGAGTTAGTTTTGTAAAATGTTGTTATGATTAACTGAGTATCGTACCCAAAATATTAGAGCAGCTAGGCTGGGAATCACTCACGGAGCGAAGTTTAAATTACAGATTAAACCTTCTGCATACATTGGAGGGGCGTCTCTTTAGCAGTGATGTTGGAAATGTATTATTATCCCCATCGTACTGCGGTAGGAGAGATCATACTAATGAAATTACAGAGATTAAGTGTAGAACAGGTAGATTTAAGATGTATTTTTTCCACGAACGATAGGGGATCATAATAACATTGTTCGACCGCGGTGAGGTCATATATGGGTGAAATTATTCTGGTATGTATTCATGCCCTGCCACACACCCTAGCAGTGGCTTTCATGGTACGTAAATAAATAAAAGCACTAAAGGTAGTTATCGGTGATTCTATTAAATTTACGAAATTTCAGTCGTTAATTGCCAAATATTGTAAAGAATTTACTAGTTGGAGGGCATGAAGGTAGGAGAATCAGTCGTTAGTCAGGAAAAATGGCTGGACAGTATGGTTTAAAAAACGAACAATGATGCTTTCATAAAATGTGGGGAGCTTTGCGTCGTGTTAAAATTACCTCAATGGCTTGTGTGCTTCATCAAAACAAGTTTACCACCTTGGCTCTGCAAATCCTTGACTTTATTTTTGGAATGTCAGTGGAAATTCTGTCATTGTCTCAAATAAGTAACTCCCTTTTTAAGTTGGAAGTAGAGTATTGGGTTTCATGGTGCTGGTCCCTGATCTCTTTCTCCTAGAAATTCGGGAGTTGCATTAATCGTCGGTTCTTTTCTTGTTCTTGCCTTTCATTTCCCAAAAAAATCTCCAGTGCCTATTCTTTTCCCCATTTAGTCCCGCATTGAGGGGAAATAATGACGGGACCATTGAGGCCGATATGTGCGCTGAATTCTTCACTTTGCGACGCAATTTTGCTCTTTAGTGAGTGTCGGAGGTTCTCGGGTTCTCCAGTATGAGACGTCTCATTCCATTCTGCATGGCGGGTGTTCTCCCATGAAAGTCTTTCGGGTGAGTTCTCCCATGAAAGACTTTCGGAATATATTCCTTTAATGAAATATTAAGGTGGTGAGATGCGCGTTGCGGGGCTCGTAATTTGAAAAAGATTACAGGTTAACTGACTTAAAATAGTGCTTCTACAGATAAGACCGCCGTCGTGAATTAAATATTTTATTAATCTGCGCAAAATCTTAAAAATCTAGGGCTTTTGGAAATAAATTCCATTTTCTTTTTATTTGCAAAAAATACATAGAATTAAGTCGGTGGAAAGGGAAAAATAATGTTTAAGGAACTAAAATTTAATATTTGCCATTAGAAGTGTGGTTATGATTAAACAGCTACACCAGGTGTAATTCTATAATGGAGGATGTCGTTCGAGCACTAGGAAACGTTATTTCCTAGGTGAGAATGGGCATGTGAGCCTTGATATTTCGTAACTCTTGGAGATCCAAATCTTTTAGTCCAGAAAGCTTAATGAGTAAAGCTGTTCGTGATAACGTATTTATTATGCCTGGTTGCAGTGGTAGTCGGAGATATTTTTAAATGTTTATTCATTTTCCATAAATTTTCAAAGAGTTTCCTAAGGTAAACGGTTAAGAGGTGTTGCAGTCGAATAAAAAGTGTTAAACCAGTTTTACGAGAAACATTGAAAAAAATTGGTCCAGTGTTACCAATCTTAGTGTTATCTTTGATCATATACGCCTTCGATCATATAGCTCATATACGCCTACACAATACTCCGCAAGCCGCCGCAAGGACGTGTGGCAGGGGTTGTAAGGTCACCAGCCATGCATGCACTATCCCAATCATGTTACCTCTACACAAATATTAGCTTCATCACGCACTCAAAATATTTTAAGCACACGAAATACGGCGCTACCCTTGCAACAGTATTCAATAACAGGATAAGTACATTCAAATCATTTTGTACAAGTATAAATAAGATGGGTCAATTAAATAAAAAAAAGATTAAAATAAAGGAAGAAACATACAATATGGGAAAATATATAAACTACCATTCATAATTATCTCCTACGCAATTGCTGTCATGTCTTTTATGTTCTCTAGTGGTTCAAGGAAAAAACGAAATTTTAAATCTATCTATCCGTTTTGCGATAAATATCTCTGATTTTCGTAATTGATCTGATCTAACATAATAAATCTGGGTCTTTAATGTGTCTTTGACATCCTCACGTCACCAGCCTACTAACTAGCTCCCAGCCCAATTCTGCCAATGGTGTCGTGACGGTTTTACCTTGTTCATGGCCACTTTTCCCAAACCTACGTTGCACTCAATCTAGTTCCAAATTTAAGCATACCTCATGAGGATACCATGTACCTGCAGTTTTCTCAAGTTGGGGTCTAACTAACGTGAAATAACAATGCTCCTTGGCCATTTACTTACAATTATCAAGTATTTCTTTTATGAATCCTAACTTTTTACTTGCTATTGCGCAAATTTCAGAAATGTGTTCCCACCATGACATATCCTTAATTATCGTTAAAACCAAGTATTTTACTGATTCCGCGTGCGAAATGTTGTAGTATAGTGTGTTTTCGGGTGAAAAACTTTTCCTCCAAATATTTATCGAAAAACATTTATTCAAATTTAAATCAAGCTCCCATGTCTCGCACCACTTTTGGATTGCAATTGGGTCGTTAGCTAATGATACTCTTGTCTTCATGACTGTATATTTCCCTATGTATCACCCCATCGTCAGCCACCTCCTTGCCTTTGATTCAAGTGGTTGAGTATTTCTGTCTGCCGGAACATTCAGCGATATTGTAGATGACACAGGGAAAGAACATTGTAGTATAATATTCGACATTCGACAACAGAGTATAATATTCGTCATTTGTAGCGAACACATACAAAATATAATTATGAAGATTCATGATCACATCCAATACCCGGAATGTTCGTCTTTCATTTATCTGAACGGTTCCAAACGCTCTATAGTATACTGGATTACCACGCAGACCTACAGAGACTCAACTGTCCAACCATCATATTTATTGAAATGAGATAAGAAGGTTCTTAATCAATGGACATAAGAAATTTCAAGATTTTGGCTCTTAAGTGGTAACTGTCCATGAATCCCTTCTTTTAAAGAGTGATCTCAAAGTATTAAATGAATTAATATTGTGTTACGGTGGTTCTGTGGGCCGCCCTAATTTATTTTAGAAAGTTTATTAGTTGTTGATGGTGGGTTAGTGTATGTGGTGGTACTTTTGAATTGATTCAGCCTTTTAAAAATAATTTTAAAAAAATTAAAACAGTTAAATAACACTATGTGAGTAAGATTGAAAATGAAATATATTTTTCTGAGATTAATGCTGTGGGTTTGCATTTGGGCTCGCTCGAGTATTTTACTATCCATCATTTTTCTTCGGCGGTGTTACTCGTACGTATATTTAAGAAACTTTTGCCTCATACGAGTTTTCATTTGAAGTACTTATAGTCTCCATGGCCAAAGGTAATAGGGTTCAGGTCATGTTTTGTCAAAATCCCAATTTTATCCATTGGCCGTATTCTTTTTAAGCGCCTAACTATTTTTTCTAATGCATAAAGTCCTCTTTTCTCAGCGGTTCCATTCTCCATCTCTCCCTCCTGAACTTAAGCAAGCCTTCTCCTAGATGGTTGATTGCCCACATCTTCCAGATTTTATACATGATTTACAATCGTTACTTGCTAGCATTCAATGAGTTCGTCGCGTGTGGAATTAAACTAATTGGCCTCTAGTCCTCACTTACGGTCGCTTTACTCTGTGCAGCATATGTGGATTTAAAAAGACCTGATATGACCTCAGGCTTAATATCTATTGATTTATTATGTAAATAAATCCAAGAATTTTCTAAATTTCATTTTATACCCTGTTTTAAACTCTTATTTAATGCTGCTGCGGGTACATTTTCCACTGCCTCTTTTTCCCTCCACATCCAGCCGGGCTTCTACATTCTTCCTATCTCACATTACCTGTTCCCAAGCCATCCCCCACGAGACTAATTTTTTTGGATTTCTATGTTAATCTAATTTCCATTACCACTTTGTGATAAAGATCCAGCCATGAATTCTTTCCACTTTACACGAATCACATTCATTCAAATTAACAGCAGCCCTTTCTTATCTCTAAGTGTCGGATTTTTATTACACGATGAAAATTTTTCACCTATATATATACACACACACACACACACATACATAAAATATATATGTGTGTGGGTCGCGGTAGTCCAGGGGGTAGAGTTTTGGACTACTGACCGGAGGGTCCTGGGTTCGATTCCCGGGCAAGGCACTCTGGGCACCTGCACCTCCACCCAAGCTATGTAATTTTTCGGGTACCAGATCTTCCTGGGAAACCATAACCGGCACAGGGAAATGAACTGGCCTCCCTACCCTGATGTGAGAATTTCACACGCCTTCGGGCTTAGTTCTGGGTGAACTCGACCTTCAGGTTGATTACTGTGTTTATGTTATATATATATATATATATATTGATGATTTAGATGCAGTCACGAGAGCAATATAACATTTGGACAGGACAAAAGAACACAAAATAAAATAGGTAACTCATAAAACGACACTTTTGGCACATATAAATACACACACACACATAATTTTATCGCTATTTAATGCGATTGCTGCCTTAACCTCGTGGTTTAGCCGTTACTGTTTGTTCAAACTATTTAAACGCGTATTATCACATGAATGTAGACGTAATTTAGCGTGAAAATCATTGAATTATTTTCTGTCTTGTCGTTGTTGTTGGTTGGTGAACTCGGGACAAACCCTGTAAGTACCCATTCATGCTGGCTGCTTTGCCCTTTTCTTCGCCACACTACTTTCAATGAATGGAGTCCCACTTGAGCGAAAAAGCGAAATCGTTGGTGAAAGTACCGTCGACGGTCTCAAGCAAGGCGACCGTGTTTTTTTTCATTTCGGGATTTCATCGCCTCCGCCGCCGCTTCCCTCTAAGGCGGTCTCTTGGGCGCGTCCAAGGAGAGTAGCGACCCCTTGTCATTCATCGCGCCCCCCTTCCTCGCCAAGGACTTAAATCTTGGGCGCAACAACATTCACTAATTACGAGGCAATTAAACATGCCTGGAATATAAAATTTTATGAATTAACGGTCATGTTTTATCCTTGACGTACCGCCTCGTGGAACTGCTTTCTTTTAGAAGCGGTTTAAATAACCATGTTCCTTGAATGAAAAGGTCATTTCTTAAAAAAAAATCATCGTTATATGAATTAATACGGCTTTTCAAAATTTTAAATAGCATCATAGTTTTTTAATGTTTCGATGGTAAACTACAATTTAATACTGTTGGAACTATATCCTGTTAAAATACATACCAATTCTATTTCTTACCTAATCGGTGAGAATGGGATATGGGTCTATCATTTGCAACTGCCACTTCAGTTGTGAATGTGAATTAAGTACAAAAAATGAATATGTTTTACAATGGAAATAGTCCTTCCAAAACGTGACCTCCAAGTTCCATTGGAGCCCGGCCATTACAATGCGTCTTAACAATATGGGTCTTGATTTCAGACTCTTAAGTCTTTACGCGGGTTTTCAACTTATGTGACCTTCTGAAGCATGGTAACTATTTTGGAAACTCATTTCTGATTGTTTTAATAGCAATTAAATTAAGTTTTTTTTAAATTTTATCTAAAGATAAGGTTAATTTAGGTTTGGAAACCCGTAAATTTGGGAAAAAACAATTAAGGCCATTGAATCTTATGTAGACAAAAGGAATATACGAGTCCTCACTTAATGTAATGTACCTTCAATAAAATATGCACTCTCATTGCTTTCATGGCTATGATTTTTAGTATTTTATCGACAAAGAAAATCATAGATGTGATGCCATTAAGCTATTTATGATATAATGTGTTTTCATAAATCAAGTAATATCCCAATTAGAAAAATTGCATTTTACGTCAAAAGGATTAATAATCAATATATGTCGTCATTGTATGCGAGCTTGTCTAATGAACCAATTTGGTTAAAAGTTCAATGAATGCAAGCAATCCTTTGGAAACCATCCATTTTGATACGTGGGTGGGCAATAAGTCCTTCGAAAAAAATAGAAAAACAAATTTTTCTGGGTAGATATTTTTTCAATAAAATATATACTTTATTATGTGTATTTTTTATTTACTTACAGAAAATTTCCCAGCGATTCTGCAGCTTTTTTTAACAAAAATAGGCTTTCGGAAGGTCCTCAAAATAGGGATATGTGTTGTCTGATGACTTCCTTGTTTGACGTGAATCGTTTTCCGCAGAGCCATTGTTTTAAAATTGGAAATAAAAAACTCATAATTCTAATTTTAATTTCGCCTCTTAGCTATCGAAACTGATTAGGTGTAGGTACACCCGTGCATATTCCTGACGAAAGGCAATTTTATTTTGCCAAATGAGTAAGTTTATTTCTTGATTTCTTCGCTCAACCGGAGTAATAACGACGCATAATACTTGCCATTCATTGTTTTGACTCTTTTACAAGTGATCGATGTCGATGATTCCGGGATACCCAGCATCCAAAAAAACTGTGTCCATAACCTTGCTTTAGATTTCACAATTTCAACCTTCTTCGGACCCGGATCGCAATTACAAATCCAGATTTCCGACTGTAACTTTGTCTCTGGAGTCTAAAAGTGTATAAATGTGTCGATCATAGTTACGTATCGACGCAGAACCTCTTCAGGATTACGAGAGAAACAAGTCAACCTCCGATTGACCAAACAATTGCGTTCAATTGCGTTCAATGAGAGCATACAGAGCGGCACCCATCTGGACGAGATTTTTTCATACCCTATTTTTCGTGCGCAATGGAAAACTCTGTACGTACCTTGAGTTCGGTTGTGGCTGGCAGTACAACGAAAAACAACACGAAGGTCAGTCAGATCAGTAGCATGTTGCTCTACTTATAATTCTGTTACAGAATCGAAATATTGAGAAGTAGTTGCCTTTGTGTGTAATCATTTTAAGCTCGGATTGCCAGCGATCGGGAATGTTAACTATGGTGAATCATTCCCGAGAATTCATGCCGGATTCATTAAATGCAATGTAAGAGACCGAAACTTAACCACTCCTTTTTGCTCATCGCCAAAAACTACTATCAAAAAAGTTTTCAAGCGGTATAATGAAAGCCATAACTTGTCATTCTAAACTAAAGCGAGCAAAAAAGATTTAGTTATTTAAATAAATCCTTTATGTTTAAGACTACGTTCAGTGCTGGAACTGCACCGAAAGAAAGACCGCTACAATATTTAATGTTCCTACCAGAACATATGGGGGTGGGGTTAAACCAGAGGTAGCGGGTCTGTCTGTGTAACCGAAGATCGCTTTTTCGATTCCCGGGAGCAACGAAAATTTTTCAGTTCAGAAAAAAATGTTTCATCGTTTTTTGGGACGAGGCGACTATACATTAACAGAAAAAATATAATGATGGTATTTCGGTACTAGGAAACGAGAAAAATAGAGCAGCTGTTTCACCATTAGGCACTGGTGGCGCAGACCGAGCGGGTTGACCCGGCATCAGCTGCCACGGCTACGGGCGAGAGTGTACCTGTAGTACTGCGATGTGGAAGGCAACGGGAAACCACCGAACTATTCTCCCTTGAGCATGCAGCATTACATTCAAATATGGCAAGATAGCTTCCCTCACGGTAAAATATGCCGGAAGTAAACTTGTCCCCCAATCGGATCTCTGGGTGAGGACCACTGGGAGGGGAACTTCAGTCAGGGAGAATAAATGCAAAATATACTATAAATGTAAAATATAAGATACGGAATGTTAAGTCTTTAGGGGTGTGCGAGAAATTAGTAAATGCAAAGATGGAGATGAATAGGCTGGGGATAGGCATCCTGGAATTAGCGAAATTAAGTGGGCGAGGGGCAAACGACTTCTGGAACGATGGCTACAGGGTGATATACTCGGGAGACGAACAGAAAATTACATGATAAGACATCATACTCACGAAGAAATGGGCAAGGAAAGTAATATCGCGCTGGCAATATAATGAAAGTATGCTAATGATAAAGTTAGAGGCATAACCTACAGATACAGTGTTAGGACAGGAGTATATGCCGACGTCCAGCCATTCAGATAAGGAATTACGGGAAGTATAAGAACAACTGGAAGAGGTACTATGATCAGTAAAAGGGACGGGAAACCTTATAGTAATGGGAGATTGGAACGCTATGGCCGGCGAAGGGTGAGAGGAAAGAGGCGTGGGGTATGTGGTGATACTATTGGGAAAACCAAACGCCGGGGGAAAGAGACTGATGGAATTCTGCAACGAGATGTACATGGCAGTGGCAAATACCATCTTCGAGAAGATGGTACACATGGAAGATGCTTGGGGACAAAGCACAATACCAAATTGACTACATCCTTGTCATGAGGAGATACATGAACCAAGTTATGAAGTGTAAGAACTATCCCCGCGCAAATGTAAATAGCGATCACAACCTGGTGATCATGGACAGCAGAGTGCGATGCAAGAAGATGAAGAAAGAGGCACAACAACCCAGATGGAGCACAAAGATACTGGAAGAAAAGAGCGCAAGAGAAAAAGTTCACCGCAGCCATCGAAAGGAAAATAGAAGGAAATTACGAAAATGCCAGCACTGACGGTTGATTGAAAGAAATGAAGAATATAATTACCAAAGCGGCAGATGAGCTCCTTGGGAGTAGGGCGGAAATATCTAAGAAGCCATGGATAACAGCTCAAATAAGAGGTCTCATAAACGAAAGAAAAAAATACAAGAATCCAAGAAATGAGAGTGAAGAATACCTCTATAAACAGTTGCGAAACTAGGACATGCGAGAGTGCAAGAAGGCAAAGGAAGAATGGATAGAACGCTGTAGGGAGGGTTTTAATGACAACATGAAAAATGGAAAGAGCGAGGTTGCTTATAAAGTAGGAAAATAAAAACAAAATCGCAAAATATTCGAGCAGCTAATTCAAAAATACTAATAGATGATGACGGCATTGGGAATCGATACAAATACTTTAAAGATACTTTGAAGATTATATCCATAGATATAATACATTGAAGTACTCTATTGAGCTCCCAAACCACTAGAAGATGGCTCAATATCTGCAGACCCCGATCGTCTTTACCTACCCTGAAAGCAGGGCAGGTAAAGACGATCGAGGTCTGGGGATATTAAGAAGCGAATTCGAGAGAGCCGTGGCAGATCTGAGAAAGATCAACGCACCAGGATTTAACAAAATAAATGGAGAAATAATCAAGGCACTCTGAGTCAAAGCGTCAAGCCTCCATGGAACAATGAAAGATAGTTACGACAGCGGAAAGATACCAGAAGACTCAGAGAAAAGTATAATGATTGCAATACCGAAGAAACCGAAAACAGATAAATTCGCAGAACGCAGAACATTGGGCCTGGTGACTCAAGCATAAAAAATCCTTGCTCGGTTAATTAGCCGAAGAATAGAAGGAAGGATAGAAGGAAACCTATCAGAAAACCAACTCGAATTAATGAAAAACCGAGGAGCAAGAGAGACAATTCTCAGCTTGAGAGTTCTGGCCGAAAAAATGAGACAATTAAGCCATTACATATGTGGTGTTCGTGGACTTGGGGAATGCCTTCAGTAGAAGAAAAATAGAAGCCAAAATAAAGAAAGGAGTAAGGCAAGGATGCAACCCCTCTCCAGCAATAAGTACGAATATTCAACATATAACTGGAAGAGGCAATAAAAGAAACACAAGACTTAGTATTTTCAAAAAACCTAAGGCTGGAAACGAGAAAGCAATTCGTCAAGACTTTCGTGCCGAGCATGGCGCTCTACGGTTCCGAGACATGGAAAATTGGACTAGCGAAGAATTGAAGTATTGATACATGCTGGAGGAGAATGCTGAAGATTGAATGGACAAACAAAGTAAGGAACCTGGAAGTATATAGAATAGCAGAAGAGGATGGGACCATGTGGATAACTCTACGGAAAAGAAGAAATAGATGGATTGGACACACAATGAGGCACAATGGATTGATTAGGAATATAATAGAAGGGAATAGATGGTAAAATTCCACGAGAAAGATCAAGAGACATGTACATAGGATAAATAAAGAAGGACGTAAAATAGAGAAGGTATCAAGGATTGAGGGAATTGACATTAAATAGAGTAGAATGGAGGTCTACAGTAAACCAATCCTGGGATTGAAATACTGACGATGATGACTAAACCTTTAAAACAAATTGACATCTTTTTTAATATATTAAGGCAAGAGGCATTTTCGAGTAGTAGCAGTTTTTTAGGGGAGGCGACCAACAGCTGAGGTCATTTTGCCCTTTGGGATACGTGAGAAAGGAGGAAGGGTGGTGAGAAACCCGGCGTCGGCATTAGCCTACTCTTAAGGAAAGGCGCCAAGGAGTCCGCAGTTTAACGTCCCATCCGACGAACGCCTTACTCACTCAAAGTGCTCTCCACAAAGCACCTCAAGATTGGGATACCACTGTAAAATATGTCGTCTCCAGGATTCGAACCTGGGTCCTCTCGGTGGAAAGCCAGTAAGTTAGCCACCACACCATATCGATCCCCGGCATTTGCGATTTTATCAAGAAATTCCAGCGTGATAACTCGCATTCGCAAATGTATATGGTAGCTCATCCTCCTTGCCATTTAAAATTCAGGTTGATTTAACAGGTAAAGTTTTTCAAATAATATCCTTTCTATAGCTATAGAGATGTCTAATTGAATTTTATCCTATTTTCCCTACACATTACATCCAAGATTCTCCATTCAGACTGCTCGAATTATCGTTTCTAGCCTAGTTCATGATAGTATTAATTAAAGTCTGGCCATATGCTATGCACGACATTAGCTGTTGACCGCAATAATAAAGCAAAGGGTTTCATATCGCCTCTATTATTTCTCTTAAATATGTATAAGTTTCGAGGTAGTTATTAGAACATATTATAAGAGCCCCGGTATTTTTATGATAAAAATATTTTCAAAAACAGACATGTATTCTATTTTATTTTGGCCAGTCATAAAGGATGAAATGCCTCCATTAAAGTCATTTTTGGCATATTACCATTGAGGTATACTTTGGTTCTGACGTCAGATATATTTTCGGCTGTTTTGTAGCTCGTGGTTGATAGATTGAATACATATAAAGTAAGGTTTCTAACTTATTTATTTCTAGTCACTTCTAACTTATTCAGTATCATTAATCTTCGAGGAAAGACCACTGCTTACCAGAACACTCTTAAATGAGATGTTCTGATATAACAAGATTTTAAATTGGAGCTCATGTTTGGATGCATTCACATCCCGCGGTGTCAGTGAGAGATCCGGGATTATATCCCTTGTTTCACTATTTAACATTCGTTGGCCAATCCACACTTCAAAGCACCCAGAGATAGTATATAATTAACATTTTGACAATTTAATTTTCCTAATTAATAGATGTAAATGAATGAATTGCATTGGAATTGTAATAGCGTTGTAGGAAACTACACACAGTTTGACGAGTTCCATACTATATATCTATATTCGGTTTTATTTGTCTTTGGATGAATTGATCATCAAAGGGCTAAATTTTCTCATACTTATTTCCTTTACTTAGATTGACTAAATAAGATGGCCCGCAATGAGGCGGGGATCAGCTATTGGTTCGTCGCTCGTAGAAGCAAGGTTGGACGGGGACTGTTTTCCCTAATGCATATCTTTCTCGCATTAATGAGAGTAGACTTTTGGTAATTTGTTCTATGCGGAAAGATTATCCGTTATCTGCCCCATTTGTCCGCGTCGCCCAAACGATTCGCGCCATCCCCCTCCCCCTCATGGCCATTACATCTGATTCACGCCCATATGGTTTGTTTGGGACGGTTTGATTGCCCCATCCCACCCCCTGAGCCATCCCTCTCCCTTGTCAGCCCAGCACATCCAAAGGACAAAGGAAGGCAGGCTTGCGTGGATTTCTAACGCGTCGCCACTGTTGTTTCGGTTTTCTTTTGTTTTCCAATGGAAATGGTTTGTAATGGTCTTGTGAATTTGCGAACGCGTTGTGTTATTCCGCCAGGCTCTGGTCGTGGGAGCTCTCGACTCTTTCGGCAGATATGATCCCGGTCCTGATTTCCATTGTCTATCAAAACGCCAAATCCCTCCACGGTGGTTTAAGCTCTTCGTGTTCTTTTGTATCACCTTCCACTTAAATTGGTCAGCCTAGTTCTTTTGTGAGCCCTCCATGGTAATTCGTCGCAAAATTTTATGTTTGAACGATACGTTTCTGCTATTTAAATCACGACCAAAAGTTAGCTGTGTTTACATATTTTATTGTTCAAAGTAATACAACTCTCGTGTCTCGAACATTTGTAAGTCGAATTGTCGATAACTCAAAAAGAAATGTGAATTCCGTGCATGTCATTGGCATTTTGTGAGAACAATGAATTCTTTATCTATTTTTTTTAGCCTACTTGGAAAAAGGTTTTTTACACAGTGCTCGAAAACTCATGAGCTTCCAAAAAAATACGTGGCCAATGGGCAAAGAATTATTGGCGTACATTCGATTGTTATTTTAAATAAATAGCGTTCCCTATTTTTTGTGCTTAGTATTGCTTCGCATATATTTACCGATAAACATCTTACATATATACCATGTCAAAATTATAAAGGCACAATATGAGTAGGTTCATATTCCCGAGCTCAAAATTTACAAAGTTGTCCCACTATTTATCTAACGGCACGGTGACCTCATTTAAATTAGATACTATTATTATTCTTAGCACTTGATGGCTATATGCTATAGTATCACAACACACCAGTTAAGAACGTATTTTTCCAGCATTATATGAAGTCAAGATATTTAAAAGAAAGTTCACTTAGTAATTAGTGGAGATATGCTTGTTTTCGTTTGAGGTGTAAGAAAAAATCAACCCAAGAACAAAGACCCGTTGGTTCAACAGCTCTAGTCCATTTACACATTCGCAGATAGATAGATAGAATAACTGAGTGCTTTTAAGAAAGAAGACTGCAGGAGATAAAAAATGTGTTTTGCTGTGAATGTTTACAATAATTGGAACTACATACGTTAATATAGTTAAATGTTTTTTCGGATTCTATTTCTTCTGCTTATTTTTAACTCAGACCTATACTTCAAAATTAAACGCTAAGTTATTTATTGGTAATAAGAAATGTATATTTTATATTTGTAAATTTTCTTCTCGAAATAAAGAATGGAAATACTAATAAAGGAAGCAATAATCAATATGGATTGAACACTTTTTAATAAATTGGAAACATTTTTTGATATCAAATACGTAAATCATGATCACTCCTGAGATCGAGAGTCAGAATGGAGAAGTGAATGGAATTAATCAATGTATATTTTAGGTAAAAGGATTAGCTATATTTCTAAAATTTTTACAAAATTTACATCAATTTTTTTCAGACCATTTGCTGGTCATTTCTGACGGATTTGTGAATAAAAAATCAATAGTATTTTAGATTGAATATTTTCAAGTACAAATTTTTACTCGTACATTTGTCCCTGACGGACACTAAAAAATCTCTATTGAATCAATTTGATTTTTCTATGATATCCATTGAATTTTTCATTCAAATCTTTTAATGATATTAAATTCATTTTTGTGCTGTTTCCAGCTTTGAGCTATGGCTTAAAAATTGAATCATTGAAAAATAGTTCAACGAATTTTTTTTTTCAAAACCCGCACATAATATTTCTTTCAAAATATGAGTTATTAGCTGGAAATATCCAACGCAATAGAAACTTTTTACAATTTATTTTAACGAAAATATCAGGCAATATCTGATGAAGCATTATTTATATCCAACTATAAATGATATAAGATACCAAAAATCTAATATTTGTTTTGTATTTTTCATTATATTAGAATAAATATTATTATTATATATATATATATGGTATATTATATTAATAAATGATACACCTAATATTTTTTACTTATTATAACATAATAGTGAATAAATATTTGAAAAAAATGGATTGATATTAATATTATTAACATATTTACTATCAGTGAGGTGAATTAGTTTCACAGAAACTTAAGTTTTCGGAATTCGTATCGTATTTAGTGATTAAAGTGTTTTAGAAATTTGTCTCAGATTTAAAATTTATCCGAGTCAGCAACAAGATGTAATCATCTGTGGGATATGAGTAGATGGATGCATCTCTCAAGAGCCGTAACTAGAGGAATTGAACGAGTTTTTATTTTCTTATGTAAGAATATTCAGCATTGACTAATTTTCTTTATTTAAGCCTGAAGCAAAAGCCTCTTCCTTCCATCTTACCTCCCACTCTCTCTGTTCCCTTCAAACAAACCTTTCCTTTCGGCCATTCCTTACAATTCTCTCGCAAGGGGCGAAGGTGTTTGCTACCCCTTCGGGGGCTCACTCCGTCCCTCGAGGGGTGGGAACGGAATCCGATTGCAGGAAGCCCGCGGAGCGGAGGCGTGTGGGGGAAGGCAAAAATGGCCATCCACCTTTCGACGAGAGAAAGCCGCGGAGGTGTCGGGGGCGAGTGGCGTGGGCGGGATCCCTGCGCTCCAGGAGGCATTGGTCGCGCGCATCTTCAAAGCTTCCCCCCCACGATAACAATTGGACTGGTTGCACAATGGCGGATGGGAGCCCGGGGCCGCAAAGGGAGTGACTCCCGAAAGGGTTCCACCAGAAGAAGACCGAAGTTGGGGGGGAAGAGGAATTTTACTGGAGATGTCTCCGTGAGCAGGTAAGGGCTTTCTTCGATATGACTGCTTTATCTCCTTCCGTCTGCCTCCGTTCACTTCCTTCCCCTCCGCTCGTCGTCTCTCTCATTCTCTCTGTCTTCAGTTTACTTTTGTGGCTCGGTGGGCCGTGGGAGGAGGAATAAATGGTTCCTTCGAAATCCACTTTACATGAATCTAGGGCGATGGGACTGAATCCTTCTTTTATTTGGCCTCATTCACCTTTCGCGCCTCCACATTTACCTAAATATCGTATTGCGTGAGCATTTCGATCTAAGGCAAGCATTTGAACGCGTTCAGTTTCAACTTCTGGTCCCGATCCAATAATTGCTAAACCACGGTATCGGAAAAATTAAGTTTTCCTCTCAATCAAATTATTACGCAAATATGTATACCGTATTAATGGATCTGAAAGTCGATTTCTATATTTAAGATATAGGCCACCCTGAACAAACCGGGTTGACACCATTTATCTTGTCCCCTAGGTATACAGATTTTGTGTAAACAATATTGGGAAAATTTTCGGAGAAATAAATTGATTTTAGATATTGCTAAAATGCCTCAAAATTCTTTAAAGTACTTCTTCCCTTAAGCGTCGACACACCTTGGCCAATGGCTATTCCACGACACGAAGGCTCCCGGAAGGTCCTTGTGGGTACGCGTTCAAGCTTATTTGGCGGCACTTAGGGTCCTATGATGGTGCTCTTTGAGGGAAGATTTCACTTTTGGTAGAGGAAATAGTCTGCGGGTGCCAAGTCGGGACTGCTATGGGGTCGGGGAGTAATCGCAATGCGGTTGCAGAAGGTCTTCGCAAGGTGACGTTCGACTCTGCACTTAGTCGTCCTTCGGCACGAGTTTAGTGCAGATCTTTCTCAATAACCAAATTTCATTGATAATGGTTGTGTACTCTTATCTTGTCAATGTCAATATAATCAGAAATTATGCACACCCTTAACCGATGTCCTGAACTCAGGACTTCACGCGTAAGTGAGGAAAAAATGTCACCGATTATTTGTATACAAACCTTGTGTACTGCGAACTTCATTGATTTTGATTGGTGCTAAATGACCACCACATGTTCCAGTGGGAACAGTTATAGTGAGAGTAAAAATTCATGGCTAGGTAATCAGTACGGTGAAGATTATTGTTACCACCTAATATTTTGACGCCAAAGTATATTTAGGCATACGTGTGTGTGTGTACATGATTTATCGGTAGCGCACCTAAATATGGGGCGCGCCAAAACTCATGGGAATGTAGAGGTTGTACATTGATTGGGCCGATAGTTTATCTCCATCTACGTACAGGTAATACTCCGTAAGCCGCTGCTGGTGCGTGTGGCGGGGGTGTTAGGGAACAACCCGTAAAATTGAATAAAACCATATGCAAAACCAAAATATGCATTCAAGCATACTTACACCATCCGAGGCGTACACATTCATGCAAAAAACGTTTTAACTTACATGCATGCATTCACGTTTACAATCAACTAACATAAATATGCAAATCCACATAAAAATATAGTAATGATTTTTGCAATATTTAACGATCTCATACACATTTTGAAATGATGAATAAAATGAGGATTGTCATTAAATCATTATTTATGTTCGGTGGCAAATTTCTGTGAAAGATCAACGCGATTTGCTTACAAACTAGCTGAAGTTCACCTAAAGGTTGTTGATACAGTGTAAAGCATACGTGTTTCCATACAGGGTCCGTACAATAAGTATTCGGACTGGTTTGCTGTAGCCTCAACGCAGCGGTGGATGAGAGTCCGACCGGTCGAATCGGTAGAGGGGTCCCCCACCACTCAGGTGAACTTTAGTTCAGTCGCCTTCGGGCATGCGTTGAGACGGGAGGTGGATTTTCGTGACGTGTGATTGTTTGTGGTGTCGTCGCGCCAGCATGGAACGCAACATCGAGCTGCGCTACACTGTGACGTTTTGCGTTAAACTCGGGATATCGGCGTCGGAGATCCTTGAAATTATTAAACAGGCTTATGGAGATGATGCCTTAAGCCGCACAACGGTTTTTAAGTGCCATGTTTAAGGAAGGCGGGGATCTCATCGAAGACGAGCACTGCGTCGGAGACCCGACGACCGCTCGAACCGATGCTCAGGTGGCCAAAGTGAAAAAAGTTTTGGACTCTGACAGGCGTTTAACCATCGCCCTCATCAGTGAGGAGACCGATCTTTCAGTCGGAACCGTCCACATCATTGTAACAGAGGATCTTGCGATGAGGAAAGTGTGCGGGAAGCTGGTGCCGAGAGTCTTGAGCAAGGAAAGCGTCCAGAAAGATGAAGATTTTCTCGACAATGTTATCATATCAAAGGATAGCTCAAAAGGAGCTCAAAGGATATCGGTTTGACTCCATCGAGGCTGTTCAAGCGGCGACGACAAAGGCTCTTAACAGTATTCCAGAAATCGACTTCCAGCGGGCTTTTGACGAGTGGCAGACGCGCCGAACCAAGTGTATCGATGCAGGAGGAATGTATTTTGAAGGTTGTTAAGTAATTATAATGATAACTGCGATAAATTTTGATTTTTGGAACCAGTCCCGATTATTGTGCGGACCCAGTGTGTTATTTTAAGTTTAGCAAATGCCGGTGGGGCATAAATCTGTTTATGTCCATTTCGACGTATGAATAAAAAAGATTGTGTGCCAAAAAGAAAAATTAAAAAATAATAAAAGGCGGATTTTGAAAATTTTATAAACTCTGTCTTATTATTTCTTGTGCCATTACTCTCAGTAGCCACCTCACGTTTAAGTATGTCCCCATTAGACCTAAAGGAGCAGAGTAGTTGATGGGTAATGACAAACGTTATCCCTTTACAAATAAATACCAATCTAATTTCAGATATTAACTTCAGCGTAAAAGTATAATATTTTAACGAGATTTTAAACTTCAAATTAATAAATATCTCCTCTTTAACACCTTTATGTTTAGATATTTTATTTTAGCCAGGTCATCGATTATTACAGGTTATTCATGTATTTAACATTAGTTCAATAATATAATAAAAGGTTAAGAAATAGTATTATATGAAAAGGATCATATTAAGTTAAAAATTTCACCTAAAGGTATTTTTTAATAAATTAATTATTAGAAGCGCACTTAACCCCTAAAACATTTCTAAATATAATTTAATTAAGGGTCAATCAAATGATGTTATTAACATTATATCTACTATCTGAGATAAGTTCTTTGAATCATTCAAGATGTTTTCAATTTCTCAAATTAAATGATCAAACAAATCAACTTCATTCCATTAGCTGAGTCAGAACCCTTTTTTTCCAGTTCCAACGAAAGAATTGGTTTCCTCCACCAAAATTTTCCCTTTGAATAAATCAAAAGCGAAGCATCACTTTGGGGACTATAAATACTGTTGCGCTCTTGCAAAAACGTTTCTTTTCTCTGTGAGAACTCCTTCTAGACGCTCCGGAGTTTTATTTTTATTTCATGAAATTTCGGAGACCATAATTATAACATTAAAATGGTATTCATTTATCGCATAGAAAATTTGGAAGCTGTTGGAATAATTTGGAAGAAAGATTTTGATTTTGCGATTATGCTGGAAAATAAAACATTTTTGAAAATGTAAATTGTCATTTTCATTATCAGGCCAAGAAATTTTAAGATCACCCGCGTTCCATTAATTGAATATTTAATGAAAAAGAAGTGGAAACCATCAATAGTAATATTTAATTTGAATTCGGTGAAATTTCACCATTTGTTACTTTGGTGCACAACCTACTTAGCATTTAGAGAAATTTAATATCATTTCGAGGAATTATACTTCACTTGAAAATACATACCATACACTAAACTTAATTTCATCGCTTTTAACTGAAAACTATCTCATAAATAATTTGCCTGCTAAATATTTAAATTTCCCAGCGATCATTACGAGCCTTTATTCTCTTCAGTATCCATATAATATCATCACCAGAAAGAAATATGAGTTTAACTCAATAGAGGAGTTGAAAGCAGCAGTGCATTTTAGCCTTTTGGCGTGGCAAATTAGGAGCATCTTTTTGCTGGTGAAACTAATTCTTCGAAACAATTTAAATTTCATAAACAACTAAAAAGAATGAGCTTTGTAATATCAGGCATAACATCGTGCAATTGAAGTACGATGGCAATTTAAAAAGTTCTCGGAAAGGAATAAAAATAAACAGTTTACCCAAGTGAAACTCTTTTATTTTCCAATTTAGTCTCCCTGTACTCTACTGCACATGGTCCAGCGATATTGGATCAATACTTGAAGTGGGATCATAATATCGGGATCAAAATAATTTCTCGATCCCATTATTACAATATGAATCCTTCACAACCGCAGAATACCCGCCTACCCCTGCTGTCAGTTTGGTGCTTGAAGAGAATATCCGTAAACCGAAGAATACTTTGAACTTACAAAAAAGACGGAAATATTATGGAGCCAAATCAGGCGAATATGGCAACAATTCATATCTTAGTTCACGTATTCTTGCTGAGGCATTGACACCTGACAATTGTTTTGATGAAAGATGGCTTTCCTCCTTGCCAAACCTAGTCTATTTTGATGTATAAGGTTCAAGAGATTAGCGTAGTATTTTCCAGTAATTTCTTGACTGGTGTGAATATAATCTATTAGCAGAATCCCTTTTGCATCCCAGAAAACCGAAGTAATCCTATTTTCGTGCCAATTATATTAACTTTGCTATTTTCGGTGGTGGCGAATCAACATGATTCCACTGCTTTGGCTGCTCTTTTAACTCTGGGGAACCCAAGTTTCATCTGTGGTCACAAACCGTCGCGAAAAAGCATGTTGGTTGCTCTTATAACGGATCAAACATTGTTCGGAAATTTTCATTCCGATGCGTTTGTGACCCTGTATCAAGAGTCGCGGCACCCATTTGGCATATAATTTTCTCATATCCAACTTCACTGTTTCGATGCAATATGACTGTCCTTAGGGAAGAGATCCTTACAACTTCAGTAATTTCTCGCACTTTTAGTCAGCGATCGTCCATAACCATTTTATGTAATTTTACGATGATTTCTTGGATAGTGGCACATTTTGAGTGACCAATGCGCTTATCATTGTCTACGTTGTCACAATCAAACTTAAACTCATTTATCTACTTGGTAACAGTTAAATATGCAGGAGTAAAGTGTCTCAGAGTGTTCTGATAGTGAAGGAAAATTTCCATACTAAAAATAAAGACTCGTACTTTTCCACAGATCAAAGTACCGTATAATAAAATCTGTGGAAAAGTACGAGTCTTTCTTTTTAGTATGGATATTAAATACTTCCACGAAGTGAAGCCTGAAACAATAGAATATATAAAAAAATTTCCTTTGCTTTCATACCTTTCTTTGCGAGGTATTTAATCAATGCTCCACTCTCCATTTTTTTCATCTTCACAAATCACCACACGGGAACCACAACAGAGAAGCGTCCGGACAAGAGTCTTCCTCCGTAGTACTGGAGCTCTACGTGTTTGTTCATAAAAGATTACCTATTACTACGTGGGGAACTAACACTGGCATCTGATGGTGATTCCTAGAACCTTTCTAACGACCGTCTTATATTCAAAGGAGTAAGAGGCGTGGTTCGTCTCCACATTATTTATTCAAATAAATACCACCTAAATAAGACACCTTCAAGAATAATTCTTAAATAAATACCTGAAAATGTATAAATCGTGTACAGAGGAGGGAGGGGTATTTTGGGGATAAATTCTCTCCTCCCTTCATATTCCGTCCTTTTCTGGGGTGACGCGTATCCTTCATCAGTTGAGACTTCTTTACGTTCCTGGTTTGGTCTTCCCTCTCCCACGATTCCCCTTTCTCTGTCTCTCCTGGGAACCCTTCCTCCATACTGAGAATTTAACAAGTGGTGGCCTTACCGGTAATATTTAAGGCAATACCGGAAGCATTTATAAAATAGATGGTTGTGGGTAATGACTGCTACTAAGTTGAATGGAAAAGAATGATTCTAATGATTTAATTTCTATTTTTCCCAGAAGCCTGTTAGCAACATTTAGATGAGAAAGCATCACATAGTATTAATAGAGATAATTAAATGATATAAAATGTTTTACTGATAAACTACTTCTACTGCACAGAATATTGTTGCCTTGGTAGTTAGAAATAATTACGCGTTGAAATATAAGAAAAACTATAGGTATTATATTGTTATTATTCATTAGAAATGATTTTTTTGCGTTAAATTAATAATTTTTTCCATTGCCTAATAATATTAAGTTTTAATTCTCTTGGTTAACTGACTTTAACCTAGGACTGTAATGTACTGTGATGACCGGAGATATTGATAACGATATATCAAAGTTTCCCATTAAAAAATTACGTTTTTTCTCACATTTGTACCAAATCTAAGAATTATTGTTGTAATTTGTTAAATTTTAATATTTATTTTTGACGAGATTCAATTTATTCTCATGTTAAAAGTTATCTTAATTTCATCTAGGTAGTCTATTTCATTTCAAACTTATGGAAACATTAAACAGCAGAATATTGAGATTTGGGGATTTGAAATCCGTCCCTTTTTTTTAAGTAAAGCACGCGGTGGATGTCTTTATTTTTCCGTGACAAGTTGCAAGAAGCTACAAATGCAAACCAATTGGATGTTATTAGGCCGCATCCTTGGCCAAACCCATTCCGCTGATGCTTTCCAGGTTTAATCACGCCTTATTCCCACCACCCCCAATGTGTTTACGGGTGACCCGTTTAAAGGCGGCTCCGCGTAATTAGAAATTCTCTTGAAAGTACGCACACACAAACACACACACACACACACACACACACACATAGTTTCCCGCGTCACCCGTACCCTAAATGAATGCCCTAAAATATTAGGCCGTCGGTGTCGCCATGGCAACGCTTTCTTCTGATGTCTTAAGTTTTCCTTACCCCTACGTCCCATTCATTTGTTTCTCCACCCCCACCCACTCAGCTCTCGCGTCTCTCCGCGGCCCACTTTAATATTCCCACTTCCTTCGCCCCCATTCCAGGGCGAGCCGCTTCTTACTCCACGGATACACAACCCCCATTCCTCTTCATCCCTCTGCATCGTCCCTTCCTCGTCTCTTCAACCCTCTCTCCCCTTTCCTCCACCCGCCAACCCCCTCGACGCAGACGCAACTGGAGTTTGAGGCAAAGATTTATCGCGTTGCATTTGTCTTGTGAAGTTTACTCTGCACCCGGCGAAAAGAGAGGGTGCGTTCTCTCTCTTTCTCTCCGTCCCGAGGAAAGGAGGTTTGGGGATGTGGGGAAGAAAGGACCGGGGAGATGGTTTCGTTGCTGAGGGTTACGGGGAGTATTTTGAACGGTCGAGTTTGGAAGGAAAAGAGAATAGTGACAGAGAGAGGAATGATTACAAATAAAATATCGTATGTTAGTGTATGAATGTCCCTTGATCTGCAAAAGGCTTTGATCATGACAATTTTTATTGTATCCGCAAATAATTGTTGGCTTCTTTTCTTCCAGTTGGTAATTTGTGTTTAAATATTTTTACTTTTCGTTTTTCATTTGGTCAAAAAGTTGATTTTGAGGCTTTTGTCTAGTTTGTGAGCAATTCTTTGCATGTCATCAAATATGCTCCCGGTTTTATGTTCCGGGTGATGTTTTCAAACACATTCCGCTGAGCAGATATTGTTTTTACGGAGCTGAGTCATTTGGCGACAAAAGTTCCAGAATTGTGTACGATTTACTGTTAGGAACCAATCAAAAGGTATGCCTAAACGTTTTCCACTTTAGCGATGACCATTTCCTCTTTAAACGATGAGTTTACGACGGAAATCTGCACGGGGTAGTCACTGTGAACGACGGAATAAGTATTTCCAGAGAAAACAAATAAAAATGCGTGATTGTCGTTGTCGGCTTTCCCTGGAATTTTGGAATAAAAATGTGAAGGGCCGTTGTTTCGCGGTGAATTTGGAACTTTTTTGACACTCTGATGAAAATACGTGAAAATTAGAAACATTCGCTCTTCTATAATTTTTCCTCGCGTTTTTCAAACTTTCATTTGTTCAGGGGTAGGTCGTTAAATAAGCGTGCGTAATTCATTTCCTAAATCACAAGAGTGATGACAGATGAAGCTGATGAGAGAAGTGATGCAGGAAATGTGAGGATTCAGCTTATCGCAATTCTTTCATAAATAATTCCTGTAAAAAAATGGCAATAATTTGCAAAACACTCTCTTTGAAGATATATATGCCTCTGATTGAATGCTTGAACGTGCAAGGATTTTGAGATTCAATTGAACGTTAATTTTAATTTGCCCGTGGTATATTATATCATACTCTCTATTATAGCCATAGATCTCTTACCGCTCCTGCCACCGCATCACTTTTGTAGGATTCTTCTTCCGCCACTTATTCGACAAACCGTCGATTGAAAAGCTCCAACCCTACTACTATCCCTTCCTTTACTAAATATTGTCTGTTATTTTCCAAATGAATACAAATACTCCTTGTGCTGTCCTTACTGTTTCTCTTCTACTCAGTTTCCCTAGGTATATATATATATATATATATATATATATATATATATATATATATATATATATATATATATATATATATATATATATATATATATTTAAGTTAACATTAAATGCCCCAAATATATATGGCTACCTTAAAGTTTTTGTTTTGAGCTATATTATTAAACTGACCATTCCAATGGTCATCCCCTTTATATCCATCCAATAGAAACACTTATCTCTAAACTAACTGTAATCTCTATGACTTAAACACTACTGAATATTATTCATTCTTTTAAAAAGCGTTTTAACTGTTGATATTCTACGGCAAAAACAGTTTACAGTGCTATACAGATCTGTATCCATTTTAAAGAATGGCCAAAGATAGTGGCTTACATTTTATTACCTTCCCCTCTGTTTCTTAAATTCCCATTCAAATTCAACGGTAATCCCTCTACCTTCTAATATTTTACCAATCTCATTCCATAACTATGGGAATTGAATTTTGGTGTAATAATAGCTAAATGCAATTGGCCAGTGGTCTAATTAATAGCTTTTAATACATGGTCAACCGTCAAATGAGCCTCGAAATAGCACAAAACTTATCCACGCCATGCCAACCTCAGTTCTCTTATCCGTTGTTTATTTTTATACATTTTCATTCAGAATATATCCTTTTTCGTCCTGCTTGGAATTGCGCCATTTGACCTGTGAGCATTTTTATGAAGTATCTGGTTCTGGGACTGCTTTAAATTGTCCCTCAACGCATTTCACTGTTGCTCCATCCTTTTCGAGTTATTGTTCAGATTTTTAGCCAATTTAATTTTTTAAATTTTCATGCCCGTTGTGCGCTTTCTTGGTCCGTTAACTTTTGAACTCTCTTCTTTTTACTTTTGGGACAGGATGTCTTACCCATGGTTTCCTTATGTCAGGTTTCCTTCATTCAAGGGTTTCACCATTTCAAATATTCCACTCTTCATGTATTTCCAGTTTGTTACATCCGATAGTTTTCCATCACGAAATTTAATTTCTTTCTCAATTCTTTTTTATGTATAAAACAGTTTCACCACTACACTTCAAATTTATTTCTTTTAAAATTGCGAAATTCCAATAAAGCCCTTTTCTCTATCGTATGGAATGTGTGCCATTTACATTACTATTATTATGGAAAATGCCCATGTTTACTCCTATGTATCCTGCTGAAACCTATAGCTAATGCATTAATGTATCTTTTTACAATGATTCAATCGGTCTTATTATTTATCCCAGCTGCTTTCACTTAAATATATTTGTGTTTGAATATTTTTTTGGATAGAATGCATCCGATATTAAAATTTTTATTGTCTTAAAAACTCAAATAAGCCTTCCCATTTTAAGATTCTTCTCATCCAAATTTTCATAATCTTTTGCACTCATTGCTGTAACCAAAGATTGGCTTTGAGTCCTGCAAGATTCTTTGAATCTCATCTCCTTAAAACAGTTGCTGCCTACACGAATACCTTCCTCCTAGCATCCACTAAGACTGTTTTCCTCGTGTAAACTAATGTCAGTAAGATAGAGCTGGAGCCTGTTTCTTTTTTATCAAAGACTTTGGAACGAATTACAGGAAGATCTTCAAATTTTAATCACAGCAGTCCTTGTAATTAAGTTCAGATCTGAAGTTAAGTTTAGGGATTCTGTTAGGATTTCAAAAATCTCTCTATCTCGCAAGCATTTTCTTTATTACTAAGTCCCCTTTGTCCATTCTACCAATTCAATATTGACTTAAAATGTTCTAACCAGCCTTGTCACTACTCTGAACGAGCTGGCATTACAGTGCTAAGTGAATCGGAGCATTAGTAATCCTTGACTTAAAATCCCGATGATGTACTAGCATACTTAAGAAAAGCCTTTTTTGTTAGTTTTTTATGATAAAATCGCTTACAGCAGCAAAAAAGGCTACTCATGGCCATTAAATTGTCTTTTACCCTTTCCTTTTACTTCAAAAAAGTTTATAATTTAACACGAAACTTACCATAGATGTCAATTACATCCCCATTGTAATCAACCCGAACCAAATACAATATCCATCTAGCGCTTAGCTCCCTTAGGCTATAAGGGCAGAGCAATCTTTACCAAACCCAATACGACTACTAGAGTCACTCATCAGGACTTTCATTCCCTGTGCCACCTGTAGTTTTCAAGGAAGACGGGAAAAATCAAACACCCCCGAGTTTATGAGCGATTACTAGATTTTTATATTATTTTATTTGTTTTATATTTTAGACCACGAGTACAGAGTGTTGTATGGTCCCTGTATTCTCATCAATTCTACGGAAGAGTTCTCCCACTTAGCCAAAAGGTCATTAATATCCTGTTTTTTGTCAGTGGTCACTCGTCAAGTTGTCGCACTTTCATGAGATTTTGTTGAATTTGTCACATTTTGTCTGACAATACACCTTCTACAAGTGGCATATTTCTTTTCGATTTTTCTTACTTTTTATAATTAATCCCAAAGCACACCCAGAGTTTGATCTTGATCTACAATTTTATAAAGGAATTAATGAAGCATATTTACATGTTTTTTCGAGGCATGTGACATATTACCTCGAAAGAGTAAGAAATAGTTGTTACATGAACATATTGTATCAAATTCTACCTCCTGTTTTCCAATGACATTTACTTCTGAAGGAATAATGTCACTAATGGGTTTTTGAGTGTGAGCAGAACTGTGTTTTGTGCGCTAATATGATTTATAAAGACGATTTAAAAAAACGTTTACAATATTTTCATTTTATATACTTTCTATAAATATTCCGCCATTTTGTCCATTGGTTAGTGTACTGTTGAACATTTGTAATTGTGTATTCCTGTCGTTAGACCAAAATAATTGAGTATTTTTCTATAAATATTCACATGAAATTGGCGCACAATCTTTTCCGTCTATGCTTAAAATTCTCTGAGTGCTGATATGTTCATTAGAATAATATGATTACTTATAAACTATTTTTTTGATTAGAATATTTCTTTTACTAACACCGCATAGACTTCTCTGTAGTACCATCTTCGTTCCTTGTTATCAAGTTTGCGTTGGTATAAAATAAACTTCTATATCCCGTCATTTATAATATTTAAAACGTTTTCCAAGTGTTCACTGTATTCGAACTGATAGTTTACAGCCCGAATAATATGTTAAATTAATTACTACATTTTTTTTGTCTTAAGTTCTGTTGTAGTTCTTCAGAATTCCCTTTGCTGTATAGATATTCTTCGAGCTTTTTCTGAAATTTAAAAGGAAAAAAAAGTCAGTTTTCATTTTTGAAAATATAGTGTTTTGGCAACTAGGACTTTTAATTTTCTACCCGTTTGTGATATGTATTGGTTGTTGGTAACATATATTTCGAGAATGACGAGATCTCGCGGTAGTGATTAATCGTATTTTTTTAAACGAGATTTTTGCGAATATATTCATAGGTTTTAAACATATTTAGGGAATTATTCGAATTTTTCCATGGAAAAGGTTTCCAGAATAATTTATCGGTAGAATAAAATCGCTGGTGTCAGTGAATTTATTGTTGAAATGCCTGGGCATTTATTCATCTCTCTGAGAGAGGTCTGTAGAATGAATATATTAAATATCTTCCACAATTATTATCCTTAAAGTCTTATCAGGTAACTGATATCATGTTTGCCCTATCCGCATTATATCCCAAGCTCATTCACTTCTTGCTCTTTTCGTAGGATTGAGATTTTGCTGATCTTCTAGACCCCCCTCTTGAACTGACTTTTTACTTGGCGTTAATGTGCGCAATATTTAATTCACACGATTGAGAATTGTAATCAAGACATATTTGGTCTTTCTTAAGTCAAAGTTCGATATCATCTTAATGTAATTTAAGCACTTAGGTTTTTTTCTTGCAAGTGGAATTTTGCGTGTAGGTAGTTTTGATAATCTTTTATAACCCTTTAAGTCAATTTCTTGTGGTTCATTGACTATTTAGGTGCTTAAATCTTTCCTTTTAGCCATTGTAGATTGATATTTTCTTCTCATAGATACTATTAAAATAGTAGTTCAGAGAAAGTTTCATTATGCTACATATCAATAATGTCCACCTTTTGTGAAGTCAATTGCGACCATTTTATCTGTGTTTCACCTTTCAAAATATTTCTTAATTATGCTTTTCTTCCACAAATATTCTGTTTTTGAATGTTCAAATGGCCTCATTTTTGTTTTTTCTCTCTATTGTCTTATCTTGTAGCTGATATTTGACTTCATAATCACCATACAAGTTTTCTTCTTTCGCCTATTTAACTTATTAGTTGGATATCTACTTTTTGAAAATTTAACTCCCTAGGGTGTTGGCTCCTTCATTTTGTAGTGTGTGGCTACCGGAATCCATTATTCCTTAACATAGCTGGCCGATTTAGCGTTCGATGTCTCTACATTAAAATTCGCTTGCAGTCATATCTTTAGCCATTTGCGATAGTGTGTGTTGAAGACGATTAGAATGCTTACCTATTCCTCTCCGAGCATCACCTAATATTCACAGTAGTAAGACATTAAAGCTTTTGAAAACTACCTACGAGGCTATCCAGTCATACCCATACCTTTCTCTCCCAAATTTTACCACTGAAGAGTTTTTCATGCTAGATTTGTATTTGAGTTTCAAAAGACAACGTACGCAGTAAATATGCTTGCATGAAAATTATATTAGATAGGTATATTTGCAAAATGAACTATCAAATTTTTTTTGCGATGAATAAAGAATTATTAAGTGAAGATTTTTTTTATAGAAAAGGGATATTTGATGCAGAGAGACGTCATTTTGAGCGGAAAGAGAGTTACTCAATTTTGATGAGTATTTTTTGACAGAATATGGAGACTTCAAAGGTGAACCGGAAGAGTCTTTGCTCCGTCCTGACATTTCGTATAATTTCTCAAAGCATGGATAAAGTGAAAAAATAAAAGAATAAATGTATCAGAAACGGGATGATGAACATGGAATTCTATTCACATTTAGAACGAATACATTCAGGGGTACAAAAGAAACTTTTCAATGTTTATATTTTTGCGCTTATTTTTGTTATACTTCATGTTGCAGAATAAAGATATTTACCTAGAATTATGCCAGAATTTAGTAGTCAAGATATTTAATTTTTGCATCTCTTGAAGTATGAAATGGCGATAGGACAATTATTTGTTCTGAAACAAATAAAACAGCTCTCCGTTCGTAACTTAAGCCATGCTCAAAACATATAATACCCTTTATCATAAATTTGTGTGCGAATATCTTCGTGGGTCGTGCTAATTTTAGTCATATGGAAATTATAGTAATAATTAAAGGAACTCTAAAACGACTCTCATTACATTTGAAATAGTTTATACAGTCTATTCTTTCAGCATTTTATGAAATAAGAAAAAGATTTAATATTTCACATAAGTTTTGAATATCAAGTGGTTTTTAATTCTTGTTTTATCAGATTAATGCAGGTCGTCAAACGAAATAGAGAATATTTTGAAAAAAAGAAGCCATGAAATAGTTTTAAGTGTCGTGTGAGAGTTAAAAAGATGAAGGAATAATTGCACTGTTAAAAGTATTTACCCTAAGATAATTTATTCAGAAGTTCGCAAAATGTGGAACAGTTGATGGACCCAATCATAATAAGTTAAATTCAAAATTGGCAATTTTCCACAAAATAAAATTTTAAGCGACCGATTTGTATTTAATGTGACAATGTAACTGCATCGTCATCAGGTAAAGAAGGATAATGTTTGAAGACAGTTGATGATTATTCCAAAGAAACTGCGGGAGATGCCGCAACAGTAACTTTTAACGGAGTCCTCCGCATATGTGCATTTCAATGCAACAATTTCAGAGTGTAAAAATCATTCGCCTTGACTGGGATCCCAGTCAAGGCAAATGATTTTTACACTCTGAAATTGTTGCACAGTTAATGGTGTACTTACATTGAAATCAGCCGTAGTAAATTTAATTTTTTGGGAAATTGCCAATTTGTAATTAATCATCATATCCCACCATATCACGACTGAAACGTCTCCTGTTAATCATAATACGTCTATTAATAATTATGAATAAACATCACTATTGGCAAAAGTCAGTAACATTTAATTTTTGCTAGAACGAGTTGTGAACTAACACCATTCGCCACACGCCCTTTGCGGCAGCTCGCGGGGTAGTGTGTAAACGCACGTAGAACAGCCACCATGGCAATACGAATTACCAAATAACCGAATGTAAGCATTCGTTTATGACAAGTATTTAACACATTAGTAACTCATGACTAAACTTAAGCTCGGGTAATTGCCTTCTTAATCTGGGATAATGTAAACCCATGCTTTCTCTTACTAGAGTATTGTCCCTTGTCAAGGTATTCGATAATTAATAGAATCACGTTTATAAACAAACGCCAGGGTAGGCCTTTTCTCATCGAAGTGTTCGCTCCATGCTTTGAACAGCTGGCTAATATTTGATGAGATGCATAATCGTATAATTCGTCACACTGGCGAACAAACATTTGTTTGCCAGCGAGGCACACCTTCACTATCATTGTGCTGAGGGGATTAGATGAGGGTGCAATTAGATGGAGAAATAGTTAAAAGAGGGTTAGGAGGTACGAGGATCGTAAATGAAGAAAGGCGGCTGGTTGGAGATTAGAGGTTGCCAAGTACAAAGGGTTGCTCCTCGGAATGGGGCGGTCTGATGATGGAGTGCACTTTAAAGGGAGGATGTTTATGTGGCAAAGTGGGAATGCGAATGAGAGAGAGTTCTGCATGGAGGGAGCGAATTGGAGGGGAGTGGACGTGAAGGGGAGAGGATATGAGATAGCGTGTGATGGAAGAGTTGCATTGTGGGCTCCTCTGAGGGTGACGGCGGGATTGGGTAATGCCTACTCCGGGCAAAGTTCTTACTCTGCCATTGTCGGAGATCTGCGATGGTGGACGTGAACAACCTCATCCCGGAACTTCTGGCATAGTAGTTTGGATTTTGCAAACAGTCTTTACCAATTGGAAAAAATGCATTTTCGAAAGCTTGCCTTATTCATTTAGAGAATTGCTAATCGAGAATTAGGTTTATTACCAAACCGTCCAGTGTTAATTTAGTTGAGGTGAAAATATTGACAATTAATAAAAAATGCGATAATATAAAGTCTCTGCTGCTGTTAGAAAGCTTATTGATTGTTGTATTCATTTATTTAAGAATTACGTTGCAATTAGGCAATTGTCCTGGTGAAAAAGGTCAAGTTTGATCAATGATCACTATTACAACGAACATACATACATACGCGCACTAGAAAAACAGATTAGAGATAAAATATTGTTACATACAATGTCTCTCTACCGCGTTCCGTTTAATTTTATTCTTTAGATTTGGTTATAATTGGTTCATTTTATCATAAATGAATAATTGACGTGTATTATTTAATACATGCTGTCTACTCTTTGACATATCTTTCCATTAGCCAAGACAAAAATCATTTCGATCGATGGCAAAGGTTCATGAATTTTGGTTCAATATCTCTTTTTATGCTTAAGGCTCTACTAAAGTTGACCTAGTATGTGATAACTAGCAACAGGTAGGTTTGTATGCCTGCATGGGATATCTGGTTAAGGGAGCATTCCTTAGTCGTTGAATTACATTAACTTTAAATAGTTAAAAAAAGGCTCTAAGAAAAAAATACGCACCATTGTAACTACAATGTATGCAATACATTTTATTTATTTTCACTGAAACATTTTTGCGTGTATTCTATTCCCATATATTTTTAAGAATTGGAAGTAATGCCATTGAAAACTTAAATGTTTATAATATGAGCCCAAAAAAAGCTCGCATAAGGAGGTTTGCATAAAGTTGACATTTTCCTGTTCGAATTAATAATTGTGAATGCCAAGCATCTGCAACGATATTCGCTCATTTCTTTTTACGTAAAAAAACGTTAAGGAGAATAATGAATATTCTATTGTTGAAAATTTAGCCCTTCCATTTATTCAAATTATTTTTTGCTTAACATATAGAGCTGAAAAATAACTAAAATTATATTCGTATTTATATACAAATGAAATAAATATTAAATAAAAATCAAAAAAGTATTAATGACCAAAAAAAGAGAACTTTTGGATTTTAAATCAATAGTGAAATGTAGTTTGAATGCAGTACAACATTTTGAACAACTATTCAAAAAGTAATTCTACAGTGGAAGTGATATATAAAAATCAACACTCCTTGATTCTTATCAAAAAGCTATATGTGAATATTATTTTCTGACATTCAATTGAATTTTTGGGAAATTGTGTTTGTCATTTCCTTTTATTTTATAATTAATTATATTTAACGTCATTATAGTAAACTTTAAGCAAGGGATGCTGCTTAAAGTTAATTAAAGAGCGTCAATTCTTTTGTAACAATAACATTTCAATTTCCCATTGTACTTCGGTGTGATGAATGCATTTTTATTCTTCGGCAATTAGTAATGTTAATAAATAGTGTGTAAATATTTTACCTGAAAGCTTTCACCAATTATGCTTGCACATAAAGAAGAGTTACTATTTTGTCAACAAAACATTAAAAGGAGGGGAATTGCTCAAAAAATAATTTGAGGGCCTAGAAAACCATTAGTATTTTGTAGCTTATCTGAAACATAAGAGAAGAAACATTATTTCTCTGAAACAGAAAAGCATATATTTGGCAAAATATTGTTTTGGAAGAGCCGTCAGTAAGATGCAAGGGTAGGAGAGTTTAAGAGCAATGAGTGCGGGGCGTTTGTTTCATAATATTGCCTAAGAAGTCAGTTTTTTGAATTTGGATACCTCGAAAATTTATATTTGAAAAATTGGAAACAGGCTTTTACGTATTCCAACTAATAAGATAAATTGCCTAATGAGAGTGTATTTTTAGATAGACGTGAGAGAGAACACCTACCGGTTAAGGTAGGTTTTTAGATGGACACAGCCACTAAATAAATATTATGTGATTCCTTACAAAGCAAAAAATCCAGTATCCTACTCAACATCAAGTCCATCTTCATCTCTGAGTACTTTCTTCCTCCGTTTATCCTGTCCAACATCCCAATCCCGTTCCTTCCCTTTCCTCATTGCCTAACATTCTCCTCTCTATTACAGTCTTCAACATCCCACTGCCGGTCAATACGCCTTTCATCCATTTCCCTGCCTCCATAGGATTTCTCTAAGAAACCGGTTTTCGCCCACCACACAAAGTACTTCCTCATTTGTTTTCTTCTCTGTCCATTTAACCTTCTCCATTCTTCTCCACACCCACATTTCAAAAGCCTCCAATCTACGTCTACCCTCTTGCTTCAACTTGCTTGACCACGTTCCCGCGCCGCACATACCTACAATAAATATCAAAGTTTTTACGAGTCTTTTCTTAATATCCATAATCAACGACCCTGTCATCAACTCCCTCCTCCTTGTGAAAGCCGCTCTGCCAAGCGTAATACTTCCTCTTACGTCCCTACTACTTTGACCGTGTTGGTCCAAAACACTACCGAGATACGTAAACTGTTCTACCTGCTCTATTTTTTGCCCACCTATTTTAATGTTAAGCTTGGCCTTTTTCTTTCTAGAAAATTCCATAGCCTTTGTTTTATTAACATTGATTCTCATCCCATACCTGTCACACTGAATTTCCAATTCACTCAGCACTGCTTGCAACCCCTTGGCTTACTGACAAACTAAAGCTTGGTCATCAGCGATCCCAACTGATTTAACGAATTCCCCGCCCATTTTCATTCCTACCTCCAATTCTCCCCATTCCTCTTTAATCATTTCCTCTACATACAGGTTGAAAAGCAATGGTGATAATGGACAACCCTGTCTCACACCTCTTCCTAACACCCATCCGGACTCCCCGTGTCTCACCTGCACCCGAGCAGTCCGAGACATGTAAATTTTTGCGGATTAGTCTCCGTTCCCCCAAATATAGTCCAATTTTCTGCAATGTACTAATTGGTTTTTTCTCAATTCACTCTATCAAACGCTTTTTCGTAATCTACGAAACAGGCAAACACCTCCTGGTTGTTCTCTATATTCCTCTCGATTAATAATCTTATTGCTGCAATGACCTTCCTAAACCCAAACTGGTGATCCCCTAAGTAATCATTTTCCCTACCCTCTATCCTTCTTTTTATGACCCTCAGAAAAATTTAACCTGCGTAGGATATCATACTTATTGTCCTGTAGTCCTCACATCAAGTAGTCTGTATCTTTTTCGGATTAGGAACTAAAACGTATCTCACAAAGTCTTCCGACCAGATTCCTTCCTCATAGATACTACGAATCAGCCCATATCGACTCCTCATCCCACATTTTCCTAAACATTTCAGTAGTTGCGCAGGAATGTTATCCTCCCCCACGGCCTTATTTAGTTTCATCTTCCTTAATGCCCTTTTTTCTCATCGTCGAGTATGCCGGGACCTAAGCTATCTTCCTCTACGTCATATTCTTTTTCAATGTCTAACTTTTTTGTTTTAAGTTCTTTACTATAAAGTTCTCCTATATACTCCTTCCATCTCTCTTGGATCTTTCCTGCGTCAACTATTATCTTACCCGCCTAATCTCGAACTGTTAGCATAGATCTTCCTTTCTTACTTCCCTATAAAGATTTAATTTTGCTGTATAGTGAACCAATTTCACCCTTCCTCTGCAAACTTTCCATATTCTCCACTCTCACGTCTCCCACCATGCCTCTTTTGCTTTGTATGTTGCCCGCCTAAATTTATTGTTTAACTTCTGGTACTTCATTTTGCCTAACTCTTTGTTTACATGCTTCCATTTTCTCCTCTCATCTATCTTTGTAATCATCTCATCCATGATCCATGGTTTATTAGTCTTTCTCAACCCTTTCTTGATCCTTTCCCATTTTTCTTCGATAGTAGGTAGCTCTTTACCATCCTCCCTGATTTCCTCTACCGCCTGTTTGTATTCCTTCCTTTTCAAACCATTTAATGCTTCTAAATTCCATTTTCTAACTCGCCGCCCCAGCCTTATATTTTTGAAACGGACCCTCCTTTTTATAACAACTAAATTGTGGTCAGAGTCCGCATCCGCTCCCGAGAAGCTGAGCGAATTGATCACACTCCTCCTGTGTCTAACCAGGATATAGTTAACTGATAACCCTCTGAGTCACCTGGAATTTTGCATGTATACCTGCGTCTTTTGTGGTGTCCAAACCAAGTGTTGGTGATGACTAAGCCCTGTCTCCTGCAGAACTCAACTGCTTTCTCCCTGCGGTCATTCTTCGTTCCTAGACCGTAGTCCCTCACCTTATCACCATTTCTATCTTTGCCTATCGTCACATTCCAATCCCCCATCACTATCAAATGTTTCCCTACAGGAACACACGCGATTATGTCCTCTAACTGATCGTATATCCTATCGACCTCTTCTTCCTTATGGTTGCTCGGTGGCATGTATACCTGAATAATAACCAAGTTCGTCGATTCTGCTGTTATTTCTACTAGTAATAATCTATCCGTTACCTGATCTATATTGCCTACGCTTTTTCCTACATCTTCATTTAACATTATGGCAACACATCGTTTGCTCTCGTTCCCGCCGCTGTATATTATTTTATACTTATCACTCCACTAATCCCGACTATCCTTCCATCTCACCTCGCATATACTGAAAATATCTATTTTTTCCTCTTTCCATCTCTCGCTAAATATTTTCCAATTTCCCTGTCCTCATCATTGTCCTAACATTCCTTGTTCCTATTCTAACTAATTAGGTCTTCTTCTCCTGCGTCTTCTGTCCTACTGCTTCCGGTTTTTCCTTGCAAGGGTTTCGTGGGATGACGACCGCGGAAGCCTTGCCTCCCCCGCTGCCGGGCACGCCTCACGGCCGATTGGGCCGAACCCCGTAGTTGCCGGGACTCAAAATCTCTTTAGTGACCATCATTTTTATCTTGGGAATTAAAATTGAGGTGATTTCTTGCTGCTTTTATTAGCTTATTGTAAAAATAAGATAATAATTTTGGAGTAGCACCAGTCGAATACTGTCCTTTTAATCATGATTTTTCTGAAAATGGTCCTCTTTAAATTTCATTTTTGTCGTCACAAAAATTATGTATACCTATTGTAAGAAAATATATTTCAAGCATGATTGAGTTAGCTTTTAATATTTGAATTAAAATTTTATGCGTGTTTGCCATGTTTTTTCGTTCGCGCTAATTTAAACTGGACATTATATTTTGAAACTGGATAATTTTTTAAAATAAATTTATGAACACGTAGAAGTATTTACTCTCTTACTCTTCTAGTTTTTGGTGGAGTTTACCCTAAATATAAGTTATTCTCCCGAAATCTATGCTCTTTTTGTTGCAATTGAAGCCCTTCTAACCTTTTGCACGACTCTGCAGATAGCCAGGATTTTTTATTATACCCTTTCTAGCTATCACGTTCACCGGTTGTACTTTCATTTCTTAATAGTTTTTTCCAATGAAATCTTCAATCGCCCAATTATTTTATGCTGATAATTGTGTTTTCTAGTAAATTTTAGTGTTTTATATTCCTTAACCAATGACCTTTCATAAACAATCGTGTCTCGGGATGAGTCTAATAATATTGGTAGTGTATAAATATTAAATATGATTTACCTTGACAAGAAAACGTTACTTTTGTTTTTTCCAATCTTGAGGATGTAATTTTCAGATTGGGCTTTGGCATTCTTTCTTTAACACACGCCGTTGTTTACGAAACAGCGTATCTTATCTCCAATATTACCCATAATCTTCCCATAAGCGAGATACGAGAAGGTGTCATATCTCCAATCAAGTCTTATTTCCTGATATTTGCTCGAAATTGTTATGATGCTTGATGATATCTTCTCGATTACTAATTCGCTAATTGGTTCTTACATTTGTGTTTTAGGATAAAATTTTTTTATTAAGAAAAACTTTTCCTCATTTTGCATTCATTTTCCTCCCTACTAAACATTTTTCATTTCCATCATTATAAAATTAATGATTTGAGATTTACAGTGCAGACTCTCCACTATAAAAAAGAATTGAACCATATCCTTCCAAATTAATGTTAATATTTCCTCCGAGTTCTTTGAATAACAATCTCACAACAATAAGCTACCTCAGTTCTCTCTTGAACTGCTGCAGTTCCTCCTGCAATGACTTTATTTTTCTTTGACTTTTGCGCTAATCTTCTCTCTTGTAATTTTGACGTCCTTCTTATCTTTGTTCTACTTCTCTCTTCTGCTAGTTTTCACTGCTTTTTAGTTCATGATTTCATTTCCATTGAGTTTTTTGACCGTTATATTTATTCGCGACTGAAAGAATCCTCTCGGACATATCTTTCTCTGATGACCTTTGTAAACCAAATATGACTCAGCTTTCTACAGCTTTTCCCACTGTTACGTTGTTTTCTTAAAAACAGATTTCTGTTTTGAGCCAACGCATTTATACAAGGAATTTTTTCTCACGAAAATTTCAAAATCCTATCTTGTCCATAGTCCACAAGTCTACATTCTATCTTCATCAGCAGATTAGTTTTTCTGCATTTGTGTCCTTCTCTTCCATCACCGAGAATTCGAAACATAGTGATTTTTTTCTTTTCTATGTTTCTGTCTTAGTCAACTAGTGCTAACTTCATATACATTATTATTTACGCAAGCGTTATCCATATAAATGTTGATACTTTCAACAGTGCAAGCAGAAAAGATTTATGTTTATTTATTTTCCCACAGCGCACATATCGTTATAATGAATAAGTAATAGTGACATCAGTTACGGTGATCGAATTATTTATTGGGTAAATCTATTTTTTTAGGCATAAAATAGGAGTATGAAATAACCCGTAGAGGTTGTGGGTTAAACATACATTTTTAGAAAAAATTGAGTAGTTTTAGGCGTGATGTGCTGAAAATCGAATTTAATGAATAATTGATAGTAGCACTTTTCCACTTGATAAAATTTATTTTACGACCGGTTTTCGACATCATCATCAGGTAACAAAATGGAGTTGTGAGCCGTTTAATGCGTGTGCCGTCTTATGTAGATGCCGCCGGAATAAGAAATGTATATAAGACGCCACACAACTTCATTTTGTTACCTCATGAAGATGTACTACATCAAAATCCGGTCGTATAATAAATTTTATCCAATGGGACAGGATTTCTATCGGTTATTCATAAATATTTAGCCTTTTTCTCAATGACAACGAGCTAAAATGAAATGGGCTTACGAAATAGGTTTGGCCACTTTTGTGATAATGTTTACAAAAGGTTGGCGCAATCATAGATTCTATATTTTGAAAAATTTGATTAGATTTGAAGTCCAAATTTATGTGCATTTTGTAAATGTATATCGAGGCCTACTTCCAACCTTACTCGTCAATTGCGTTTTCTTCCAGCTCTAAAAATGTTTCCGAGGAAATATGATAGCTTGAGAACCCTTTAAATCCCTCGCGTTGCGCCTGCTGAAGCCTTCTGATGCCGGCGGGGCGCGTGTGTGTGTGCGCATGGCTCACAGCCATCCATGTAAACGGCGCGGTCTTATTTACAACTACCATTGCCACTATCGCTAAGGCCATTCACTGGTATATAGTACCACTCGATGAAGAGTTTCCGCGACAAAGTCAAATAGCACATTGGTAAAGCGATTGTGGCACTATCACAGATGTCAGCTTAAAAAACCAATTTAACTTTATTTCACAGTTCATGTTTCTGTGAGAATTAGAATGATTGGTCCCAGATATTTTTTCATCGGATATGATATCACAAAAACCTGTCATGAAGGTCGAAATCTCATGTTATGAAAGGAACAATTCGAAGAACGGATTATATGAATGGTGGTGATATAAAGTTCAGATATTGCAAAACAAATTGGGGATAGTCTAACAAACTGTTTATTTCCAATGTTTCTAAAATTTGGAAGGTGCTATTACCACGATTATTTGACGTGAATTTGCATAATATCATACCAAAAAGTTATAATTAAAATGTAATTCGTCGTTGTATCTCATTAGTGAGTGTCGTGCTAATATTTTCACTCATTCATCTCTCGCCGATCCTGGCAACGTATTCATTAGCGCACGAGACTGGAAGTAAATAAATGGTTTGCATAAACCTCTACAGGCTAATGAATCACTAAATTAAGTCTAATTTTCTTTAAATAAAACTCATCTACTCTTATGTGTCATTTTCTTGCAATTTTTTTAACATGATAAAAACTAACTGATCCAATCCGATACATTTTAAAAACTTATATTTTTTATTCACACTATGATATAATTGCTTTCACATTTTTAATTTTTTTAGAAATTTCCACTGAAATCTCGGTTTTTTTTTACTTAGCAATGCTCATGACTGAAAAAATAAATATATTAGGACATTTCTGAAAAAACTGTCAAATATAATACATTTGTATTACTTATATAGTATTTATTATATCTATGCACTACATATTTATACTTTCTGATGACATCACGATGTTTTCGTATATATGTGTTTAGGGATGATTCCTTTTAACATTTATTTTTAGGCTATCCTTTGTATATCCCCTATTCAGTCGCTAAATCTTTTGATTCACAGTATTAGACAACAGTTCTGGGTTCCAAGAAAGTGTAAATCGAATAAAGTCCCCAAACTCAGAAATTCACCCCTGCGAGAAAGTGGAATTCAGTATTTGTTACGTGCAAGTGCGGCAATAACTAGTGAAATAAAGGCATACGAATCGTATCCTGATATATTTTTGAACATTTTGACCAAAATTAAAAAAAAAGGAAACTGAATCTCACCTCTCCTAACTTGAGTCAATTGTTTTCATTTCGTGCTGCGAGGTCTGAATTACACTTCTCCTGATGATCTCACCCTCCATACACCGCCCGCCTCTTTCATTCCATTCTTATCGCCTCATTTCGACTGCGAGATCCCGCTCGTCATTTGGTTTTCATATCCGACCTCCGCCTTCGCAATCTCCTCGCTTCCGTCTCGCTCTCTCCATCGCAGTAAAACAAAAGAGAAACGGGCAGCGAAGGCGAAGCACACCTGAGACCGGTTTAACAGCCCAAGCCAGATGTAGCCTTCGGCTTCAGACGTCTTTTGCGCGAAATTGGGTGGGAGTAAGAATGGGAGCAGTATGATCACTCATGAGAGAAAAGTTTATGCCAGGTAATCGGGGTTGCAGTCATGTGAAACATTTTTTTCTGGCTTGGATGAATACATGGGTGCATATTCGTCATGCTGTTTGGTGCAGCCTTGGTTACAACATTCGAAAAGGCATACTTTAAGGCACTACAACAATCTTTTTCCCTTCTACTATTTCCTTCCATACCCTATTTTGACAAGATGTTGATGAACTGTTTGATGTCTGATCTGGTATCCAAAGATTTCTATTACTTAACGTATTCCTCTTATTTAGTAACTCATCAATTTCGTTCACTCATAGCAACCTTGAACATATCTTTCCGTGCCTGCTATCCCAGATGTATCTTTGGCATTTTGGCTGTCAACTATTCCATTAACTTTACCAAAACATAATAGGACACACTTCTTCTGTACTTGTCTGTAACAGATGATTCCAATCCACATTATTTTACTAAGCTATCTATCCTTACAATCTCTCGAACTATTGGTAAAAACACACCAACGATAATTCATAGTCACTGCAGTTCGTCGAAATCTATCCATAGCCGGGCATGCCTGAGTTTAATTTCCAAATAGCTAAAAGTGGAGGTATTTTTGTGAACCGCTATTTTGGCCACATGCATACATTCCTATTTCAATGCATTCCTCGTGCTACCTTCCTGTCTTAATTCGCACGCCTATTTATCTGTTCACCTAGGTTAAAGTTGTGAGAATTTTTCTTATATAAGATGATTGGTTATTTAAAGAAGCAAGAATTTCATTGAATAATGTGTACAGGGTTCGTCCGGAAAATAAGTGTACTGACTCCTGGGCTGGGCGCGCTGCTCCAGACGTTCCCAGCACCGCTCTGACGGGCTGCTATTGGAGGGGGGTATGTTGGCAAGCGACGCTGAAAAAGGCAGTCGGCTCTGAGCTGTGGTGTAGTGAGGAGCTCTGTTAACGCGAACCTCCACGCTCGACCCACGTCACGGAACGCGATGCCGAAGTTTTTGGAGCAGCGTTATTCCATCAAATTTGCAGTAAAGCTTGGGTAATCGTCTACCGAAACTGTCGGTATGATTAACCAGGCTTACGGGGAGTCAGCCATGTCCAGAAACATGATCTTTCGGTGGCACAAGATGTTCGTGGAGGGCAGAGAAGAGGTCGACGACGAGTCTTCGAGAGGTTCCCGATGATGCCTTCGCGAGAGCGTTCCAGGAATGGGAACGCCGCTGGAACAAGTGTATCGACTCACAAGGGTCCTATTTTGGGGAATATTAGCTTAAGATATGTAAAAGTGTAATAAATTTTTTTTCCTGAGCTCAGTGCACTTATTTTCCGGACGAACCCTGTATGAGAAGTAATGCTTGTTCGAAAATGAAAGCAGGCTGAGCCGGTGACGGAGATTTTATTGAGTAACCTGTTGCAATATGTGTGATGTAAGGTTGAGAATCGGCTATTGCGAGAAACTTCGGCCTGGCGAATTTATTTTTCTTTGGGGTAAATAATTTCAAAAAAATAGACAAATTAAAGCGTAGGTATTCTTACTTCCATGTCATTTTATTAAAATTCATTGACATAGTTGAATTAGTTTCGTTTGGAATCACGGTCCCATAGAGGTATTTTCCCCATGAAATCAGTTATTTTTCCTTGCGTCGTAAATTAAGTGGCACTAATAAGTTGCAGAAATGAAGCACCATAAAGTGTTGTATCATTAATGTCGTATTATTAATTGAGGTTTACCAATGACAGTGGTGTGTTGCTCATTAATCGAAATCTAATCTCAAAAATTTGCTCATCGAAAAATGCTTAGAACGCCCGAAAAGGTCAGTGCGAGTCACAATTAAAATCGCCTCTAGCTTGGTAATGATCAAAGATTGAGGCCTCGTGTGTGGAAATTATGACAAAATGTGGAACCGAAATTAGAAAATATAATGGAAAAATATAATAATAAATATTTGATCTGCGCAGTTTAGGTGATGCAAATTAAATATTTTCAGCTAAAAACTAAACAATTATTCTTAAAGTATTTATAACGTAATATATATAATTATTATAAAGTATTTATATAACAGAGTTCTCCTTGCGTCAGCTGGAACGTTAAATTTGGGCCCCACGGGTATGTTTCTGTAAGAGTTGGCTGTTGATGAATTATTAATTTGAATGAAGAATAACTTCGAAATTTGCACTGTTTTTTTTTCATTTTTCACGACCATGCTTTTGTTGCAAAGCTAAATCATTGGGTTAAATATAAAAAGTCCTGTGGAAACTGTTAAGTAGGTCTTCCTTCATTTTCTGTGAAAGAATTCCAACAAGTAACGCCTGAGACAGTGTTACGACTTGCATAAAACGCCTGTTAATTTTCAAAACGTTGGATTAATGGACTTCATCCCTCGTCCACTTCCTGAATCATCGTGCCCACCTCCTGTTAACCCAACCATATGCCGCGGATTCCCCATGAATTAAAGTCTGTTATTTGAAACAAATTGCAAGAGTGAGATTTTAGACGACACAGGAGGAGGATATATATTTCGGTGAGAAAGAAGCAAGCCTTCGCGAACAATAGGTGAACAATCAATATTAAAAATAAACAGTGACTTATACTTTTAAACTATTTTATTCAAGCATTCATCATTGAAACAAATATAATATTTCACTGACAATTAAAAAGTTTCTTAATCTAAATTCAAGCATGAACATTGATACGTAACGGAAATGAACGAAGATCAATAATAATTGGGGACCATTTATATTAAATAAATAGAAACTGTAGAAATTTGACATTGCAATAGAGAGTTTAAAAAATTTACTATTGTCGAACATGTTTGACTTTGACAGACGAAATATGAAGGTTAGAAAATCTTCAAAAAATTCCGGTCAAGGCGACTGATTTTAATTCACTGAAATTGCAAATAAATGTAGGATTAAGTGGAGAATCAAAATTATAGGCAATATTAGATTGTAACTAAGATTTTCATTACATCTAACTTTGTTTGCACGGTACATACGTTTGCTCTATCGAAAATTACACAGATGAATATTCGTTAATGCTGATTAAGGGATTACTCAAAAAGATGTTATATTAATATCTTGTTTAAACTATTCGGATTTTAAATAAAAGTAACGCATATTATTCCCTTTCTCATTGCGCATTCAGATTTTTTGTTGGAAGCTAGTTGCACATCGTCCCCTAGGAAGATACACTCCGCATTGAGGTTTATGGAATTTGACATTATAGAGATGCGAGAGAGGTTCAAAATCTGCCTGCGCATCCCGTAGGATATCAAATAGAATAGAAAAGGAGACCTTACCACTCCAAACTGCCTGGATAAAGCAGCTGACGTAGGCATCGCGAATTCCCTTATTTCCAAAGTACCCTGGAAAATCGACCACCTCCATCCTTCTCACACTTCGACGTTCCCAAGGATTCCTTCTGCCTCAACTATGATTACTCTTCTATGAAGGACTTTTGTATCGAATTATCACTATCCAGAGCAAAAAACGTCTTATAACGCCACACACAGGGTGAAGGGTTTATTTTCGCTTAAAATATCTTTTGGAAAATTTTCAGATTTTCAGATTTTCATGTGAAAACACTCGTTCATGCATTGGCGTTTACCGCGAGGAGAGTTTTGATGAGAATCCATCGTGTCTGGTGGCTGCACCATTGTGGCAATGTCACTCACTCCGGAGGGAAAACGTGCTTTTAATCGCACCGCGGGGATGCGAGCATATCTGTCTGCGCGACTGCGCTGAGAAGATATTTCAAGGGATATCAAATGAAATTTTGATTTTTGTCATTCAACTCGATCTACTCGTTGCATCCACACCGCTTTTCCTCAACCAACAGCAAGATAAGTGAAGAACTAACATACAAGTCAAGCTTGAGTAATACTTGGACGTGAAATAAAATTCATAACATTATTTTTCTATAGCTATTCAGTGAATTCGGTCTTAAAATTGTTTTTTCTTTGCAGGAGTACAAATACGATGAACATTTAAAAGATATCATATCTCCACATTTATGTCAAGTATACTATCCTATGAATTCTCCCGGCCTGAGTTAGTCTCTTCGTGATGCATACGTCTACGTAAAAATCCTATCATAAATTAAAAATGTGGTTCACGGTAGTCCAGGGTTAGAGCGTTGAACTACTGACCGGAGGGCAAGCTTCTCTGGACTACTGCAGCTCCACCCAAGCTAAGTGATTTTTGAGGTACCAGATCTTCCTGGGAAACCATAATCGGCACAGGGAAGGGAACTGGCCCCCCTACCCTGATGTGTGAATTTCACTCGGGTGAACTCTGTCTACCAAACCGATCTTCGCGTTAATCAATGTGTTCATAGTTCTTTTTTATTTCTAAAATATGTGTCCGCTTCATTACACATAATGCATTTAAAAAAAAGGTTTATTAATGGGGAAATCTTCTATGGTAATTTTCAAACTCGCGTAAATGTATTTAAAAGCGTTATCGCAAGGCCTCTTATGCAGTCACGTTTTCATGCAATTATCTAAATATAGCAAATACAACACGGAACACAATCTTTAACAACAAATTATGCATCTTAAATTAAGCTTTGTGAACGTGATAAGTCGAGTTTTTTTGTAAATTTTAATGAAGGTGAATGTAATCAAAAACGTATGTACATAATGAAATTTAATGTAACGAATCAGTAGGCTCAGTACTAGTGAGGTTTAAAGGATTGTGATCTGGCTAGCGGATAGCGAGAAGCGGAAGGAGAAAAATGTGATTCACATTGAGAAATGTTTTCCGGTTGTGAAGCGAAGTTTTCTAGGTGCGTCTACGCCTTCAATTTCTGGGAACAAATTGGTGGAAAGAAGCGTAGTAAACATAGAGAAAGCAAATAATGGAATAGTACTTGTAGAAGTAAAATCAGAACAAACGAGTTATTATCAAGGTCAGCATGCCACCAAACGGTCGTAAGAGGAAGAAGTCCGCAGGATATAAGATAAGATTAAAGACATAATCGCAGACGTTCCAGGACCAAAGCATTTGATGATTATGGAGTACGGAGCGCAACGGTGGGCATAGGAAGAGATGTTATTGAAGTATTCGACTACGGTTGAAGGACGAGAAAAGGCCACCGGGGGAAAGCAATAGAGTCCTGCAGGTGACAGGCATTCATCATCACCAACACTTGTTTTAGACACCATAAAAAGTCGTAAGTAAACTGCATGGAAAATGCCCGTGGAATCAGGAAGATACCATGAACTATATTATGGTTAGGTACAGAATTAGGAGCAGCATGATTAATTTGTATAGTTATCCTGTAGTGGATAGGGACTCAGATCATATTAAGTGTTTTTCAAGAGCAACGTCTGATCCTTGAGGATAAAATGGGGGAGGCAGAAAAGGAAAAGGAATGCAAAGGATCAAACGTCACAAAGGAATGGAACGAGTACCAGATGGCAATGGAAACATTTAACAGTGTAGACAGGAAGACGATTAATGCAGAGGAGAGATTAGAACAACTCCAAGAAAGGATACAGAAATCCACATTTACGAAAATGACAATATATTAAAATCAAGGGATTACAATCATTGATTAGCGTCCTCGAAACCCAGTATGATAGGTATGGGATCAATGTAGAACAACCAAACTTATTAGTTTTTTTAGGAGGAAGAAAGCGAAGTTAAACTTAATCTATGCTAATCGGAATAGTAGCAGGTAAAAATGGCTTTTCCGAAAGAAGAAGCGACGATTTTCGGAGTGTACTAGTAATGTAAGCATAAGGATAATATTTTCTATACTTTATTTCAATGATATTATTCAACAGGCGTGAGGCATGAGCGTTAGAGCAGCAGTGAAAAAAGATTTGATGCGATAAAAATTGGGTGCAAACGAAGAATGATGAAAATGAGATGAAGTGGTGTAGTAACAAATTGAGAAGTACTTAGCGGAGTGGATGAAGAGAAAAGACTTTTAAGGACATAGGAAGGAGATTGAATTAATTGGACATACCCTAAGGTATGATAGTGGGCCTGGAACATTAATTCTTCCATTGCCGTGTACTTACTTTAATTGAAGGAGACATATAAATGAATTTCAGAGGAAGCCCTAGAATTAGCTACGAAAAAGAGGTGATGAAAGGTTTCAGGGAAAATAAATGTGAGAGAATTGAGAGAGTGGCGGGTAACAAGATTCTTTTCGGAGATTCTACTCACCAACCAGTCCTCTGGCCGATCGCTTGGGTGAAACTCATTGTACGTAATGCATCAGTTACGCTTTCGATACAAATTTAGGATATGCCTTATCCTTAGACTGGTGAAAACTTTAGTAGCGTGTCCGGAAATGCTACGTCGGATTATTATTAAACTGAGTACCTACCTGAGTAATTGATGTTCGTAGTTCTAAACCTTTCCATTTTTTAACTTCATTTTTCTCTCTTCAATTATATTTTAAAGATTACTGATAAGATTGCTATGCTTGATCGTAGAGCGAAAATTGGTCGACCTAAATTAATCACATTTATGAGGTGACCTGTGGAGATAGGTATAGCACTAATAGGGTGTAAAAAACAATCTAAAAATATTTGATGAAAGTAACTAAGTAACTAATTGATGAAATACGGGAAAAGATATAGGAGACGCTGTCAAATATTCTGTACGAGCAAGGCGTTAAATAGAGCCTTCGTACAGGCGATAAAATACAGACTAATTAAAGCTGTTCCTCTGTAGGGAAGAGGCCTAAATTTGAATTGTAGCTTAGATACTTTGGCTGCAAGTTACACAAATACTGGTTATTTTGCACCAGCAGAAAAGCTTACTGTGACAAAAAACCACTGACAAATTGCACGACCATTTTCAGAGGTGGAGCAATTTCTTAATCCTATGTTAGTTCTACGGAAGCTTGCCTATCATTTCGCAGCAGTGGATACAATAAGCAGATTTTAACATTGAAAACTAAGACTTAAGAATGTAAAGACCTGACATTATAAATCAATTTTAAGGCTATAACCGTTACAGAATTGAAATATCTTGTTAAGGTAGAAAATTGATAGATATCTGTTTTATTTTTCCGTAACATTCCGGATATACAAATTTTAAAATTTGTATATCCGGGATATTTAAAGAATAATTTTTTTAAGCAACTTCTGGACGTGTATTGGATAAATAAGACCGGCTACACGACTCTGAGCATGACACTACGCCAGTATTTTAAGTAAAAGCCGTCTACCATAGCCATATGATAATGTTTTTAGAGGCGAAGAAGTATACGTATCCCATGTTCCAAATATTGATGAGATGAGTGAATATGTAAAAATCTTCTCAATAAAATTTAAAAAAACTACCACAAAAATTAAATATGTTTTCTAAGATTATTGTGTAATATTATCTACATGCTCTTCACAAGCTTTACTACGGATAAATGTTGGTGAGAGTCCACACAAAAATTAACTTGCACTGTTTTTATAAATAGTCCTATATTTACAAATATTCAAATTCCTTATTTTTTCTAATTTTTAATTTTAATGGTTAACAGCTTTATGGACATTATACTCATTTTGATTTTTACAAAACCAAAATTATTATCGTGAAATTAAGTTTTTTGTAAATAGATTATTTTGCTTCTTTCGCCGAAGAAAAATGATCATGTCTAAAACATTTTCTTACTTCAATGCTCTTCGTCAACTCCTATAAAATGATGAACTGTGAAAGTGAAAACAAGAGGCTATAAATGAGGTCGTTCCGGCCACTGTCCGTCATACGAGGTAGAAGTTCATTGTGAGTCATCACATCTTCGGTCAATGCTATCAGCGGCGGGAGTGCATCCAACAACACCTGCCCCCGATAACCCTGTCCCATGAATGAAATGATTGCCACTCGCTATCAGGCAAGCGCTTCTGAAGCGCAATTCGTCTCTCGCATCGCAATTTCCTCCACTTCATTCATTCCTGCTCTGCTAGGTCGACTAGAGTGATGGGCTTTTGGAGATGTTGATGTAGGTCGGGTGACCGACCGCCGCGAGGTCGAAAGGTCACTCGGGGTGGCACCAGAAAAAGTTCTTAGTGTCTCATGTATCCACGAGCAAGTTATATCCAACTGTCTCAGATAACTGCCTGTTGAATTTTCCATATTAGCGTAATGGAGAGCACGGGAGGAATAAGAAAAGGTAAACTTTCTGAGCGGTGACTTAAGTGGTGGCAGTCGCTTTTCGCTCCTTTATCACATGATAGGCTCCGACAATTTGAGATTGGGCGTTTCAATTCTTAATTACTCTTACGAGCAAGTGTAATTAGGAATCAAGGTTTTAAAAGTTATCTTAGTCTAGTGAAGTCTAAAAACTTGGAAACTAAACTTGCAGCATGCCCGCAGATGCACGGTCCCTTTTTCAGAAAATCTCATCACTTGTGGAGTACAGGTATTCCGCTTCAACAAGCGAATTACTAATTAGCATATTCTACGCTTCCTTGCGTCGTGAATTTGCATGTCAGGTGTATTCTTCCAGCGTCATCCAATGTTTATTTATCTACTTTCATAATATAGAGGTTTGTCCTTATATCGAAAAAGTTTTTAAAAGTCTTGATGAGAAAATATTCCGGTATTTCTCGTAAGGGTTCGAAAAAATTGGGAATTTCAGTTAAAAAAAAAGTAATTGATAACGTACGGCCACAATTGTTTCTCATTGTTACAATAAATAGTTTACACAAATATTCTTTGAGATATTTTTTTTAAATAGTAATTTTCTCAGCTAGCAGCAATTTCTAAAATCCTATAAATAATTCAATCAGTGAATTCACAGTTTTTCTGTCAGCGGGCATTAATAGATATTTAATATATATTTGTTTAAAGAAATGTGTTAAAAGTGGGCAGTTTGAAAAATGGTTGCATAAATTTAATACATACAGATATATGATTTTAATATTACATTTATATTTTCCATGCATTACATACGTGTATACATTTTAAACAAATATACATTTATCGTATACATTTGTTAACATTAAAAAATATTTTTTCATTACAAGGGATTGGCTCGAATATTTCTATGGGTCGACTATTTCATTTCATAAATGTTTTGTATAGAAATGCAAATTTTTAATATTACGAGTTCTTGTAGTTGTTCACGAACGACATTTCATGTTTCATATGCCCTTATGGTCATTTCTGGCAATAAAGTTAGGTTTTCCCACGTTCTTCCTTAATTCTCCCCAAGCTTTCTTCCATTAAGAAACTTAAGCATTCCACTGAATCTGCATATTTTTCTCTTAATTTTTACATATTCCAAGCCGATTTTACATTTTTCTCACACTCACCGTTCTCCTGTACTTCCTTATTACAAATCCGAAAGCATTTCTGTGTATCTCCACCAGTTTTGAAATAAGACCTTCTTTATTTCGGTCCAACAATTGCGATGGAATAATTTAGTGTGCAATGACGAAACATTCAGGCAGAAATAGTGCAAAATAATATTTAAAGGACAGTCCTTCCATCAATTGGTAAAGTAACTTAAGTGATTGTTAGCCGTATTAATACCAACGAATTAATAGCAAGCGGAACACCTGACATAGTTTCATAAAGATATCTTCCAGCACGTACTCTAGAGGGTAGCATCACCGGCATCGCCCATGCATAATGGAGCTTATTCGCTTTTGGGCACGGCAATGTATTACTCGCGGGAAAAACACAGTCGCGCTAATGTTTAACGGCTACAACACCTGTGCGCCACATGCTATGGCCGGGGTAAAAAGCCATTATGACACCGTGTGGTGTTATTTAGTGGAGAGAAACGTATTTTTTAATGCAACTGGGTCACAGCGAGAAACTGCAGGTAGCAGGAGTTTGGCGACTGGTTTGGATCCAGCATTTAAAAATGGGGGAAAGTATTTATTTTTAAAGGAATAATTTAAAAACCGCATGCATTGCATTCGTAACAATTTGTCCCTTTAATATCATCATCTTTGCTCAGTCATTCTCTTCTCTGTAAGCACTTTGTCGTTCCTTGAGAAGCACCGAAGCTAGTCGGAACATTTTAATTCGGCTTCGCGGAGGTGTGGATTAATGTCAAATCATTAGTAATAGTTCATAAATTCAGGGTAGTCATGAACGGTCTCCTTAGGAATCTATTGGTCAAAAAAGGTAATAAGATACCTGCAAAAATAATTTTTTATATTATAAAATGAATAAGAGGTTAAGAATTAACTTTTTGAGCTCTTTATTATGGAAAAATGAGGTAGGAAAATCTAAAAAAATTGTTTTATTTATAGAAACTTTGGCAATGTGGATCCATATGAATTCTGTATTATCGTATTTATTTATAATGGGTCAAATGACTGCTTAAATGTTCTATTAACTTTATTTTAAAATATATGATTCCCAAATTTAAAATTAATACACTTTTTATTTCCTTTTTAGGCATAGGAACAGTAATTTTAGATTCGGTGTGGCCAGTAAAAATGAATTACTGTATTCTGTAAGTTATTTGATCAACTGTATTTGATTTTATATTCTTATTCCACTTCATACAGTGACGAGCCATGGGTTTGCTTGTTTCATTAATACTAAAATACACATACTGAGAGCAAATCAGTTACGAAAAGTAGGCGGTGGTATTTCCAGTACAAACCCAGGATATTCGTAGTTTTATTTCTTTACATGCGGTGCTGTTTAGCTGTTGGTCCTATTTGTTTCTTACAAATAAACAGTCTCTTTAACTACTATGTGTTATGTATCATTCGGTCTATTCTCGCGTTATATTTAAACGATTCACTTAATCTCATCGTTAGCTTACGTTTCCATGAGGTAGTTAGATAACATAAAGATAGGAAATGGAATGTCGACAGGAACGGTGGTGAAACTTGAGCTGATATTGTTTTTGAATGCCTAAGGGTCACTTTAAGGGTTAATTAACATAAGAAAGGTTGTTCGATGAAACATATCGCGATTTGGTAGTTCTCTCTTTTTGGATTGATTATGGACCAAAACTGGATTCCAGTTATCACGAATCTCGTCAGCTACACCATCAATGTCGTCCTGATAATTTACGCCGTGGGAGGAAGCTGGAGTCTCGGCGTACCATCACAAGGGTGACATTTCCACAGTTTCCAGGAACTTAAAGCATAGACTGCTTTCGGGGAGAGGCAATCATGGGCCACTTCTTGGAGACTCGTCTCAAAGAGACAAAGTGGCCGACAGCGCCGTGCACGAGGCCAAAGAACACTTAAAGAGTCCCTCCTCTGGGAGAGGCCGTAGTACAGGACCTTCCAGGAAAGTGCGTGAGGATCCGGTTCATGGCAGGCCAGTCCGCTTTGTCCTAGGTCCTAAGGGCTGCCGGGTGTCGGCTCCGAGAATAATGAAAGGCAGAGGAGCGAGCGAGCACTCGCGCAACTCATGATCAGAGACGACAATGCCCGGAAACGGGAGAGAGGCCAAAAGAGGATAGATGAAGATTTCACGTTGTCAGGTTACGAGTGGCTTCACTGCTCAAGATCAAGTCTGTAAAAAAAATGTTCAGCAAAAAACACCACCAGCTGGCGTAACAGTACTGACCTCTGTGGTCGAGGACTAAAAAGAATGCTTGGGGGCGTGGGACCACGAGTTGCATGTCCATGTGGTGGTGGAGTTGACCCTTCTTATTTTTCAGTCCTGCATATCCTGTCTTGTTTTGGTGGAGACCTGTCGTATAAATGGTTGTAGTTTATTTTTATTCCTATTTTTTGCATAACCTAGTACCTAGTTTGCAAGGTCAATTGACCCTTGTTTCGAATTAAGTATTCCTCCAGCGTGTATACAAATCAGCGCGTTATTTGATATTTTTTCATGGAATATTTTTCCCTTGCCGTCCTATGTCCCCCCTTATCGCTCAGCCTTCCCACCTGCTACTCGCACCCCCTGCCACACACCATTTTGCACGGTCGCGGTGTATTTATATCGCTGTCGAAAGAATGGAAAGATCAATAATGCTAGCTAAGACCATCCAGAGTACGTCCAGAGAACTCCTCTCATTTTGAAAGAAGAACCTAGACTTCGGCTCTGGGCTGATGACCAAGTCCGCGGCAAGGATGGAAAGGTGTTGCCAAATTTGGACAAAGCCCGCGATCCTACCGGTAAAGACGAAGGGAAGCCCGGCACTTAATCACAAAGCGGTGGTGTTACCAATCCTTGCGAATTGGCGTAAAATAAAAAAATTGCTAGTAATAACTCCTCGTAGGTCATAAAAGAAGAGAACTGGCGGAACCAAAACAAAGGCTTTATAGGCAATCATAGACGAATATATAGTCCGGCGCCTATATCAAAACAACATCTAAGCACCATCACCACAAAGCAGCCAATCCTTTTTAAATTTCAGTTACATTGCGGATTTCTTTATTCAATTGATTTGACAAATTATTTAGCTATTGGAGCTTAGACTAAATTCGTTGAGTATTCTTGAGCGTATATACTATTAATGCCACAAACAGTATCACAAATCTATCTTTACAGAGAGTTAAATATTTGTATTTATCTCATTTTTAAAACCACATGATAGTCAGTTGTGAACGTGATCCAGTTTTACTGATGATAAATTATTCGTTATGACACGGCAATGTCCGGTGTAGAAGGAAAAATATATGTCATAAATTTGATTAAACTGAATGTTGGAATAAGAACGTACATTTTCTGTTCTTCATGTGGTAACCGATCCCAATTAACTATTTTTGGGGTTGATACATTTCTGTGGATTCCCCAGACTATGAAATATTTGGTACGAGGAAAATGCAAGCAAATAATATTTCCGAATGATAATTCCTTACAGTAATCAAACCTATGGAAACTTTTCTTATCGGAATATAATGGAATACTCCTGAGGGACAGAGAATAAATTATAATGAATTGTGGAGGGATTCGAATTTCTCATGGCTTCTCTGTGGTGAGTTAAAAATAACGGCAAGACTCACGTCGGAAGGGATAATATTTCTGCTCTGCCGTTTCCGACGTGATTCTTTGCCGTTTTACCAAACGCGTTCACGGAATGGAAAAACACTTTTTTTTCACTAGACAGGGTCGACCACACTTAAATTGTCCCGGGTTGAAGATAAATTGTGGAAGATTGACTTTTATAATATCAATAACATTTGATATATCACAGAACTTATCTCCATAAATTCATCATACCAAAACCTTATGCCATTCCATTGCATAGTTTAAGGTTTGTACTTATTTATGTCCCAGCTTGACGTAGATGTCATGCAAGGTACTCATAATAGTCAAAGCACCTTCTTCTATCATTAATTAAAATTATCAAGGCTTTTAATTCTCGTAAATAGGCAATTCATGATTTTCAGAGTAACAATTTAGTTCAAGAAGTTCATTTAGAGTTTCAACATTATGATATTTACGCCTGAGTCATAATAAGAAATTTGTATTTTTATTTAAAATTCAAAATTATAGGCGTTAATTAATGGCGATTACTCCAGGAATACGAAATGTGTAGTATAGCAGAAAAAAATGCCCTTTTTTACATTTTTCTCGGGCACATTGCAAATAAACCCAAGCAAGTTAATAGAATTAGAAATTGATTAATTTCCTTAAAATTAATCTTACCACTCATTATATTTTAAGGTGTTCTCTCATTAAAAAGGAAATTTTAGACGGTCTCTTACGTCTATTAACTTCTATTTAACAAGATAATTTTCTTCCCTACTATCTAAATACACCCCTCGCCACACCCACTCACGACGAGTCGTAGGCATGGCTTGTATGATGTATATTATTTCACCTATTTGTCCTACATTATGTTACCCATTGTTTCTTCATAAAGTATGTGATTCTTTATGCTCCTTAAAATCATATTTTCCGTCTTACCGCATTGTACGGTGATTTTCTGCATATTGACGCTTTTATTGCCTTTTCATTAAATCTTAACTTAGTGTACCTGCCATATTATTTTGGCAAAAGCCTCCTTTGTGCACGCAATCTTTTTCCAAGTATCCCAAATGAAATGACTTCTTTTTTTTTAAATACTGCACACATACCACATTCCTGCACCATCTGACCTAATTGCAGATGAGAATTATCATTACCTAAAGAAACCGTAGCCAATTCTGCCCGAGGCCATTACTCGTTCACAAACCGTGATCCCCTTAACTTCTCGCCCTATTCCACTGATTTTCACAGAGTTAACATTATCATGCGTTTTTTTATTGTTAGTTATCACCTTTTTTCGCCCCATTTAAACCCAGTTATCACCAATGATTTAGCGTTATTATCATTATTATTATAATTATTGTATTTCATTGCTTTGTCTTGAATTGACGAAGACTAATCGAATGCTCAGCAATTCATTTCTTTTTTCTGTTAAACAACAAAACCAGGCCCCAGGCAATGCTGGAAGCCCTTCTTTACCTCCGTACACTTCTTTCCTCGCTTCACTCCGCATAATATCCCAATCCTATTCCTGCCCCTCCCTCGTTTGCTTAACATTCTTCCCTCTATCACAATCTTCAACATTGCATTGTCAATCAATATATTAGCTTTCATTTTCCCTGTCTGTCTATTACAGGGTGCGGCGCCATGACTACCCTCTTTGAAAGCGTTTTGCGTTTGGAAGAAGGAAGCTATGTTGCCGCACCCTGCATTTCTCTCAACAATCCCTTCTCTTCCCCCACAACACCCAGCACTTCCTCATCTGCTTTTATTTACTTCCACTTCACCTTCTCCATCCGTATTCTCACTCACATTAATACTCACCGAAATTATCTCAAAAGCCTCCAATCTACGCCTATCATACTGCCTCAATGACCACGTTCGGCGCCTAACATAACAACGCACCTTATCAAAGTAAGACGGTCCTTTTCTTAACATCATTCCTCAACGCTCTTATAACCAATTCCCTAATCTTTGTGAAAGCTTCCTTGGCTAACGTAATTCTTCTCCTTATGTCCCTTTTATTGTGAAGTGATATATCTTTACCAAGAAATAATGAGCTCCACGGCCTCTCAGTTAAACAAGAATGGGGAAAAACTCCAATGGCCGTAATAATTACGGCCATTGGAGATTTTTTCCCATTCTTATTTGATATATCTTTAGTATTCACTTCAATGTATAGCAGAAGAAGCATATTCTGTGGTAATTGAAGTTCTGTTTCATTAATATGCCTTTTTATTTAAGTTTGTTTTTTTTTGCTCCCCGCATTAAAATGGAATATTGACGGATGATGGATGACGGATATTCCTCTCAAAGACTTCCACAAACACAATGTGTGAAAGGTAGGCGTTATTCAATCAATAGACCCTAAAGTGAATATTTAGGAAGAATTTTGAAAATGACATTTGGTGATACAATTAAAGGGAACATCAAGTACCGGTACGCAATTAAGCAGAAAACAAATTGAAGTCAAGTTGACATCGAAAAATGTCATTTTAGAAAGATGCCTTATTCCAATTAATTAGCCGCAGCTTTTAAATTTTAATTATAATATCCATCGGCCAATTTTGCAATTTTTGCCGCGTTTCCTTTAAAAAGTCAATCTTCAGAACTGTGGACTTACTGCCCAAGGATTGTAGCAAATATCCCAGCCCCGAATGTATTTTAAACCTAAATGCAACTCTATGGTCGTGCGTATTCTGACACTATTTTTACGATGACAAAGAGACGTCCCACTCGAGGGAAGGCAATAACGAGACCGGTACCCGGGAAGTGTTCCAGTATCAGCAAATTGGATTGGATAGGAGGCGAGGGGAAAGGAGCAAAGGAAGAGGGCCGAACTGTTGGAGCGAGGGCTGGGGCAAGCTTTGGGGTCTCACGAGTGGAGAGGATGGGGAAAGAAAAACATACATCGTTTGTATAAGAAGTGTCGGCAAAAGTTTCGGAAAACTGAATTTATTTCAGATATTGCTACAATGCCTCAAAAATCTTCAAAGTACATCCCTTGAGAGTCAACACACTTTTGCAAGAGCGGCTTTTTCATGACTCGAAGGCTCCCTCGTAGGCAGATCCCGGAAAGTCCTTAAGGGTAAGCGTCCAAGCTTCTTTGACAATACTTAGGGTCTTATAGTGGTGTACTTTGAGGGAGGATTTCACTTTTTGGAATGGAAAATAGCCTGCCAGTGCCAATTAGGGACTTTAAGGGGGTTGGACAAACGTCGCGATGCCGTTTTTCGTCAGGTAGTCTGTTACCTTGGATCCTCAAGCCCTCCAATCATTCAGAAAGATTTAAGTGCAGATGTTTCGTATCGCCAAATTTTCAGTGATAATGGTGTACACTGTCATCTTACCAACGCTAATGCGATGAACGACCTTGCTCACCCTTAGCCGATGGTCTTAACTGTGCATTTCACGCACAAGGTTGGAAAACAATTGTTTCTGGTACTTTTTATGCAAAAGTTTTAATTTCTATGTTTCTATATTTGTTATTTTATTACTTATGAATATTCTCAATAGAATCTTACCAAGTGGTAATTGAAGATTTTGGTGGCAAAGTCGTGACAAAATACAAAACATAAAGCATACAAAAGGAAAGAGACGGAGTGGGTCTGCGGCATCAGTAAAATGGTAAAGGAGTCGACGAAATAGTGATGCCGACGATTGAAATATATGGATGGATGGATTCATAATAGCTTCCTAATAGGGAGAGAGGCTATCATTGCCTCTCTCTCTATTGGAAATATTTATGCTTCAGAAGACCCATGCGTTTTAATAATGAAATCCCGAGGATATCTAGTTCATCCGATTCATATTACACACTCACCCGTTTTCTCAAATAGAATGAGAATTAATTCGTCCACAGAGTGATACCAGTTACCTACTCTTGTAACTAATTTACCGGATAATATAGATATATATTCAAACCTCCTGGCACGTAAGAATATTAAACTCCTTGTTTTCGCCTCGAACCATAATATACAAAGTCTCAAAATCCTATTTCCTATTCTACAAAACTTCCTCTCACTTCATTCCCTTCATCACTTATCAACAATTTTTCATGATATCAAATCTTCGCCGTTTCGTTGCAACTCTGTACAACCTGTATTGGCTTCTTCGGATTTATTCACAAATTCTCTCCCACCCTGCCAATTCTGGAATTTAATCTGCTTGCCTTCCGTTCCAAATATTTCACTTTTACCCACACCCAGATTGCATAAGTGCTCAACTTATGCTTACCTTTTTATCTTGTCGAGCAAATTTTTGAAATTTAAAATACTCGGCAACATGCTTTAAGTGTTCTCTTGTCTTTTCCTTGCTTACTTTCTCTTTCTATTTTCTCATAATAAATGCCTCTTTGTCTAACGCAAACCATCTCTAAATGTCATAAATGCTCTAAAAATTTCTTAAGTACAAAACTGTACCTCTTATCTTTGCTTATAATCCCTTTCTTTTGATTTTATCTCATTCTTCCAAATTTCTAAGAGCCTTATCTCATTGCTGTTCTTTCAATCAATTTTTTTAAATATCTATCAGATTGATTTTCAACACATCACACCAATATTCTGTTCAATTATTATATGCGATGTTATTGTTATAGACTATCATCCAAGTAGGTTTTGGATAGATACAGGAGGGAAATCAGTACATTTTTAGCCTCTTATAAGAGGACACTACCTGACACCCCTCAGTAAAATTCACGCTCCTAAATCCTTTATACTTCAACTTCCTTGATTGCGTGCAAAATTCCCATCCGTTTGATTCTCTTCCAACTGGCGAACGTTCTCCGCTCTTTCACAGTATTCAGTATTTCATTCCATATCAAAGTTTTTTTCATCCACCTTTCCTGATTCCTTTGGATTTCTCTCAACCGACCTCTCCCCTCCCTCACCATGTCTAGTACTTCACACGCTTTATTCTCCGTTCATTTTATATCATCCATTCTTCTAAAAAGCCACATCTCAAAGCCCTCCAATCCACGCCCACCATCTTCCTTCACCGAAGCTTCCCGCGCCTTACAAAACCACTCTCCATAACAAAGTTTTCGCGAGTTTTTTTCTTAACATTCTTACGCTACGTCCCTGTCATAAATTCTCTCCTTGTATAAGCTCCTTTGCCAAACCTTTTTCTTTTCCTTACTCCCCTGCTACCTTGTCTTTCTTGGGAAGGAAAAATGCCTAGATAGGAGAACTGTACCACCTGGGCAAATTTTGGGTCTCCTATTTCTCGAAAATATCATATTCTTGGTTTTAACTGAATGGGTTCCATTCCCTACCAATCACAATGGTTTTCTAATGTGTCCTACCGATGATTGAAGCTACTTAACTGATTGGAAAGCTGAAGCTTGATCATTAGCATACCTAATTGATATTATAACTTCTCCACCGACTATAATTTTTATATTCAGTCCGCTTGTAGCTTAATTACTATTTCCTCTTCATGCATGTTGAAAAGCATGGGTGGCAAAGGGCATCCATGCCTAACACTGCCCTCGGCCTCTTGGGTTCCAGCTCTCCATCCGCCACTCTCCAAAATGGAGTCTGATACTTGTGCAAGTTGCGGTTTAGTCGCCTATCGCACCAGTACATTTCCTTTTTTATTGATTTAACCACTTTATCAGGGTGAGATTGAGACTTTAGAAATTAGGACCTAGAATAATATTTATAATGTAAATATGTCAAAATCAATGAATGTATATGAATATTTGCTTGGTTGCTACTAGAAATTGGAAAATCTTCAAGGACGTCATAAGAGAAATTATGAAGAGGAACTCAAAAATTAAATTCAACCCTTCAGCAGCATGGATAACAATTACACAAATATAATATCAACTCCAAAGGATGAGTGCTTTAAAATGTTAAATATAAAACCTATACCTGCTATTTTATATTTTTTCAATTAATCTCTGCAAATGGTTCTTTGAGACATCTATCGGAACTTTCAGATTGGAAACGGTTTTCAATATCATAAATTTTGGCCGCGTGATACCTGTATCTGCATAATAACCGGTCATGGTTTGGCGTGCCTGGGAGAAATAGTGATTAAAATTCAATTTCATGGATAAATTTATCAAGGCCTTCTTTGAACTTTTTAATAGCGTCAAGGGAATAAATAAATGATTACCAAAACCTTCTTATTCTCCATCAAAATTATTGCCGCTACCAAATAGGGACCCGGATTCTGAAATGTTTCTTAGTTTTAAGCCGTGTTGTAGTCTTATTGCACTCAAATTGGAGTAATACATTGGTTAAGTGTGAGTATATTTCTAACTAGAAAGTCTTGCAGTGTCCAGTTTGGTCAGTTGTGCTGATGTACAGAAATGTCTCCTTACTGGCTGCATGAGAGAGAGAACTTAGCTCAGATGTTAGACAATATAGTGTTTGAGATAGATAACATTTACAAAGTTTACCCTTAAACTTCAAACTATCAGTTCGTGGAAATGTTACAAAAGGAGATCTCGGTATCTTAATGGAGGTAGATTTATGACACGAGGGGAATTAGAAAAGTTTGCGAAATGGAATAGAAATAAACGACTTCAAAATTTACGACCTTAATGGAACTTTTTTTTATTTTCCAATGAAATCTCCCTCTACTCTTATGTACTTGGTCCAGCGATGTTCCAATATCTTGATGCCATCTTGAAAATTAGATTCATTCAGGCCTGAAAAGTATGCTTCGGCTGTTGGTTCTTAGAGTCAAATAGAATCTTCGCCCACTGAGGAAATATTTGAGCTTAGGGAAGAGATGGAAATCTGATGGACCCAAATCAGGCGGATGAGGTGATCGTGGCAATGATTCGTATCTCAGTCTACGTATTTTTGCCATGGTAACGGCACTTGTGCGTTGGCGTGCATTATCTTGATGAAAGATGAATTTTATCCTTGCCAAGCCTGGTCTTTTTTCGTGTATCTTTTGCTGTAATTGGTCGAGGGGATTAGCGTAGTATTGTCCAGTAATTTATTTACCAGTGTGAAGATAATCTATCAGCAGATTCCCTTTTGCTTCCCAGAAAACTAAAGCCATCACCTTTACGGCCGACCATATTGCCGTTGCTTTTCCCCTGCTTTAGCTACTGTTTTGCCTCTGGGTTATGGTAGCGGACCCAAGTTTCATCCGCGGCCACAAAACGGCGAATAAAATCTTGTTGGTTGGGCATGAAACGGATCAAACATTGCTTTGAAATTTCCAATCTGATGCACTTGTGATCCTGCGCCGAGAGTCTATCTTTAGCCCAATTCCTCTGTTAATATGTGTTATGCCCATTCAGATGACATCCCAACAGCTTCAGCAATTTCTCAAACTTTCAGTCGGCAATCCTTCATGATCATTTTTCGCCCTTTTCCAATAATTTCTGGGCTTGTGGCACATTTCGGCCGACTACTACGTGGACAATCGTCTAACCTAAAATCCCAAACAAACTTAAACTCTCTCGCCCACCTAACAGCAGTTGATTATGCAGGAGCAGTGCCCCCCAGGGTGTCCTGAGATTCGGCCTGAAATTCTTCTACTTTTATTCTTTTCTTATCTGGCACAAATTAGATAGCTGTTGAGGAATGATAAGTTCTTCGCCTAAACTACAGTCATCCTTATTTTTGCTGTAGTATTCAAAAAAATCTTTTATAGGACGTATTACTCTGATATGTGCAATTCAGCGGTTTGTTGTGGGCTCTTTGAAGAGGACCGGGGAAAGCAACTGAGGTGGAGGGATAAATCTTTTAACGATGACCAATATTTTTCATGCCAAATATTTCTATAAGAATTTATTTAGTTGCATTCATCCTTTTCATGTCCTTCGGACGGCTTCATAACTGACAGATCGATATACAATTTGTTTTATGGAGTAGTAATGGGGAAAATCAATGTCAAAATTTTCTGCTCATGCATGAATAAAATTATACCGTTTTATATAACATTATCTGATTACTTTTTTTTCACTTTTGAACTTTTTGAAATGAAAATTTAGTAAATTAAAAATTTAGATTTAAAGCATTAAAACGCTATTTTATCAAACCTGTGGAAATCTGGTGAATTCACTTGTTGCTTGCACAATTGGAGAATAAAGAACGTTTAGGGTAGGCGAAAATTAATTGGTTTTTTAATGAAATAAGGGAGGTGTTTGATTTCATATTCCGTTTAAAATAAAACCTCTACGAAAATTGCCCTGTTGCATTTTTTAAAATTAAACTGTATCATCGTAAAATTAAGTGTACTGATGGCTCCAATGAGTTAATTGATAAATAATGTAGACTTTTGTTTGGCTGACATCAAATGCCCGTGTGTATAAACGTAAGGAAAACTGACTATTTGCTTCCTTTATTCCAGTTGTACTCACGGATAAATTCAATTTTTCAAATGGTATTAACCCATTTTGCAGCTTTATTTGCCCATCGAAAAATCAGTTTTGACTGATGAATTTTTCCAAACGCAGTAGTAATGTCTTCTCAGTAGCTCTGGCTTAAAAAATATATTCCGATCAGGAGTGATTACATTTCAAATGGCAGAAATAAACGAAAACCAACTATTAATACGATAGGAACATTTTTTATGGAGAAAAAAATGCAAAACTACTGCCAAGGGTGCAGGAATCTGAGCCAAAAATTTTTCCGCACGCATTAATCTTTATATTTTGGAGCCTTCAAAAAGTGCGCTGAAAGTTCTTTCTCCAAGAGATTTACTGGGAAGACTTCGCGATAGAAATTCATTTCATACTGTACCTTTGGTGCATGACTTAAGGGGATCATCTCTATTTATGGCTATGGGCCATGTTTTAAAAACTGTTGATCACCCACCATTAAAAATTTTGATAGGTAAGATTTCAATAATTATTCCCCAATAAATGGCAAAAAATGACGTTTTCCCTGATGCGGTGCAATTAGAGTTAATTATTTTGAATGAATAATTGATCAATTTCTTAATTTAGACGTCAAAACTTGATTTAACATGAATAATTTGCCTGGAAAATATTAAATGACATCCAATCATTTTTCAAATAGCTCGTTATTTGATTCCTAAACCTCTTCTTCCATAGTTTGTATTCGATTTGGTATATTTTTATATCTCCTCGCATCTTCCTAACAGTTCTGCGGAATTTTTTAAGTATGCATATCTTCTTAATTAATATTATTATGACTGGGATTGCGCATGCATGGCTGGTGACCTAACATTCCTCGTCTGATACCCTTGCAGGGTGTAGATTGTGTGGATGTAAACGAAGTGGTTCGGCAACTGTGAGAGGAAGCTCTCGATTGGTGAATCTTGGGCGGTGCGACCGATTGAATTTCAGCCACAACCCGGGGAAGTGAGAATAGCCACTGCGATCAGGTTCGGCGACCTCATGAGACAGCAGTATGACGTACTCGAACCAGATGTTGGCACCTGATGGAAGAAGTTAAAGCGCCCACCTAGTATAATCAGTGCCCAAGATTGTCGCTAACTCCAACTGCAAGGTAGCAGTCCAGAATCGCCCTACTTTACGAAGTTGGCAGGGAGGTCGTGATTGGATTCTGGGCGTCGATTGCTTTAGGTAAGATCTAAATGAGAATCCCATCTGACCGCATCAGTCACTGAACGTACGAAGGAAAAAGACTCTCTTCCACATTTCCGAAAGGATTTTCTCCCGCAGCAGCATAGGATTACTTTAAACTCTACTTCGCAGTCCAAGGATCCAGGCAGAAAGTACGAAAGAGAAATCGCATCGGCATTACAAGGCCTTGTAAATGCATTGGGATGAATCCCACATCCTCACTTCATCAGCGTCTTTAAGGAAATGTGGATGTCGTAGCAGATGACGGATCTCATCGCCGACATACTTGCGGTACCGACAGTGGTCTTAGACGAAGGCGAGGCGACGATGCTTCTGAATTGGTGTAGTGTACGACGGGGTAGAAAACCCCTCGTCTGTTCACTTAGTACTGGAGTCGCTAATGAGCTCAACGTCGGTGTGCCTTTGGGCATACTCAGTTGATATGATAGCCGTGGCGAGGAACGTGGAATCCGTCCAAGCACTCCTGCACGTGGTGAGGCAAGCAGCGAACGCGTGCGACTCCCTCCACCTAGACTCGGGCGGAAGCAGCAATGGAGCTGGAGACGTCATCTTCTACATCCAGAAGATAGAAAATTCCTGATTCTATATTTGGTGTGTGTGATATACCTAGTATTTGTAATATTCTATAATGATTATTTATTTATTGACCTAATTGGACGAGGTTGAGACTTGTAAACCCTTCTTCCACCTAAACCTTACATTACAGGCATTACATTGAAGACAATTGCATACAACCAAGCCCCAGATGGAAGAAAATCCATCTTGGCGGGAATCTAACCCGCGATCTCTTTGTTGGTAGGCGAGGACGTTACCCCACCGGCACTGGGGCCGGCATTTGATATTATTGTCACCTTAGTATTATTCGTATTTAGAATGGCATGGTACACATCTTTGCCCTGAAAAACGAACTATTATTCCTCTCATATACATTACAGTGAAAAAAATATTGGAATTACCTAAAAAACTATGTGGATGTTGAGAACACATAAATATATGGATTGTAGATCCAAGGATATAAATTCTGGTCCGTTGTTGTTTTGAGCGATCAATTTAACGTTGCAGGATCATGGCCAAACGTGTTTTATGGAAACACACATGATAAACGCATGTATAAGGAAGATACTAGAAACGCATGAAATGAACTGCAATGGGAGAAAAATGATTCATCACTGTAAAAGAATTGGAAAACAACCGTGAAAATGAAAAATGGAATAAGAAAATAGTTAGGCAAATATGCAAGGCGCTGGAGGAGAATTCCGAAGAATAAATGGTCAGAGAAGGTGAGAAGCGTGGAAGTATAAAGAAGAGCAGGAGAGGAAAGGATGGAGAACTCAGTGGCATAGAAGAACAGAATGGATCAGACACACCTTGGGGCACAGTGGATTAGTGAGAAACAAAATAGAATGGAAAACTGAAGGGGAGATGTTGCCAAGAAGACCAAGAGATAGGTGAATGTGAGAAAATAAAAAGAAAGTAAAACAGAAAGGCTACCATGGGGTGGCCACACTGAATAGATAAGACTAAGGGGTTACAGTAAACCAATTTATGAATAAGTCCTGATGAAATTGATGCATGTTAAAATTAGCTCAATTAATTTATTAAAGTTTCAGGATAAATATATAAACAAACTATATAACTTTTATATCACCAATTTTAACAAAATTACCAGCCAACAATGTGAAGCTGGGTTTGGCAAAACGCAGGGAAATTTCCTGTTATTTCACCGAAAGTACATTTTTTATTGAGATTATTTTCATTTAAAATCAAGAGTTAACTTTAATAGGCATTATACGATTTTTCTATATACGACACATAAGTTAAAAATGGGATTGCTAATTACACTTACGTATCAACACTATAAAAAAGATTTATTCCCAAAGATTTCGGAAGTTCGAAAAGTATTCCGGATGAAAAATATAGAATATTGGTTAAAATCCATAGAACTGGAAGCCTTACATGGGTTTCTTTTAGTTACATTCCTTATTGAATGCTATTCTACGACAGAATAGTTTAGCAGGCGATCTTTTGGTCATATAATCTTTTTGGAAATAGTTTAATGGTGTCGGCGCCGAAAATACTCGAGTTTCAAAATGAAGGCGACTCGGTCAATATGCCACTGTTTTCAAACTGCTGAGGAAGAGTTGAAGATATATATATATATATATATATATATATATATATATAAGGCCTCTTAATTTTTTCAAGAGTGATTCTTAAATGATAGCTATAAAAGATGGACAAATCATTCTAAATTTGCAAGGGCAAACGTATACCGAGGATAATCAGTTACAAATAATTCAAGAAGTTCTCTCGGGTTTCCCACCGGGTCAGGTTGCAGTACAACGACGTTTCGATGGCTGACTCTGCCATCGTCTTCAGCGTGTAGTTCAGAGCATAAAAAAAGGCCTGGTATTTATACTCTCTGCCGGCATCCAAGTGTTACTGATTTTGAAGCCGTTGTCTCTGTTGAAATTGTTAGTGTCTAGTCGGATTTCAACGGCTTCTTTCACCACGCGATCCCAATAGCCGTTGGCGTGGCATAGCCACTTCGTGCCAGTAAAGTTGATTCTGTGGTCGTTATTATGGCAATGTTCGGTGACCGCAGATTTCGCTGGGTATAATAATCTGATGCACCTCTCGTGTTTCTTTAGGCGTGTTTCTATGGTGCGGCCGGTCTCCCCAATTACTGCTTATTTTCTCGGTATTAAGCCTAAATTTTTCTCTTGTGGCTATTTCATTTGTTCTTTTATCTAAAATTCGCATTAGTACCTCTCATCCAAATATTTTTGACCGATGATTCGACCCTAATTTCTCCTTACATTACATTTAATGTGACGAAAAAACTTTAATTCATATTTACATCACACGGACCCAGGTATTTCATATTTTTTCATTGTACAGTCATTATTTCATCGTTTTTTCGAATTTTCCAAATTTATGTGTGCTCCAGGCAACTATGTATCTTTACTGGCAAAAAATGGGCGCGTATACGCCTATTTAGCCCGGAATCTTTCTCCTAGGTTAACCACCGACCCAACTGTCACACTCTAATCTCTAAATTCGTGTGCGCATGAAAAGCCATTGTGAACGCGTATCCAAGTTTTGCGAGAAGCTTTATTCCAGAGCACTCAGTCGAGGGATGGGTCTTCATGCTCGGGAAGGACAAGGTAAGTCATAGGTAAATTGCCACTGCCAGATACAATCGTGCGGTTTGCGTCGCCAGCTTGCATGGAAGTATGGTCTACGGTCGCAATAAAAATGTCCCCGTCCCGTCCATAGCCCACGGCCCCCAAAAAGAGAAATTTTTTGCGAATAGGCGCCTTTTCTAAAATTTTGCAGCATTACATTTATTGCTAAAACAAAACTACTCGGAGCGTGGATTACATATTTGACGTTCTCCAGAGAGGTGTGTGATCAAATGCAATCTTTGGTGACTTTTGCACTGGTGATTTTTTTATAGATTAATTATTTCATTGCGAATTGCCATTATTTCTTATCCATTATAACTATCCTTCTTATTTTGTGTCACTCGTACTCGGTTCTTATTTCCTTCTAGATCACCAGTTAGTGGTGGATTGTCGATGTTACTTCTAACGATTGCCATATTTCACAAGGTTTGCCAAATCAACAATAGGGTACCTCTTTACTGTTTAGCACACCCCATTATTTTCCCTTATTTATTCCCGTATTGCTCCAATTACTAAGGCAAATAATTTTCCTAATAGAAATATAATACATTCCGAGAAATTATTAGGGTTTCATATATCACGGTATTGTTTTCACACGAATTACTTTCGTGAAACTACTGACTCTTTGTCTCAATAAATATGCTCTTCCGTTAACCCTAATTTACATTCCATCTGAGGAACGATCCCATAGTTATATCAAACGGGCAGAAGACAACTATAAATGTATCATTGATATCAATTTACTTGCGACCTAAAATAATTAATTCTCATCTCAATTTAATATCAAATAAATCTACCAAGCAATCATAATTGAGATAAATACAGGTAATGTCGCTTCTTTTTTTACATGAATTTTCGAAAATTATTCTTTTAAATTATTTACCCTAATTGCAAACATTTTGTTTGCAGCTATAATTTTTTAATGAGAGTTATTACACCTCTTCGCTATGACATAATAGTTATGGAGTTATTACGCCATAGTAATGGCAGGTGATAATATTCATTACACATTCATTCGGAAAGACATTCAAGTGTTTCAGCATTAAATACCGGATTCCTACTCATGGAGTATGTAAAGGTTAATGCACGCCTTCTTTTTTACCAAGCAATCGATGAAAGTTGATTAATTTCAACTAAAAGTGCTCTTTATTTACCAAAGGTAAAATTAAGCGGCAATCAGTAGAACATCATAGAGGGTACTGAGTAATTTGCATCAAAAGGAATTTATAAAGATTGAAATCCTATTTACAAATTGGTTACATGCCTGTGATGCTTTGTGCGCTGAAACATTCATGCACTTAGTGCCTAAATTTACATGTATTCTCAAGAATAAAATAGCTTCCTACAACACTCTTTTTTGCTTGTTAGACTCTTCTGGGTTGGACTGGCTTCAAAAAAAATTACTCTAGTAATCGAAACGTCACAATCAGTTCTTTTCATCGCTATTTCTATCCAGTCTTTAGAGTCCCCTTGGAACCCAAATCAGCTTCTGTTGAAGTGCGTTTATCTAACTATTCTCGTACATCTTTGGTAATATATTATCATTGTTCTTTAGATATCACCAGGAATCTTATTTTTTCTCTTTATTTCCTAAAGTCTTTCTCTTATTTTCCTTATGTTGTGCGAATTCTAATTTCCCCTTTGTAACCCCTTGGAACACCATTTTCTCTATTTGAAAACTGCAACGCTTACCCAGCAGGTGCTATTTATTTACTTTAACAAGCACATTTAAGGGTGGATTCCAAACGGAGACGTAAAATTCGTATCGAAGGCTGTGAGGGGTGAACTCCGATCTCCAATGTGCCCAAACAGAAGAAGAGATGATTTTTTAAGAGAAAAAAATATCAACAAAAAGATAAAATTTAAAAACAAGTCCAGGACCTGATGTAGAGTAGGATGCTGGATTTTGTGTTTTGTTAGGAGTCACAAAATATTTATTTAGTAGCTGTGTCCATCAAAAAACCTACCTTAACCGGTAGATTACCTAGTAATAATAATATTTACATAACCGGGAGTACATTTGGAGAAGAGGTAACGAATGCAGTCGCATTAAAGGTGGGTGTATTAAAGTAATATAATCTCTGATTGTGGAATAGCATTGGTTGGAACGAATGAGTAAACTAAATTCCATACGGAAGGAAGAAGCTTCAGGCAGGTACTTGGCAAATAGGAGAGGAATTAGAACAAATCAAATCATAAACAATGACGGAAAGGCATGGTGGGGAACGGAAGGATCATGGCGAATAGCATTTGTGGATTAGGTACAGCCAAGAAAGCATTATCATCTTTCGATCCATGCGCTGTTTAGAGAATCTAATTTCATTCGTTTTCTCATTAAAGACTTAATTGAAAGGATGTCTGTCATCCAATTGTTCAGAGAAGTAGGCCAATGAAAACCTACAGCAACTACAGTAGAATGCGGACACTGGAGATTAAATGGTCTGACAAAGTGAAAAATGAAGATACATTTTAAAGAATATTGACTGAACACAGTACGAAATACGAATTAAGAACCTTATTGATTGGGAAAACCTAGAGGCGCAATTAGCAGCTTAATAGGAAGTCCGATATAAGGGAATGGAACTTAATGAAAGCTGGCATGTTGGCATATGGTAGGGGACGTCAGGTTACCATCCATTATTTTGATTCTTAATATTCGGTAAGCACAATTTATCCTAAGTTATGTTTACAAGTTTTGTAGCCTTCAATTGTGAAAGAGAAAGATAACCCCAAACCTCGGTCGATTCTGGAGTGTTTTTGTTTTCCTTCTTACTCTGGTCTCGCCTAACAACGTAGCTCTGAGGTTTACTTCATTTCCTTTATGCTAACGTCAAACCCAATTAAACTAGACATTTCAAATCATTTAAGTCGTGCATCTAATCTTCATTGCTCTAGTGTCCCATCAATCTGAAAATACAGTAGTCATGTACCAACTTGCTATTCGCTCATAACGACACTTCACGAAGCATGCATTTTGTCCCTCTGTCCTGTTTCATTCTAAAATCTATTCCTTTTACAGTGAGTCTATAACACCATATTGAACGTGGGGTCTAAACACCGAACTATGACTCCTTTTTTTAAATGTTCCCTTCGAAAGCAAGTAAAGGAGGATTCGTGGAGGAAGAGTTCGTGGGAAAATATAAGGGATTAAGCTTTAGCGAGGGAAGAGTTGAGGACTGCTGTAGGCCATCTTTGGACTTAGAACTGATACTGATTATACCCAGTTGTGGTAATGAAAGGAGGTACTCTACCATTGGAAATTTTTCACGCGCTTTCCTACATCTTGGAGCAAATTTTTCGCTTGTTTCTATTATATTTAAGAATAGCAAATATAAATTACAAGAAACTGAGAGAGATCCCTCAACCGAGTCAACCGCTAATAAGATTTCAATGCAGCAATTTCAGAGAGTAAAAATCATTCGTTTTTGACTGGGATCTCGACCGGGACCGGGATTCCGGTCAAGGCAAATGATTTTTACACTCTGAAATTTGTTGTATAGTAAGTGTACTTTTTGCTCCTTGCAAATGTTTCATATGATACGTTTGGTTATCCAATAGTGAAAATTCCCAATTTAAATTGTCTTGCGTTCGTATTATATTCCGTAATACGCATTAAAGCTAACATTTTTGTGCATCAATGAATGCTGGAAAGTAATGCTGAGAACAAATACAATTTTTATTTTGAAAAACATAGGTAGGTACTTGAAACATTTTTTGAGAAATGAATAAACCCTGGAAATCAGAATACTCCTATTGATGTTCCTATGTTTTCGGTGCGTACAGCCTATTCTTTTGAGTTGATGAGTAAACATATTTTCACGAAAGGTCAATGCAATAAGCTATTTCCAAATTTGATTTACCTTCGAGCACCCAAATGCAAACTCCCGTGACCTCCCATTCAGTGTTCCTTTTCTAGAGCGAATCATCTGTTTCCCCACGCCCAAACACTCGCCCCGAATGCCTACAGCCTCGCCATTAGGACTCCGACTCCATTTAACCCTTAAAATCCATCTTTCCACCTGGAATTAACCTTCAGCCAGCGCCGCAAATCCCTCTCCGCCTCCTTTCCTTTCTCTTCTCACCTCTCCTATTCTCCCTCACTCTCAACCAATAATTCCCTTCTACCCACAATCCATTATGACGACTCCCGGCATCCTTTACCTCCATACACATGTGATACTCGTCCATATATTACGATACACCCAAAGAGGCTGTGGGGCATGGCTTTATGACCTTGGGTGACGCCGGGGTTACAAGGGGTGTGTCGTCAGGCGGAAAGCACCCCCAGTTTTGCATTATAAACACGACAGAATGTTGCCAATAAATCATTTCTCTTCAGTATTTTATTGCAGGCATTGATCAACGGTTAGCTGCACGGTTGGCAATATTATTCCAATTGTATAACAAATAGGGTTGTAAAGGAGTTAAAGTCAAGTTGTGACAGTTTAAGAGGGAAGTGTTTGAAAATATTTTATGCGAAAAATGTTCGATTGAAGTAATAATATAAAAAACTATAATTAGACGTACATTTTTTACACACGTATGTGACGTGCGGATATTTATAACTATGTCTTGATTTTCCATAATTCTGGGAAAAAATCATTCCTGTGTAAGAATAAAACGAGGAGATCTTGTACTGTAAATGCAGTTAATAAATTTCCTGGATATGAAATTTAACCTAATAAAAACATCATTAGAAATTGATTTCGCGTAACGTCAATACTACTATTAGGTTTATAAGTATGTTCATTGTACTCAGTCAGGAAAAAACTCATAACCACGTTTTCAGTAAAACACATTTTTTGTTTAAACAATTGCTATCGGAGTAGTGACTGATGACAAGGACTTGAAAGAGTTGGTTACACGATCAATATAACTTAAATTAACCGATAATTTTAATTGTAATAATCTTTGTGGTTATTGCATGCGGTTTTTTTTTCTTTTCTAAATTACGGGTAGTGTCCTAACACCCCCCGCCACACGCCCTTGCGGCGGCTTGCGGGGTATTAAGTAGATGTAGATGTAGATAATTTGAAAAATTATTCCTTCGATAAGAATTCCCCAATTAGAGCTGCTTTCTCCGTGTGCTTAACTAGATCAACTCAATCACGTTCATACAAATTTCTCATTCTGTACGTACTTCTTACCATTAAACTCGTTGCAATTGTAGGAGGTCCCCTGTAATTACGTTAATTAGTGATTATTATCTCTGGTTATCATTTCATCTTTCGAAATAGCGTCCAGGTTTTGGCCATAATTTTCCTCGGTAAAATTTAAATCCTACTATCGGTAAACCCCGCCCCTCTGTCCTTCTTAAGAAACTGTATGCCAGTGCTATGCAGAACTTGAATCTTATCCTCTGCCTACGTTCAATAAGACGAGATTTTTTTATCTACTTTTATAAGTGGTAAATCTAAACTTCACACTTTCATTGGTTAGAAACCTGAGATTTTCAATAATTAGTCCCGCCCAATCGTTTCAGTGAATGTTCATTAAAATAATTGGACGTTATTCACTATTCACGATGGAATATTCTGTGTATCCTGTCTATTTCCAAATTGAAGCCTTCTATGACGGGTCCCTGATTACTGGAAAAGTATTACAGGTGGATTCTAAACAAGTCAAAACAGCAAGTATCCTTTCTTTATCGGTGTATTTTTTAAACGGCTATTCGTAAGACGATGCAGTTTTTCTTTGCAGATGCCTCGGAATGATTCAAACGACACCAGCAAAATATTTCCTATTGCAATTATTCAATGTCCTGCCGGACGCACTGATACTTTTAGCGAGTATTCTAGGGTTTATTTCCAATTTAAGTTTCTGTGTATATGGTGGTTGCACGGATGGGCAAGTTTTCAAAGTATCACTCTGGAAAGCCTGTAATTTTGTGTAATTTCATTTAAAATCTTTCTTATACAAGCTTAACTGATTTGAGAAACGGTAATTAATTTCTTACAAATTTTCCATAAAAAGATGGGGAAAAATTTTCCCTGACGTAATTATACGTTGCAGCACGCTCGCGCCGCGCAGGCTCGGCGGGGGGTCTGACAATCAACACGCGCCAAGCGCCAATCGCCTGCGAGCCTTCATTCAGGATAGATTGTGTTTTTAGTGGACCATTGTCGAGTGACCCGGTGCTAACGATTAAAAAGCGGTGCGCCATCAATTTTTGTGCTGGGCTGAAGACATCGGGAACAAAAACGTTGGGCGCGATTCTCATTGTGTTTAAGGGTGTGTAACATGTAACAAATTGCAGTTTTTAGGTCGCACAAGCTCTTCGAAGAAGCCTTGGATTGGATGGTCGTCAATAACAGACGACAACGTACAAATGTGTGCTTGAAGTGCTAAATCCAGACCATATGTTGAGTATGTGCATGATTACAGATCGTATTGGCATTGATAAGGTGACAGTAAAAACCGTAATCACTGAAAATTTGGCGATGAAAAAGATCTGCACTAAGCACCCACCCCGACACTCAGTGAAACTAGACACAAGTTCGTAAATATAACCGACTACCTGGCAAAAAACGACATCACGACGATTTCCCAACCCTCTTAAAGTCCTGATATGACAGCAGCAGACTATTTCCTATTCCCTTAAGTGAAATAGTACCTCAAACACCGATCGCCTGCGAGCGTTCGTTCAGGCTTGATTGTGGTTTTAGTAGATCCTTGTCGAATGACTTAGTGCAAGCGAAAAATGCAGCGAACGATTAAATAGCGGTACGCCATCATATTTTGTGTTGGATTGACGAAATCGGGTACGGAAACGTTGAACATAATTTGCCAAGTGTTCAAAGATGAGCACATGACACAAACTGCAGTTTTTAAGTGGCCCAAGCTCTTCAAGGATGGCGGAGAGAGTGTGGAGGACGAGCACCGCGCTGGACGGCCGTTGACATAGAGAACCGACGACAACGTGCATCATGTAACTGAAATGCTGAATTTAGCGTCAGTTAAGTGAGTAAATGATCATAAAGGCTATTGCCATTGATAAGGCAATGACAGTGCACACAATTGTCTCTTAAAATTTGGCAATGCGAAAATTTGCGCTAAACTCGCCCCAAAAGATTGGAGCGTATGAGGCTCCAAGGTAACCGACTACCTGAAGTAAAACGGCATCGTGATTCCCCCTTACAGTCCCGACTTGGCACCAGCAGACTATTTCCTATTGGCAAAAGTGAAATCCCACCATGGAACCTTAAGTGCCGTCGAAGAAGCTTCGCATGAATACCCTTAAAGACCTCCCGGAATCCGCCTACCAGGGAGCCATCGAGTCGTGGAGAAGCCGCCGAGAAAGGTTTGTCGGCGCTTAAGGTATGTTCTATGAAGAATATTGTAGTATTTTAACAATATATGAGATGAATTCGAAACTTCTTATGATACGTCATACAAGTCTTATAGTTTTAGACTTGTTTTATAGTGACATCCATACCAGGTCCCCTATGTTTATCTCCGAAATCAACTCTTGTGAATCATGGAGCACTGAAGATGTTTAGGTTAGATATACGGAAAGAGGTTTACAAACTCATATTGTCTGCATTCGTGATTTTAATGTTTTTTTTCCGATCCCTTTCTTCGCATGTTTACTGCACTAATTGCATGAATATAAGGATGCATGGAAGAAAGTTTCGCAGAAATGTGAGTGGCACCTCTTTCAAGCAACAAAAGTAACAAAAATCACTATATTCTATGAATCATGAGTCACCAGGATTTTAGTACAAATGATTATGTATTCACTTTGGCCACCAAAATGCATTCAACATCAAACTTGGGCTTAAATTAATTTTCAAACTGTTAGCATTAATGTTTGATTAAATGTCTTTATTCGTGTAGAAATTCCACATTTAAATGCTCGCGGGTGTTTTTGTTTCAGGGGTGGCTGAGAGACATTTCTGGGTGGATAAAGTGATAAAGGGTGGAAAGACGAGGGAAGGAATAGTTTAGGTAAAGTGTGAGGCCCCAAAAGAGTTCTCTGGAAGAGTACAAAGTAGCGCATGGAATTCAAGGCATTTGCCGGCGTGTCCTTTGTCCCCTTGTAAAGTTGTTAAAACATCCAGGGAGAACCAGCAATAAATATCCCGTACATATCTGTCCAAAAAGGTGAATAGACTGGCGCTAGTGTTAGATGCTACTTCTTCTCAATCATGACTCAAAGAGATCACGTCTGCAAAGAGATTGTAACCGAGTTTTCCTTTCAACGAGCAAGTTCCTATGATTACCTTCTGGGAAACGGTTCAGTAATTGTGGTGCACAGCCCTGCATAAATCGGGTGGCTCGAAGTCGCCTCTTATTAGGTTTACTAATCTTCCGAGATCCTATCATTGGATATCCCCAAGCACCTTCGCCCGCCTCGCTCCCTCACTTCCCCACTCGACTCCTGATCGTTCGATTTCCACTTAACGCACTGGACCACTGCGGTCTGCCGTTCGGATCGAGGGAATAAGGATGAAAACCTTCGCCAGAGAGGATCCGGGAATAATGTCGGTGGAAGAAATGGATGACGTTCATTTCAGTCGGCTGGGTTCCCATATTCCTCCCTCTAATGCGGAAGGGATGGAGAGGGGGCGCGGGCGGAGGGGATGGGTAAGTCATCACAGGGGGAGTGAGGGTTGGTTTTGCGGGTTTTCAGGAGAAGCAAACAGCGGGTTGGTCGGGGGAGGATGGGAGGGGAGGGGTTGGGGGGAGGGAAGAAGGAGAAGGAGGAGGAAGGGGGAGCCGGTGGCGTCATGGGAATTGATTAAGGTCTTCCAAGGCAATCAAAGGGCAAAGTGGGTTTTTGGAGGCGGTGGTGTGGGGGTCGGAAGGTAAATCGTAAAGAGTGGGAAATGAGATAATTCCTGTAAACAAGAGGCGACGGAGATTCAGTGCTCGGGTGTAAGTCAGGCGTTTTGCTGGATTTGGGGATCCAAACACCCGGAATCCCGACTAAAATGATGGGATAGGGCTGGTGAAAGTGGAAAAAATATAAGGGCGGTCGGGATCCCTATGTAGTGGAGAAGGAGACGGAGAGATGGAGAGTGAGAGGGGGGATGTGAGTGAGGGTTTTCGTGAGGAAGGGTGGAAGGAGTACGAGGGGGCAGGGTAGACGCTTCAACAGGGGGTGTAACCGAGTGAGGAAGTATTTCATCTCCCTCGGTGCGTGGGAGTGGGGCTGATGGCTTTGTTACGCGGACAAATTATTTGCATTCCTCTCGCTTGACGCTATTCAAATTAGACAAGAGTGACTGGAGTATTGCGAACACGCCATTCGGAATTTCCAAAGGGTCGAATGAGTGGACGCCTAGAAAGTTGTTGCATTGTCACATTGAGAAGAGTGTACTTCTTAACTCGCTCAATTCATCCGAAGAATCCGTTAAATTTTCGAGCTACGTGTGTTATTACTATTTTGTATTGTTGTACATGAAATCCGACGAGGAAATACTAAGTATGATGCGGAAGGAGAAAAGGTTTTTTTGGAGTGGTTCAAAGGAACTCGGAAAAGTGGGTGAGGAGTATTTTCATTGGTGGTGGAATTCTGAAGACTGTGATAGAGGGGATGACTTTACAGGAGCGAGGTATGGGGAGGAAAAGGATTGGCGTGTTGAGTGAAACGGAGGGAGATAGAAAAATATTCGGAATTGAAGATCATTGTAATTTAGCGTGGAGTTAAAGATTTTGTCTTTTTGGATGGAGCTAGAGAGTGTATTCATGATCAGTCTATGTCAATTAAAATTAACCTTAACCGGTTTATTACCAATAATAATGATAATTACCTAATTTAAGCTGACTGCGCACTTTATCCCCGAAGGGAAACCTCCCTTTTAACTGTTCTTTCGCTACAAGGCAATTATTTCTCTTCAGAACTCTCTAATAAAAATAATAAATGGCCTCTACATTTCTCGATAATTGTGTACAATTACATAAAGTATAAGCAAGCATATACTCTTAGTTCTAAAGGTCTCTTATGACACGATTATGAAGCAATGCGTTGCGACTCTTTAGTGGTATCCTTATTTGCAGATAATCAACTTGCGTTCCCTTTTCGATGTACGGGGGATGCAGTGATGTCTGTAAGCATCATTTTACCCCGGCCAAAAATTGCCATCATCGCCATTAGGAAACGGAGGAACGAGTTAATCCGTCCTTTTCCGTCGGCGGTTTGGGTTTGGGAACTCATTATGATATCTGCTATTTTTGGAACCTAATTAGTTTAAGATGGATATGTGTAGTACAAATATTAAAAGATTACTTAATGTTTTCTTCCTTTTTTATCACTTACGCATTTCATAAAAATTAAATATAATATACACTACGTAAAGTTATTATTTGAGCTTTTAACAATGATTTAATATAATATAATTTGCCCCCAAAGAACTCCAGTAATAAGTTATACGTAGCTAGAAAAACTAAAGCCATCCAATACAAAATTTGATTTTTGGCTGGAAAATATATCGTGAATTCAATATTATTGAATTTTATTTTATTTTTTATACAGATTTTTCTTCCATTAGATTTATCATATATAAACTGTGTTAAAGTCTCTGAGTAATAAGATATCACCATTTTTTTTCGAGAAATTACCCTAATATTTGTCGTACCACTCAGTTAAAAGGGTAACATTTCATTTTATATAAATATTGAGTTGATTTAATAGTCACTTTTAATTACATTTGTAGATGACCAAAATTCTATTTATGCGTAGAGAAAAAATGAATTCAAATTGGTTTTAGGTACTCCTTTTAAATGTTCATCGTACTCATATCCAAGGTTAAAAACTCAGAATTTAAAGGCTTTCCGAATGTGTTATCCTTTCAGAATACGCATTTTTTGTGGGAGAGTATCAGGGGAACCTCACCAGTCTCACTTATACTTGCACGGACAAAATTGGAATGTCTTGTTTGTTTTGAACAATAACTTTCTGGGTGCCGCGGCAGTATTTCGATTGATTTCCTTGAAAGATTCGATGTAGTTATCTTATTTCTCTTAAAGCGGACTAATTATATTTGCCTTCACGTTTTTCGCGTGGAGTTTCCTAAAAAATTAGTAGGATTCTTAAATATCTTACCAAGATTGCTTTATAATTATTTATGGAAAATATTCACGAAAAATGTTCGCAAAAGTGAATATAAGGTCAGTCATAAGCGTGGCAATGATGTATAAAAGTTAGAAAAACAAAGTGAAAAGTCATTCACAGTTTTTGTTTTTGTGCGTTTCGGTGATCCAACCACCTAACTCAATTGGAAGGAAGAAAAATGAGAAGAAGGGTGATGGGGACAGGAAGTGGGAAGGGACTTAAAACATGGTGTCCTTGGCAGTAGGGTTTTGAATTTAAGTCCTTTCCTTCAGATTTTTACGAGGGTAAGCTGAAAACAAATGCACACATGCTTGTACAAAACAAACAAAATAACTTTTGGAAGCGCCTCTGATTGCATGTGGAATTGGCATTCCCCCTCAACACGCATGCGCAGGTTTGAGGTCGTTTCATTCAACCAGTATATTTTGAGAAGCGGAAGTATGGAAACGTATTCTAGTGCAATGTCTACGCGAGTAAACCAGCGTGCTGTTATCGAATTTTTAACTGATGCAAAAGTGACTCTTACTGAGATTAATCGTCGTTTAAAGGCTGCTTTGGGTGAAAATGCTCTTGATACATATTCTGTAAATCGATGGGTAGTGAAATTTCGTGATTGACAAGTTTGTGGGGATAAATGTGTTAGCCTTTACGGTTACCATTTTGAAAAATAAATATATGATAAGAAACTTAATAATTGTTCTTTTGTTCACTTTTAGCCCGATATTGCAACTTATTGTTAGTTATTATTGTTATTATTTTCAGCCTACCCTCGTATTATAATAATTTACATTTCATCTTCTTTGAAATAAATACTGTTTTTAGAAAAATATACTTAATATTCGCGCCGCGAAGTACTTTTCATGAAAAATACCTTATGAAATTAGAACGATTTGATTTTGAAATGTTTTTCCATCTCAAATCCCTAATGATAATTGAACTGGGGGCTTCACTTGGAGGCTTCGATTTCCTGCCGACCTCAGCTTCAAGGAGACTATTCGTAATCTCTTATTGATTTAGTTGAAGCTAGTTTTCACAAAGCAATCGACGACGGAGTGGAGGAAATGAGTGCCCAGGATACAATCAAGTTTCAAAGTCATTAACTGTTTCTCATTCGAGAGGTCATTATCTTTTAAATGGTTATTATTTCATGAGATCGTGAGGCTTTACACATGCAGTTTTGATGGTAGAATGGACAAATAGGAGAGTATTCATTGTGCTCATAATCATTGACAGCTCATTCATTCTTTTACGTACCATTTTTAATTCATCTCCTGCATATATTTGTAGTACTCAATTAAAGATAAGATTTTAGAGGCAAAAATCGTGTCTAAAGCTCAATAAATTTTTTTTATTGTCCGTATATCTGTATAAACGGTCCACCTTAGCCTTATGGTTTGTAAAAAAATATACGTAATCACGGTTTAAATACTAGAAAATGTAGCAGTTGAGCAAATGGCAGTTTTTCATACTGGCATCCTTCATCCTTACCTTTTCACTACGGGGCAGCGTTTAGGCTTCCGCTGGAGTGTGCCTAAATATTTCTCATTATAGTGCGAGTCAAGTCTCGGACCTCAACATAATTAGTTAGAAAATTGCTCGGATTTAACTCAAAATAATGTTGCGAGTAAGCAAAAATTTTAGTAGCTATATGAATCTTAAAATAATTATCATTCGAATATTACATACCACAATAAACAGTGTTACGAATAAAGCCTATTTATATGCACTTATATAAATGAAATTTATTTTAGGTATTTGATTTATTTTTTTCGAAACCTTAGTTCAAATCATAGGGATTCTATAAATATTTAAGGATAGCGTTCCTAATAATGGTTTCACGTATTTTATATCATTAATTTTTTAAAATGGTTACAACAATGTGAAAGTGTTAGCTATAAATGCACTGAAAGTTCTTGTCATCTACATAATACCTCGCAAGCCGCCGCAAGGGCGTGTGGTGGGAGGTATTTAGGTCATCACCCATAAAAGAGAAAGAAACCACATGCAAAATTGAAATAGTTATACAAACCTACACCCATAGCAGCGTTTAAATTCATGAAAATACCTTTTTAACTTACACACATGCAAATAGACCAAATATATTATTACCCTGAACTGTCCTTTAGCCTAATCTGCTAGTCATTCATTTTTCTGAGTTTATGGATTGTGCTTGGCTCTTGGAAAACAGAGTAATCGGGAGAACGTAGTAATTGGGGCCAACGTTTAAAGATATGCCGAAAAACCTATAAATCGTGTTTCTCTTGTTTTCGATTATTAATTTTTCAATATATCCCCAATCAATATTTCCCTCTGTCTGGACTTTTGGAAATTTATTATCTTTTCGTTTCACTTATTGCCTTCTTCGGGTGGAGATAAAAAAGAGCCTCAAACTGATTTAAAAATAACAGATATAACGATTAACGACTTCATATCGTTCGATGGATATAAACTGCGGCCATTTCGCACCCACTTCTCGGGGATGATGTAACATAAAGCAGCAAAACGGATAAAGTTGTTAAATTTTAATATAAATGTTGTGAAAAAAATTCGGATAGCATTTTTGAGATAATGGGAAGAGGGAAAAACCGACTTCAAGAGCTAATATTCATGCGTAGGAAGCTATTTTTGAGGGTTAAGGGTAACGGTCTGGGAAGTATGCCTACCTGCGCAACTAGGAAGTCGGCAAATAAGTTAAAGGAACCCGTCAATGCATCAATCTGTGGGTGCGAATACCGACAGACACAAACACACGTGTGTGTGCGTTACAATACGGTTCATTAGGGATATACACAGGGAAGGTGATATCAGAGTTGAGTAGGTCTAATAATAATAATAATTCGGTTTTCTTCGGGCCAGATTGAGACTGTGGTGGCCCTTCTTCCATCTTAGCCATATTCAAATACATATTATGAAAATAAAATTATATTTGAGAGCTAAATAATATGAAACAGAATTAGATAATGACAATCGATTGACAATTACTATGCATGAGTAGAGAGAGTGTAGAAAACCCAAGGGATAAGATTTTTATCCCTGGCTAAATATTCACTGCAGGGTATTACCCTTACATGAAGAAGAGTGTGACAGAGCTGTGAAAACTTACAGATAGAAAATGTCAATTTTATAATGTACTAATCTAAAACGATAATAAATAAAGCAAAATATGAAAAATGTGGGAATGAAACAAAATGAGAACTGTTATGAACACATAAATGTGGAGAACAATCAATTAAAATAAAATTACAGATTTATATTACAGAATTTTGGAGAAATAATATTACTACCATACGATTAATGGATAATTTAAAAGAAATTTACTATCATCCATTACCAGACGTGAGATTTTAACTGTCAGATTAAGATGAGAAGTGGATATTTCTGACTAATAGTTGTGTGAAGGTGATATGATTGTTAGCGCCTGAAGTGTTTTACTTGCAATTCTGCTGTGATTTTAGGAGTGTCTTCGGTAAGGTTCTTTTCAATGATGCAATCGAAGGAGCTTCCCTCAAGACTGGACTGAGTTTGTGCCACTCGCTGCAAGCAGTAATAGTAAATGGTTTATTGCAGATGACCTTTCGATGCTGAAGTATAACCAGGTTTTTATTCCCTCGCGTATTTTTTATGAACCTGGTCTTGTGTTTTCAAATATTCCAGCAAGAAGTGATGAGTATTTATGTTCAGAATTTGATAAAGTGGAGAGATTTCCTGATCTATTAATAACCTTTAAACAAGGCTCTATATCAATGTAGTTTATGATAAGATCATCTTTAGATTAAAAATGAATCCAATACCTGAATTCAGCATACGCTGAAGTTTTTACGATAATGCATGCGATCAATCTTGGTAAACTAAATCTAATGGGGTTCCACGGCTGGGGATGCCCAGGGATTGTCCGGATCGGGACACCATGGGAGACGAAGGTTGCTTTCGAGAGAGCCGTTCTCTTTCGAAGGGAAGTTGCTTTTTATTTGAGCTTGGCGACGCCGCTGGAATCGGGACGACATAAAGCTTTTTCTATAACTACGATTGCATTGCATCCTGCAAAATACTGGAAGAGTATATAAAAGGAGGCATACACAAAACCAGGTATGCAATATAATTATGATTGTACCTTTACTCTTAATCATTAGTATGAGCAATAAATATGTCTATAACCGGCCCCGGTGGCGTCGGAGTAGCGTCCTCACCTACCAACACGTCTGGGTGGGTTTTCTTCCACCTAGTGCTTGGGTGTTTGTAATCGTGTCCATTGTTATCACTATTGATAGTCCGATGTAAAAGGCAAAAAAGGTTATTCTTGGTGTGAGAGTAAATAATAGATAAATATATTGTTTGTAATAACTTTTAATGACGCTTCCACGAATTACAATGTTTGTTTAAAATATTTGTATACGGATACGAATGCAAAATGCTCAAGGGAATTGAGACAAGAGACGTCAGCGAACGAGAGGAAATATCCGAGAATGAAATGTAACGGCGGAAATAATTATGAATTGGTGATGAGAAGACTTCGTAATAAGTTTGTCAAACAAAAATTAGGTTCCTGTGAATTATATTTATCATGGAATTGAATAGTTTTCCCAATAATTTAGGGACATTCAAACGCTGAGAAAAGCGTTCAAGTAAAATTTTTGACCCACTTCCTGTTTAAATATAAAAGTATAATTTTTATAATGCATATTTCATATTTTTATAATTCTGAAAACATCCTCGGTTTTCAAGAAAAAACTTACATTTTTAGCTTGTTTAAAATATGCTGAGGACTTCAAACAAAATTTGGTACTTTCAGAGTTTTATTAAATATTAATGATGGAGGAAGCCTTCCGTACTTTGCAACCGCTCTGTCTCAACTTATTCTTAGCAGTATCATCTTGATAAAGTTCGATTTCATTGCTTTTTTCATTCACAGAAAAGAACTGGCTCATGGGAATGATCATGGGGAATTGCAAGGGTCGAGAATTTAAACCTATGTTTTTGCGAGGCTGATGCATGCGAGACGCAGGCCTGAATTGAGGTCTGCTCACTGGATGAACAAGTGATGAAACGAAGGATATGGATGGATAGAAGAAAGGGGAGCTCAGAAGCTGGGAAAAGAAATAGGTAGGAGTGGAAATAAGGAAGGATGGCTGATGGTTAAGAGAGCATCAAGAAGGTCAACTCATTGTCCTTCAAACAAATGTGAGGCTGTAGAGGAAAGCCTTATATATGATTATAGTAGATGACCCTTTCCTTGATCTGCGTAAAGTTTCGTCTGCTGCCGTAAGAGCAAAATTGTTGAGGGATAATATAAGTCATTGCAGTATGATTGAATGAAGACATGAAGGTTCAATCTTAGTGGACGTAAATATCATCAATTTTAATGATTATTACATTGTATCTCCTACATTCCAATGTTTCAATTAGTGTCAAAATAAATATACAGCTATAGTTAAAATTGAATCTCCGTAGCATTAGCATTTGAGGGGGTGATATATTTCCTACCCTGCTCATTAATTTAGTCAAGAAAATCCTGAGCTTGTCAATTCTTGTTTGCGTAGTTACAAATGCATTTGAGATTGGTGCATTGAAACCGTATCCTGGCGCTCTAGTCTCCTCTGACTTCTGCTTTCAATAGCGATACAAAATTAATCCTTGCAGCTTTCTGCAACATTTTTCGTTAAAAATGGGTCCTCTATAGAACTATTCATCTCTAAAACGTATGACTTAGTAATACACGAAAACGTTTACATTTAACTTCGTTTGTCGGTAGGAATAAATCGCACGAAACCTGTCAAGTAAACGTTGAATTGGAAATTTTATTTTCTACCAGATTCGTGCCCTAGTTAAAGATTTGTTTTATTTTAAAATTTTCAACTTTATTGCTGATATGAGTGAAAATTATCTCCATAGCGCAATATTTCCTGATGTTTTCATGTTATTTGCATATAATATTTTGCACCAGACTTAGCACTTAGTTCAATGAAATTTTAACTTGTTTTCTTCGCTTTTTAGTCTTAGATTATATATTCTTCCTACTTTTTCCACACACTGTGACCATGACCTGAGGTAGTTCCAAAAATCACAAAAAAAACTGCTAAGCGTTAAAGCTGAAGAGTTAAAGCAGGAGTATTACCGTGTGTAATGACACGGTAAAATTCGTCTTCACTCTTTTCGCGCAGTGATTTCCTGCTTTTCACGACTCAGCAAGAGGGTACACGAGGCTTCACAATGTTCGAAAGAACAAGTTTTGACGATGAGATTTAAATTTCGAGATGGAGGTGATGCTCGATTTGCGCCATTGATGCGTCTCTGAGAGTGCTAGTCCGCGTGAATCATAAATGATTCTCCGCAGGGCGTCTCCCAAACAGATGGGAAGGTGAAAAACGTGCGCCAGAAATCCAGCGAGAAAGAAGAGCATTAGTCTGTGAAGGCAAAGCGTTTGCATGTACGTGCATGGCCGAGTGGTGAAAAATATTGTTCAGGTGGATTGCCTCAAATTGAAATCGCTTGTCCGTTAATGCGAAATTGCGAATTCGGCTTACGTACATTTAGAATAATCGCACTCTGAGGAAAATTTACTTTTGTGTAAATTCCTATTTTATCCTCTCACGAGTCGTCATTTCGTCTCGAAAGTTTGCATCCTTAGGCGGTAGAAATTATTTTCGGATTGAGTCACTTTTTTTTTTAAAAGTTTGCCGCAATATTCCGAAAATATTACCACATCTCAATCTTGTCAGTGGCGTGCATTGGACAGTTAAACCCAAGTTTTAATTCTTATTCCGAAGCGTCGCCACTCAACCTCTGATTTTTGCACTATCTTTTTTTTGGCTGAAAAATGTGCACAGAAGGACTAATTTAGCCACAGAATATTTCGCCATAAATTAAGGTAAACGGTCAAAACTAAATTTTTTCTCATAGAATTGTACGAAATCATCAAATATCTAATCTAAACATATCAAAAGAGTAGAATTAAGTCTTATGAATATTTTAAAGAATGGGATTATTATTCCACCGGAAGGAGCAGGTTCCAAGTGCGCCAAATTGGTGTCACCAAGGAACAAATAATAATTTTGGCGTCAACCACAAACAAACAAGGTTAGGCCTGATGTAAAGAATTGTTAAAAATGACAAAGCGTGGGAATATTTATGGATAGAGACAAAAAAACCAAGCTAAAGGGAAAAACGACCAAATTTAAAAATTAAAATAAGTACGCAAAAACAAATAATGAAAAATACTCTTTTTTAAACAGAACGATTGTTGAATGGAACCAGCTGCCTGGAGCCCTGTTTGAGCCCTTTCCATTCTATTTGAGGTGTTTTAAGAATAGTTGTAAAGCAGCCACTGGGTGATAAACTTCATTGGTCAGTGATTACTATACCATTGTACTTATTAAAAATATTGTTCGCATGTGATATGTAGGGCGTGAGAAGTTGTATTGCAAAAGTTAATGATGTGTTAACGTTGCGTGATTTTTAACGGTGCATAAAAAATTAAAGAGTGCGTGATTATGGACGGAGTGCGGCGATGGACGGTGCGTGGTGGGTATGGTGCGAACCTAGCCCTTGTGTGTTGCTAAAGGTGCGGTTGGTAATCTTTAAGTGTCATCGTATATCAGAGCATTTTGTCTCATATCTGTTCTTCTTGTGTTTGTATGTATGCATGTGTATTGAAAGAGTGACCGTTGACCAGACTTGACCGTTGCCACCAGAACAATCGCCTAATTGTAACGATGTAAGTTCTTAAATAATAAAAACTTGTGTCATGAATACATTTCAAATTTCTGAACAAAGTTTTCATGCATTGAATCACATGTTTTTTCACTTTCTTCATTCGTGCGAGGTCGATAATTTTCTGGGAGAGTATCCTATTTTCCTTCCATTTCCACCTCTTGTTATTTACTTTGAAAAAGGCGACAGGGTACAGTGTGACTCAAATTAAACCCTCTAAGAGCCCCCTCTCCTTAGTAGTCCGTCATCGGATTCTTTTATTTTCTTTCCACTCTTCTTCTCTTTTGCATTTTTTTCTGAGAGCGGTCATTTATGACTCACATCTCTCGGTTACCAAAAGTGGTTCCCATCCAGATTTCGAAAAATAAGAAAGCGCATTTATCTTCGCAAAAATGTTAGTTTAGCCATCCGTGTTGTATGTATCTTGTCACGAAAGCCGAGACGGTGCCTGAGACAACAGACGGATGAAGCTATCAATCTTGTTTCCCAAAAAAAATGGATAAACTTCTATGCTCGCGGAAAAAAGGCGTTCGGGTCGGGGGATCGGTGGGGGACGAGGAAACGGGATCTGGGAATAATGGGAGTGGGAACAGGAGTGAGAAAAGAGGGAACAAGGAGAAAAGGGGAATAAGGGGAAGTTAGTAGCGCTCCGAAAGGGGAGTGATTCATAGCGAGGGCCTTTGGGGAGAGATGCGGGAAGAGGATTCAAGTTTGGATAGAATGGGCCATGGGAAGGACTGATAACGTGCCATGAGAAATTTTATTTCTTTTTTTTTATCCCTCCGTTGATATCAAAGGTGTGTAGCCCAAACGCTGCCTTCATATGTCTACTTTTGGTGTATCATGAGTTTTTCTCTCCATGACTTTTATGTTCGGGGTCTCATTAAAGGAACTCAGTATAAGCGGGCGGTGTTTATTTAAAGTGACGAGTGGGATCTTGTGGAGCCAATGAAATGAAAGCTTACTATCATTTTGCGTTGACCGAGAGAGTGCTCTCATACCCTCCTATTCCCCAATTCAAGTACCTTAGGCATTGTAGTTATTTTCACTATCGTCATCAACAGTAAAATTGAATGCTCCGTTAATTACTTTCGGCCTGAAAGCTTAGGAGTACCAAGGGATTTCCCATAACCCATTACGTCACAGCTAAATCATTTTTCCAAAAATTATGGGAAAGAGTCTGTTAAACACTTTATGGTCAAATGTATTCATTTATTTGACATATTCAGAGTGATTTATATCGTTGTATTTTTGCATACGTGTTTTGTCCCATCAAATTTCTTTAATATTTTAATCTTTTTCTTAAGGCCACAATTATAAAGTTAACCCAAGCACTCCAAATATAGATACAAGCATATGTTGAAATTATTCTTAAGGGGTATGCATTTGAAGGAATGTTAAAGTTGACTTTTTGTCACCTACTATTGAATTCTGGTGTAAATGATACATTTAAGAAACATACGAGGGCCTAACAAAGATACAAGACATTTTTTCTGAAATTTTCTAGGTCGGAAGCTTTTCAGACCACCCATGTATTCATTTCATTACAAATTACACGAGCGAAATATTTTGCTCGTGAACAATAAAAAACATATTTTAAATGCTATTCGTAAATGACATTGATAGAGCGTCGAGGATTCACGAATATTTCTGATTCATTAATTATTTCTTTTTAATATACTGTACTGCTCCTGTACTCCCGGCAACACTATTAATCCAACTATTATCTTCAGTTACCGTACATTCTCTCTCCATAATAATTCTTTCCTTTCCAATGAATGGATGCATGCTTGAATGGACATAATATTTGCATGTTTCTAAAGTAAGTAGAAATACGACAAAGCTGTGGATTTCTTTTGTAGAAGTGAACCACACCGGGTATAAGACAACCATGAACGTATTCATGCGCAATCAACGTACAGATTAGTTGACAGAAGACTGCCAAATTGTCTCTGAAAATAATTACGTTCTCCCGTAGTCTCCATAGTTTCCATGAAATTGTTTTCCACGTGGAATGTTTTTATTTTACCTTAGAATCCCTCTTTTATTCTCATCGAACATTTTTTATTCTATTTGCTTCCTTGGTAAGCATTTTTCCTCAGAATTTATCCAAAGACATAAACTTTGGATCGCGCGAGTATTTTCCAGCAGATTTATATTATCACTCGTTCCTGCTGAGGTTCTAAGTTTACCAATATATATGTTTTATATTTATGTCCCTTTTGGGGCACGACAGGTTATTCGCTGCCGTACTTAATTCATTTGCTTACGCCCTATCTATTAGCAACGAGTTTTGAAACTACACCCGAATGTTACTGCAAAATATTTCCAACTGATAACGTTATTTGCCTTAAGTGCATGGAAACACTAAAAGTCCTCTTCGATTGAGTTAAACCTATCATTGTATCTTCCTGCAACCGCTATTGGAAGAAGGAACCATTTGGTTTCAATTTCGCCCAAATAAAGACCTCTATCTATCTATCTATCTATCTATTGCTGGTGACCTTGTTGCTCAAAGAAGGGGGTTTTTTAAAGTGAAGTGTGCCTTTTGACGCTTTAATATGACTGGTTTTGTTGCATATAATTTCTATTTTTTTATATAAAGTGGCAAAAATAAAGACAAGAACGATTTGTAAAAGAAAGATGTTGTGTTTAATAACTTTCCCAACACATTACGCGGAAGGACTTTCACAAATCTCTATTCAACACGCTGGTTTCATCCTCAGTGTTATTTTGCTAAACAAGATCTCAGTTAATCTTGTCTTATTGAAAAATTTCATTGCCAAAAAATACCACGAACACCTGATGTTCGGAATACCTGTGAAATTAGTCACCTAACATCTAAGAATATATGTCAGAGAAAGGTCCATAGCATAAAGCAAATCTTCACTATACTCTCAGAAATTTCTGATGTTGCCACAAAAAGAGTACGTTCACTGTAAATATATTTCGCCAATTTTTAATTTATGCCAAAAATTTCAATATTTCATCACTCCTGTGGGTCTTTCCAGAATAAATTGCCTTTGTGACGGTTTGGCCCAGTTGTTTCTGCGTTTCCGTATGCATTTCAATATTCTCACATCTGCTGCGTACTCTCCCTTAATCTTTTCTGCAATCCGATATGCATGAATTCTCTTCCTAAATTGATTTCATTACCTAAGATCCCTGCGGAGTTCATTTTTTCTTTTCTATCAGCTGCTCCTTTACATTTATTTGAGTTTGAAAATATTTTTAGTATTTATTACGATTACCCTTATAATTTTTACGTTTTTTTCAGCTCTTCCCAGGGAGGTACTTAGAAATGAGTTATGAAATACCTGCATGTGTATAAATAGAATTTCAGAAGAAATCATACCATCACGGTCTTTAAAAGCGGAATTAAATAGGCTACCAGATCAATTAAATGACATATTTCCTCGGTTGTAGTTTTGTTCTCCATGGTGGTATATTGCTCAACCCTTTCTATTGAATTCAAAACTCCATCACCTTAATTCTTCTTCTATTTTTGCGCGAAATTCTATCATCTCTGATGCACTTAAAAAGGAGTAAAATTATTCAATTAATTGACCAAATTTATTTCTACTTCCTACTTAAAATTTAGCTATTAAAACCCTTTCATCAACGAAATTATATCAAAAAACCTACCTTATCTTCTTAGACTTTACCCTACCAGCTTAATTAAGTATTAACAACGGAAACTGTAAGAGTTTGTGGAAGAGCTATTCTCGACGTTACACGGGCTGCTATAGAAAAACTAGTAAGGTTAAAAGTGACAGGGCGGAAACAAGATGGTATAAGGTAGAAATACGTAAAGCGTTAAAAACACCAAAGGATATGTTATTAAAAAAGAGGAGATCACACAAGAACGAGTGTAACAATAAACAGAAAGAAATAATACCTCACTTTAAACCGATAAAGTGTTAACAAGGAAAACATTTAGCCAGGCTTTGATAAAATTTAAAAGTAAAAAATTAATTGGCTATTTGGCCGATAACCCAAAAGTGTCTTGGTCAAATGTCCGGGAGGTTCAGGGAAAACAGTCCATTTTACCATCCATAAATAACGGGTTAAAAATCAACACCAGTTTAGAAAACACTAAAAAGTTAAACCACTATTTTCAAAGCTTTTTTAATAATCGTTCACAGGAACAATGCGAGTCACTACCAGATCGCTCCCATGAGCCCATGCCTGAAATTGTATTATCTCCTCTTGGAAACAAACACCAAGTTAAAGACATCAGTCCAATCAAATTGCAAGGCACTGATCAAATCCCTACTCACATATAGAAAGCGATGGCCTCAGAAATAGCTATTCCTATTGCACTAATTTTTCAATACGATTAGCAATATTTTCAACCATTAGACTGGCAGACAAATTAAATCCTGGACATATGTAAACCTAACCGATTTTATGAATTGTCCACAAAATTTCATTCCTATTTCGAATTCTTCGAATGCCCGTTTAACCATTTCCTCCACATATACGTTGAACAGGACGGGTGATAATGGACACCACTGCCTTACTCCTCTTTCTAACCCTACCTGTATGGACTCTCCTTCCCCCCTTCACACCTGAGTAGCCTTAGGCTTGTATAGGTTGCGGATTAGTCTCCTATCTCCTCAATCTATTCCTATTTTTTACAACACATCAAATAATTTCACCCAGTTCACTATATTAAACGTTTTATTAACATCTGTGAAACAGAGAAGTACTATCTGATTGTATTTTATATTCATCTCTATATTAGTGATCTTTTTACTGCAGTTTTATCACACGTGCCCTTGTTTTGAGCTTAAACTGATCATCTCCTTAGTAGCCATTTGTTCGGCTTTTTATACTCCTTCAAATTATTCTAAAAACTACTGCGAAATCTGCGTCATAGTGCCAAATTTAGCTGCTGGCAAAACAGAGCTCATTTATCTGTAATCCTTACATATGGTTACTTTTCCTTTTTTTCGGACAGAAAGGGGATAAAAAATTGTTCTGACGAAATCTTCCGGCCAAGTTTTATCCTTGTAAATGCTATAAATTAGTTCATAAAAACTCCTCCTCCCTAAACTTTTAAGTAGTTCCGCAGGAATGTTGTCTATTCCCGCGGCCTAATTCAATATTAATTCCCTTAATACCATTTCCATCTCGCCATCGAGTAAATTTGAGCCTAAGCTATCCTCATTTACGCCATATTCTCTTTCTATCCTTGCTGATTTAAATTTTCTTTCCTATACATTTCTCCGTACATTTATTCCTTCCATCTTTCTAGATTTTTTCCTGTGTCAATAAATTATTATCCTGTATATATTTCATTTTATGGTCGGATATTCCCTTCATAATTTCTGAGAGTGCTTTTACTCACGTGTGCGTAAAAACTTCACCCTTCTTTTGTAAACAATGTTTATCCTTGCTCTGAGTCTTCTACCACCACTTTTTTGTTCTGTTTGTTTCCCACCTTATTTTATTCTTTAACATTTTATACTTCCGCCTTCGTATCCAAGTGTTTACACTCTTTCATTACCTTCTCTTATTTATCATTCTAATCAATTTTCTGTAATCCATGGTTTGTTTTTCTTTTCTACCGACTTTTTTGTAGTTAATTTTGCGGTTTAAGTAATGTTTCCGTTTTTCCTCCGTAGTACTCATCTCCTGCCCACATCCATAATTTTCTCCATAGCCTGCAGTAACTATTTTTTCGTTCCAGTTAAACTTCTACATTCCATTTTCTGTTTTATCTTTTTCAGTCAGACCCTTTAATTCATTGTTACTTCACTGCTATTAGACTTCGTATCTGCCCTTGGGGAACTGTGCGAATCGATCATACTGTTCCTAAACCTGTAAATAACCTTGATGTAGTCAAAGTGATGCCTCTCTTGTAGTTTTTCCATGTGTACCTACGTCTTATGTGTTGTCTGGGCCAAGTGTTTATTTAAAAGTAGAACATATATATTTGAAGTATGAGTGGTTCCAGTGTCGTATATTGGTGGAAGAACTACGGGAATTAGGTGCTCTATTGATGATTTTTACTCCACAGAGAAGAGTGATTCTCGGTTGTTGGATTGTCGTTAGCGGTGTTTCCATGTTTGATTAAATACGGAATCTTTGTTACTAGCAAAAATATGTTTTCAAACTAATTATTTTGCTGCATTGGTAACCACTGCTCAAATGTTTTCTTTCCTTATAATTTTATTCATTTGATTTAGATAAATATTGACTTTTATTAATAGATAGATGAAAAGCTTTTACATTTAGATTAGTACTCTTCGATTCATAACGTAACTTACTATCCAATTTTTTAAAAATACGTGAACTATTGTTTTGATATGACATAAGTAATTAATTCTATGGGTTTTGAACTCCAGATATTATATATACTGTTCAAAATTTTGGATGAAATAATTTTTGAGAATATAAGTAAATGTATATGTTTCTGCAACTAGCCAAGTGTGTATTACTCATTTTATGCCTTTAAACAATTAGTAGTTATTTTTTGACAAGTATCAGGTTAATAATTATCAAAGGTAGTATCGTTGATGTAAAATGTACTTTTCTGCATTTCTAATAACCTATAAGTACGCAAATCCCAAAAACAGTCTATCAGTCGTTTAGAAAAATGCCCGTAATCGTCGTTATGCTGAGATGTCAACTCCGAGCAGATGGCTTGAAGTGAATAGCATGTGGATAGATGAAGCATACGTACTGTCACGATAGTTCCTCGCTTTTCATGTTGAACCCCTATTTACATGCCACGGTACCTTAATATTTTGTTCAAAGGTCCCAGGAGAGAACACCGCAGCAGGTGGTGGGAGGGTGATGGGGGTCGGTGGGGAGAGGGTCGGAGGGTGAGGAACGTGGATGGTGAGGGAACCGGCCCCAGATAGCACTGGGGGAAGAGGGGGAGGGGTGGGGGCGGAGGAGGGGGGGGGAAGTACGAAGGCCACTCATTACACCGCCCCACTTCGCTCTCGCCCTACCCAAAGCTGGTATCACAGCTCCTACTAACACCGCGGCGAGGGTATCGTCCATCAGCGGCAGTTTACGGAGCGGATGTTAATGAGGAAAGTGTAGGATGGAAGACGCGGCGACCTCGGGCCGGAGAAATTACGCACCTCATGAAGGCGGTGCGGCGTGGGTGTTGGGAGGAGGGTGCGGGGGGCAGAGCGGTGAGATATACCGTGAAGGAACGAGTCTCACGCGGATAGACGTTTCTTTGTCCGTTAATAACTGCTCTTCAAGAGACAAATTCGTCGGTAGCTGTATAAGCTAACAAAAAGAATCCATAGCCAAATCATCATGATATGTGACCAGATCAATCCATTCTGAATGCTTTTCTGCGATCAGAAATATTTATCTTGAGTTATCGCTTCTTGCTCAACAGTGTAACTTAGGGAATTAATCACAAGGTAGAGTTCAATTGAATCGTAATCCAAATGGTGACCATTGGCGTAATTTGCCTAAAATTGAGTCAATCAAGTTTTTTTTCCTATTGAATGAGAATTAAAGATACGTTTCTTAACGTAAGGAGTATCTTATTGCATAGATTTATTTTAAAATAAAATAGATGAGAATGATTTGAATTCAATGATTAAGGTTTTATTTTAAATTCACGAGGACTGACCAGAAAGTAACTTACGTTTCGGCCTAGCGTGGTGGTGGGTCACCCTCTTCGTTTTTAATCGTTCCTATACTCAGTACGCATCATTGCTGCGGTAGAGTGCAGACTGTGATCCTTTTACTTTACTCACTGCTAACTGTTCAAAAGTGCGCTGCAATAGAATATCTCACGAGTTGCGAAATTCTATCTGTAGTTTTACTGGAAAAAATAACGCAATCCAATTGAAGTTCAAAGGCAACTTTTGTGAAGTGTACGGAGACGGGATAATGAGTGAAGCAGTGGAGCATTCAGTTTAAAAGTGACCGCAGCAATATTCACGAAGAGCACCGCAGTGGTCGGCCTAACCTTGTCACAGATGAACTAAAGGTGAAAATCAACGAAAACGTTCGTGATAATCGCCAATTAATGTTTATTTATCTCTCTTGTTTTGCAAAAAAAGTGCTTTGACAGTGACTCCGAATTTCATGCTTGCATAAAAAAGTTAATTTTATAAGGTGGCTGATTTTTTTCGAAAAGGGAATTGAATAGCAATGTTTCTAGCAGAGGAAACTAGGCATTTTGTGGCACTTTGGCATTGTTACTAAACCTATTCACCGCTTAATTATTACTTTTCTTTTTGCTGGGTGAAATGGTTTGTCATTGTGACTTCTACGTGATAACACGAATGATCGATATTAATAAATGCATCGTAAATAAATAATGAAACCAATGAGGCTTTAAGTAACGTCATTAACGGTATTCCATATATTTTTAAAATCATGCTTACTCAGTTTTTAATTAATTAAGGACTGAGGTAAAAAATAAACTTTGCATTTCCACAATAAAGATTTAATATTTTGCGACCATGGTTTCTATGCTGCGATCCATCACTAGGTGACAAATATCAAAAAGATTTTATGTATGTCACCTGATGATGATGCGTGGCAACGGGACCACGGTCGAAAAATATTAAACATTTATTGTGAAAATGCAAAGTTTCTTTTCTTGCCCTCATCATGAAGGAATTTCACAGAGTTAAACCTGAAACTGTCTTCTCACTCCCTTTTATTCTTACACACGTAATTTTGCTCCAATTTCCCCACCATAATTTCATTAACGAGGGCATTAAAAAAAGGAATATTTTCAGAAAATAGTATGATAGTGATTGATATTAATATTTAATAGAAAGGTAAGAGACTCACTTTGATAAATAATAGCAAAGATATAATACGATTTGATGAATAAAGCCTCCTCTACATTGTTATATGGTCACTATTAAGTATCTATTAACTCTTTTTACGCCATTAAAGCTCATTTCTTAAGAGTATTCTATTTTATAAATCCAATCCTATTACTTCAACTTAAAGTTGCGGCACATCGGTTTTACCGTCGATTTTAAGCCGCACCAGTGATCACACAGCCTTAATAAGGCTTTCAGAGTTTTCTCAGAAATTTCAGATACTCCTTAAATCACGTATCTTTGTTCTAACCGTGGGTTTTATGAGGCAAAACCCAGATCTCCTCTCACGGGTAGACTTTCGCTCCACCAAACAGGGCTATTCCGCCACGTCTTGTGTCCAAACTCATGCAAATTTGTGACCAATCCTGAGTAATTATAATTCTTCAAAAAATAGAGTCGCTCATCTCAGGTTGCAATCATATTCTTTTGGAGGAGTTTTTACACGAGCGTTCGGGACTTTCTTCCTCGGTCCATTGCATTGGAAGAAAGGTGTGACATTTGAAGAGATTAGGGAGAGAGATACGTATAGTCGCCACATAGCACGGCGTTGCGGACACACACGGGGAAGGTCTGCGTGGTCTCGGGCAAGAGAATTACGCGAGTGCGGAAGAAAGCGGATCTGAGTAATAGGACGCATAGAGTAGAGTGGACTGAACGAATAGGAGGCGAGCCTCGCCTCGGAATAGGAAAAGTTTGTCGGGCGGCAGGGAATTGCGAGGAGAGTTGAAGAAGAAGAAAAAAAGGGAGAGGTGGCCGAGGGGAAGGCCGGGAAGAGGGATGTGGCGGGTGCAAGGAAGGGAATGGGTTGGGCGAGACGGAAATACACAAACAAACCGAATGGAATAACGGAAAAAGTTTGTTTTGCGGGAAGCGGTGCCGGGAAAGGAAAGGGAGTGGAATTGTGCGAAGGAGAAAGCAGAGAAGGAAAAGGTGGACTAATGAGACAAAGATAACGAGGATGTAAGAGGATGGAAATGGCCGGAATGGAGACGGGTGAAATTATCGGAGGGAGAGGGAGGAAGGGCTGGAAAGAATTGCGGTGCAGTTTAATGTTTAAAATATCTCACTCTCGCACTTAAGTAAAGGCTGAAGAGAAGGGAGGTTGAGGCGATCTCGTAGATCCCCTGGGGACTGTGAGGGGAGGGGGATGGCAGCCGCCTTGAAATCCTTGTGCTCAGCATTCTCCAAGTTTATACAACATTGTGTGCTCATTCCCTTGATTTATTAGCATCTGGAAGCCATCCTATGTCAGTTCTTTATTTACATGAAGTTTACATGCACGAAGTTATCCTTCAAAGTTTACCTAAAGCAATTTCGTCCCAGTCTGCGTCTTCTTAATATTTACTCTGTACTCAAAATATCTGGGCTTAGGTTGACCTTTAGCGTTGAATCACGTCTCGGTGCACTTTGACTAAGATTGTGTCTACTTACTGGTATATTTATATTCAATGCAGTTTAGCAGTTTGTCTTTATCTCAATCAATTCATTTTGCCTCAAGACGAATTAAATACATGGTCTGTCCCAAACAATTAGTAGACTAATTCGGAGGAAAACTTAATTGTAGATCAAAGTAAAACTGTTCTTGGGCCGTACTCAAAGGCCTATGTCTCGTTACCAGTAAACACCTATTCTAACAGTTGAGGGACTTTCACCGTGGTTGAAGAGGTGTAAGGCAAGGCACAAGTATTCTTCTGACGGCACCTTGGGAAGCATTTTGGCGAACCTTTCTCATGGTCAAATCTTCTGTAAGAATGCAATGCACCTTGGCTTTCTGAATATTTTACTCTTCTTTTAACATCCTGACACTTGAGGGTCAATCAGAATTGAGCATGTGTCTCACTTTTTGCACATTTTCATCGCACTGTGTTTTTGATGGCTGTCTAGGGTGAACGTACAGGGACGGGTTCCTCATCGTCAACCACTTCGTTAATCTCCCAGAATAATCTTGTGTTAGCAGAACAAAATTCTCCATATTCTTAACCATGGCATTCTTAGCCATGGTCATAGTCTCTAAACCCAATTCCTCGAGTTAAACATAATTTTTTAAAAAATATCATAGCTTCTTGGAAAGTGGCATCGTGAATTTGTGATGCAACCCTCGATCAGGGGTTCAGTCAAGCATTATTTCTGCAATGTTTAAATTATAGAAAACTGACGCGAATCTTGAAGGTTTTCTAATACTTCTCATGATTTTTCCTGCCACAAATCGTCCTACTTAAGTCGATAGGAAAAATTGTTTTCTTACTTTTTAGGGAAAACCCTGTCTGTGCGGATCTTCTATTCTTTTCGGAATCTTTCTTATTGTCTACCAGACGTAAGTACATGTACTTATCTCGGCCTATATCTTCTTGCTCATATTTATCTTCCTTGTTTAATCGCGTGTACTTATTCAAGCGCATTGGGTAGGCCTCGTACTATTCTTCTTTCAATCAACTCAACTCTCTCAAATCAAATTCCATTGTTATCACAATTGTAAGTCTCTTCTCTTACTTCATCATAAAATTCATTACATACGTCCTTTGAAAGGTTATTAGTGTTTACACTATCCCATATTCATGTGTGTATATATATATATATATATATATATATATATATATATATATATATATATATATACACTATATATATATATATATATATATATATATATATATATATATATATATATATATATATGTGTGTGTATATATATATTGGCATGAGTTTCATGTAAATATATAATTATTTAATAATGAACTAATTGAAGCGATATCGATATTTACTCAAAACGCTTGATTTTTGTAAGTAATACGGTTTGTGAAGCTGAATTCCTAAATGGGTGCGGTTTTTACGTGAATTCAAAATATCACAAGAAATTAGAAAATAATATCATTAATCTAATAATTTTAACTAGAATTTGGCAAAATATATTTATATTAATATAAGATCAGTATTTTAAAGTGGGAAAGGCTATAATTATTTTAAACTGGTGGAAAGCAGATAATAAAATATTGAAGATGATGAATTTTTGTGTTTAAACGCAAATTATTTGAGGACCTTCATGGAAATTATTGATGCACTAAAGTAATAGATTTGTGAAACAATGCTAGTGAATTATGACGCACTGGAAAATTCAGTTTCATTTTATTCCAAAAAAGGACGTTACTTTGAACGGATATAAATTCATCGATTGCAAAATAAGGAAAATTTTAGATGATACAAATGTTGCAAGGGGAAATAATAAAAATTGTCTTTGCAAATTTTAGCTCAATTTAACCCGATGTTTTAGGGAAAAGGTAGTCATGATCGATATGAATAATGGCCTCAGAAGATATAATTTTGAAGTTATGTCATGGATAACGGTTATATCCACTCCTGTGTAAGATTGACCCGGTAAATATGACTCCCTGCCACAGATTTCATTGCAATGCGACATAATCTGTCGTAGGTTGTCATTTTATTTGATAAAGGCAGTGTTTTTCCACTTTCCAGAAATATTTTAATAATGGCAAATAAATATTTGACGCGTCATCGTAGGCAGAAAGTAGAGAGTTTGTCTTCCGACTGAGGGGATCTGGTGTTTCACTCACGGAAATACCTTTAGCTTAACCATGTGTGTATCTGTTGCTATGAAAATGAGCAAGATTTACGACGTTTTATTGCCGGAGAAATTAACCATAAAATTGCCCATAGAGGGCGAGATACTTCTAGGACTACGCACACATACCTTAAGCCTTTTCTACTAAAATCATAAAAAATTAATGATAAAACTAACACTTTTCTTTATATCTGTCGTTAGAGACTTTGTGACACATTTGAGGAAACAATACTCGTATATCAACCGTTTCGCCTAAGACTTAATGAAAAAATGACCGAAAATGTTTAGTTTTGAGCCGTTTAGTGGCAATAAAATCGTGTTCTCCATTTTATTATAAGATGAACACCAATTTCATCATTTGGTATAGATCAATCATATAATTTATGATAAATATCACCCATCCTATCAGGTAACAAAACCGTGATTCGTCCCAAACCTATATCCTGTCACATGATTAATCCCACATCCCTTGTTTTGAAAGTTTAAAAAATTTTCCAATTGTTTTTTAAGTTGTCCCAGCATTTTGTCGTTAAAAATCGTTCAAATTGATAATCTGCAATAAAGGAATGAATTGATGAACAATATCACGGAAGATCGTGGTATTGCTAACGTTAATCGTCTTTAACAAATATTTATTTTTTCCATCTACAGCTTAAAGCCATGAATTAAATACTCAACTCCACCCAATACTCAACTCAACCCTGCTTCCTACCCATTAAAGATAGTTTAATATGAAATAATGCTGTAGACTGAAGAATTTTGCCGACTGTAATTTTCAAACTCGTATGAATTTTTACTAGATAAGCCCGTATGGAGGCTAACGGAGTATTATGTGATTGAAAATCAGCAATTTATACCATAAAATCCTCCTTTGACCTGCTCGGTCGCCTGAATTTGCAAATTCTTTCATCAATTACAAATTGATGACATGGATTCCATTGAAAAGTTTTTGAAGACCTAATTTGGGAACTCTAAATCGCCAATTTGGTTCCATGAATCACAAAGTTGAAGGACACTAAACTACTTTTATCATTCTTTAGGCTGAAGACTACAGTAGCAGTGGTATTGGGTGACCGAAAATGGCCATTGCTTTTCACCTTGCTATACGAGATAATTCCACGATTTTCAAACTGTAAGCCAAATTATGTCTTTCTGTAATATGGAAACTGACTCTCTGGACGAGCGTTTGTATCAAACTTTTCCAACCAACGAGTAATATTTCTCTTCTATCTTATAGTTCACCAAAAACGGTACTCAATATGGTTAATACTGTAATAAGCTATTCCATAAAGAATAGAATTTGTTAGAATAGAAATTGTTCTCAGAACTTACCTAGCAAATTCCTATGTAAGATTCAGATAAACAGGAGATAGCAGGGTCAAAAGAAGCATCACTTCTATTCTCCTCCAACTTAAAATTAAACTTCCTTCTTCACGTGACTTCCACTTGAAATTGTGCACAACATTCTCCTCACATATCTTCGCCCAATTACCCTGAAGTCCTTCTCGTCTCTTGCCACGCTCCAAGTGAAGCGTTATCCTAAGCTCTCGTCAGAGCAGGACCCCTCCGACAGTGGTTGCTAACCAGTGTCTCCCCTGGGAACCTCTGTCTGCTGTAACGATGCTTCCGGCCACGATATGCACTCCCCCCCCCGCAGTGGTCCAGTGAACCCGCAAGGGAGAAAAAACAGCGCAAAAGAGACTACTTGTTCTCCGTTCTAATTGGTGATTTCTCCAGAGAAAACCTCCTGCATCTGCGTACCTGTAACATGTTTATTCAGAGACTGTAACGATTTCACATTCTGAGGTACACTTCATCAAGTTTATATTTTTTGGCGAGCCACTGGGCATCGCTAAGCATCCTACAGAGTAATTGACTGGCGTTAAACTTATGTTCAAAATCCATTGGGAAAATCAAATAACTTAGCGGACTAACTGATTTATAAACTGTATCATTCGTAAAGAATCACTTGACGATTGTATCCGTGGGATAAATATTCAACGCACTAGATGTTTGATAACGTCAAAACCCCTTTTCAAATAACCGCAGGTTTATAGTATGACTAAATTTTACATTTAGTGTTTTATTGTTTTTCATTTTAATTTTTATATTTAATATTATGCATTTCCTTACCAAAGTTAAAATATTCTACGTGGGTTTTGGTATGAATTTTAAGAAATATCTTACCAATGCATAGGTCTCTTGGTTACTAAGGCCGACATGAAAGTTTGTGTTCATCACATTTGGGATTCAAGTACTTCAAGGATATTAAAAAATTTACACCTAAGCAACCTGTGACGGCATGACCCTTTATTTTGTGTTTCTTTTAGTTTTAAGTTTTTTATTCCATCGCTATGCTTATGACTGACCTTACGTTCACTTTCGTGGACTTTGTTGGTATTACATGTATATATATATATATATATATATATATATATATATATATATATATATATATATATATATATATATATATATATATATATATATATATATAGACAGCCGAGCTGTCGAAACGTAAAATAACAAATTGTGAGTGTCCTTTCTTTGTGTCTCTATATTCTAAAAATCTACATCTGTGTTTATATATATATATATATATATATATATATATATATATATATATATATACTGATTCTCATCCCATGGCTGTCACAATGAATTTCCAGTTCACTAAGCAATGCTTGCAGTCCCTTGGCTGACTGACAAACTAAAGCTTGGTCATCAGCAAACCTAACTGATTTTATGAATCCCCCACCCACTTTCATTCCTACCTCGAGTGCTTCCCATGTCTCTTTAATCATTTCCTCCACATACAGTTTGAACAGCAACGGTGATAAAGAGCAACCCTACCTTACACATCTTTCTAACACTGCCCATACGGACTCCCCGTTCCCCGCTCGCACCTGAGCAGTCTGAGACATGTTCAGGTTGCGGATTAGCCTCCTTTCGCTCCAATCTATTCCTGTTTTCTTCACTGTAATCATTAGTTTTTCCCAATTCACTCTAACAAACGCTTTTTCGAAATCTATAAAGGAGGAAAATACCTACTGGTTGCATTCTATATTCCTCTCGATTAATAATCTCATTATTGCAATGGCATCACGCGTACCTCTCCCCTTCCTAAACCCAAACTGGTCATCCCCTAAGTAATGATTTGCCCTACTCTCTATCCTTTTGTTTATGATCCTGAGAACAACTTTCGCTGCGTGGGATATCAAACTTATTGTCCTGTAGTCCTCACATGATGTAGCCTTTACCTTTTTTGGAATAGGAACTAAAACTGATATCACAAAGTTTTCCGGCCAGATTCCTTCCTCATAAATACTACGAATCAGCCCGTATAGCCTCTTCCTCCTACATTTTCCTAAACCTTTCAGTAGTTCCGCGGGAATGTTATCCACCCCCATGGCCTTATTTAGTTTCATCTCCCTTAATGCCCTTTCTATCTCATCGTCGAGTATGCCCAGACCTAAGTTATCTTCCTCTAGGTCATATTTATTTTCAAGGTCTAACTTTGTTGGTCTAAGTTCTTTACTATACAGTTCTTCTATATATTCCTTCCATCTCGCTTGGACCTATCCTGTGTCATCTATTATCTTACCCGCCTTATATCGAACAGTTGCCATAGATCTTCCTTTCTTACTTCCCGATTAAGATTTTACTTTGCTGTAGAGCGCATATATACATTTACAGGGTTCGTCCGGAAAATAAGTGTACTGATTTTTTCCCGGGCGCGCCCAGCACCGCTCTGAAGGGCTGCGGTTGGAGGGGGGTATGTTGGCAAGTGACGCTGAAAAAGGCAGTCGGCTCTGAGCTGTGGTGTAGTGAGGAGCTCTGTTAACGCGAACCTCCACGCTCGACCCACGTCACGGAACGCGATGCCGAAGTTTTTGGAGCAGCGTTATTCCATCAAATTTGCGGTAAAGCTTGGGAAATCGTCTACCGAAACTGTCGGTATGATTAACCAGGCTTACCGGGAGTCAGCCATGTCCAGAAACATAATCTTTCGGAGGCACAAGATGTTCGTGGAGGGCAGAGAAGAGGTCGATGACGAACCACGGCCTGGACGCCCATCAGCGACACTCACCGACGAAAATGTGCGAAAACTTCGTGATGTACTGAACTCTGATCGTCGTCTTAGTGTTCGGATGATAGCAGTGTAATGTGCCAAAAACAATAGTGTCAGCGATCCGGCCAACGATCAGAAACATCTGGTGGCTGCATCACGACAATGCGCCATCTCACACCGCGCTTGTCGTGTCGGCACGGCGTGGCAACGCTGCCGCACCCGCCCTACAGCCCGGACTTGGCACCACCGGACTTCTTTCTGTTCCCGAAGATAAAGAGGAGCTTGAAAGGAACGCGATACGGGACTTTGGACGCCGTCAAAGAGGCCGTGACGACGTGCCTTCGAGAGGTTCCCGATGATGCCTTCGCGGGAGCGTTCCAGGAATGGGAACGCCGCTGGAACAAGTGTATCGACTCACAAGGGTCCTATTTTGAGGAATATTAGCTTAATATATGTAAAAGTGTAATAATTTTTTTTTCCTGGGCTCAGTACACTTATTTTCCGGACGAACCCTGTATGACCTGTATATGTGTGTGAGTGGGTTTATACGCGCGTATGCGTGCATATGTGTGTGTGTTTGTGGGTGTTATTGTGTGCATATTAGCGCTTAGGGAATTTGAACGTAAATGCCATGTTGCATGCAAACTATGACTTTGGAGTAACCAAAATTCCTAGCCTAACCATGCATCTTGTCGTTATCGACACCATTTCTCCTTTGTGCATAGTGCTAGAAATTTATATGCCCAATGTTGAGTCCTTGAGGAAAACTCATTTTGTATTTTTTTTGCTCTAAGATATAAATAAGCGATTTTTAAGAGCAGATCCAATATTTTACGGCTGGTTTGAATACGAAACATTGTTATTTATTTGACTTTAGCGCCCATCGCCAACTTGTATCTTTCCGTTTGTTGAGTGTATTTTACACCATTTTGCTGGACGATTCGAGCTATCTATTATACGACCTATTTGAAAAAAAATTTCATAGGATCTGGTGGGAGAAGGCGAGGTGTATTTACCATCATTGGACAGTTAAAGGCAATCCGTTAGAAGCTGCGATTTTATCTTTTATCAGGCCGGAGAATAACACCGGCAATGTTAATCTTGTCAGAGTTTTCTAATTAGTCAATTTGGCCATTGGCTAAGGCATTAGACTAACGTTTCTCCCGAGAAGGTGAAACGGAAGTGACTCCGGGATGTGGACAGGAGGAAGGAATTGAAATAAAACGTAGTCTGGTTAGCGATAAATTTTTCTACGTAACAATGCTTTCAGGCGGCACATGATTATTACGTGCGAGGGATTAGGGAGCACGTCACATTTCTCTTCAAACCCTCTGAAAAGCTTGATTAAATGTTCTTGCATTGCTGAACGAGTCACGTTACTGTTTCCTGCTTCTTCGTAGGTGACTTCGTATTGATTGAGGTGGAAGGCAATCAAACTCTAATAATGGCAGTTATCTAAATGATATACGTGCATTGTAGTTGGCATGAAACAATCCAGGAATGAGGGAAAATTTTGTGATTTTTTGTAAGAATTAAGTAATATTACTTTAGACCCGTTTTCAGGTTGATTATTGAGAAAACTTGGATTTAAGACAATATTGCGACACGTAGTACAATCAATGTTTAAGACGTACCTTCTACCATGACATAAATTATTATCCAGTAATGAAACTATCCTAAATAACGAACTTAAATAAACTTTCATCGCAATCCATCTATAGTACACCCCCCTTTTTTGCGGATGTTTTCCTGCGTGGGTTTACCATGTTCGTCATTCTGAACTCACTAGGTCATTCCCACAAAATTACATCTTGCACTCATTTCTTTTATGTATACATATATATATGTGTATATATATATATATATATTTTTTTTAAGGTAATCTACCGGTTAAGGTAGGTTTTTGGATGGACACAACTAGCACATAAATATTTTATTACTCCTAACAAAACACAAAATCCATCATCATACTCTATATCAGGTCCCTCTTCATCTCTGAGTACTTTCTTCCTCCCTTCATCCCGTCCAAAATCCCTATCCTGTTCCTTCCCTTTCCTCTTTTGCCCAACATTCTACCCTCTACCACAGTCTTCAACATCCCACTGCAGGTCAATACCCCCTTCATCCACTTATCCTGCCTCCATAGGATTGCTCCCAACAAGCCCCTCTCTTCGCCCACCATACCAAGTACTTCCTCATTTGTTTTCTTCTCTGTCCATTTCACCTTCTCCATTCTTCTCCACACCCACATTTCAAAAGCCTCCAATCTACGTCTATCCTCCTGCCTCAATGACCACGTTTCCGCACCGTACATAGCTACGCTCCATATCAAAGTTTTTACGAGTCTTTTCTTAACATCATTACTCAAGGTCCTTGTCATCAACTCCCTCCTCCTTGAGAAGGCCTCTTTGCCTAGCGCAATTCTTCTCCTTACGTCCCTACTACTTCGACCGTGCTGGTCCAAAACACTACCGAGATACGTAAACTGCTCTACCTGCTCTAGTTTTTGCCCTCCTATTTTAATGTTAAGCTTGGCCTTTTTCTTTCTAGAAAATCGCATAACCTTTGTTTTATTTATATTGATTCTCATCCCATACCTGTCGCACTGAATTTCCAATTCACTAAGCAATGCTTGCAGCCCCTTGGCTGACTGACAAACTAAAGCTTGGTCATCAGCAAACCTAACTGATTTTACGAATTCCCCGCCCACTATATATATATATATATATATATATATATATATATATATATATATATATACATATATATATACACACACATGTATACGAATATATATATATACACACACACACACATGTATACGAATATATATATATATATATATATATATATATATATATATATATATATACATACACACACACATGTATACGAATATATATATATATATATATATATATATATATATATATATATATATACATATATATATATACACACACATGTATACGAATATATATATATATATATATATATACACACACACACACATGTATACGAATATATATATATATATATATATATATATATATATATATATATATATATATATATTCATATTTATTTACATTTTTATATTATTATGCATATATGTATATTTATTTGCACTATATTATTCTTTTCTACTTCACTCACATCGCTGTATATTTCCTTTTATAATTATAATTAGTATGTACTCGTACATGACGAAAGGTTGAATGGAAGAAGAGACTCTATGGTCCCATTTTTTTCTCGAATATAGACGTTTATCTACCTATTTATCTGCATCTAAGGCGGCAAACCTTATATCTTAGAACGATTGAGAGTTACTAATAGCGTAAGTATGCAATTTAATTACCGCTCAAGTTAAAAATGCTAAAGTATATGGAAGTGGAGTTGGAGGATAAGGAGTGTCTCGTTTTCTTTCACTCATATCAATGCGAATTGACAGGGAGTTGCTGCATTTGGCGATCCAAGTCGGCAGGTTAATCGACCGACGGGAGAGTTTTTCCGTCCTCAGCGATTCACCTTTGAAAGCTTCCCTTTAAAGATCTCCCTCACCTTCACTCTTTGCCCCTCGTGACCTGCCTCTTACCCCACCACCTCCCACCTCCACACCCCTGCCTTCTCCCCTAGAGGAGCCAATAATGCATTCTCGAGAGGAAGAAAATATAAACGTCTAGACTCATCTCTGCGCTTAAGGATTTATCCCGGGAATTTATGACCCTCTGCAGCCAGTAAAGGGCTTGACCTTGGTATTTTGGATCGTAAAGTTGGTCACCCGAGCGACTTCCCCCCCACATTCGAAATGTATAAGCCTCTTCAGCATCCAAAAAAGACATCGCCTCTTCCTGAGCCACCCCGCCATTTATTGGGGGAGGACAGGGGAGGTTAATCAAGGCCACGGTTTCCCGGGGTATAGGTGAGTAGTCTGGGGGATTCCAGGGGTACTACACGTCTCTTGTCTCCTCCTTTGCTCCGGCGTAGAGATTAATCCACCCTAGTGATACAGTCTGATTGCGGTCCGGATGCCTTAGTATGCTTAAATGGGACGACGATCTATCCGAGAGGGTGAATTTCAGGGGTTAGTTTCGGGGGTGATTTTATGTGCTGAGGAGATGGAATATGAGAAGGCATCAAAAGGAATTTCGTGAAAGGACGATAGCGCCGGACAGGTTGAGGTGATTTGGAAGATCTTTTGAATTGAGGACAGTGATATCGCTCGGGTGGCAACCTCGTCGCCGCCCCTCCCCCTGCCCCCCCCCCCCCCCCCCCGAGATTGCTGGTTCTCAAATTGAGCGCCTTAATTCGGAGCAACACTCGACACTGCCATATAAGGGGGGGGGTGTGATACGGTGAGACTGACAGGGTGTCGAGTCTTTGGGGTAAAAGGCATTTAAGGGGAAGAGGGGGTGTGTTAGGGGGGGTAATTATTTGCAAGGATCAAGATATCGAGGTGACGGGAAAGGAGGAAGAGGAGGTTGATGGTTGATGATGACAGGTCTATTCTAGTCCACGGGTGACTGTCGCCCCAATCCGAGGTGGTCCCGTTGTCAAAGGAGCGCTTAGCGACAGCTTCGGGGATGGCGAACTCCCCTGCTCTCCAAGAGGCATCCAGCTATTCTCATCCAACTATTCCCGGAAATTGAGGCTCGATATTGAAGCTCAAACTTCGTCTTCGGTGAAACATGCGGGATATTAGAGTTGGGCATAATTTTTACCCAAGCGAGGAGAATGATCAGTATGACAGCGTTAAAAAGGAAGCGCCTCTCTCATATTTCAGCGATACTGCTAAGGTATGAGCATAATTTAGCTGCATTCATCACCAAAAGGGAAAGCACGAGGGAATCTGAGCTTTCATTATTTATCGCTGATGTGGCAGGTTTCCGTTAAGATAAGGCTGCACAATGTCCAACTTTCAGGTAAATGTTATGAAATAGTACGAATGTTTTCATCAAACTGTACAAATAGTGGTTGAAAGATATAAAATATTGATCTGATGTTTTAATGATGGGAAATTGAGAGCAGGCGATACCGTTATCCCTCCATCGTATCAATTCTGCATCAATGCTAAAATGCGAGTAAAAACCCGTGAACTGGTTTATTACTGCAACCTATTGGAGCTGGCAAAAGGATAAGCAAATGGCAATAGACAATCATCACTTTAACCATGCAGATGAAATAGAAGACCATAATTAATTAATGATCTTTCATTCCTTAGATCGTGTCTCAGGGAAGTGTGACCTGTTTTAATATTCGTTTTTCTTTCTCACAATTGTGTCATTTGAAGGTCTATCATTCCCATCCATTGCATCGTGGATATGCCGAGCATTGGAACCAATCAAATGAAAAGACGTAATCACCCTGTGATCTTTTATTTCTCTATTCTAAGAGTAATTTCAATACACGGCTTCAAGAATTAAAGCATATCAACATTAATGGCCGTAATTTACGTAACATAAGGTAAATAAGGATGAATTCAACCAAATTCAGATTTCTCAGAATTAATCACTTAAAAACGACACTTCACATGTATCATTTTCGCATCATGAAGATGATAAAGTAATTTGAATGGATAGCTCCAGTATTAAACTTCTTAGTGAATGACTGCAAGTACCGAGCCAATTATGCTATTGTATTTTTTGATGTGCCATGATGTGAAATGTGTAATATAATTATTATTAGGTTATCTACCGATGAGGCTAGGATTTTGCATGGACACAGCTATTAAATAAATATTTTGTGACTCCTCACAAAACACAAAATCCAGCATCCTACTCTGCATCAGGTCTCTCTTTTTCTCTGAGTACTTGCTTCCTCCCTTTATCCCGACCAACATCCCTATCCTGTTTTCCAACATCCATAGGATTTCTCCCAACAAACGCCCTTCTTCGCCCACCATACCAAGTATTTCCTCATTTGTTTTCTTCTCTGTCCATTTCACCTTCTCCGTTCTTCTCCACACCACCATTTCAAAAGCCTCCAATCTACGTCTACCCTCCTGCTTCAATTACCACATTTCCGCGCCGTACATAGCTACGAACCATATCAAAGTTTTTACGAGTCTTTTCTTAATATCCATAATCAACGCCCCTGTAATCAACTCCTTCCTCCATGTGAAAGCCTCTTTGCCTAGCGCAATTCTTCGCCTTACGTCCCTATAACTTTGACCGTGTTGGTCCAAAATATATCCGAGATACGTAAACTGTTCTACTTGTTCTAGTTTTTACCCTCCTATTTTAATGCATACTTTAGCCTTTTTCTTTCTAGAAAATCGCATAACCTTTGTTTTATTAATATTGATTTTCATCCCATACCTGTCGCACTGAATTTGCAATGCACTCAGCAATGCTTGCAACCCCTTGGCTGACTGACAAACTAAAGCTTGGTCATCGGCGAACCCAACTGATTTTAAGAATTCTTCGCCAACTTTCATTCCTACGTCCAGTTCTTCCCTTGCCTCTTTAATCATTTCCTCTGCATACAGGTTGAACAGTAACGGTGATAATGGGCAACCCTGCCTTACACCTCTTCCTCAAACTGCCCATCCGGATTCCCCGTTCCCAACTCTCACCTAAGCAGTTTGAGACATGTACATTTTGTGGATTAGCCTCCTTTCCCTCCAATCTATTCCTATTTTCTTCAATGTACTCATTAGTTTTTCCCAATTCACTCTATCAAACGCTTTTTCGAAATCTGCGAAACAGGCAAATACCTCCTGGTTGCATTCTATATTCCTCTCGATTAATAATCTCATTATTGCAATGGCATCACGCGTACCATTCCTCTCCCTAAACCCAAACTGATCGTCCCCTAAGTAATCATTTGCCCTACTCTCTATCCTTTTGTTTATGATCCTGAGACCAATTTTAGCTGCGTGGGATATCAAACTTATTGTCCTGTAGTCCTCACATGATGTAGCCTTTACCTTTTTTGGAATAGGAACTAAAACTGATATCACAAAGTTTTCCGGCCAGATTCCTTCCTTATAAATACTACGAATCAGCCCGTATAGCCTCTTCCTCCCACATTTCCCTGAACATTTCAATTGTTCCGCTGGAATGTTATCCACCCCCACAGCCTTATTTAGCTTCATCTCCCTTAATGCCCTTTCTATTCCATCTTCGAGTATGCCTGGGCCTAAGCTATCCTCCTCCACGCCATGTTCCTTTTCAATGTCTAACTTTGTTGGTCTAAATTCTTTACTATACAGTTCTTCTAAATACTCCTTCCACCTCTCTTGGATCTTTCCTGTGTCAACTATTACCTTACCCGCCTCATTTCTAACTATTAGCATCGATCTTTCTTTCCTGCTTTCCAATAAAGATTTAACTTTGCTTTACAGCGCACCGATGTCACCCTTCCTCTCAAATTTTCCATAACCTCACACTGCGTCTTCCACTATGCTTCTTTTGCTTTATTTGCTGCCCGCCTCAATTTATTGTTTTACTCTTTATATTAATAATTAAATATTAATATTGAATTTGACAAGCTTATCAATACACTTGGTCCCTAGGAAATCACAAATAATTAAAGAAAAATATTCCTAAAAATTTGCGAAGTATTAATGCAATAACGGTTGCAGGAGTAATCATAAAAACTAAGCCCACGAAGTGGAAGTTGGAATACCAATTTTATTAATTTAATATGGAAATGCTAAACATTTTTTGGCTGAAGACATCTATCTAAGACAAGTATCCCAATAAAATATCAAATTTTACATTCCAGCAGCCTCTTCACTTCTCCCACTCACACCTCTTTTTAGAGCAGCACATTCCCTCGCCTTTGTCAATTGGAATTCCCCGATCCGTAATTGAGACTAGGATGAGTGAAAAAAATCGCTTCGCTGCATTTCTCCCCCCCCCGTTCGGGTCTCGCGTTGAATCCCACTAAATGACCCAGTCCAAGTCTTCCCATGAATCACGGCGGTCCCCTCGTGTCACTTCAAGGGCGGAGGGACCGCCAACATTCCCGAATCCGTGTTTTCGAGGGTGCTACGTCCACCTTGTCATGGTTGGAGGGCAGAGTCGCCTGGGGAGAAGGGAGAGGGGGGTTTGAGGCTTTTCCGACCCTGGGATCCCTCTCTGGGTCGACACCGGGGAATTTTCAGGGCCCCGGGAGAGCGGTGACAAATCAGGGACCATCGGGCACGCATGTGCGGAGATCAGTGGGGGAGCGTTGTTGGGTGGGTGAGGGTTGGTGGCGTTCGCGCCAAACGTGTGGTGAGGTGGGTGGGATTCATTGTATACAAATTGCTTATTCTGCCAAGTAAACGACGCCATCTATATGGTAAGTGGGATTATGTGTGTGTAGTAGCGAAGGCAAGGTGTAGGGGGTGCGTGATAGCTTTATTCGGGCCGGAGGGAGGGAGTGCCACGGCTTAAGCAGATGCTGGGGGAGCGGCAAGAGGAGGAATCTTTTACCGAAGCAGTAATGGGCGCATCGCCGTTTCCAATGCCTCGACGTCATACTGAAATTTTAATCGGTCCTTGAATTATGGGTCTACGTGTGAGGAAAAAAATCTAGGATTTTAAAGACCCCGTGTTTCAAATATGGCATTTAAAATGTTTGCATCAACGAGTTAATTTAATTATGTTCCTTAATGGATATGACGTCGTGCGTTTGATTTTGAGAATTTTATTTATCATTTACTTTGATATTAATGTTACCATAGACGTGTTTCCCAGTGGAACCTGTACGTTCGAGCATTTTATAGAATCTGATTATCCTTCTGGATGCATGTAAATAATCCATGAAAAATGAAATGTATTCATATAAACGAGTACAGATATACGGTAATGTTTTAAAATAACACGATAAAATCGGTTCAAGAAATTAAAATTCAAATCTTTCAATGAGTCACATCATTTAGTTATTTTTTAAGTTCAGTCAAATGGCTTCTGCTATTATTTATTGAAATGTAAATTTATTACTATTGGCCAGAAAATATTTTTTTCTATTCGTTTCGTAAAGTTTTTTCTCTGATTGATTACTTTTCATTATCTATAATCTAATTAAAATGTACCTTAGAGATGATGTTAACATGTAATCACTGCAGCCTTTTCCGCTTCAGATTTCTTTGGTATACGCCTACAGAGTAAAGTTGGCTTATTGATCTTAACAAAGAGAGGGGTATTCTTGATAGATGTATTTTAGCATGAAGTGCATTTTTAAACTTTATGCATGATTAAACAAATTGCTTCCAGATCAATAATTATCTATTGAATAGAGTTACAAATTCCATCATGCCTGAACATGTTTTTGCCATAAAGCCTTAAATTTCTAGCGTCATTTCGGAATGAAACTAGTTGCGAACAGATTACTGTAATAAAATAAAACATTTATAGCAGTCACAGTTTAAAAATACCATATCTCACCAAGTCAAATTCTTGTGAGTTTTCACATAGATGAAAGCTGTTAGCATAATTTCGATTTATATACAGGTCGGCCCCAAAAATAAATAGAATGCTTTTTGGCCACCATTTCAGGTGGTTGGAGTAGGATGGGGGAGGAAGTGGGAGATTTGAGAAAGCAACGCGACCAACGTCAATTAAAAATTGGATTTGAAGGCCATGGCCATGGCAATGACTAAGGATACTTATAAAGTTGAAGAATTATCCCAAGTGATAGTTTTCGGCATGCACAAGATGTTCGAGGAGGGTAGCGAGGAGGTTGACGATGAGGAATGCCCTGGACATCCATCAACAAAAGATCGTGGTGAAAATATATTAAAAGTAAGGCACATGCTCAATATTAATTGAACCCCAAGTTAGCAGAAGAATTTAATATTCAAAAAACCATAGCGCATTGAATTCTTACTGAAGATTTAAACAAGAGGAAGTTATGCCATGAAGGTTCCCAAGGTGCCGTCAGAAGACTAATTTTGTGATAATCTTGCCTTGGACCTCTTGGACCACGGTGAAAGTGACTCGGATTCCTTAGAATTGGTGACCACTGTTGAAGATACGTGGGCCTTTGAGTATGACCCAAGTATATTACCTTTAAGTACCATTTTAGACCACTGGAATATGTCAAAGAGGCGAAGAGGATTGGGCCTGAACGAGGGTCTTGTCGATGCCTTACAGGAAGCATACCACAACTGGCGGAGGCACTGCCATTGGTTTATCGATACATAAGGGTGCTCCTAAGAAGAATTTTTGTAATTTGCACTTTGATCTGCAATGATTTATTCCACTTTTTTTGGGGCACGCTTTTTACATGTATGAACTTTCATCTCGTCATTTGGGAAGTAAATGCCTCAAATAATCCTTCAAGTCCCAGATAAGTGATTCATTTTCAAATGAATTTTCGAATCTAACTAACAACTCGTATTTATCTTATAACCCTTATTAATGCTGTTAATAAATTAACTCCTTTTTGGCTTGATAAGTCTTTTCAGTTAGCGTCACAGATGCTGTAATCTTTATTCCTCCAATCCGCTACCGAGAAACGACCGAGGATGTCATGTTGATGGATTCGCACCATCGCCTGATATGATGGTAAAATGTTCCCAGAGATTATTCTCTGCTGATCGGGGCATGTACTCGTCGCGCGAGGAAGTTCCAGTCTCCAGAGATAAGTAGCAAATGGATGATGAAGAGGAATGGTACCACACTTACAATATAAGTGGAACTTGATATATATATATATATATATATATATATATATATATATATATTATAATTATATTAATTTTCAGCCATTTCATCATAAAAGACATAATATACGTGTATATTCCAAAAGATGCGCACAAAATGAATTTAAGTCTATGGTAATGCAATCAGTTTTAATGTGATATTTTACAGAGAGATATTTGATTGCAGTCTCCCTTTTAATGATATATTCATTTTATTTTTTATTTCTCTACATAATTGAAAATTTTATGCCATATAGAATTTACAAATTGGGAATTTTCAGAATAATAAAGTAATGTTGTAATGGTGAAATTTTGAACATAATTTATAATCTAGGTCTATGTGTGCTTCAGGAATATAATGTAGTCTAGTATATCACTTTTATATTGATTCCTGTCCTCCTCCTCTCTTGATTTACATTTTTTATTAATAATCACTCATCTTTTTAAAATATAAATAAACAAGTAAGAAAATTAATCCATTTTTAAGAGGAAACGATAACAAAAATGTTTATTTGCCCAGTGGAAGTTATATGAAGCAATAAGTAAGATCTAGTTCTTTATTTCAGTCAATAGAAAAATAACTTCGACAAATAAACGCACAAACCACAGCAGAAAATAAAATGTAAATATTCCATAGAGAGAGGCAGAGACACACGATGACCTGCAAAGCAAACAATTACGTTGATCGTATTGTTGTCTTCGATACCCTTTGGTTTGCTCCCCATTTTATGTTTGATGTATCTATTTTATATTTTGGATAAAACAAGATTTGTATGGCATTTATTATTCTCTGCTCTGCTGCCTCAGACGGTTCATTCTCTTATTCATAGCTATGGATGGAGCTATGCTCCACTCGAATGCTTTCATGCAACCTTGACTCGTCTGTGAGGTGAACGTCTTTGAGCTTAGTTGTTGCATCTTACGGAAAACCCCATCTAAGATCGAGCTAATTTTATGCTGAGCTAATTCTATCCAAGATATACTACTTGGTAAAAGATTTCACATATTCTAATTTCACTCTTTACATACCGTCGGTCTATATGTTCTCCGTTATGCATTCTAGTATTTCATTGTTCATTCCCATATTTTCTCTTTTAAATAATTGGTATTTTGCAGTCTATGATGCGTACCAGCTTTTACATTTTCTGTGACTCCTGCGTTGTCGTCTGCGGAATGATGCATTTTCATTATTTTCCGATCTCTTTAATTCCTTAAATGCCTGTAATAAGCGTCGTCCTCCTTTTTTCTCATCTTCCAAGGATAGTCGAATACTTCTAATAAGAAGTTGAACCCTCCCAAACTCATTTCCTTTTCTTCTTCAGTTTCTATTTACATCATATTGAATTGGCCAATGTAGTATGTATTGTAGTTATATAGTATTTCTTCCGCCATTTTAAACCATCAACATTTTATAGAAAATTTTAAAATCTTATGTTACTCAACTTTGTGAAAGCCCGATTCCAAGTCCATCCACCATACGCAGGGGAGGTTTGAAACGTACAAGTTATGTTATCAGAATCCTTAATTTATAATCCCCTTTCTTCGTATTTTTTTCCGAATCCACAATGGATTTCCGATTGCCTTCAATATTTCAATTTATTTTCTGGAAGATTATCTGCGATGGATTTGCGGATAAATGGGATGAGGTAATGCCCGTTTTGGAATAAATTCGAGCAGTTCACTTAATAGTAATGAGTCAGTCAGCCTCGTTGATTGTCCGGAGGGCAAAGAGAGGGGGGGGGGACTGAGATTGAAGAATGGAGTCAGTGTCAAGTGCTTCGGAGTGATTATGGGTGACGGAGGGGGGTGAGATGGTTGGGAGGGAGAAGGGGGTGGCTAGATAGAGGGAGGGAGGGAGGGGGGCGGCGAAATGAAGGTGGGGAAGCGCAGTGGATGAATACCTAGGAAGGAAGGGTGGAAGTGCAAGAGAATTTCTTCAGTTTGAATTATATCTCTGAAAGGAAGTAATTTATCAATTTAAATTTGAATATATATCAATGTTATAAATTAAAGTTTATTATGTTATTTAAATGGGCCCAAGTCGTCAAATTTAATGCCATTGGGTTCTGCACTGACTATAGATTTGGGTTTTATCCCTCCAATATCCAAATTCAATAAGAGTTATGGAGAAATTGAATATTATCTGTTATGAATTGAAATTTAATACTTTTTGCCTTTTTTACTTTCTTTCAGTATTTTAAACAGGCGTTATCTGCGGGCGTCTAAATAATGGATCCGCTCATTTTATTCATCCCGGACACCTCAGGTAATTTAGCCTTTTCTTTCTTGATCTGTCGTTCCAGGAGTCATCTGTCCGTCTCCGCTTTATTTCGCTCATCAAAATCATCACCCTTAATCTAAAAGTCTACATCTAATTATTTAGCAGTCCTAAAGATTATTTTGAACTAATAATCCACCTCATTTGCCCAATGTTTCCACTTACGCTCAAATTTCCCTTCCAACAGGCGTCAATAGAATAAATGGTAACCCATTACTCTATTAATGACATCAGAAAAATTGAAATCTTTGGGCATATTAGAATCATGCTACACGGTGCGTTCTTAAAGTAATGCAATTAAAGTTTCCACGCCGCTCCTATAAGTTGGAGTGAAATCAAACTACTCGTACTTGAAATAGGAGGGAGGACGCTAAGCTTTACCACAAACCTAATCTATGTGTTCTTTAATCTGTTGAAGCGGCAGCACGTTAGTCATTTTAAACCGCTGCGCGCCGACTGTGTCACGAAAAAAATGGAATCGACAATTGAGCAACGCAACACGATTATTATGTTTTGTGCTAAAGTGAAAAAAATTCTCTACGGGACTACCAAAATGATTTGTGAGGCTTACGCAAACTCTACTCTGTCCTACTCAAGTTTCGAAGTCGTTAAAGGCCTTTAAGGAAGGCCAGGAAGAGGTTCACGACGAACAACGCTCTGAGTGGCAGCCAGCTCAAAGCGGCAGCCAGCAAAACCGACAACAATGTCGGTCGAGTTGGGAAATTGTTGGACTCAGACCGTCGATTAAGTATCAAGATGGTTGCCAAAGAACTGAACTTGTCGTCTGCTGTTGTGTTTCGCATTGTTACTGAAGATTTATCGATGATGAAAGTGTGTTCCAAGCTCGTGCCCAAGGTGTTGTCAGACGGCCAAAAGACCAACCGAGCGGAAATTTCAAGTGAACTTTTACAAAGTCTGAAAATAAACATGATTATTTCGACAACGTTATCACTGGTGATGAAACCTATGTTTTTGAATACGACCCAGGAACGAAACACTGAAGCTCTGAGTGGCACACCGACCTGTCCTCCGAGCCAAAAAAGTAACAATGAGCAAATAAAAAGTGAAAACAATGCATATTGTCTTTTTCGACAGTTAAGGAGGGATTTATAAGGAGTTTCCTCCTCAGGAAATGACAGTTAAACGCTGCCTACTACGTGGATGAGCTAGAAAGACTCCAAAAAAGGGTCATCAGGACGAGAAAAGGTATCTTCGCTACCTGGAAACTTCATCACGACAACGAACCTTGCCACAAGGCGCGACGAGTTCCGCCAGCTCCTGGCCAAACACCAGTTGCCAACGCTGCTCCATCCCTCCCCCTTTAGTCCTGACGTCACCCCAGCAGACTTCTATTGGTTTCCTTGGATTAAGGCAACCCTGAAAGGAACCAATTTTTCCCATAGAGGAGATCCAATCAGCCGTGACGAAGACCTTGCAAGAGGTCCCCGAAGACGTCTTCGAGGGCGCGTACCTGTCACGCCAGAGTCGCTGGAAAACATGTAGAGGCCAAAGGGCAGTACTTTGAAGAATTTTATGTGTTTTTGCAATTTTTTCAATAATTACTTGCATTACCGGCGGCTTTTCCACGATTCAAAGGCTCCCTCTTAGGCTGATTCTGGGTGTTTCTTAAGGGTATCTGTTCAAGCTTCTTGGGCAGTATTTCGGTGCCATGGCGGTTTCCTTTGAGGGAGAATTTCACTTTTGGGAAAAGAAAAAAAGTCCGTAGGTGGCATTTTAGGACTGTCCGGGGTTTGTTCATCTGTCATGATATCGCTAATTAAGGTCTTCGCAATCAGACACTCAACTCTGCTCTTGGTCGCCCTCCAAGAACTTCGGGATGGGTTTAGCACAGATATTTCACGATTCCAAATTTTAATTTACAATAGTCTGCACTGCCATCTTAGAAATGCTAGTATGATAAGCAATCATGCGGTTTATTCTGGATTCAGCACTTAACGCAAACGTCAGGAAAAAAATTGTTGTTACCAATACTTTTTATACAGAAAGATATATATCAGCCTGCAGATATCTATTAGCGTGTGTGCCTGGGAATTCTTTAACCGATAGTGTATTCCCTAAATGATTGGGACAAACGGATAAGCTATATACAGGTGTATGGATTTATAACAATGGAAATAGGTTTGCCGAACAGCTGTACATCCGCTATAGTATCTGGGTTTGCATTTCTACCTTGTGCATTCAAATCGACTTCTAGAAAATGTTAGACTTGGGAATTAATAAATATTCAGTTACGATCATCAGTATGATATTTTAAAAAAATGTGTATTTTAGGTTCCTAAATTCACCTTTTTTACTTACATTTACAAGTTCAATGCATTTTTGATTGGCATTGTTTGCATGGAGTCAACTCCAAATAAAATAGTGCAATGGGTTCAAAACAGCCTATCTTTTACAATTTTGTTTCCTAAAACCGTCTCATTAAGTCATTGTTTCATTCGTGGGAAATATGGCAGTTTAAATATTTAGATTCGTGAGTTTATCATTCAAAAAATAATATTTTCCTAATAATCAGAAGAAACCCTGCGGATTAGTCTAAAAATTAGTAATTTTTAACTCCATCTAATTTTGGTACATTTACAAGTGTTTTTATTGGTAGAAAACACTTAAAACATTAAAACCTTATTTAGAAACAAATTCCTTGTGATAAATCAGTTTTCAAATTTTAAATTAAATGTAAATGAAAAGTTTTGGTAAAGTTTAACTGCCATCTCAATTGATTAATATGTACGCCATATTGGCTTATTTTGTGCATTAAGTGGGATAATTCAACTTTGCACTTCTATTGAATCATTGCATTTGTAAATTTCTAGCACAAATATTTTGGTGTTTTTTCCTAAGATATATTCTAGAGGCTGTAACCAATATTTATTCTGCTGAAAAACGTTTACTTGTAATTAAGGCATTGTTTATCATATCCTTCGGTATATAGGTATTATTTCACTACTTTTAAGTGTGTAATATGATTGATAATTTACACCCATAATAGCTAAAACTCATTTTGTTCTACCTTACCAGAGCCATTAGGCATCCATATAAATAATGGTATGTTACGGTTTTTTAAAAAATATAGCATTTGGTAAATCCAGTAAAAATGGTACATCTGAGTCATCTGAGCCTAATATTGCAAAACGTGGTACAATATTTGCTGAATACTCTTCATTAATCATTTTTTACCTAGGAAACTTTGATGGCGTGTCGATTCCAAAGACATTTCATTATCCACGTAGACTTATCTAAATTTCAGTGAGATGTACTTATTACAACGATTCATTAAAATCTATTTCCCCTCACCCTTCGTTTCATAAAAGTCGTAGCTGATACTCCCTAGCACCCAAAGTTTTGAAATTTAACTTTTAATTACTAAAACCACGTGGGGAAAATATCGTTTAAATATTTAAAAAATCGCGATGTAACGATGTACTCATCACAAATAGAGGCATCCAGGAAAAGAGTAACCAAAGATTGAAAGTTCTTTATCTTGTAAAAGACAATACGTTTTTATACCAATGTCTTTATTAAAGATAAAGTGAGGAAAATAACAAATAAGTCTTTGTTTAGTAGTAGTTGGAGAGTATGGATCGATTACACTATTTCGACATGGATTAAATGTTCACAATGTGTTGACCTAGAAACATAATCCGTTGTAATTTTGAAAAAAATACTGCAACAAAAAACTTTCAAGTTGGAAACTTTATGGCGCCAACCGTGGTACATACAACAAATAAGATTTTATTTTGCTGGAAAGGCACATTTGAGTAGAGGGTATTCATTTAAAATTTAAGTCAGGTATTCAAAGCTAGTTTTCATTTTTATCCCATGAAACCACCTTGGGGGAATACGATATAGAAATATGTTTGATTGACTAAAATAATTTTGTGAAATAAGTTTAAAATACAGTATGTGTCCAAAAATGGTTCCTTTAAACTTTCATTGCAATTTAATTTAAATAAATAAGGATCTAACTCCAAATGCAAAGAGAGATCTTATTCCGAAATAGGTGGCGATGATTCTCTTCTGACAGTAAGTAACGATAATGTTTCACGAGGAATCAGTTATTGGATTTTCACTCTATGGAAAAACTAAATCCATCATCACCTCTTATAATTAACTACCTGGCATCTATTAGTTTCCTTAAGCCTTCACTGTTTTTGCGCCATTTTATTTCAAAGTTGAGATGAGATCACCTTCGTAGAGCAGTATTTTTAGAAATAAAGAAATACCATATTTCCCATTTTGTATCTATCCCTGAACCATGCACTTGTATATGTGCTCATTGAATTCAGGGCTAATTAAAAATAAAACCCAAAGATGAAGATTCCGTATTTAGTTTAAATTGTTAGAAGCAATTTTTAAGACCTCTCCTCACACCTTCCTGATTGGTTTTCATCACTTCTTAATGATAAGGGCATCTCATTTTTAAGAGAAAGGAGCCAGGTTAACTCAAGGTAATGGGAGAGGTTGCGAATGTTCCTTACCTCATAATAGGATGAATTTTTGTTATTGTGTTTTTTAAAAGGTTTCATTGTAAATTTCCACAGTTAAAGCTATAATCGATCGATAAAATACGTTAATAGATTTATAGAATAGTGAGGAAGAGTCTATGTAAATTGGTAATTCACAAAGGCATCTTTTCAGGCACTGCAACAACTAAGTAAATACATTTATTCTATGCGTGCAAGACTAAATACGATAGAAGACTTCATTTGTTAAGTTTGGGGATAAAGTGAATACTAACTAAATCCTAAATTTTTGTTATTTTCTCCTATGCAACTCATCTTGGGCCCTTTCGAAAGAATTATTGTGAGTAGATATAAGATATATCTCTTAAGGGTCCTTCATATACGATCATAGTCGTTCCAACACAACTCTAAAATACCCTTCATGTCATCTCCCAAAATAAGCAGTCTGCAAAGGTGATGACTACTCTAAAATTGGTCTTACTAGGGTCTTATGTGCCCTTTTTCTTAGCTGCTCTAATGCTCCCGAGAGGTATGGATATGGTAGAAATTCATCAATGGCGTCACTAATTCATTCTGGTAATTCATTATATTTTAACCGGAGACAATTTTATTTTATGATTCTCTTACTGACAACGGAATCGATCGGAAATCCTACATTTCAATTGCACTGCGAAAAGAAAGACAAGTTAAAGCATCACTCCATTGTCGGTTGTACAAATGGGATGCCTGACGCAGATTTGTAATAACACGTTGTGACTGCGAGATATCACATCCTGTAGTTTTCCTTTTAATATTGGCCACTCCGAGCATAATTGTGTTTCCGATCAATCCGATTGAAATGGGCGCCACCCAGGTGCTGATAATGGTATCTTTTCGGTTCGCCCGTGGTCAGTATCCGTGTTCCCGTTCTCACGTTCCCATTTCCCAATCACCTAGAAGACCCTCGTGGCCTTGCTTATACCGCACCGGAAGTGGACACAGTTCCTTCAGTTTTTTCTCCTTTGCTTGATTTCGGAATACTAAAATCTAACTCTCACGGATCCCCACCTTGTCTCCCTCGATTCTGCCAGCCACTCGGCTTCTGTTTACGCGAAATTTGACACCTATTTGAAAGATTCGACCGATGGGTGATTAATTCGTTCGCCCGAGAGAGCTTTCCAGTTCTGCTGTGAGCGAATCCTGTTGATTTCCAGGAAGGATTTCCGGTATGGTAAATAAGGGCTATCAGCCAGGACATTTTTGGAGACGGCAAAGAAACTTAACAAATTATAAAAAGCGTGGTGTTCTGTCAATGATAAAAGTAAGAATACGATTTTTTTTCACCTTTCATTTTTATAAAAATTACATTTTCGCTGGAGATCAAGTCCAGTAATAGCGATGAAGTAAACTAAATAAGGAAATTCGATTGCCAGCGAAACTGTTGAGTTTAAATAAATTATACATAAATGCCATTTTCAATGGAAATTCAAATGGAATCCCAATGGAAATGCATTCAAATCCAATCTGCGCGTCTTCGCCAAACTAATAAATAATTGTTGAAAAGCAATGCATGTTTCTGGTGTTGCCGGTGGCGCATTATTGGGAGCGTGGTTTATCGCGTGAAGTCCTCTCGGCTTTCACACCGGGTCAGGTAGTTTTTTCGCTGGCAGCGCTACGAGCGATAAAGATAACATCATCCACAGGGCGCTGGCGACGAGTAATTCTCAAAACGTCGGCGGCGAAATACCGGACTCGGTGGAACTCCCGAAAAGACTTTGAATACGTGAGAACCCCGATAAATACCAAGAGTCTTCAGGATTTATTATGGTAAACTTTGTATTGTACCAAGGCAAAATTTACTAATATATCATATTATTAAATTTAAATAATATATAAATATAGTATTATTATTAATAAATGTATTTTATTTAATTTAACATTTGTAGGTGCCTACGCTTTGTGTAAAAGAAACTATGACAAGAACGTCAAAAATGCCACTCGGAAATATTTCATTTTAGTTCTTCAAAAAGAAGTAGGACTGCGAATGAGGATTTGTTTGGGTTCACTTGACAGTGTTAATGACCGAAGTAACATTGAGAGATGTAGTGTGGTGGAAATGTATGCAATTTGAGTGATAAGTAAACTTCGAGATCACTTCTAATTATTTTATAATATCTATCATGAATAGCATCATTGCCTATTTTTCGTTGAGGAAAACGTCTAAATATAATTCTCCGTAGATATTATGCAAATAGTTCTGACCCGAGTATTAATTCTAAACAGTAAGTGAAAATTGAAGTAAAAATTGTATTGTACAGCAGTTCTTCTTTTTCGACCAGATGTTAGTTATTACTAGACGTAGGTTAGATAATTCATTATCCTTTCTTAGCGCGTATTATTGCCGAAAATAATTAGCTTCCCAGTGTTCCTCACTTAATAGAGTTATATGTTAACACAATATTTTAATTATCGCTCCTAGCGGAGGGGCCGTTTAATTTTTAAACCTTCTCGACCCTTTAGTATATTTGCGCTGGTGACTGTTGATCATTGTGGGAAATACAATTGTTATACTTTGAGTATGTTTCTAGAAGTTGCAAAAACGAGAAGCCAATCCAAAAAGCTAGGACTGCAGTACACGGTAGGAGATCAAATTTGACATTAGAAGTTCTTTTCTAATACACTCAGGATTGGATGTACCGGTACAAAAAACATCCGTGAAAGAATATTTTGCATATAAATTGAAATATTCATTTTCTTTATAGTAAAAATGATAGTCCTAACAAGGGAAATTTACTTCAGTTTTAAACTTTAACTTTATATACTCGTACACCTCGGATTATACCTACATGTAAATTGCACCAAATTTGTTCTTACGGCTATATTTTCTTTCATAAGCTTGGAGTAATGATTTAATGGAGACAACTTCTTATATATCCGGCGTAAAGGAAGTTGTAAGATTTTCCTCTCAGTTTCAAATGAATTAAATGTCTTCTATTTCTTTGACTACATTTGACATAATTCGTGCGTAGGTGAAATTTAATTCCGGCCAGCGAAAGAATTTGGGCGTAGTGTACCTTCGTCGGACGTCGTTGGCTTTGTGTAGAGCTTTGTGAGGGAAAAAGAGACTCATGAATGGGCCCGTTCATAGCATTTTCCAGAAACTCGTGTTAAGATACCTGATTAGCAATCCTAGAATCAATGAAGTAGATTTCTCCTCTTTAAAAAGCTAACCTTCCCTTTTGGAAAGCAGTTCAGTGATTCAGAGGTAGTTTTTCAAAGGGATATTTTGCTCCATCATCGTATTTAATAGGATTAATAAGTTTTAAAAAGCACGAAAAGGATTTTCCAAAGAAAAATAACAATGAATAAATGATTTTTGACCATATATAGTATCATAAAACTGACAACAAACTCTTTATCTAAATGATTTTTAAAGGGTTTTTCTCATTACTTAAGGCTTCGCTCACAATTTTTTGTTTCACATTAAGCCTGGAATCTAAGAAATCTACTGTCGAAATATAAAAATAAGTGCATTAATTATTTATATTACTCATAAGTGTGTTATACACGCGAGTGCGAGCAATTACACGCTCATATGTATATGTACATCCATTTCTGGCAAACAAAGCTCCATCTGGTTTCCATGCCATAATTCATGTTTAATGCCTAGAAGTGCATGCAAATTTTTTTCTATTAATTTAACTATTTTAGCTTATGTAAGAGTTCAACTTTACGCTCAGTCCATACCATCAGAATTGATACGACTGAATCGCTAAAAGTTTTCTGTTTCATCTGACTTATGGCCAGCTTCTTCTCAATAAAGATGAGAGCTGTTGTGATACAGATGGTCTCTGAAATGTAGAAATTCACAGGAATATTTCAATTCCTTTTAGAGGTACACAGTTTCATTGTCAATGAGAAATAACCACTGGAACTTATAAATTATCCCTTGTTTTAATTCGCTGAGCTAGTAATCTAGTGCGTACCAAAAAGATTATGAAGAATTGCGTGAAGTAATTCTTCACAACCTTCGTTCCCATGGTCAGTACTGATTCTGTGAATTAATTATCTCGTTGATCTGCAGATTCTGTATGATCATTATCTTGTTTGTTTAAATTCTTATGGAATAAATCTATCAATCTTTAAAAGTTCTAATAGGGTTATTAGCATGCAACCAATAGTATCCATGAATGTACGAAATATTCATTCGTACTAACCCCGTGCCCCGGATCTCAGGATGGCCATCTATTAAAAGTCGATGTTAAAAAGTATAATGGTTTATTAAAGTGCCAAGAAATAAGCAAAGTATATCGCTGAGTCTTCAGCATCAATTTTCAAAAATAATACAAATTTACACAAAGAAAAAATCTCTCCTATTAGGACCCAAATAAAATTAATTAAAAAAACATTATTTCAGAAAACTTAAGTCCTTTCTGATTAAAAAATAATGCATGGATTATTTTTTAAAATGTCATGCATCAAGAACAAATGATGAGAAAAATGAATTTCATGAATTCACTGAAACCGTATATTTTCTTAAAAATTAATCGTAATTTGTCATCTACCGTGAGCTGCGTGATAAATTTCCTCGCTTCATTCTGCGCAAAGAAAATAATTTTGTGTTCCAAATAGTAACCTCAGTGAACGAGAAGTTAAATATATATCACACAAATACGATGCACGAAAACAGTTAAAATACGAGGGTCATCCGGAAAGTAGTACCCGTTCGTGAAATAAAGACACAAAAGTAAATATTAACAAACATAAAAAATTTTATTTGAAAGAGGATACTTTAAACTACTTCTCAACATAATCTCCAAGCAAATTAAGGCATTTGTCATAACGTGTGACAAGTTTCTGTATTCCTGCTGCATAGTCCTTCGCCGCCAGCTCATTGAGATACGCGAGGGACCCATCTTGCACAAATTTTTGCATAATGCAGATGGTGTTTAACAATTTCATGAACAATTGTTCGAGAAACATTGGGAAAATGCTCACAGATGTCATCAATTGTGACGCGCCGATCGTTCCTCACGAATTCGTCAACTGAGCTCACCAGTTGGTCTGTAATGACAGACGGTCTCTCCGAACGCTCATCGTCGTGTGTGTTACCCCTCCCCATGTTGAAGTTGCGACACCACCGCCGAACAGACGACTCGTCCATTACATTGTCTCCATACACCTCCTTTAATTGGCGATGAATATCACATGGGCGAACGTTTCTTGCATTGAGGAATTTAATCACTGCCCTCACTTCACAACTGGCGGCGTTCTCAATTTTTTTAAACATTGTAAACAATCACAGAAACAACACAGGCAATGCTAGCGTCACGCAACTTGGCTCAGAGAAGGCAGACAAGCCACTGAAGCTATCTGACCTCGTCCAGCGGCTACTCGCGTCGTCAGCACTTCATGCGGCACGAACGGGTACTACTTTCCGGATGACCCTCGTAATTGAGTCACTGGTGTTGATTTTGATGTTATGATAAGTCATTATTCCGGTGAACTGAAAACTGTCTTTAGTGCATGAGTGGCAATCACAAAGCGGAAAAAAATACCTCGCTTCTTATCGCTATTTTCAAAATCTTTTCAATCGCAATCTTTTCAAAATATATTTGTAATAGAATTAGTGAAAGGCGAGGATCTTAAAAAATGTTATAGCTAGAGGTAACCGACATTCAATTTGGGAAGCATAGTTTTATGCCTTTATAAAATCAAGGTATTCTTAAAAATGATTTTATTTCAAAACGAGGCGGTGTGAATTAAAAAAAACGCATCCGATCAAGAATGACTTGTGCTTGATTAAGAAAAAGCAAAAATACATATCGTAAAATTAAAGAAAGTAAGGAAAGCATTTAATAAGATTAAACGCCGAAATCAATCAGGGATGATTTAACTGATATTTCACCTCCATAAATAATAAAATCGCTGATAGGGACGCCTGAAGTTGTAGGCGTCCCACTTTAAAAATTACGATCGATTAAAATTCAGTAAATTCGTGAAATGGACAGGGATCGTCAAGCGCCGGAAATCGCACTCCTACGAATGTGTTTTGCGATTGGGAATCGCATATTCCACGCCTCCAGCCATATTGATCCCCGCCTTCGATTCTGCAAGTTACTCCAGGGCTGTCACGCTTCGTGGGTGGCGGATTACAGCCGTCCACTCCAACTCCATCCCTACCCTCACCCCTTCCCAATATTTATCGAAGGGGATGGAGATGCCATAATGATACGCAGCACCGATAAATCAGGAGGAAGATCGGTTTTGGGGAGGGGCGAGTTAGGTAGGGCAAGTCCAGTGCAAAAGTCCCTTCCTAACCCCTTTCGGGGGTGAACGAGGGCGGGCGGATGGTATTTTCCGACACCAACCCCTTACCACTCTACCCCCAACCACCCCCTCCCAGCTCTCTTCTCCCCACGAATGATCTCCCTTTCACAATTGGAGTAATGCGGATAATAGCCCTCACTTGAGCCATCTATCATACACGCCGCGGAGCGCGGTTTGACCTTCGAAAATGTGACTTGGTGCTCCGCGTTCTCTATGTGTGGATGGCCCCCGGCACCAAACGGCGCTCCTTTCCGTCGTATGCACGAGTGGTGTGTGTGTATGCTTGTGTTTTTGAGTAAGAGTGTGCGTCTGCGTTCGTACGAGCGTCTGTATATCACCAGTGAGAGTGCATCGCTCTGCGTGCTCAAAGGATTTCTGAATGCTTTCCGTCATTTGCGTATTTCTTTATTTCTTGTCGTTACAATTTTCAATACTTCTCGCCATATTCCACGGTGAAAATGTTACCGCTCATCAAATCCCGTATCGTCGCCTTTTCCGAAGCTTTTAGCTTTGATTGCCGAGCGATCCTCGCGTGATCGGTTTTGGGATCACACGGTGGGGACCTGGTGCGATGGGGAAATGTGCTCGGGAAAATTTTTATTTTATTTTCGTGGAACCGAGAATTACGACGTTGAAAAGGTGAAAGATTTTTCTATGGTGGACGCAGTATACATTGCTTTCCAGGTCATTAATTTGAAGAGTCATTAATTTTAAAAATCGTGCGAAATTTAAAGGAATCGCCCGAGGGAGACGCGCTAAAATACCAAATATATGAGAAAAATAGATGTGGATAACGATTTCGAAGCCCTTTATTTTTAGTTTTAGCCGAAGGTTAGGTTACCTTGAAATACTCTAAACAAATAATATGTAAATTTATATTTTACTTTGAGTTTTGTGACATAATTTTGACAGTGACAAATATCGTTAGAACTATTATCAATTTTGCAAAATTGCGCGAGAAAAATAAGAAGATATAAGCCATTATAATGGAAGTTTTGGAAGCTAAAAAATCTAGTTTAAGGTTTAATTTACTAAATAATTACCATATCACTTTATACCGCTTGTGGAAGAGCAGCCATAATCTTTGGAAACATTAATTCTTACTGTATACCTACGTTAATTTGCTTGAGAAAAACATTTCAGTGACATTTTTAAATCATCACTCAATTATATCAAATGTATAAACTGAACTAACTGAATCATATTTTGACGTAGTTTAATTGGTTAAATAAAAATTGCGTATTACTTTTCTGAATATTCGAAGCATCGCAGGGAAGACTCAAAATTTATCGCACTATTTATGACATTTTTCATCTTGAATTAGGCAACATCTGAGTTAGTATGATTTCCTACATCTATTCTTTTTTACTTATCACTAAGTTGAGTACGCCCAGATGGACGACCTATCTGCCCCCTAAGAGTCATGATTCAAGCTGATTGTATCAGAAAATAAAACTAAGGTTTATTGGTAACTGATATGAACGACTTATTTCTTTCTTATGAAGAACTATCTGTCTCTACCTCCGATGATCTTAGTGTACCCTTCCATGTTGAGCTTTCTTAATAAGTCGTCACTATTGAAAATAGAGTCATCCACATGATCGTAAGAATCACAATGCACAAATCATTTTTGCAGCGGTGACTAATTTTAGTAATAATATTATTTGTTTTGGTTGTATATAATTTACTTACGATGATTAAATATTAATGCTCCTGGAAGAACAAAGTATTTTCTTTTCCAATATGAATCGCTTCCACAAAGTGACGCCTCAAACGATTCTCTTCAACAAGTGCTTTATAACCTTATCGGATGCTTCACGAATGCAAGGGAAATACGATTAAGAACGGAAATGTGTATCCTATTTAGCTGGCTGAAAATTAATTGATGAATAAACTAATTTAATTTATTCAAAGGATATAAATCACCAAAATTATTTCCCTTCAGTTACAAGTACTTAATTACTGCCACACAATGTCATATGTAGTTATTGTTCATTTTGTGCTTTTTCCTCATTTTATCGCCGATACTCGAATTGAAAACAATTCACTTCATAAGGGCTCAACTGTATGTTAAATTTGCGTGTTTCTGCGATCCTGTGCGTGTTCTGAAAAGCAGATGAGTGCAATTCGTCCTCTAGACTTAGTCTCACTCGCTTTAAACGTATGCTACCGATACCTCCGTTAGAGTTTGACCTTTTGCTAAACGCCTGGTATAGGACCCATGACCATTTTATTGTCCAGGCCAAAGCCAGAAAAACCTGATTGCGCAAGTGAAGATAACGGGGACTCGTAACTTGTAATGTTTCGCGAGGTTGTTAAGATAAGTGGCTCTTTGAATGATATATGCGACGTATGCTTATTTTCGAACAGTGAATGTGTAAGTTTGTACTTAGCTAAGGGGAACAAATCGTGTTTACTTTGTTTGCTAAGATAATCCTAAACTACCAACTTGTATTCCTCCTGTGGATGCAAAATAAATTAATTCATACCTAAGTTTAGAATTCAATTCATATTTCATCGTTACTGATGTATTAAATTGGCATAAAATGAATTTTTTCAATCTATTTTAAGTTAAACTAAATTATGAAATTTTAAATTAGTGAATTCATAAGGCAACTGTTTCTGCCACTGCCGTCTGTTTTCTTTGTCAGTAAAAACGTCCAAGTCCTGGAACAGTTCCGGCTCTACCGGGTACTTGTTTCAACATTGCGGGTAACATTAGTTGGGTTTGAGCACCTAAGTTTACGAGTGCCTGCGTTTACGAGTACCATACAAAGTAGCGGCAAATGCGGAGGGAATGGGATGGCCAAGGAACAAGGGTGAGAGGCAACGGGTCAAAATCAGACATAAAATACACCCCTGCTAAACACGCCTGCGATATTAAGTTGCAAGAAGACTCGAGCCGGACCTACCCAAAAATTAAACCTACGAGTAAGACATCACCGTATCCTTACCGTTCCATCCATAGAACTTAGTAGACATTTGTAGTCCAAGACAGAGAGGTAGTGTGGACTTGTCTTTTGCGGCAGGGTCTCAGGATTTTCATACAGCGGTGTGAAGTAACCTTAGGGTTGACACGATTCTAATATTCCACCCGAGCATATGCTAAGAAGCTTTGGCGGCTGTTTGATCCGGAGGTTATTCCGATCATGTTGCGGTAAAATTCCTTATTCGAGATCTGAGATCGCCTTAACCTAGTTCTTTCGTACGCTGAAATATTGATACATTGGTCATTATGATTGTATGCTCGAGTTTTGCCAAAGGTTTATGGCTAAATAGAGAACCACAGTTGTTAATAAGATTCATATTAACCTTGTATGAATAATATCACATCCCACGTAGAGGCTAATATTGAAATGAAATGGAATAATTAACTTTGTAATTCCAAACACTTGATTGAAACAACACGACCCAGGTTTTGACGCTGAACGTCATCATCAGGTGGTCCTCATAGAAGCAAACTTGGTATATATACCTTCTGATCATAGGAGGGGGGGTTGTCAGAGAGGGAGGGAGGGTGGAGGGGTTAAAAGGTTACATGGTAGCTGGGACGAAAAGAAAATTATATCTTTCGGTGTCAAACGTTGACTTGGAAGAGTGATAGGTCTAGGAGTGTGGAGTAGGAGGGATACAAAATTTCGTTGGCAAGTTCATCTTTGCAACGGGCGCATTTTGGAATTTCTAACTACTTCAAGGCATCGAGCTTTCAACCTTTATTTTCAAAATGAATAGTTTAAGTCACAAAGTCACTTTTGTGGTCACTTTCGATGAGGTGCTTTGCAAAGAAGGATGTTATGTTCTTATTTTTTAGACATGTTTGGTGTTTTTTAATTCTTTCTTTAAATTTCCGTCCTGTTTGCCCAATATACTTTGTGTTACATTCTGAGCACTTAAACTCATACACTCCACTCCTCTCGTTTTCGTGGACTTTGTCTTTAGTGTGAGAGATCAGGTTCTTAAGGCATGAACCACTGTAAAAGGCACATTAAATTTTTTCTTTAGGAAAATAAAGTGTGTGGAATTACTTAGTAAATTATTTCATTTCATATCAATATTTTATGAAAATTCCATGAAGTTACGCCTGAGACAACAATTCTTAATTAGACACTAATATTCCAATAGGTTTCGTATAGACTTTAATAACCAAATTCACTTGGATGTTATCAATGACATAATTGATATTATTCACCATAAAGCTTACGAAGAGATCTAACAATTGTGAGCAGCTTATTTTACTCTTAGTTATAAGACTGACCAAGAAGCTACCACAGAAGTAAATTACGATAGATTTTTTATATCTTACGTGTTATGTTCTACCATTCTATTCAAGTGCCTTTCGCAAAATACGACTAGCTCACTCAAGTAAGCGGTATCTGTTATTTCACTCTTATTGCCCAATTAATACGCAATCTGCATGAATAAAGTCTTCTTAAATTAACGAGACTATCACAATTGTGATATACTAGGGATATATGATAACCCTCAAACTAGCGACTTTTTCTCGGATACTGACGGACTTTTCTAGTGACTTTTTTCCCGGATATTGACGGACGGGTAGCGGTTTCCTGGCTGGATTTGAAGGAGAGAAACTCAGGAAAAACTCGAGGCCGGCGGAAGTTGGCTCCCACCTTTCAGAGTGTGAATCGTTCGTGTGCGAAACCTCTATAACGTGACCTCGTTACGCTCCGTATTGAACAGGTTATTGGAAAAGCACTTCTCCAACAAATTTTGCATAAAGATGGAAAAAACCGGGGAAGAGACTCATGGCATGCTCAAGTCAGCTTACGGTGATAACACCATGCATGGATCCGGTGTTTATGAGCGACCCAAGTTGTTTCGGGAGATTAGAGAAGATGCTGAATACGCCAAATGTTAAAGACAATCGTCGACCTCAAAAAGTCACCAAAACTTTCAAGAGTGAAGGTTTTGCTGGACAGGGATCGCAGATTAAGGGTTTGCCTTGTTTCTGATGAACTTGGTATCCCTATCAGTGATGTGCATCAACTTTCGGCAAGTGCTCTCGGTCGAACTAAATGAAATTCGAACGTGGATTTGCCCAGACCTTCTGGACCATGTGAGTGTGGATCCAAATTTATTGGACAATGACCCACTAGACTTCTTCCTCTTCCTCTGCCTTAAATTTGTACTGTAGGGAATTTTGAGTGAATGTATCAATTCTGGATATATATTTTAAATGGAATCAGTCCTACTACTTTTGGAACAATTCTAGTATATGCAGTACAGAATAACTCTGGTGGTAGAAAGGTATATTAAGATCGGAGGGTACTGTTGGGGTTTTTAGAGCCTTAAGTAAACCCTTGGACGTAGTTCCTGACTGACTGACACCTGACTGAGCCAGCCGCAAATGACGCCGTCGAGGCGTGGGTGTCGTCACACCCAGCCAGCGACCCTTTATTCGCCGTCATCGGACGGACGGTCGGTCTCTGGGCTTGAGACGATTTCCCTCAATACATGAATTGATATTGAAGGTGCCTTTTCATGCAGCATTTTCTGTATTGTGGAGATCAACGGAACCGTTTTCAGCATCAATCGGCCTTAAATGGAGGCCCATCTTTCCCTTGTCAAAAAATCAACGCACCGATCATCGTATCTTCTTCCGTATCCTTTTTCAGACTACAGCCGTCATGAATGACAGAGGCAATCGCAGTTGGGGTGAATTGGAAGGTGTTTGGTTATAGAAATGAAAGAAAGGGACCGAGACTAAATTTTTTGCTAAGAAAGAAAAACTAAACCTTTTTCTCATGTCCATTCTATGTTCTGATTAAATCTGAGGGTATCATAACTTTCTCCTTCATAATGACTAGACGCTTGATGATAGTATACCAATGATAGTATACCATGAATCCATACGAAATTCATTGGCAGTCAACTGCTACAACGTATTTGCCAATCAACCGTCCCTTTTCCTTTGAGTAACTGTGATTTCTTTCTCTTAATTATTAACCTCTCTTCTACTCGATAGATAATGACAGATATGCTGCTTTTCTGCAAAAAAAGGTCACTTACTACTCAAGTTAAGAGTCGTAATGTCAACTTTAATCCGATTAAAAATATAATGATCACTTTGGTTTTGTATGCAAAATCATTTGGGGTCCTTAAAACGGAATAAATTATAAATCCAACATTCTCAGAATAGTTTATCAAAATATTGTTTAAAATATTAAAATACATTCTTAATGACTTTGATTCAAGGTAATTTTTAATTTTTATTTTCAAGTAACACGAAATCAATGATGAGAAAGTTATTAAATAGCAACAAAAGTATATAATGATCTTACATCAGTAAACTAACACCTTGCATGTATCAGAAAGAGTCTATAATACCAACACTTTGGAGTAGAAAGAGGACTTTCTCATTTAGCATTGACAACGTTTTTTTTACGTTATCTATTCGTTTTAATTTAGTAATACTGTTTTAAATATAGTTTTTAACAAAGAATTTTCCTAAAAGTGGGTCGTGGTAGTCCAGGGGGTAGAGTGCTGGTAGGGTTCGATTCCCTGGCGAGGCACTCTGGGCACCTGCAGCTCAACCCAAGCTAAAGTGATTTTTCGGGTACCAGGTCTTCCTGGGAAACCATAACCGGCACAGGGAAAGGAACTGGCCCCCCTACCCTGTTGTGTGAATTTCACACACCGTATAGGACTTAGTACTGGGTGAACTCTACCATCACCTGCCAAACCGACCTTCGGGTTGATTTCTGTGTTTATGTTTTTTTTATTGCCATAAAAAATAGTCATGCGTATAGTTCCTTTAAATTTTGCCATATTTAATTTCTAAAAATGTTAATAGTTTGAAAATTGCAATATAATAGATTTCAAAAAATAATTTGTGCAATTTAAATAATATTACCAGCTACGAGTTTTATTACACAGAAATCGTTTAAGCTTTTATCAGCTTTCGCATGAAAGTAACAGTTGCGATTGCATCTATGATATTTGCTCAACTGAAATTTCATTGAAATGTCTGTGATGTATGGTCTCCGAAGGTAGCGAGTATGTATGCCCTCTTAAGATAGCGTGGCATAAACTTGCAAGCAATTGTTGCCAGCCATTCCAGTCAATATAATACCTTTTTTACACTCTCGAAGGAGTCATTTACAATCCACGCAACCCCCAGTTGTAATGTAATTGTATGCATGCACACTTCATCCTGCGCCGAGTCGTAAATTCCCGCAACGCGAGACGGAATGTTTGGAGTTGGGGGCCGCATATAACGACCTGGTTTATTTGAACGCCCCGGTTAAAGTAATAAGGGCCCCTGGTCACAGACAACGGAGCGTAAACTTCTGTGGTTCCAGTGCTCCTTTGGCTGTAATATGGGCCAGCTCATAAACAGACGGTTGGGTGGGAGGCGGCGGGAGGGTTGGACTCCCACGGAAACTTGGAAGGAATTTACGTGGTCCATACGAGATCCCCTTTGGCAGTGCTCTTTGAAGGAGGTCGGTCATTTGTGGTCACCTGCGTCAGAATGAGCTTAGGGACCAGTTGCAGAGGAAATGCCATGTAATTGCGGCCACAATTGCTAGAGAAAAATAGTCGAAATGGATATCTGAGGAAAAAAAAACCCTTTCCAGTTGTAGCAGGCAGCTTACTGTGGGAGTTAATGGACAGCTGGAATGCACACGATTAGTGAAGGCACACATGAACCACGATATATCCTTGCAATCTTTGCAATCCATGTCGAATTACTACTGTTTTAAGGTTAGTTAATACCTTTACTAGCAGAATGTTAATTCGAATTCGTCAGTTGAATGTTGATTTATTTATTGAATATGTATGCTTTCAACGCATGAATGTAAATGCCAGAGTCACTAGCTAGAGTACATGTACTTCAAATTGACATTCCTCTTAACCCTAATATCACTAGAGTTTTATCTGAGGCTGAATACCTAGAACATTATTAAAGTGATCAATAAGGCAATTATTTATTACACTGTGAAACATTCAGTAAATGTCTAATAGAGAGTAGAAATTTATAAATTTAAATATTTGAAAGTATATTTCAATGCACGCGGAAGATATACTTGATGAATGTTTAGTGATAGGGATAATTTCATTCTTGTATTTATTCTCCAATATAAACTATGATTGCTCTCAGATACATTGAATTTTTGTCTTGCCGCAATTATATAAAACATAGTTCATGGTACCTATTTATTTGTTTTTTTTTAAGAATGTATTTTGTTTTTGAAATATGTTTTGACCCATCCATGAAAAAGTTTGGGAATAAATATTCAATAGTGAAGAGTGCACACATCAACACCTTTTCATTTGGAAAGATATTTACTTTAATCACGAAATGTAAAACAAGCATCCACCTGAAGATATAATAAAAGGCATCCGCTATAAGAGTAGATAAATTTTCCTTTTCTTCGATTAAGGTTACTTACAGACGATTAACGTTGTCTAAACCCGATATTAATAAACTAAATAATGAAAGAGTTCCATTTGAGCGTGTAAAAGTTTCTTTCGAATGAAGGAAATAATTACCATTGGAGTGCTCGACCTGGTTCCCTTCAGTTGGTCATGTGTATGCATACTCATCGCCATAAAAGCCTACATTTCTTAATTTTCCTGTATTATTCCAGTGTTTCGAAATGATGTGGAGTGTCACAAAGTATTGACATAGCAGTATAAAAATTCCAGTGGGCACAAATGCAACCGAGAACCCTTTGTTCCTTTCTCTTCATGCACTCCGCATGGGAAAAAAGCAACGAAAAAATCTCGTAATATCTTCTCCCGGAAGGATAAAACGGGCAAATCATACCTACAATCCCGCTTTCGCGCCGTTAAAAAAACAACAAATAACGGGCGAAGATATTGGCATTCTTTTGTTTCCCGGCGGTGGCGCGCTCGAGCTGTAAGAGGGAAAAAAACGCACACGGATCCCTTTCATGCAAAAAGCATTCGTTCTGTCCGGTCGTCATCGTCCCACCCTCCCCTTTTAGGTCTCCGACTCTCAACCCACCCCCGCCCGCCGACGGAGTGATATGAAGAAGCCTCCTTGCTCCCCGCCCGCAGTTAGCAAATGAGAGCGTGACTAATGCCCCGTGGAGGCATTGCACATCACACATGCCGTGGCGTTAAAAGAGAGACGGTGAGGACGAGAGGGTTTGCTTCATTAGACCCTCCCACTACTCCGTGGCACGACACCCCCTTCTCGGTCCGTACCCCGCGAGACTCAACCCCCCCCCGCCCTCCCCACCAGCGGACACGACGCTCAAGTCTAGTATGCCTCGCCTCTCCCCCCTCCCCCCGCACACCATCACTCGCTCACCCGTTTCCACTCCCACGCCAACTTCACACGGCACTACTGCTCTATGCACACCCAGGCCCCAAAGCATCCGCCGCTCACTTCAATTGCACACTCAGAAACGCCGGAGACCAATGACATCTCTGCGGCAGAATGCCTCATGATGACCTTAACAGTACGATTACTTTGCAATTGTGCCAACCTAAGTGCAATAAAATTATTTTATTATTACGCATCTGCAGTGGTTTTTCGCTCTTGCCGTACTGGAGATCAATTGGCGAAAAAAACCGCGTAACAAGCGTTTGTGGTTGTTGAATCCGTTCAAAATTATGAAAAAATTAAGTTATAATCTATATGTTACTGCGTAAGTTGCAATTTAGGGTTGTAATAGATCGCTAGGAAATATTTTGGAATTATCTCACCATAAGCAAACTTTTGCTAATACAGGTACTTTAAGAAATAACTCAAACACATGTCAAAAGTGAGAATTGATACTATGAGTTTCAAATTAGGATGTGACCACCTAAATACACCCGCGCGTAATCTGATCCTTGAAGATGGTGACGGAAACTCTCAAAATAAAGTTTTATCATTAAGAAAACATCTCTTAAGCATTAAAGGTGAGCATTGATTATGTCGTGAAACTAAATTTTGAAAATTCTTCCAATAAGAGCGACGGTTCGAAGCTTAGTCGACCGCTATCTTTACTATGTTTTCACCTTTCTGTTCTTTTGAAAGTTCAACCCCGTCAACAGATTTCCTCATCGAACTGACCCAACTCATCCTCACCAATAATGCTTTCAAATTTAACAAGAAAATCTATTTACAAACAGAAGGCTCCTGCATACGCCAATCTTTTTATGGGTAAACTTGAGCATACCTTTCTCCACCAACTAACCCATAAACCACTCTTCTGAGCCCGCTATATTGACGACATTTTCCTCTTTTGGTCTCACAGATACGATACTTAATAAGGCTTTTTGAAAAGAGGTTAATGAGTTTACATTACTGAATAAAGGTCATTGCTTTTGGCATCACTTTTAAAAACACGCAGCGGAATTAAATTAGTTGCTGGGTGACGCATTATTATGCAGAGCCAGGTACATTTGATGTACAACAAGACACATGATAGCCATTTCACCCAAAAACGCGTAGTTCTCACTTAAATGGAACTCTACTAGCATAATGATGCACGTGAGAGATTTATTCCGGATGCAATTAGGTTATGTCTTGCAATTACGAATAATGTCATCGATTTATTTTACCTTTGATTATTCGGGATCATCTCATTGAAAGTTGAAATAATGAAGGATACTACTAATGTAAGCTCAATTTAATAATTTTATTTTATGTTTTCTCATTGTGTTAAGAATTCTAAGGAATTAATTAATGGGAATGCATCCATTTTTGTTAGTTTTTTACGATTTGTATCTGTGTATACATTGACGCCGTTGAGCACTTTCCCTAAGGTACATCCTTCCTTCCGTTCCGTTCTCCTCTACAGCTGACAGTGCCCCAGATCCTTGCCCCTTCGGTTCAGTCTTTAGCCTCCCAGCCCCGCCTCTTACCTCCACTCCCCAGTTTCCGCAATCCAATAAACCAAAGTCTACCGTTTGTGTCGTTCTCGCCTTATCAAAGCTCTATCACTTGCACGGAGTGGGGCCGGGAGGCAATAACAGAGCGTAGATAAAACTCCCGTAACTTTTTTATGCGTGGCACTCAAACTTTTTCGATTATAACCTTATTTCATATCACCATTGTAAATGCTCGCTTATCCCACGTGGGTGTTTTTTTCCCAGACTAAAAGTAGTGGAGGGTGATAATCTACTAATATGAGAGTCTCACGAAGCATGTCCTTTATTTTAATGTTTTTTGTGATGTCGTAAACTGGCGAAACGATGATGGTTTCCATCTTCGAATTATTCGTTTAGTTTCTATTCGTTTGAATAATTATTTAAATGTTTGAACGGATGATAATGTAAAGATTTATATTTAAATTTAATTTTTTCAATGATATTCTTAAACAATTTTTGATAATAATTACATTTCATTGAATTTATAATAATTTATCATAAAAGAGTCATATTTGTTTGAATTAAAAAGGTTTTTACCGATGAAACTCCTACCAGCATATTTACTAACCTCAAGTATGTTCCCACAGTATCTTAATAGTTATAATTGAAATTTATCTCATTACCCATTTAGAAAGTTGTCGAAGGCCAAGGCTTACGTAAAAGAGTGTTTTTGTTTTAATGAATAATTACACAGAAATCATTCTACTTTGGAAGTTCACCATTGTTTTTGAATTCAATGTTTTTCTAATATAATTATGTTGCAATAAAAAACATTTTATTTGACCACCTAAGTAGGAGTTTTTATTTTTTTGTTGAAAAAATCGGAAAATTTGAACTGTAGGAAAGTCAATTTTTGTGTACATTAATGAGCAACTGTTACATGATGGGCAATTCTGGTAAATTTACATTTTTGATGAACGTTGCAGAGGAATTAATGTCTAAATATTAATTTTAGCAAATGAACATAGTCTGTCGTCACGCCCTTAATCAATTGAATGTTATAAAAAATCCATGAGCCTAAAAAGATCTCTTTCCTTGTTTTCTCCTATTCTGAAATCTGGGAAGCTATAAATTCACCTTTCCTCCTTCACTCCCTTCTTAGCAAACTCTTCTATGAAATTAAGAGTTTCTAAGAGTTATAAATGCTTATTTATTCTGCCATAAGAGCATTAAGTCTTAAGCTCGATTCAATGTATGAGCACAGATCTCTCAAGCGCGCACCTTGAGCATTTGAGAGTCGACGTTCCGACCAAGGAGCCATTTCCTTTGCTTGCGCTGCTTACGATATAACCAAAATATTTGATTGCCAGTGAAAAATCGCACGTCTTACATTTACATCACCAAATGCTTTAAGATACAGCCAGGAGTTGAACCAGGGAAACCTTTGGTCACTCCCATTTTCCAGAGAGCGCTTTTCCGTAATCCGTCCCGCCGTCCATGTTCCGTTTATATTAACCACAATTTCCTGCAAGGCTAAGCAACTTTTATGAACGCTGTTTATACATGCCTTGTATTAGAATTATCTTTGGAATGTAGTATCTTCCGTGCATAATAATCTTATATAACTGCCATAACAGTGATATATTAAGCACTCTTTTTACGAATTCTGATTTTTAATATTAAAAATAATTCCTTGCATCGATTCAGTGGTTGAAGATAAGATTTCAATGCACTTATGGTGGATCAGTGGTTAATAAATTTTATATAATACAATATGGGAGTTTTAATGAGAATGTTATAATTTTTTATCAATCATGAAATTGTAATAATTACATTCTCTTCAGAGCGTTTCCATATAAGGACTCTCGGTAAAATCTTAAATAAAGTCAATGAAGGGAAGTTACTTAATTTTATAGACCTAGCGTCATTACCTTTCTTAAATAATTCCATAATCTGCAAACGTTTGCTTGCAAGGTAGTTCTTTCAGCGTATTAGTTTATTTAGAATAGTATAAATGGTTTTGAGTGTTACCATAATTTTAAATATTTTGGCATGTTCTTTTATTAGACACTGCATACATTAACATTGATGGCTCATAATGAGCTGTGCATAATGAATAGAATGCATTGGAGTGTGGGAAGGTGGATAGTGCTGTGGAAATTCTTCTTTTCAATTGCTATGAAAGGATGAAGCCAGAATAATAGACAAATTTGGAGTCATTCGAGAGTTTCTTCCACTAATATTGATACATTATTTACAATTGTCCCAGGACAGTCAAGCCTGCGTCATTGAGGTGAAATATGAAGAATTTCAAGTAACAACTTGTTTGGATGAGAAGACTTAGCATATGCGTTTCTATTGGTTATGATGATACATCCGACATCCTTCTTACATATCTTCTTTGGGCATACTATTGAAACATGTTCCCGCCTTCCCTATATAAAACACTTCATTGGTACCACAATTTAAGAAGATGAGTTAAAAGTATTCCTTTAAAGGACCCAAATGTCGAGTAGTGAGAGTATATTCCGCTAACTTAACTGGCTTGAAAACATGGCCGTACGTCGAGAGATCCAGGCTCAAATTTGGGTCAAGGTGGATGATTTTTAAACTTCAAAAATGTCTTCATTTTATGATGAGGTTAGAAAAGAGACCTTTGAGATTTGGGTATGAAGAGTAGGTGATAATGACAGTTGGACAGATGGGAAGATCAAAGACGAAGTTTTAAGTGTCTGGGGAGGAAGGAGGGAGTTGCTCCGTTAAATTAAAAATAAGTTGTGAAAGGTGGATGGAGGCAATATTGAGAAGCAGTGTGATGTTGAAGGAAGTAAGGAAGGCAGGAGAGGAGAATATTTGGTGAGAGCGAGAGTGGAACGGAAAAAATACACTTTAGGATAGCATTAAAACTGGCAGAAAATATGAATATCTAAAAATGAAAATTGTATGGGAGGAAGGCAGGAAGTTCCAATCTTCAGTATTCTCAGGAATCTGTTTTCTCGATACGTAGAAAAAAATAACCGTATTGAAATTAGCAAAAACCTTCTTTCACAGATGGAATACTTTGATTAAATTTACGTTCATAAAAGTAAATTATTTATTCAGGGTATGATAAATGCAAAAAATATTGGGTTATACTTCTCCGATGAAAACTTTTCTGACTATGCAAAAAGATATTTTGTATATGCACGCTTTTTCAACTTGGTAATAACTGTGTTGGCATCAAGGGGAAACAAATTAGAAATATATCTCTATATATTCCAGAATTTTTCAACTCACGCTGCGCAGATAGCCGATGTTGTTTGTGTTAAATGTCCACCGAAGGGTCCGACGCACGTGATGGAATCGCCGCGTTCATCCTGCAGCATATGCAATAAAAACGAAGATAAGTTATGCGGTTGCCTAATAGTACGGGGCGGTTGTCTCCCTTTGCCCGTCGACTTTCCCTTCTAAGTTTCTGTAGGAGCACTTGGAGTGAGTGGGGGGAGACCGTTGCATTTCTCCATTTTGCCATCTCTTTACCCAGAACCCGTCATCGCTCCCTAAGTCCGATTCATTCCTCTTTTTCTCCGTCTCGTGTCACTCTCCATGAATATTCCCGTCGGTGTTTCAAGGATTCTCTCTGCTTTGATAGGGTAATTCATCCGCATGAAACCAAGTTGATAACATTATTTTAGAGGTCTAAAACTGCTTGTTTTATTTATAAGGCTCTAGCAGGCTGCTTAATTCCGGATCAGATTTAATCGTTTGCGTTGACTCGTTGGCAATAATGATGATGAATGGGTTTTTCAGAGGCACAGAAAAGAAAGGACACCAATGGAGAAATGTAGGGTCCGCCGTCGTGGTTTGGTCGTAGCAATCCATGAAATTCCCTTAATAGGCATCACTTTTATACTTTTCTACCACACATTACTTATTTCTCATATTTCATTACCAGTATAGTTACATGCTTTTGTGAGATATTAGAGAATCAGCTAACCTTAACTTCTTGCATGGGATGAAGTTGCTCATTTGGTCAGCCCAAGGAAATAATGCAGTGCAGTTATTACCAGGTGAACCAGGTGCTTTGTAAAATAATTTTTCATTTAACCATATACCTGTAATACAGTTATGGTTTATTGACTGATGGTCAAATGTAGGTAGCCAAAGGTTTATTTTGTCAACATTATTTGAGGCTTTACCTCGTGACGAAATACTGTATATGATATTATTTAAATTGATATAATTGCCTCACTTCATTGATATGTTTGAAAATTGATCAATAATGTGAAGCGTATTCAATTGAATAGAAATGCTAACAAGATTTCCATTTAGATTATAGTGTTAGCAGTTTGTTTGGAAAATATGAATGTTAGAGGACGTAGGTTAAATTGGAATGCTAATTCTTTTTATTTTTTTACATTGAATGAATCGATATACTTATGTTCCTAATCTTCGTTTTCAACTTTATATTTCATTTAAAAAAAAGCTCTCTAAGATTTCTACAATAACATGCCCATATACGGAAACTTATATGCTAGCAAGGCATCTCCTTTTTATGATAAATTAAGCTTCATGTTCCTTAGAATAAATTTATATTTCAAATTAGAAATTAAGACTATTGACTTTTTGAACAAATTATTAATACTTACATGGAGCAGGTTTTCAGGATATAATAAATGTGTCGTGACATCTCGGAAAGATATTATTTATAGAACAGTAAGTACGCTAAGTTTGAACCCAATGATTACCTTTTTGATGAGCATAATTATTAGGGTTATCATTTATAAATTCCGTGTAAATGTAAGCCATTAAAATCCCTGAAAAATCAAAGTCAATATCAAAGGAAAACTATATTACCGACCCTTAATACTGCTGGATATTATATAACACCCAGAATTGCCGTCTGTGCTATATTTAATCTGGATATATTTTTGAGAACATCTTCAAAGTTACAGGACCGCATTGAAACCTATGATGAAAATCGATGCGATTAAGGCCTAGACGAATGATTTTAACACTTTAAAATTGAAGAAGTTGAATGCAGAATCACGGATGACTTAGCTAAAGTTTCTCTCCCGGTATCTTGCAAATTTTATTTGAATAATTGAATCGCCTCGATACGGTTTATAAGCTTATTAATTATATAAAATATGTAAAAATAGTCTATCAGTTATTTAATTTTTTACAAAGATTTAAAAATATAAAGAGATACAAATGATAAAATTGTTGGCCATAATTAACACTGTAATACGATTAAATTTTAGCTGCGACCATTTTGGTCCTTCGTTCAGACATACATGTTGCATTGTTGATACACCTGTATACTACGAGTATATGTAGGTGACACTGCTGGCAAAATCGCATCAGCGGCTTTACGGAGTTCATTCACATATTGTGTCGAATCCTCTGTAAAATAAACGTGCTTAAAGACCTGACCATATTAATTACTAGATGTGCAGGTATACCAGTTGAGCTGTAACCTTAATTTTCTGACAAAACTACTACCCGAAGGAGGCAAATGTTTCCATAAGCCAGTGAAGCTATGAATATCTATGGAATCCGAGGTTCTTTTTTGGGTTTTCTTCCTGAAGGTTCACATCCTGACGTGGAGGAACGTTTGAAAGACATTTCCATTGTGAATATCCTCTGTATGATTTCAACGTTGAAATAGTCCAAAACGTTTAGATGACAAGGGCAATGGTTTATATTTTTTGAGGTTTACAATCTATCTCAATTATCTCAAAGTTATTCTATGTAAAATACACAAATATCAATATTATAATGTCTATAATAATTGACATGGAAAATACTGACCTTCTTGCATCATCTGTTTACGCTAAATATATTCACAATGTTTCGATCTTCATTATCTTCAAGATTCCTGAGCATAGCAATAAATATAATTATATAAGATAAAAGGTTCACGTAATTGAATATTCCTGCAATTTACTATGTTTCTCTCAAAGAGCTCCATATGAGTTTCCTTGGGGATAACCATTGCTCATTAAACGTCCAAGGGTAATAAGTATAACCAGTTTACTTTCAACAGGATGTAATTGTTTTTCCCTGTGCTTCAAGAAGAACACTGTGGGTTTCAACAGGACAGCATCCCACACGTGGTCCACATAGAACAAAACATTTAGCATTATCTTCTTCGCACCAACTAGCATTGTGATTGGTATTAACGCATTAAGAGAGAATAGAAGGCTTGAGATTTCAATCCCTCGGAAAACAATCGCTCCGATATGGCATTAATCTTGCCGCAATGCAGATCGCAGAACACACGTTATGATTGCGACACACGCAAAACGTTCCAGGAATCGATCACACATGTATCCGCGCATCTTTTATGATTACTTCCAGTTCTCGGGGTTTTTATTCTCTTCGATAAATAAAAAGGAAGCGCGCACCACATACTCTCCCGACCAATTTGAATGCCTGGCATGCATACGTTCACATATTTCCTTGTTTTTACCCGGAACGCGTCAATTACATTAAAGGCTTCCTGAATCTCGCCTTTCGCAAAATGTTGTTTCCCGGTCGCTTGGCGATATGATGTTTTTTCTCTCCTTCCCATTGTGTGGCCTCCTTCTCTCCATCCACCCTCCTCCCCTTTTCCCTTTCCGAGGGAGGGAACGGAACCATGGAAACGTAACAAAGGCCACTTCAAAGGAATGCGATTCAGAGTAATCACTGCCGCTGACAAGAGGGTTGAGGAGGGTGCGATGTGAGTGGGAGGAAGGGATGGAGTTCGGAGAGCATGTTGCTGGAATCGCAAAGAAGGGCAAAAGAGGGGAATGGAGGAGAGTGTGAGAAAGTAGACGGGAGCTCATAATAGGATCCCTCCTTGTTTAAACCCTATCTACATCTAACCACCCGCCTCAGAAGGATTCATGGGCCTAAGTGTAGGAGTGAATATTAGTATATTTGTATATATATATAAATATATACACACATACATACATAAATACATACATATATATATATATATTTATATATATATATATATTTATATATATATATATATATATATATATATATATATATATATATATATATATATATGTATATATATAAAATATCTTCGAAATGGAACGCTCTTCGGCGACACACAAATATATAAAAACACAATTGTAGATTTTTAGAATATAGAGACACAAAGAAAGGACCCTCACAATTTGTTATTTTACGTTTCGACAGCACGGCTGTCGTCTTTCCTTTTGGAAGACGACAGCCGTGCTGTCGAAACGTAAAATAACAAATTGTGAGTGTCCTTTCTTTGTGTCTCTTTTTATTCTAAAAATCTACATTTGTGTTTATATATATATATATATATATATATATATATATATATATATATATATATATATATATATATATATATATATATATATATATATATATATATATATATATATTCAAACACGAAATCCCGCCAAACGGCGAATAAATACTCATTTATATAGAAACAGATATAAGGAAAAGGGATAGGAACACACATAAAGGAAAAACACAATAAAGGTGGGGAAGGCGGAATCGAACGGATCACAAGAGAAAAATATATCCCGGTCAAGGAAATTTTTTACTCTTGTGATCCGTTCGATTCCGCCTTCCCCACCTTTATTGCGTTCGTCCTTTATGTGTGTTCCTATCCCTTTTCCTTATATCTGTTTCTATATAAATGAGTATATATATATATATATTTACATGTATGCTCATGTCTTTGGTCAAAAGTAGATTTTAGGGATGTCACTTTTAGGGATGTCATGTTCATCAGAAGCTATGCGATCATTTAAATAGCGATCCCTGCCCAACAAAGCCTAGCAAAGGTTTTGTCGCTTTTTGAGCTTGAAGGGCGTCCTGTACACTCGGCGTTCTTCTCCAAACTTCTTCTCTAACCTTCAGAAACAGCTTGTGCTACACAAAAACACCGATCTACCCTAAATATTATCACCATATGAGTTCCAAATATGATCATGTCATGATTCTCCTTACTTGTTTTGTCCAGTTCTACGCAATATTTGATAACTTAGCGCTACGTATAATAACCGGTTGTTAATGAATCTTTACGATGTCACATTATAAAGGTTTCGCAAACGAACAATTCACACTCCGCAAAGGCTGGGAGCCAACTGCCATCGGTCTTTAGTGTTTCCAGTGACCCCACTTCCTTTCACCCTGCCAAAGAAACCACCGCCCTTCCATCTGTCTTGCCGGGGAAAAAACGTCGGTCATACTACTTATGGGATAGTCCGTGTACTCATATACGCATGTATCTGTATATATATATATTTATATGCATATATATATGTATATATATATGTACATATATATATATATATATAAATGTATATACATATTTATATATATGTATATGTATATATATATATATATATATATACACACATATACATATATATATTTCAATCCCATATTCTTCAAAACAGTTTTTTCACTATTAAAGACCAATGACACTTTCTAACAAAGAAGAATCTTTACAGATTAACTCTATACCAGAATAAAGAAAATAAAGAGAAGATGAAATAAAGGGATTATCTTAATGGTTCCGAAATTTCGAAAAACTATATCTTTCAAATTTAAGTTTGATGTTAAATGCGCCTCAGATCAATTTTTCCTTTTTGAGGTTGAAGGATAATCCATATTCCATCCTTATGTTTAAGTTTGTCTTTAATTCCTTCTGCCTAATATTTTTTCATATTTTGAAATTGTTAAGTTCAAATTTTAATGCTGGTGGCCCCGATTCTACATCCTTGAGAGAAAAATTCTAATTAAAATTTTAATTACTTTCATGACTCATATACAATTCGTGAATAATTTCAAAATAGTTTTTCAATTCCGAGACGCAGTAGTTCCATGGATAGCTCGAAGACTAACCTACTGCTTCTAGCTACCGTTCGGTGGGTCTGGGTGCGCATCCAGTTTACACCGCTGGGCACCCTTAGGTTATACTATTTACATGGCTAATTTTTGGCTTCCCTCTGGTTTTTGGCGGTGGAGATTAAACATTATGCATGCAGCAGCAGAACTTAGATCTTCCTTAAAATTTAGCTTTGCGTATTTTCTTTAAAATTTCAAGTTTTTGTTTTGTACTGGATAAAAACACGGCAATTTAAGAAATATGTTAGATGAATGTTGAAATGTGGTTTTTGAAAAGGTGAAGTATACAGGGAGGAAAGCAAACGAGGGGGTGTTAGAGGAGAGGGGACTGTCGGGAGTAAACTCAAAGAGGCAAGAAAGATGGATTCAGAGTGCTCCGGAATCAAAGAATCTGCAAAACCACTTGCTCACTGACAACACCGTCATAAAGACAGAATCTACCGAAACATAAATAAATAGACTTATACTACCCATTAAATCCATTAATAGCTGTGCAAATTAATTTGCCCGGCGATGCCGCGCATCCCCACAAGTGATTCAAACCTTACATCATCAGAGACTGAATCTTATTAGTAAGTAATAGAATGGGAGAAAAAGCTTTACTCAAGGGCACTCGCAGTATAGTAATACTCGCAAATAAATTTCACTACGTGCGCTGCAATTCATTTTTCTTAATTTATTTAATGAGGCATGAACCATATAACCTATACATTTGTCCCAAAACTGTTGGGAAAATGAAAATATAAACTACAAATGACCTCATTGTGAATGCAGGTATATTAAATTTAATAACCTTTGGTTCTATTAACAGTTAGTATTTTTTGCAGGAAATTTATACAAGCAGTTTGTGATAAATTACTTTTTTATTAAAGATCGTTTAAGTAGCATTTGATTCTTTATATATATAATTCATTCGCCTGATATAGGGAAATGATGAAATATTGTAAATGAAGATTGTTTTGAAAATTGCCTCAAAATATCAAAAAAATATTGATGAATATTTTTTTACAATTACCATAGTAACCTTATTTTTAAATTGCAAATTTCATTGCAGAAGATTTGTTTATTTTTAAAACGTATTCATGTCAAGTAGAGTTTCTTTGAAAATTGCACTTGGTTGATTGTTCATTTTTTGTGAAATCTACCCTCCATGAGCCTTTTGTCGTCTGAATTTAAAAGCAAGGAATAGAGGGATAAAAGTCTCCCAAACGATTCTGAGCGATAAAAACATTAAACGCCAATGTCGAATGGAACGCAGTTATTGGTCGGTTTGCATGCGCCTAGAAACATTTGCGTGTGCTCTAAGCAGAGATATTAGTTCTTGTTGATCTTGCAAAAGAGTTTACGAATTCAAACATTTCTGCGTGGAGTGCTACGCTTTTTAAATTGTTCGCGGATAAACGTTCCTCTTTTTCAGTGCCAAAAATAGTGAGTGGAAACTCTTATTTCGTAAAGTCAATTCGACAATAACTAAGTAAATAATCGAGGGTTGGTTTTTTTTTCATAACTTGCTTGCCAACGCCGTATGCGTCACCAGAGCAAACGGATCTAGTTTGTGTTATTTCATGATATATTTGACGTAGCCATCTGGAAATAATATTGTCAAATATCATGCAGGGTATTCGTAAAACGCTGACATTATGTGTAGAAGTGCTAAACGGTGGGTTTTGTGACGTAAGATGCCCATAGGCAATCACTACCCCATATATAAAATGATAGGAGAACGCTGTTCCCAGTAACTTTTCTTTACTAACCAGTTACTCGTATATAAAATCGTTCTAGAAGATTTATATGAATATTAAGTAAAACATTGCATTTCTAATGCTGTTTGGAATGTTCATAGTCTCGAAAATATTAATGAATTCCTGAAGGTGAGGGGATTATGATGCTTTATTGTTGTCGTCTTACTGTTTAATACTTGGTGGATAATAATTTTGTTGATTCGTTGAAGAACAGGTAAAAATGTGTCAAAAATGAATTTTTTCATCGCTTTGGTAGAATTTTTAACCGTTGTGATCATATACCGCTTACCAACTAGCCTGGTCGATATGTTTTCAGGAAAGGATGCGGGGTCCATTACACGGTAGAAGCGACGACTGAGGTAGCGATAGGATACTCGAGAACTTTAGGCCGTTTTTAGGATAGAGATCAGGTCATTTAGTTGGTCGCTAATATCCAAAGCTAGTGCATATAAAATCAATCATTAACATATTCGGCACTTAGAAAATTTGAGAAAAAATATCTTATGTCTTTTTTAGGTCGGAAAAATTTTAGACCACCCTCGTAAGAGTTAAAGACAACTCCGGCATCGTGATGTAGAAAGATATTTGAAACGCACTTCTCCACAAATTCGTCCTAAAATACTGTCATACACAAATGCGGGCCTCATTCAAAATTTAAAACATCTATCTATCTTTGTTCTAAGTTGCAAAAGCCTCAATAATAAAACAACTTTTCTCGAGCACATATTCAAAATTTTTCCGCTGATATATTATTAGGCACAAATAGTTGGCTGTATAATGATGTAAACGACCAAGAAATGTTCCCAATAGTTTTCCCAGTTTGCCGACAAAATAGAGGTGCAAGACGCGGAGGAGGAGTCTTCGTGGTAGTGAAGAGTATTTTTTAACAGAGAAAGTGTACTAATTGAGTAGCTACAGGCGAGATGCGGTGGAAATCGAACATAATAAATAACGAATCGTGGCACTTTTCCACTTGAAATATAATATCAACTAGAAAAGTGCTACGAACACTTATTCAGACAATGTGTATTTGAAAATATTAACATAGAAAGTGTTTGGTGAACCTTACTGCGATCTAATCAACCCAATATTAATTTATGCTCTTTCTATAGAGTTCCAGACTCAGATTTAAGAAAACACTCCATATCCTGAATGAGCAAATATACAAATTTGCGGATAAAAATAATAACAGCATCAACATGATTGGTGTTAACTTTAACCAACCTGGCATCTAGTGGGACAGCAATAGCGTTGAATCTCGGACCCGCGACCCAGAATCTTGTAATTCCTTAATAAGATTGGTTCAAAGAAACTCCCTCCATCAAGCAGTACGCATGTCCACCCGTGGAAAGAACATATTGAACCCATTACTTAAAAACATGCATTATTGCAAAACACGTATTAATAGTGTATCGACTGACGAGGGCTTGAGTGACCATAAATTCGTTAAAGTCAACTTCGAAGTTGGAATAAAAAAGATTGTTGAACCAAACATAAAAGTTTATAATTACCATAAAGCAGGCTTTGTTATATTTTCCAGTCAATTAAACTCTAACTAACCGAGTTGAAAACCTGCTTACGTCATGCCACCGAGGAAAAAACTTGGACCTAATTTAACAATATTATGTAAAAAGGTATCACAGATTTCATCCCTATGAAGTGCGTTAAAGCAAATCGCGACCCAAAGTGGTAGAAAAGCCCTTTTAAAGCAGAGGATGTTACACTCTAGGAACGCATCATCCTCGGAGAATAAACATTTATGGGACAAGTATAGATTCTCTAAAATTGAAACCAAACAAAATTACGTAGAACCTTACAAGACTTCAAACGTAAAGTTCAATGCAAGTATTTGGAAACTGACCCTAAAGTTTTTGGGTCACATATCAGGGAAGTAAACGGGGTAAAGCAAACCGTGGCTTTCTTAAGGGATTGTAACTATATAATTCATATTGACTGTGAGCGTAAACCTAATATCCTAAATTAATTTTTCCTAAGCGTTTAAACGAAAGATGGTGCCAACACGTTTATCCAAGAGACAATACATACTGAACCCATAAAAATAACAGCGGAAGTACAGGGAATCCTGTCAATGAGATTAAGCGCAATAAATCCTCGGGTTCCGAAAATATGCCAGCTAGGGAGATAAAGCATTTATGTAACAAATCCCTCACAGAGTGCAAAGTCCATAAGAATTCGATACTGCGCAAATAACGCCTAATTTTATAAGTGGTGACAGGGAGAACCAAAGTAATTACATACCTATTTTACTAAATTATATGTGTTGCAAAAATTTGAAGGGCATTATTTTCTGTACCTTGTTAGCATTCACTTTTTAAGCAACAACCAACACGGATTCAGGCAAACCCGCTCATGCGAGACACATTTAGGATTTTCCGCACACGACTTACTTAATCGGGTGAAAGAGGTAGGCAAGTGAATGCCCTCTTCTAAGATTTTAAAAAGGCATCTGATGATGTTCCTCATGGTAAAGTGTTTCATAACTTAAAGGTTGGAGGTATAAACCAGGGTGCGATAAATTGGTTTGAAAACTTTCTTTCAGAGTAGGAACAGAGGGTGCTAGTTCTGACAGTTTACGAGGGACCTCGGGGGTAACTAATGGAAGTATAATCAAGCCTTTGTATTTCTTGATTTTTGTTAACGAAGTAAGATTAGAATGTTCGCGGATGACAGGGTGATCTATCGGGAGAGATCTGGGGATGAGGATCGATTAGTTATAGCACGGGATTTAGATTGCATAACTAAATCGTGTTCAAAATGGGGATGGCCATTTAACCTTAATAAATGTTCGGTGGTAAATTTCTTTATAAGATTGACGGCATATGTTTACAACTTAGCTGACTTTGACCTAGAAATAGTTGATACGGTAAAACACCTAGGTGTTACAATCATTGAATACTTAACTTGGAGGACCCATATACGTAAATTCTGCGGGCAAGCTTATACAAAATTGGGATTTATAAACGCATTATCGGCAGAAACAACTCCAATGTTAAAGAACGTTGTTACCACGTTCTGGTAAGGCCTCATTTAGAATACGCATGCAGTGCATGGGATCCGAGAGAAAAAGGCCTCATTCAGGAAATTGAGAAGGTTCAACGCCGGGCAGCCCGTTTCGTTAAAATATCTTACGATAAATCGAAAATCGTCACTGCAATGCTTATGGAGATTGGGTGGGAAACATTAGAAGAAAGAATATTTAACCCTGAATTGAACATAATAAATAAATTCAGATCCGTATGTGTCAGCACTGAGGTTCTGCAAATTATTCGCACAGCAAAATACATTGGTCACTTGGATAATGCATGTAAAAATCGGAAAATAGATACCACAACTAGAAGACTGCCTAGGATATAGCTGGCACTTCAATGTATATATTTCTTACTGAATCCTTAATGGCAAATTCCATGTTTGTTGACAGTATATGTATTTGCATGCGTGTGGATTAAAAGGATTTTTCCATGAATGCATACGCCACTTTGGGTATAAGTTTGCATGGGTGTGTTGATTTTGAAGTGTTTTAGTTCTCTTTAACGGGTGGTGACCTAACACCCCCACTACATGCCCTTGCAACGGTTTGCCGGCTATTATGTAGTTGTACATATACTGTATTGCTTACTCAGGTTTGTCTGCTTTTAAGTCTAGTTTAGGGAACAATGAAACTTGGCTAATAGCAGGGTTTCAAATGCATGAGAACTGCTATCACATCTGGTTTATTTGGAGTCCAAAATTCATCCACATTTTTCAATATTCTTCTCCTATTAACTAGTTTGGATAGTTGTTGGAACTCAATGAAAAAATGAGTTGGTTTATTTGTTACTCCAGTTTGTGCTAGGACGAAGCTTTGGCTAGGTAAACCTCTCTTCGGTTGGAGCTCAACCTGGTTAGTGAAGATGAATGCTTCATTGCTCGGAATTAGATGGAATATATAAAATTTAAAGATTTAATGATCCCTTTATTTGCCCAAGCATCATTCTTTCCAATAGGTAAAATACGGCTGATATCTTTCTCCTGTATTCTCCTGACATTTTTCAAATTTTACGTAGGAATCATATATAGTACATAAGTAATTCAATTTTTCACTCATTCCTTAAAATATTTGAGCATCTACAATATGTTGTTGTTTAATGATTAATTGACTTCAACTATGATTTCCGGGCCAGGTTTTGTTACGTTATCAAAATGACTTCTGTCTTTATAGTTGTACGAGTCATAATAGACGTGCGTCATGTTATTAGTGCGCCTGAAACAAGATGTTCGTTATTTGGGGGTCACATAAACGACCTTGTCAGCACTGGCACCGCGATCCACCCTTCGCAAGCCCCCCTCTTTCTCCAGACACTTCAGAACCAGGTCATATGGCACCATTAATTTGTGAATGATCCGAAATTCTTTCATGTATTTATAATATATTAAGTACTAAATAAATTTATAATATTTAATACAAAATTGTTTCAGAAAGTAAAGGTGATGCCACTTGTTAAATGCGTCTCAGTACCAGTAGCATGAAATTTTCCATTCTTAATATTAACAATGGATATTAACATTATCTCAATCAACAAATTGTGTGATTCTATTGCTAAATTGATTAAGGATTGCGATCAAGAGTGTTCGCCATTCACGACCAAATTACTTCTACTCTGACTTAATTTGTAAAAAGCACAGTTTGTTTATTTTAAAAAATGTGGACCGATTTCAGAGAATCTTTGGTTCATATAATTTTGATTAATTAAAAATCGGCAAGCAAGTTGGGGGAGGTCGGTGGAAAAGAGGGGAAGAGGGAGGAAAGGTGGAAGGCGGCATGGTCACGGATGCATAGTTACCCATGCTGCTTTCCACCTTTCTTCCCTCTATCCCTTCTTTTCCAATACCATCCCCTTACTTGCTTTTCAGCATATATACGGGACTGTTACCTGATGATGATGTAGTTACATTGAAACCGGTCGTATTACATTTTATTTTGCGGTAAATTGCCAATTTTTAATTAATCATGATATTCCACCATATCACGTCTGAAACGTCTCTTTTTACAAATGAATTTGAATTAATTTTTCATGGACTGCTTATGCATCCATCATTGAAAACCAGTCAACTACCAAGGAGGTAGTCAAACATTCTTAATTCAGATAACAGTGAGATGTGTCATATTTCGTAGCTGAAGGTACAGTGCTTTATTTTTACCTAAAACTTATTTCCTTTGTCCATGCAAAACAATTGGGAAACTTTCGTACGATTCCTTCTGGTAGGAATTTATCCAATCTTTTTTTAGCCTCTCTCACCCTTATGCCCCTTCAGTACTAAGCATTTATCAGTGCTTAGCTCTCGTATAATTAGGATATGCAGAGTAAAATGAAGCAAGAAAATTTTCCAATAATTAAGCAAGAAAACTGAAATTCCTTTTATATAAATTTTGCTTTTCGGGCGTCGATTCTCATTCTTTCCTCGTATATCTCATACTAATTTACTCTACGTCACCCATTTATTTTTATTTTTTGTGATTTTCTTTTTAAATTATAAATTCAATAAGTATTTTTCAAAGTCAATAAAGGGGTTGAGTCCTACAACAAAAGTAGGATTAGAGTTAACCAAAAACTAAGCTAGGAAATGTTAAGTGTCAAAAGTTTTTTATTACATATTCAGCGTATTATATCAAAACATTTACCAAAATCAAAAAATGTATGAGAATAAACGTAAGCTTATTAATTTTCCTCTGAATATCATCGGCAATGTTCAGCAAACCAGTCTCGGTTATAATGAAAAGGGGAAAATCGGATTGATGAGGGCAAAATTCTAATTTTTGGATGTTACAGTACCTTGTAATATCCAGTCCTTCCAGTATATATCCAATACCTTAGTAAAAGTTTATTCTTTCTAATATTTTTGGCATCAATAAGAATAAAAACTGCTCAAGAGTCTAAGGTTGAATACGGATACCTAGGCTTCCTTATATTCCTTGTATTCGCCTTTTTCCAAGGGAATTCAGAATGAGACAGAGAAGTCGAAAGTTTCAAGGATGAACGCCAAAATAGCATTTCTGGATTATGAATAATAGATTAGAGATTGTCATCAGCACCAGGAGCATTTGATTTAAAATGGGACGAATATTTCAGTGTTGACAGCCTCAATGAAATAGATGGTTCCGTTTTGTGGCCCATATAATACAGTCATTTAGAGAGATATTTTTAAATATACGCGAGAGATAATAAGTTTATGACTTGATAATAACGTTGATATCATAAGCATGAATGGTAGCAGTGATGACAAAATAATCCTTAGACGGACGAACCTATCATCATCAAACACTAAAAGCACTGTCTTTTCGTGATAGCAACGTCTCTCTATATTCAACGCTGCTTCCATCAGGCTACCCAATCTTTTACTCCATGCATTTAGAAAAAAGCAGCTCTGAGACATCCTCTTTGTTTCTTCCCAACAACTCTTTCTTCAAATATGTTCTTAAAGTATTGGGGTTGCTTCTTGGCCATTGGACGTCATCATCACCTGATGATGACGTATAATTTCGAAAACTAGGCCGTGTTTTAAATAAAGTGTGCATGGAATTACAGAGTTACTTCATTTATTTCAATTCGTCGAATTAAAATAGTCTTTCAAATTGAGAGAGATCGAATGCTCAATTGCTAACTGAAGCGAAGTCAATATGCTTTACCGCTCTTGTTGGATCTAATAAATGTGCACGAAGTCGTTCCAGGAGATTGAACTTTGACCCAGCTCCCTTAGCTTATCTCCTTGTAAGGGATCGCGCAGGGGTGGAATTACGGTGCCTTGACCGGTCTTACAAAGAGCAAGAACCACAGGTCCAGGACGAATGGAGTTTCTCAAGGGACCCATACTTCAGCATCCATCATGAACAAACGCTAAGGATGGAACGAAGCCGCGTATTCGTCTCGGCTGAGGCTAAATTTTCTCCATTTGACAGAGGTACTGTGGGCACTAAAGGTGAATTTGGAGGAGAAAACTTGCAACGCAGGCGAGAGGAATCCAGCTTATTGCCCCAAATTTAAAAAAAAAAAAAATCATGCGTTTCATTGTGCTTAAGAAGTTTACTGTTAGTTATCAGATCATTATCATCTGTATTCTTAATGAATTTTCACTATCATTCATTTCAGCATACTAATGGTGTTAACGATAATTTATTAGAATGTGAACATAATGTTTTGACAAATTCAAAGGCAAAACCTCTCTAGCTGAAAGAGCAAAATTTGTCATTTAAATAATTTTGCTAAAGGTTCTTAAGTTCTTATCACATTGGGTATGGCCTTACAGTTTTAAGAGTACATTTTTATCTCAAACTTGTAAATATTTGCCTGTATTTTATTCCATCCCTTATTTAAGTCACTGATGTGATTTCATTTTTCAATGCATTAATGCTATATACGTTTTGTTTCTGTGTATCAAACCATAAGTTTCTCTCTTTTCTTTTCACTGATTACAAATTTAAGTTCATATACCTTTGACATATAACGGATAATTGTCCCCTTGTTCATCTTTAAAGAGCACCATCTGAGATGAAATTTTCCGATAGGATGAGAGACGAAAAGGCCTCCTCTTGAAACGAGACGAAAGGGAAATATGAGCAACCTTTTCGGGTCAAGAATTTTTGAATTATTCTTAGTGCGTCGTTTGGTTCCTTATGATTAAATTTAAGTCTGTTCATGGACAGCAAAAAAAATGACGGCATAACATTGTACTCCTGCATCGGTAATTCATACATGAGAAAAATTATTTTTCAGACATAATATTTTTGTAATTTAGGTTGGGTAAGTTGATCAAATTCGAGGGTTGCTATTTGTATATTTAGCCTAGTAATGAATAGTAATTTATTGTTGAAAATGGCTATATTGTTTTTTGAAATAATTCTCCATGATAATGAATGCACTTTTCAATGCGCTTGAACCAATTTTCGTAACTTTTTTTTCACTCCGATTGAGGTATCTTCAAAACAGGGTTTTGGAATGCATCTACGGCTTCTTCAGACGCCGAAAAACGTTGGCCACGCAATTATTCTTGATGAACGGGAGTAAAAAGAAGTTATTTGGTCATTTAAATCAGAGCTGCACGGAGGATGACCCATCAATTTGTCGTTTTGGCCAGTCAAATAGGTAGTTGTTTCAATCTATGTGTGACAGCTTGCATTGTCATGATGAAGAATTATCCTTCGTTTTCCGTATTTAACTGAGCAATTCTGGCAAACAAATGCTGGTTTACCATTATAATTTGCAGTCCTACGTTCCTCTAACGATAGGGTTGCCACTTGTCCAGTTATTCCGAAGAAGCATGCGATCATTTGCTTCGATGTGCTTCGTGCACGAATCACTTTTGCCGGATTTGGCTCGTCTCGGAAGACCCATACATTGCATTGCTGTTTTGTTTCGGGTTCTTACGCATTGATCCAAAATTCGTCACCTATTTAGATGTTAGGCACCGCTTTTGATGCGCCGCGATTGTGTTTCTCGAGCATTTATTTGCACCAATTGACACGAGCATCTTTTTGACCTTTTGTCGAATTAAGTGGGATCAAACGCGAACAAAGTTTTTCACAGCTAAATGTTCAGACAAAATTTAATTGATGCTCAATCTTCAAAGGTTCCTCAATCTCATGATATGTCATATGGCGATCTTCCTTCACTAGTTCTTGCACAGCATCAATGTTTTCTGTCACGACGACTGGTTTTGGACGACCTTCACGACTTCCGTTGCTGAGAGCACGGTGGCCATGGTGGCCATGGTGCACAGTGGCAAAGGATGGTGCTCCATCGCCAAAAGTTGAAACAAGTAGGCCGATGCTCCCCTGTCTTGATAATCCACGTCGAAAGTCGTAAAAAGCATCGCACGAAAGTGTTCTCCAGTTAACTCCATTTTTTCGCCGAGGCAAAATTTTCGATTCACTGTAAACAACACGAATTATGATCAAACGACAAATGATCAGAAGACGGTTGGCGGTAAAAGGACACAACTTTCAGATTTAAATGTCAGATGGCGCCTAAAGCACTTAGTGGGCTCAAGGTATAAATAAAAAAATAAAATATTCTTATTTCCATAATTTGTTGGTCAAAATTAGTGAACGGTTTTGTTCGTGACGTTTGGGATCAATAAGGTTCAAAGAGTAGAAAAGTACTATGCACCAGCATTGAAAAAGCAAAATGCTAAAAGCTTGAGAAAATACATAAGGAACATTTTAATTTGACGTGATTCGAAATGTCATTCTAGAATACTTGTTAATGTCAAGTTAAAGACACTAACTAATGGAAATGGGATTGTTCTGCGAAACAATGTGAGTATCGTAATTATGCATTTGGAATGACTAAAATAATATTACTTATACGTATATTATTCATATATATATATATATATATATATATATATATATATATATATATATATATATATATATATATATATATATATATATACTAGCTGAATGCCCGGCTTTGCACGGGTTAGGGAGAAACAATAATATAAATATACTACATAAATGAAAACAACAAATTATAAAGTACAATAATACACTACTTCATACAAATTTAAGAATCCTTTTATTTAACACCTGTTCATAAACTACATTTTTTGTTTCATATCCAGGAGAAAGAATATATAAATTTTTAGGCGAACCTACTCTGGAGCAAGCAACATAAAGTTGCCCGTGGCTAAAACATGGCGATCTTAGATCAAAACCACAAAACTTAAAAGACTGTCCCTGTGATTTATCAATGGTAATTGAAAAAGCTAGCTGGACTGGAAACTGTAATCTTTTAAAGTTGAAGGGAAGATCAGTTGGGATTAGAGGTATCCGTGGAATAAAAATTATTTCACCTTTTCCAGTTAAAATGACTGCCTGGATTATATTTTTCATTAATTTTGTCACACACAATCGTGTCCCATTGCAGAGTTTTGGTGGATCTAAATTTCGCAATAAAATGATTGGAGATCCTACTTTAAGTATAAGGCGATGTTGTGGCAATCCAGCTGGATCAAGTGAATTTAGGAATTCCGTTGGATAATTGACGGCTTCGTCAGCATCCACTACGGTATAAAGCGATTTATATTCAATCACGTCTCCTGGCAGCATGGCTAGTATCTCCTTGTTAATTTCATTAACATCATCGTTCTTAGGAGCAAGAATGGCTCTTTCTCGCAACCATTCTAAATTTTTATAATTTTGATTAACGTTGGGATAGACTGCTTGTATCATATCGCGGACAGTTTTCACCGATACACATAAATCTGATGACAATTTTATCATACCAGATGCTTCAATAACTAATCTATCTTCTCCAATCTCCAAAAGTTTATTTGCGAAATTTTGAACATTCCCATCTCTTAAGAGGATTCACATGTTTTGTTTAAGGCTAATTTCTTGGACATGATTTCATAGAACAGAATGTTTTAAACAGGCATAAATTTCATCGGCTGGAGTCGATTTTGGAATGACAGGCAGAGTTTGACGGAAGTCTCCACACAGGAGTACCAGAGCTCCTCCCATTAAACTGCAGTTTCCTCTAAGATCTTGAAGTGTTGCCTTGAGGGCCTCAAGAGATTTTTTATGAGCCATCGTACACTCATCCCATACTATCAATTTACATTCTATAAGAACTTGTGCCTGGCCGCTTGTTTTATTTATATGACATGTGGGATTTTCTTGTCGGGAAATATTAAGGGGCAACTTAAGGGCAGAGTGGGCTGTTCTTCCTCCTTCCATTAATGTCGCTGCAATACCTGAAGATGCAACGGCTACAGCAATTTCTCCATGAACCCTGATTTCAGCGAGAACTAAATTAATCAAAAATGTTTTTCCCGTGCCACCAGCAGCATCAAGAAAAATACCTCCTTCTTGTTTATCTACTTGATCCATTATTGTTTCGTACGCGAATTTCTGCTCTTCATTAAGAAGTGGCTTTTTATCCGCGATGTATGCTTCTAAGTCTAAGACATTGTAGCTAGTTTCACGTATATAATCTGGATAAAATACACCCTGTTGATCTTGTACAGGTGCAAAAAGACCGAGTTCCACTAAAGTCTTGTTAACCATGGTGATACACTTTTCCTCCAAAATAATCAAAGTTTTATTAAAAAAGACTTAAACGTAATATCCAATGTAGGATTTTCACTTCGAACTTTAGCCAGTATATCCTCACTCATTGATTCTTTATATTTTTCCCATAATGTTTTTGGGTTAGATGGATTACAGGAGGTTATTATGATGGCAAACAAAATTCGGATTTGTCCTGGAAGAGAAATCAAACTGGCCTCTCGCAGTGAGTCATCCCAGTGTTGATCACCTTCTAGCAACCCTAAATTCTGGCAAGCTTCTCTGAATGTCTCACATATTTCTCCGTTTACCGTTCTTAATTTGGCAAATGAGCGAGGTCCTCTAATGGTAAGTAGAAGCATTCTTAAAAAATAACATTCGGCGTTGTTAGGATGGACTGTGTAGACTCGGCCCAATGCGTCACATGAATAAATATTATTCTCAGGATCAAAGTTGCCCGTTTTTCTTCTACAAAAGACTTTCCTTGATGTATTCCATGTATAACATCTCGGCAATTCTGAATACAATAGTGTTCTTGCAAAAGTATCCTGCTGGCATAGTTGGAAAAATGCTGTTTCTATGACAGCAAAAAAGTAAACAAATTACATACATACAAACAAACACTCTCCTTTATATATATATATATATATATATATATATATATATATATATATATATATATATATATATATATATATATATATATATATATATATATATATATATATATATATATAAACTTGAACATCTATGAGGTGGGACATAATAAAAAGATAGAAAAAGTTCAAAGAAAGGTGGAACGATATGTACTCGGAAGGTACAAAAGAACAGATAGTGTCACAGAAATGTTAGATATACTGAAATGTGAGAGTTTGAAAAATAGAAGAAAAAGGAGTAGGTTAGGCGCGATGCATAGAATTGTTAAAAAGGACGAAGCGTGGGAAGATTTATGGCAAGGGATAGAAAAGGCTAACTTTAAGGGGAAAAACGACCATAGCTTCCAAATAAAAATAAGGAAAACAAATAAGAAAAAATACTCTTTTTTAAATAGAACTATTATTGATTGGAACCAGCTGCCTGGAGGTTTGTTTGAGCCCTTTCCATCCAACTTTAGAAGTTTTAAGTTGAAATGTAAAGCAGCCACTGGGTAATAAACTTCATTGTAGTTATGAAAATATTGTTTGCATGTGATGTGGACGGCATTTTGTATGTGATGTGGAAGTGTCATTTTGTAAAAATATAATCTCTCTTATCTGTTTTTATGTGTTCGTATGTAGTTTTCGTTGTAAGAGTTATCTTTGACCTAACCTGACCGTTGCCACCAGGAAATTTGCCTAATTGCACGTAAATTAAACGTAATTGTGTAAATAAATAATAACAGAACACATAAAAAGAACACTCACACGATATTACTTAATCATTTCGAAGGAATTTGGCTCCGTCATCTTCAGAAGGAGCAGTAGTACCAACTGTTTACGGTACTACTGTTTCTTCTTAAGAAGACGGAGCTAAATTCCATCGAAATGATAAAGTAATATCGTTTAAGAGTTCTTTTTATGTGCTCTTATATTGTTTGTTGCTGTCCAAGTTTTTTATTCGACACTTCAATATTACTTTGACAAAATCATCTAAACATAAAAGGTGTTTATAAGTATATCAAAGTGTCAGGTGTATGTTGTAAAAAACATTTTACTTGCTTGGGTAAAATCTTTTAATTTACGTACAAACGACTCCGATATTAGGTTTATTCTTGCATCGGTCATAATTTGAATTGATCCCTGGCAGCGTTCAAGGTATCTTTCGGATTTTTTACATCTTTTGTATTGTTATAATTAAAGTCTTCTGTGCACCGAGTTGGAAATGACCGAGAGGATGCTTAAGGAACGGTCTAACGAGTCGAGCAACGCAAGTTCGGTCGGAACAAAAGCATTTGGGTTCACATTTGCAGCGTACGGCCGGCATTTTCGTGAACGTGCATTCATCCATCCGATGGCATTGCATCTCCCGAGGACACATCGTCCTGCCTTCCCGGGCATTCCGTGGCATGAGGCGAGAGCACTGGCGGTGAGGTGGCACTTTGCCGAGCGAAGCGTATAAGCGGCGTTGGACGGCGACATACGAGCGCGAGATTATGTCCGGGTTCCTCGAGTTTCGGAGTACTATTTACTTTTTCTCCCCTCCCTGCTGCCAAGGTAAAAAGGAAGGAATTTTATTCCGCATCCAACACTGCTGCAGTGGATTGAATTAGACGGCCAAAGAGACATCTCTGAATTCAGAGAAAAAGTCTTTCTGCTTTCTGATATGCTTCTCATTGTTTTATTTCTTTGGTTTGCACTTGCGGAAGTCCTTTCGGCAGCAGTGGTGGAACATGTGGAGGGAGATAGGAGGTGGGGGTTTGAAAACGAAACTGCAGCCGCGCGGTGTGAAGAGAGGAGTAGTCGCGAGGGGGGGTGGGTGCAGAAGAAAAAAACGAAAGAGCGTCGTGTACAGGAAGAGTGAGAGATGCAAGGGGACGTGGGAGAGAAAGAGTTCTCTTTCCAGGGAGATGAATTTTCGCCGGCTAAAAAAAATTAAAAAAAAACAAAATGAATGTTATTTTTTTGCCTTTTCGGAAGCTCAAGTGACAGGCAAAGTCGAGGTTTTTACAAGGAATTGAAAAAAATCGCAGTTTTTTTTTTTCAGTTTCGCGCTTTGCCTTTTCTCTTTTCCCGCGACCCAACCTCACGGGGATTATTTTCGCAAAGCATTTTTTTTCTCCATTCCCAGTTCATTCCGTTTAATGTTTTAACAGGCGTCTTAGGAGTCGCCAGCCCACAAGGTCGTTCATTTCCTCAGCGAGCGGAGATTCTTGTATCAAAGGCGATTTCTTCGAGTGCTCCTCTCCTGCATTTCGCTTCATACTAAATTTTATCCTTGATAAAAGATGTGTTTCGCCAACACCGTCACAGGTTAGTTAAAAGTATTGCACCAAGTTTTTGCTTCATTACAACTTTTTTTCGGTCGCCTCGTAGGGTCAATATTTATACGAGTATGTACGTGGTATGCCCGAAAAGAATCCAACTTGCTATTTTTAATGAATTTTTTTTATTGTGAGGGTGTTGTACACTACGAAATTGCTCCAAGATGTTAGACGATAAACGAAGAATATTATGTTGAAGTTCTAGAAAGATTGAGTGAAGCCGTGAGAAGAAAATGACCCCGTCACTGGTCAAGCGGTGACTGGCTTCTTCAATAGGATAACGCGCCAGCGCATTCATCCAAACTTATGCAGCAAATCTGCGTTCGAAGACTGCTTTAAGATGTGGAAGCACCCCTGGGAGCGTGTGGTTCAATCAAATGGGGACTACTACTTCGAAAGATGCCACGGCCCAGATGATGAAGATGAGTACCAATGCAGAGATATGAACGCAGGTCGGATAGATTTCGGACACATAATCATATATCCCCAGGCTCATGAAAGTTTTCGGTGACTTCTAATTCTTGTCCGCACCCTGTTATCTTTGTGATATCGCCAAGCTAAAATATGAATTGAAATTTCATAAAACATTAATAACATTCAGTCAATAATTTCACATTATCATTCAGCTATGTGTGGTACATTGTTACTCATTCATCGATTTTCGAAGAAATGAGACATTTTAAAATTAATTTAAGAAACATATCTAAATCAGATGAGATTATTGAAAAATGAAAATATTGAGTGAAAGCATTTTGTGGAATTTTTAATCTGACATTATTAATCATATACTATTTATCAATATTCTGCAATAAAATAAGAGAATTACATTGCTTAGCTATATAGTCGCGTTTTGATATGATTATCATTTTCAGGATGGCGATTTAATCATACAAATGATCAAATATCTAAGTTTAATGATCTCTGTTTACACATTGACCTGTTACTTCATATTATTTAATATAACACAGTGATTTGCAGAAAAGACAAGGCCTTCCAGCCGGCTGAAGTTAGATTTATGCAGTAGAGAAGTAAAGTGAATTATTTAATGCTAAAATTAAAAAAAGTCAATGAGACGAAAGTGAAGAATTGGAGGCTCAAATTTAGCAATTCAGGAAAGGTAAAATAATCGAGTTAAATTAAAAATGAAAACTTTCAGGGGCGCATGCATCGAAAAAATGTGCGAATAATCCTGAATGAAACAAGACTATATGACGTATTAGTCGGGATGCGAAAAATTGAATGAAAGAGCAAAGAAAGCCTTTTTAGTTTGGCATATTCCCCTTTGATTTAATCTCATTAGGAGGTCGTGACAAGCATTGTGGAAAAATGAGAGTAAATGTAAAGTGAAGAATTAGAAAAAATCTCTAGGTTGCTAAAAAAAATGAGAATTAGTTACGGCAATGTTGAGAAATTGTGATGGGAGCCCTTAATCAGGTAAAGAGCTAGCAGGACGAGGAATATTAGAAGGGTAGAGAATACCGGATATTTGTGTTTGCGATATATATATATATATATATATATATATATATATATATATATATATATATATATATATATATATATAACGGGGGGAACGGGGAGTCCGGATGGGCAATGTTAGAAAGAGTTGTAAGGCAGGTTCGCCCATTATCACCGTTGCTATTCAACCTGGACGTACAAGAAATGATTAAAGAGGCATGGGAAGAGCTGGAAGTAGAAATGAAAGGGGGCGGGGAATTCGTAAAATCAGTTAGGTTTGCTTATGACGAAGCTTTAGTTTGTCAGTCTTCCAAGGGGTTGCAATCATTGCTTAGTGAATTGGAAATTCAGTGCGACAGGTGGGAGGTGAGAATCAATATAAATAAAACAATGATTATGCGATTTTCTAGAAAGGTTGAGGTTAAGCTAACATTAAAATTGGAGGGCAAAAACTAGAGCAGATAGAACAGTTTACATATCTCGGAAGTGCTTTGGACCAACACGGTCAAAGTAGTAGGGACGTAAGGCGAAGAATTGCGCTAGGCAAAGAGGCTTTCACAAGGAGGAGGGAGTTGATGACAGGGACTTTGAGTAAGGATGTTAAGAAAAGACTCGTAAAAACTTTGATATGGAGCGTAGCTATGTACGGCGCGAAAACGTTGTCATTGAAGCAGGAGGATAGACGTAGACTGGAGGCTTTTGAAATGTGTTTGTGGAGAAGAATGGAGAAGGTGAAATGGACAGAGAAGAAAACAAATGAGGAAGTACTTGGTATGGTGGGCGAAGAGAGGGGCTTGTTGGGAGCAATCCTATGGAGGAAGGAAAAGTGGATGAAGGGGTTGTTGACCGGCAGTGGGATGTTGAAGACTGTTTTTGAGGGGAGAATATTAGGCAAACGAGGAAAGGGAAGGAACAGGATGGAGATGTTGGACGGGATGAAGGGAGGAAGAAAGTACTCGGAGATGAAGAGGGACCTGATATAAAGTAGGATGTTGTGTTTTGCTAGAGGTCAAGAATTATTTAACTAGTAATTATGTGCATCCAAAACCTACCTTAACCGGTAGATAACCTAATAATAATTATTATTATTATACGTATATACACACATATCTACAGATATCACCTTAATCGCGTTGACTTAAGCATGATCCACACGCACTTCATTACAATCAAAAGAAAAATAGAAAGTTTTTAACCTTTTCCCTTCTCTATTTTTGTGATCGCAGCTGAATTCGTCAGCGTAAAAGTACATATATATATATATATATATATATATATATATCGCGGCGCTTATCCAACAAAGCACAACCAACCCATCCTGCACCTCCCTCTCTGGCGCCCGGAAAGTCAGGAAATTAAAGTCTTCGACGCATTCCTTTTATAAATGTGTGTTTGTCTTGATGGTGGCATGTCGCGGTGCTTCCCCGAATGGGGAATAAAAAACAAATCGTCCAAAAATACATATCCCTCAGTCAGTTCTTTTTCTCCATCCTGTACGTTCTCACATTTGGAATTCCGTGTCGGGGCGTGAACGTCTCTTTGTCCTGGAAATACTTCGAATCTCTCCTCCTTTTTTATGTCTTTCCGTCCGCTTTCGTACTTTTCAATCCACACGTTTTTCTTCCCTTCTGCTATCTGGTATTCCCCCTTTTTCGCCATCTTCTCTATCCTTTTATCCGTTCCCTTGGTCCATTTTCTCATATTCCCATTTCATCCCTCTCTTTCCGTTATGTCCCTCCGTGACAACTGTGGCATTAGGGATGAGTCGCAAATGAATTCTCCACTCGACGGCAGAGAATATCAGTGGTTGCATTTAATAATCCCAAGCTTCCACGAACGAAGGGACGGGAGGTGCCTCCCTCCCAGACAGCGAGACCCCGCCACGGTCCCGGGATTGTATTTATATCGCGCGCGTCCCTCCGCATGATAATTCCACGGAGGCTGTCTCGTACGCCGCTTGTGTACTTAATTGTGAAGGGGTGAGAGCCTGCGAGGCTCGGCCGTCATCAGCGAAGTATTTATTTTACGGAACCACGACGAGTAGTCTTCCCCTTGTGCTTTTGGACTCCTAAGGAGATACTCGAGGGGATTATCGAGAAAAACATTGGTTCATGGTTTTGATATTTCCATCCATTAAGAAGATTTTCACCATTACGCCATTTTAACAGTATCCACTTTGTTACTTAGTTGTATCCGTAATTATGTAACGGAGTACCCAGGCAAGTGTCTTTTTTCTCCCCTAATTTTAAGGAAAAAAGATGATAATGACGATGAATCCAAGGGTTTTCAACGTAAAATTCTCCGTTTATTTTAAAATGTTTTGCTTTACTATTTCATTACTGGGCGTTTTAGCCATGAAAATTGTAAACCGAGGTTGAATGAAAAAAATGCTCAAAAATCTGGTCAACATTTTTTTGTGTGCCGTCATCCAATTTTCATGATTCCAAGATTTCTAACTGTAAAAGTGCTTCAAATTTTTAAATACAAATTATTAACATGTCAGTGACAATTTAGAATAACAAATGTAACATTTATATGACGTTATCCAGCGAGAAACTTCATACTAATGTTTTATGTAACGTATATTAATGATACTAAATGAATTAGCGGCGGATTACGAATTTAACTTTGCTCTTTTGTCTAAAATTATATTTTTTTACTGCACAAAGAAGTATATTTGAACGGCGAAGTATGTTCCATTCCATTTCAGGTGAAAATACACAGTACCTAACAAGTCCCCTAAAGGTATTTGCACAGCTTCTTTTACATGGATCATTCTGTCCTAGCCATGCAAATCTCTCCATACGCAAACCACATTTCATTGATTTCGCAACATATTTAATCTATTAATTGCCCAAATATGCATCAAAATTATATAAGCGTGGAAAAAGATGTAAAACATATTATTTATACTTTGATAATCCACCGCTTTAGGTAGATTTGGGACAAAGACTGGACACCACTGCAATTATCTGGCTATTCTAAGACGACTACCCCCCTAACTACAATAAACTACAATACTAAAACCCTAAACAACAATAAAGCGCCCTTAAAGTTATCACGCTTCCGTCTTCCCTTCGTTTTGTCTCATATGCATATAATCTCCCACTATCACACTCGTCAACAACATGTCACTAATCAAATCCCTCTGCATCCACCCATCCAGCTTTCTGTAGATATCTTCATGGAATCATCTCTCCATCCCCAGCATACCTTATAATTTTCGTTTATTTTCTCTATATTGGTTTTATATTAACCATCCTTCTCCGCGCCTGTGCCTCAACGGCCTCTCTCCCTTTCTACGTCTATCACGTTGCTTTCCCGATCAAGTACCCTCACAAAAAAGTACCCTCACGCAAAACCACTCGTTATGTGAAAGTTTTCATTTGCCCCTTTTTAACATCCTTACTCAACGTCGCTGTCGTCAGCTCTCCCTTCGCGGTTTTTCCTAATTTCGCCTGCATTATTCTTTCTCATATTTCCCTACGGCCTTGACTACGTTTGTCCAAGTAGCTTCAAGGTAATAGTTAAAGATATCTCACTTGATCTAGTTTATGCTCTCCAGTTTTAAAGATTACCGAAGTCTTCTTATTTCTCGAAAACCTCAATACTTTTCTCTTAAGTAGCATTGATTCTGAACACAAGTCTTTTCTCACAGATTTTTTGACTATGCCCAACTCAGCTCACAAACAGCCTCTTTCACGTTTATCTAAATATCCTGTAGTCTTGTATGGACTTTATATTTCCCCACGATCATATCCTCAACCGACTCCGAGAACCTGCGAATAAATTACGCTGTTCCCAAATCTATTCCATTCCAAAAATACCGTCCGATATAACTCTTTGAGAAACTGGGAATTGAGATTTATACCTTACGTCCAATGTAGTGTTTGCACCAAGTGTTCAGTTTGGTCTAAATATTTCCTTTCAGAATTCCATTACTTTCTCCTCGCTGTAATTCCTTGCTCCTAAACCGTTTACTTTTACCTCACTACCAAGTCTCCCTATGCCGCGTTCCGATTTGCGATTTTGCGATTATTTTGAATTAATGACGAAATATCTTGGTTCAGCTTATACCGCTAATAATGATATTACATAATGAGATCGAATTTTAACAACAGGATTGAAAGACTGTTTGTCACTCCGGAATTTTTTTTTCCTCCCACTGTGAAAGGAAGCAACAGTACAGGTACCAGGATTTCTAGATTACATCGAATTCGTGTTTTCAAACTTAATAATGTCGCCAAGTGCTTTCACCCACAGTGATTTTAACCTTTCTTATGTACACAGTTGTTAAATAATTGTAATTTTTAATAGTGGCATAAATTGCTGTAATGTAATTGCTGTACTTTTATCTCTGAATTAAATCCTTTGTTAATTATAAACCTGTAGGTTTGGACAAATATATCAAATGCACAGGGTCTGTCCTTAATATAAGTGGAATGGTTTTTTTGCCATCAATGCAGATGACTGGAGCGATGCGATTCATTGTGGGAAAGGTAATGGGATAGGGAATGGGAAGGTATGGGAATATACTCGTATTGGAAAAGCATCACGACCTACGTCAATTAACTGTGGGCATTTAGATTATGTGAATTACTGCTAGACTGGATCCATATGTGAATAAATGAAAGGACTAACTTTGTAGTTCCACACGAACCACTTAAGTGCGCTTGTAAGTTCGTGTGGAACTACAAAGTTAGTCCTTTCATTTATTTATAATGAATCGGTTCCATAAAGTTACGCCAGAAATCATCAATCAATATGTGAAGGTCAAGTCACGAATTAACGATGTCACTTTCCATGGATCAATTCTATGCGATAAAATTGTGCTTTGAGCTGGGAAAATTTGGTCCGGAGACCAGGAACTAAGGATGGTTATGGAGATGGAGAAATGTCCCAAGTGATGGTTCTCTGCTTCTGCACAGGATGTTCTGGGAGGGCAAGAGAGGAGTTTGACGATGAGGAATACCCTGGGTATCCATCAACAACATTGTTTGATGAAAATCTGGAAAAAGTGAGGCGGATGCTCAATTCTGATTGACTCCTAAGTGTCAGGATTTTAACGCAAGAGTGCAGTATTCAGAAAACCCCAGTGCATTGCATTCTTACAGAAGATTTAGTCATGAGAAGGGTGTGCCAAGATTGTCCCCAAGGTGATGTTGGAAGACTGTTCGCGTGACAATCATGCCTTGGACCTCTCAAAAGAAGCCCGACTCTTTCAGAAATGGCGGTTACTGGTGACGAGACATGGGTCTTTGGGTGGGATCCAAGTATAACACTTTTAGAACCATTTCGGACCCCTGGATTATGTCAAAGAGGCCATGGCGAGATGCCTGAACGAGGGTCCTGTTGCATGCCTTACAGGAAGCATACCGCAACTAGCGGAGGTACCAGCATTGGTGTGTCAATACATAAGGGCGCTCATATGAAGAATTTTAAAAAATTTGTACTTTTATCTGCAATAATATTTATCCCCAAATTTAGATAGTTTATTTTGGGGACAGGTCTTGCAGAGTTTCGAAAAACAAAGGCTATTCCTCCAGGCTTTTAAACCATGCTTCAAGTTTGTAAGAAAAGAAAACATGAGAATTCTATCCTCGAGTTTTCTATTCACATAAACGCGGCGACTACAATAGCCACACACTTATAGTATTACTAGATTATTTCTGTTTTTTAATTGTGGTAGAACTGACTGCCGAATTATATTAAATCAAAGTTGTAATTTTTTCAAAATTACGTCTTTATTAAAACCGAAAACATTTTTTTAAAGGGTCTTTTTAATACTCGGGTAGACTTTCAATACTCAAGGCGTGTTGTCTTTATCTATTATACCAAGGGTGAAATTTGTCAATGCGTGCATCAGAAATAAATTATACCTTTAGAGAATCGAAATCTAATTTCAACTATTGCGTGCCAAGGAAACATGTACTTTTATTCCGCGTAAACGTAAGATAGTATAGACGTTTAAATTTTCAATAGATCTATGTTAAATTCCGCAAAGATATATTGCAATTGTTTTTATAATTAATATTTTATAATACTTGCAAAAACTATATACACCATTCAACCCACCTGTGTAGGGAATTGTTCCAGTGAAATTTAACAATATTAGCACTTGAGACAGCATCATGATTTTAGTCATGTTAAGATAGCACTTATTTATAGAAAAAAATGTATATCAGCTAAATTAAAAAGTCTTTTTATTTTGAGATAAAAATCCAAATAAGCTGTCCAAGGTTCCAAATCTCCAAAATTATGCACTATCTGCAGATTGCAATGGGTGATTGATTCAATATTACAAGGTGATTGCCCCTGTGCTCATTGAATGGAGTCCCTACCGAGAGCCGCCGTTTATGATAGGCAAAGGGAGAATATGGCGTGGGTGTAAGCTGAGAAGAGGATTTGGAGTAGATTATGCTCTGTAGGGGAATCAAGAGAGAAGGGGAGGGGAGTGGGATAGCGAGCGAAGTAATTACAGGGTAGGGGAGTTGATCAACTGTTGGCCGAGGGTTCTCCGCACGTAGCTACGTGCCTCTGACGCCATATCCTCGCCTACGCTTGCTAAGCAACATGGCGCGTTAAGTAATATAACCTTTGGTTTTCCTATTACAGAAGCTACACTCTAAGTAATAGATAACGTTAAAGGTTTTATAGGATTTTGCCAAAGTTCCTTAAGGAACTGTTTTAATGGTTAATGTAGATGTCAAAAATAATTATTCAGAAATATCATCATATACGTATTGTAGATTACGCTGAAATTTAGTTTCCAATAATACTTTAAAATATATTTATTTTGAAAATAAATTAGATGAGGAAACGGAATTAGGGGCTCCCTTGTTTGCGTAATAACCTAAGAGTTGGATGACAGAGAGCATAAAATTAATTTACTCTCTTATTTTTTCAAGTTCTTTTGGGAGCGAATAAATACAATTATGATTACTACATTAACCAACAGTAATGTGTTTTAAGTCGGTGAGATCAACTCGTGCTAAGCATTTCCTACAACACGCTCATGCGTAAGGATAGAGGGACGGGCTCTTTTTCGATTACTCTCTGTGGTTTCTTGGCAAAATGTGTAGGCAACTGAAGAATCCAACAGCTTGGGTAAAGCTGAAGGTGTCTGGGTATCCACCTATACCACTTATTTTGAATCAAAAGGCTCGACCCGCTAGAATACAACGTCCACATTTACCTGTACGAATTAAAGAGATAATATATATGGTTCAAACTCCCTCGTAACACGAAAAACAAATTAGAATTTAACAGGAAGTTTCAATGTAACATATTGTATTCATTTTAACTTAGCTACGTGCTGAGTTATTATGACAATATTTTTCTCCTCCGACTTTCCTCTTTTGGTTGGAGGAGTGGATGCGTCGCCAATTAAAGATCCAATAATCGAAGCCATTTCTTATTTTCCACTCGTTTTGCAACCTGTATTTGAAAAATAAGTAAAAAAAGAAGTTAATCCTTTTAACCCGGACACTAAATAATTTTTTATTAAAAGCTGTTGAAGACAATTTGTTCTTTCAAAAAGTTAATGCTGTCCATATCGGCAATATGCTGCAAAATCTTCCTCCAAATAATTTTAATGTCAAATGGAATTTTGTCACAACATTTGATATTATATCGTCAATAAAAAATTGAAAAAATCCAGCGGTACGAATATTTATGGTCGGTCAAATTCTATAATCAAGAATATTATTATGCTCATTGCGGGACCATTAGCTATGCTACTCAGCTAATGGTTTGAAACAGGACATTTTCCAACAGCCCTAAAGTATTCCAAAATAGTACTTGCCTATTAGTAAAGTGACAAAGATGATATAACTACCTACTGCCTCATTTCCATATTCCCTGTTTTTGGTAACATTTTTGAAGCTATAATGAAAGGTTAAATTTGTGATTTTTTGAGTCAAATAAACTTTTTTCCCAATCATAGTTTGGCTTTTGATTTGGGAATACTAAAATTATGGCTGTAGAGTCCATCGTTAACTATGCCATCAATACATTTGAATTTGAAAACTGTCGATCTGCAGCTCTTTAAGTAAAATGTGGTGTCCCACTGGGTTTTCTGCTTGGCCCAGTACTTCTAATCATAATACTTAGCAATTTTCCCTGTAATATGAAATATAAATCTGTTTTATATGCTGATGACACCACTTTTGTAAAACATTTTCATCATATATGTAAAATATGCAATGGTGCGATCTGGCGCTACCCAAATATATAATAAGGAATGGTTTTATGTAAAGTATTTACATTTAAATACTAAAAAAAACCCAGCATGTTAAATGCAGTCTTAAATCAAAAATAACGGATATTGAAACTGCTAAAATACTGGGAATAGATACAAAATTTAATTGGGAAACCCAAGTCAATAAAATTTGTAATTAACCAGGTTAAGGTGTTTAAATGTTAACAAAGCTCAATTCTCATTCCAGTATCCGTAGTATCGTTTAAGACTTTTCCAATGCCTTCTTCCAATGTCATTTGAATTATGGTGTTGAGTAATGGGGTCGTTCCCAACATCTTAGATAAATTTTGCCACTGCAAAACAGTGCTATTCGCTCTCTTGTTAATATACAACAACATGATTCCTTTTTTTATTAGGAATGGAATAATGACTACTTATTTAATGTATCTTTAAGGCTCTGATTCATTTGATAGTTAATCTAGAAATTTACCTATTAAGATTTCATATCTATAACTACACCACAAGGGGTAAAGCGAATCTAAATAATACTTATTGTAGATTGTCATCTACTTACATTTTATTGCATAATGTGGACATACGACTGTATAACTATCTGCCTACTCAATTGAAATCGGACTGTATCCAGAGTTTCAAGTATAGGGTATATACCTGGTTACTTGCTCACCCAATTTACTCATTAGATGAATTCTGCTGAGACAATCGTTATCACATTTAAGAACTTATGTTTATCTATTGAGTAATATTTGTATTGGCGACGTTTAATATGGTTTTATCATTTTTCAAAATGAATACAATATTATTATTATTATTATTATTATTATTATTATCATTATTATTATTATTATTATTATTATTATTATTATTATTATTATTATTATTATTATTATTATTATTATTATTATTATTATTATTATTATTATTATTATTATTATTATTATTATTATTATTATTATTATTATTATTATTATTATTATTATTATTATTATTATTATTATTATTATTATTATTATTATTATTATTATTATTATTATTATTATTATTATTATTATTATTATTATTATTATTATTATTATTATTATTATTATTATTATTATTATTATTATTATTACACGTAAGTCCTTTTTCCCCTCACGTCACAGATACAGACGAGAAGGGCCGCTTATTTTCTCTGCGCACTTTTGTTAGTCAGTAAGTAATAGCAATCATGGAAAATGACATTTGGGGGATTTCCTAGGAATCAGCACTGTCCATAAACAACCGTATGATGAAAAGGGAGCTGGCAAGAGAGAACATTAAACGGTCACTCCTAAACTTGAAGCATGCATTTTAGATGTCAAAGAACTTGGTATCAGATGCCCACAGGGGCTAGTGGGGTGTTGGGTCACCACCCGTAATAGAGAATAAAACTACATGCAAAACTACGCCTGCAGAAGCGTATATATTTATGCAAAAACACTTTTGGCTTTAACGCATGAAAATACAAAAAAATATCAACTAACACACACATGCACCTACAAATTTAGTAAAAATAGAGACAAAAACTTAAAAATTAGATTTAAAATAAGAAGGGAACATTCTACTACCACACGGACATTCAACTCTTGGTCTGCACCCCCAAAGACACTGTTAGTGAATGTGTCACGCCGCAGCAGAGAGAAAGCAGTGATGTCCTCTCACAGAGAGAGAGACGACAGATGTAAGAGTTTAAGAAAAAACAAAGTAGGGCAATAAATATATTACGACCACTGCAATCTTTAATGGCAGCCCGATGCGGTCATTCGAGAAGGAATTTGACAAAAAAACGCATAACAATAGTAAAAGTCCACGCATTTGAAAAAAAAACTAATTATTCCCTTGATGCTGTGGGTGACAAGTGGATTTTTTTTCTATCTAAAACCCTTCCGTTGCTATCCCGTTATCTCCATGGTAAGAAAGAGTCCCCGGGCTATACCTGGCATCAATATCCCGAATTTCATATACATGACCAAAGAGAGCAATATATGTTGGAATGAGATTAATTTGCTACACCTCGGCACTGAAATACGTGGATCTGAATATATTTACCAAGTTCAACCTAGAATTGAATCATCTTTCTTCTAATGATTCGCAACCCAACTTCCTTTCTTCAAGTATCAAGCCTAGCCTCGGGAGAAATCAGTGGTCAATGAGTTCATCTAGTGCTTAATAGCTAGCAAACCCAACTTGTCTACGTCTACGTTTTCCAGGAATTTTATTCCCTTTACAGACGGACATTTATTTCAAATGGGTTAGCGTCTACCTCATCTTTTCCAGGAAATTTGAGTGGGTGAGTAGTAACTTATATAAACATATATATATATATATATATATATATATATATATATATATATATATATGTATATATATATATATATCTATATATATATATATATAGATGTATGTATAGTCCGGGGAGGGATATATATATATATATATATATATATATATATATATATATATATATATATATATATATATATATATATGTATATATATATATATATATATATATATCTATATATATATATATATATAGATGTATGTATAGTCCGGGGAGGGATATATATATATATATATATATATATATATATATATATATATATATATATATATATATATATATATATATATATATATATTAACCCCCCCCGGACAACAAACTTGACGTGGTGGAAAGGCTTGTGCGTTCCGATTACCCCTAGAGCTGTGCTGGCGGGAATAATAATAAGGCCTCCTGGTAGGGTCACCCATGCCAAATAGGTCGAAGGATAGCAGCCAGACGAAAGGTAGTCCAGGAAGCGTCTGTTCCTCAGTGAGGCGACTGCAATGGCGTCTGACCCCCGTGGGGCGGCCAGTAAGGGATGGTGTCACGTTAAAAACACTATTGAGGAAGGCAACGAGAAACCACCTCAAGTATCATTCCCAAGATAAATATGATGGACAAAACAGAGATTTTGAGTCCTGGCAACTACGGGGCTCGTCCCAATCGGCCGTGTGCCGTGCCCGGCAGCGGGGGAGGGAAGGCTTCCGCGGTCGTCATCCCACGGGACCCTTGCAATGGAAAACCGACAGCAGCAGGACAGAAGACGCAGGAGAAGAAGAACAAATTAGTTACAATAGGAACGTGGAATGTTAGCAGCAGTCCAACGCTCTACCCCCTGGACTACTGCGACCCAAACACACACACACACACACACACACACACACACACATATATATATATATATATATATATATATATATATATATATATATATATATATATATATATATATATATACATGTGGGTATGTGTGTATATGTGTGTGTGCGTGTATGTATGTTTGTCTGTGTTTTTGACCAAAAGCTACAGAGGCAGAGAGCAGTTTGTTTTAAAGGCGATAGAGCTGTCAACGCTCGTGAGAAACCGTATCAGTCGCGTTTAAAAGAGGGCGAATCCGCGCGTAATAGTTTTTTCCTTTCCCTTGTCGGAATTTAGAACACAAGGATTTTAAAGGTCACCCGGCCCCAAAATTCGCCTTCCTTACCTCCCCACGTGCCCTCCACCTCTCCCCAACTCTTCCTCCTTTGTCACCTCCTCCGGCCACCTGTGACCCACGCCTATCCGCCTCCGTCCTAAAACCCTTTTCCTCCATTCCGTTCGCCGATAAATCTACCATCCCCCTCGGCTCCCATCCATCCACTTCTCGCATCAATCCCTAACCCCTGCTCCCCTCGACCCACCCCATTAGGTCCGTCCACCATCTCCAACTCCCCTGCTCCATCCGTCCTTACTCTCACACGGCCATTCCCTGCTCGGCCAGTATCCGCCATCCTCCGCGTTCAGAGCTTCGCACGTGCATCTACGCATGCAAGCCACTCCATGCCTGCCTCCCCGTCCTGTCATTCAATTGGATTACTGTCTAGTAATTCCATGTCACACTCAGTATTCATTGTGTCCGTTAATCACGACCCAGGTGCAATTCTTTCCTCGCACCGTCACTAAATCAGCAAGGCTCGACTAAAATTTATAAACAGCCCTTAAAATAAAATGGATTGGAAAAATTTACCTTGGAAAATTACAAGGGTTGGTACTTGATTTGGTAACACACATAATTCCTGTGTGCGGTTCATACGTGATCTTAGGAAGTACGATCATATTTCCGACTCATTTAATAGAATATCCTGGTTAAAGCTAGAAGGCCGCAGGCATTTACATATTCTTTCACTTTTCTACGGAATACTTTCAAACCGCACACCTAAATATCTATACAAAAATTTCCTCTTCATCAGCTCAATCCAAAACAGAAATACTAGGGGTAATAATAAACTTCTTGTCCCACACCATCGCACGGAAATCTATCACAAATCTTTTCATGTTACAGCATGCAGTCTGTGGAACTCTCTCCCAGATGACATAAAAAACTCTTCATCAACAACAACATTTAGAAGAGCACTTCACAAGTTCATTTTCCTCAGGTACTTAACTTAACCAGAATACACTCCGTCATTCCACTCAGCTGTTATACAGATCACTGTGTCTACTTTTTTTACCCTGCTTTTTTGTTTTGTCATTTCAAGCGGTAGGAGTTTGCATAATTATTTTTAGAAATATCACACTTCTCGTTACTCCGCATGTGTTGTCAATGTATTTAATTTCTCCAATTCAATTTCAGTAACTTAATAATATGTATACTATGTAAAAATGATTGTTACATATACATGCATCTTTCGTCTAATTAATAGGGTTTTCGCAGGTTTTTCACCCCCCCTTCTCTTCGTGGGTGTTTTTCCTGCGTGGGTTTTTACTAGTTGAGCAATACCACGCTCTCCCTAGCTTTTCCCACAAACCTCATTCTTTGCTTAGACTTTCCTCATTTTATTGTACTCTATCTTCACTGTCATTTAATTTGAGTATGTGTAGGTGTATTCTTAATTTATATATGTATATGTATGTATGTATGGGTGTGTATGTGCGTACTTATGTTTGTATTTATGTATGTGTATGAATGCATGTATGTATGTTTATGTGTGTATATGTATGTGTGTGTGGATATGTATGTATATGTGTAGGTATGTGTATAAATATAGGTATCTATGTGTGTGTATGTGTATGTATGTGTATTAGTGTGTGCATATATATGTATATACTGTTTTCTTTTCGATGTGCAAATCTGTGCTAAATGAATTGATGTCTGTCTATATGTATTAATGTGTACATATTAATGTAACTATAAGTTTAATGCCTAATATAATATGTATACGACGATGGGTTAAATGGAAGAAGGGACCATTTGGTCTCAATTTCGCCCAAATAAAGACCACTATCTATCTATCTATGATTGCTTGTTATTGAAAAAATTGAAATCTATTCTCAGTAAAAAATAAATTTGGTTTAGAATTGGATTGAAATGATGACGTTGAAGTTTAAATCGAATCATGACTCGATTCTCGAAGAGCAAAAACACTCGAGTCATTTTGCTCTTTATCATTTTATTTTTTAGTTTTAACAAATCTCTTCAGAAAAATATCCAAAAATATTTTTTTTTAATATTACAGTGTTTTTCTCCTCCCGAAATAGCATAACCACCGTAAACAACTATTTTTTTTACTTAATTCTTATTCATTTTTCAACACTTTTGAACGTAGTCTACGGCTTTATATAAATATATCAAATGTATTTTAGCTTAACTCTTGAATATGCTTCCGACATTTTATTGCGAGTTTTTGGAATGTAATTCAACACCCAATTCCGAAATAAAGAGAAAAGTTTCGGACAAATAGATTCATCTTGTTTGGAAGGTTAAGAAAATCCGGCAGTTTTTGGGCATGCGCTCAGAAAAGCGTTTGCCAGTTATATAATGAGTTAGTAAAATGGTTGGTCCCTAGGAAGGAATTTTTCAATTGGGCATCGGAAAAAGGATTTTGCACTTTGTTTGGCATGACCTCGGCTTAAGATAAACATTGAAGAACATGTATGTATATAAATATGCATGCATATATATATATATATATATATATATATATATATAAATATGCATGCATATATATATATATATATATATATATATATATATATATATATATATATATATATATAGTGCTTAAAAGGAGGTAGGAGGCTTCGGAGAAGGCCGAAAGATCAAACAATCTACTGAGTGAGGGTCCTTTTAAGTGTTTTCTATTTTATTTTTGTTCTATGTTTCCGTCCAAATATTTTACTGCATGTGCGAGTTTTTCTATATCATCGATAAATAAATAAATAAATAAATAAATAAATAAATAAATAAATAAATAAATAAATAAATAAATAAATAAATAAATAAATAAATAAATAAATAAATAAATAAATAAATAAATAAATAAATAAATAAATAAATAAATAAATAAATAAATAAATAAATAAATAAATAAATAAATAAATAAATAAATAAATAAATAAATAAATAAATAAATAAATAAATAAATAAATAAATAAATAAATAAATAAATAAATAAATATATATATATATATATATGTGTGTGTGTGTGTGTGTGTGTGTGTGTGTGTGTGTGTGTGTGTGTGTGTGTGTGTGTGTGTGTGTGTGTGTGTGTGTGTGTGTGTGTGTGTGTGTGTGTGTGTGTGTGTGTGTGTGTGTGTGTGTGTGTGTGTGTGTGTGTGTGTGTGTGTGTGTGTGTGTGTGTGTGTGTGTGTGTGTGTGTGTGTGTGTGTGTGTGTGTGTGTGTGTGTGTGTGTGTGTGTGTGTGTGTGTGTGTGTGTGTGTGTGTGTGTGTGTGTGTGTGTGTGTGTACGTGTGTGAAAACGTAAATTGCACTGAAATCTGGCGGGATTTAAGCATCCAATTTCCCCAATTCTTTGGCCAAGAGATGGCACTTGGGAGCTATTTTAATTACCAGGGGAGAAATGGCGGAGAACACAGGAAACGGACAGGAAGATAGGACAGTGGGGAAAACAATCATATAACGTCATGAAAGCAAATGAACATTGCGTTTCATGGCACGCATGGTAGGAAGAAGGAAATGAGCCATATTGGCCAAATACACATCTAAGCAGGAAAACTTCCCAATTGGAGGACAAATATTCTTCGTATGGATATAGATATAAAGGAAAGGAATAGGGGCACACGTAAGGACAAACACAGGAAACGTGGAAAATGTAAAGTCGAGCATATCGCACGCTCAAAAATGTTTTCTAGGCCTAGCAGGGTGCATTTAAAAATCCTTGAAGATTGATTAATCCAACGGATATTGAGTGTTATAATTGAGCAATTATGCCCATTTATTCTTACGTACCATTTGCCGATATGTAGCGTTGACATAGCTTCAGTTCCCTTGCACTCTTGCATAAGTTCTGCATCACGTAGGATTATTAAGATTTGTGCACGGGAAATATCTAATTTGCCTACATTTTTTTACTGAATGAAGTAAAATCTAAATGAGGCATGCAGTCATTAGTGTTTTATTACTTAGAAATATCACGAAAAATGAGTGTATAAAGTAATATGTAAGGGTTAAAAATGTTTTACGTAGGGGATGTATTCCACATATATTCGCATAATCCTAATATTAGTTTGGGCTGAAGCTGTATTCTAATGGGTAAATGCTTTAGACTTCTGACAAAAGGGTCCTGGGAATTTCCGCCTGAATTCCAATCGCTAGGATTTCATTTTACTTGAACTCTTTGAATGTCCAAATGTTGGCAAAAGAAATGAGACATCTTATGGGTTAGTTAACGATAATGACTCTATTAATCTATGAAACCTGGACACGGGTTTAATTGCTACGGTACAGTTAGATAGAAAGATAGAGGTCTTTATTTGGGAGAAGTTGAAACCTAGTGGTCCCTTCTTCCAATTTAACACGTATATATATTATATTAGGCATAAAATTTATTACATGCATAAAAAAACATAAATACATATAAGCAGTCACAAAGTAAGAAGTATATCAGCATTATAAACGGTGAAATGTCTGTTACTGACCCGATACCTAGGAATAACTTCCTATTCAATTATCTGGCATTAATGCTAACGCAATGTCATAATGTTGACAGAAATAAGGACGTGGGGAAGTGGACATCTTACCTCGCCGGGCACAAAGAACGAATTAAAAAAAAAAATTCTTTTCTAAATAAAACAATTGTTGATTGGAGAACCTTACCTGCAAAACTATTCGAGCCCTTTCCCAACAGAGTGCATACTTTTAAGAAAAGATGTAAAGAATTTATGTGATAGTTTAATTGATGTGTGGTGTAAAATTATATGTAACAGCTTAATTTTTTTTTATTAATCTTTTTTATTTCTTTCGCATTGATTGATGTTAATGAGATGGGGATTTTCTTGCTTTTTGAGAGAGATATGTAATTGAAAGTTTCCTTTGAGTGTACTTTTGTTTTACTGATTGATTTTATCTATCTTTTGTGATTATTTGGGGCCTGTGTGCTACCTGACACGGTCTATCTGCATACGTGGATTTTAATAAATAAATAAATAATAATGTTTAGGGGTCCTTTTCACCACCTTGCCCAATTTCCAATAAAACTGGAATACAAATCACTTCTTAAAGAATAATGGGGGTATTTAAGAGTGAGTAACATTAATTTAGAAAGGAGTCTTCGATAAAAATACATTATATTCGTTGGAGGGGTTCAAGCTCGGAGAGAAGCGACCCGAGTAAGAAAATAATGATAAGAATAAATGCCACAAACCGTGCCACCTGAAAATGGAATATTTATCCTTATTGAAAGACTACAATTCTCCTAAGGTAGGCACTTTTTCAAAATGCCTTAGTGTACATTACTTTTCTTTAACTGCATCAACTAGTAGTGTCCATGCAAATGACTTCTCATTATTACTTGCCAAAATATATATTTCCGTACTGAGGCTAACTTTCATTTTACCTTTCCAGTCCAAATAACTATTTTTACCGATGGCGAATGATTCTATATGGGATAAAAATAAAAAAAAATATGACCAAAATTCGTTTTCTCTTCATTACCCCTAAGAAAACGGAATATATACTTGAAAGATTTTGTCTTCATTAGAGGCAGGCGTCGGCGTACTGGTCACATTTCATATTGTAGTGCCCATCGCTCTCGTAATGAAAGGGTGACATAAATGAAACTTGTGCCGCATATACGAAATCAAAAAGCAAAAACAATTTCATGGCATAGAAAATAGCACAGAAAATTAAAATGTTTACACGGTACATTACACAAATAGTTGATGTATGTTCTATCTTTATTGAAAATAGCTCTTGTCTACGCGTGCTCTTTGTAAATACTATTTGTGGCTCGCATTTCCTCAAGCATTGATCGTATGAACTATGAGCAGAAAACAAATTGATTGGACAACAACAACATCTCCTGATTGGCGCATCGTGTGTTCGTCCATTCATGAAAACCGGCGATCAAAAACTGAGCATGTTCCTTTCGATCACGTGATTCTTTTGTCTGCCTAGTAATGCAGTGAATTTCCGGTGCTGCGTTGCGCGATTTCGTGATGCAAATTAACCGTCGAAATTGACGTAGCGCCTCGTGCGGCGCCGAATGCAGGTTATTGATCTAAATTTTGGGCTTTACCACGGGATTTGAAGTTCGGAAAGATCTCTCGAATCACGCGGTGTGTCCTCGCTCTTACTTCTATCCAACTGGACGTAGTTCCACGCCCGGCTCGACACGCCTCCTTCCATGCGAGTGGCTATTTTCCTCCCGTTTTCTCGGCAACGAATATGGTCAACATGGGAACTCACTTTATAGGGTACTATAACCTTCTCCTTATGCTTGAAATGTGATCATTGATAAATTGATCGCGTTTGATGGGCGATAGTACGGATAATGTACCTGGCTCGTCTGGGAGGGTTAAATGTGAAGTAGGTCGTGCGTATGCGTACGTACGTAGGGCGATTTTATTTTCAAGTTCATGCAAGTAATCAGGTCGCGTAGGTGTAACTTTGGATTCTATCAGAAGCATAAAAATAAATATTTTAATGACGTTTCAGCTAGTAAGCGGGAGCCATTTCGGTTGATAAATAAAACGTAATACCTCGTGTGCCTAGACCCCTTATCCTTCAGCCATTGCTTTCCTCTAGTTAAGTGTATTTTCCTGGCGGAGTTCATTTTCATGGGCATATTTCCCTCTTCCGGTCGTCAGCTCACCAATAACCTCTTTACCTGACGCTTCATCCCGGATGGCGCTCGCCCTTTTCGCCGGTTCTCATGGCAACATTCGTTATACGGTGCATTTGCTAGGGCATTCGGTACAGGTGCGTGAACCCTCTTCTGGTATTTTAGATTGGAACACATTTTTTTACAATTGTCTGCTAGAGCGATATCATGAAACTTTTTCATGATAAGTACTTTACCTTAATAATCATTTGTCGACTGAACCAAATGGATACCTGTCGACCTTCAATTCAAATCGAATTCCCTGCTTTGATTTCTAGAGTATTTTTTGCGTTGAAAAATTGACTAAATCAGCATGGTGGTTTATTTTGCAGAAAGAGATGAAACTGTTGTAAATGAAACTGCTGCTTTACAAATAAACAATTTTGCAAATGATTTTTGACAGTATTTTTAGGTAATCTTTGATACGACAGAATTGGCTGCAGGTCAAGTGACAAGCCGATTACAATAAACTGATTTTTTTTAAGGTTCTAGTCCTCGATCCAGTAAGTATACCAAAACTATCTTAGGAATTAATATTCCATTATAAAGGCGAAAATAGACATTTTAAGTACTTTTTATAATATTGTCACTTAGATTTGAGCATAGGAGAGTGAATATAACACCTATCAAATGTAAACCAATAAATTGCGAATGAAATTCAGTTTACTACCTTGATCAAAAATTTCCCGGAATTTATTCAGAAAATTAAAAATACAAGTTTATTCATCTAAATCTATATTGTCCCCTTCAAAGTAATCCCCATCGACTGCAACACACTTATGCCAGCGCTTGATCCAACCTCGAAACATTTTTTATATTCGGTTTTCGGTATGTCCATCAGTACTTCCTGCGATTTTTCCATTACTTCCTCTCGGCTGCTAAAACGCGTTCCCCGTAATGGTTTTTTAACTCGATTGAACAGAAAGAAGTCACAGGGAGCCAAATCAGGTGAATTCGGTGGCTGTTGGATGGTATTTGTTCCATTTTTCGTCAAAAAATTACGAATAATGATAGCACTGTGCGACGATGCGTTATCATGGTGCAATATCCACGAGTTTTCTGCCCACATTTCTGGTCTCTTTCGGCGAATTGCTTCACGCAAACGTCTCATAACGCCCAAATAATACTCTTTGTTTACTGTCTGGCCTTCTGGCAAAAATTCATGATGCACTACACCGTTGTAATCCATGAAAACCGTCAGCATTGCCTTCTTTTTTGACTGAAAACGACGTGGTTTTTTTGGTCTCGGCTCATTTGGTGAACGCCATTCACTTGCCTGATGTCTGGATTGCGTGTCGTACTCATAAACCCAAGTCTCGTCTCCAGTAATGATCCTTTTGATGAATGTGGGATCGGATTCAGCCTCGCAAATCATGTCTCTTGCGACGTCAACACGGTCTCTTTTTTGCATGAAATTGAGGTCTTTTGGCACCAACTTTGCTGCTACACGACGGAAACCCAAATCATTAACCACAATGTCTTGGGCGGATCCATAGGCAATGTTCAAGTCCTCCGCTATTTCTCTGATGGTTAATTTGCGGTTATTGACCAACATTTCTTTTACTTTATCAATTTTTTCACCGACTTTCGATGTCGATGGTCTGCCACTGCGTTCATCATCTTCGATTGACTCACGACCACTTCTGAACCGCTCGTGCCACTGGTAAACGACCGTTTTTTTTAGAGAATCGTTGCCGAAACACTTTTCCAACATTTCCAACGTCCGTGCGCCACTAAATCCGTTTTTTACGCAAAATTTAATACAAGTTCGTTGTTGCAAATTTAAATCCATTTCTGCAATTGTAAAAAATCGCCAACACACACAGAGATAGATGTACTCTTGGCTACGTAACTTATGCAATGTCAAGTTATGACACTAAGATTTAAAGGGAATATCAACAACAGATGTACCAATTTAACAAAAAAAACAGAACTCAAATCGGAACGATGGGAGCGCCACACGGTGGTTATTCCGGGAACTTTTTGATCAAGGTAGTATCCTTCATCCATCCTTAAAGCTTCTTGGAGAGTCTAAAGCTTGAACAGAGTGATACTAAATTCATTATTTAGCAGATAAATAAGGTTTACATATTAGGTAAAGGCACCGATTCTTAAATAGCTAGAACAAATATCGGAAAACGTGAATAAAAAAATGCTTGGGCCTGGAGTCAGTCTCACCGTTCTTTGTTACCAGCGTCTGACAGATTAACGTTTTACCTATACTGGCAAATGATACATCTCATTACATTTACAAAAACAATGAAAGAAAAAATTTATGCAAATAGTTTTTGAAATATTTTTAATTGGCAATACATTTGCGAAGGATATGATTGCTAAGGAAAAAATGAGAGGATGCTGAAGATCAAATGAACGGATAAAATAAGAATTGAAGTAGTATGCAGAAGAATTGATGAAGAATGGCCCATAGAGAAACAACATAGAGAAAAGAAGAACCAGATGGATTGGCCACACCCTTAGGCACAATGGATTCGTGAAGAATACAGGTTCCTGTATAATAGAAGAAAAAATAGAGGGAAAAGCCCCAAGAGGAGGGGCAAGGGCCAATACATGGTAAAAATAAAGAAGAAAGTACATGCAAAACATACCAGGAAGTAAGCCAATTAGCATCAGAAAGGTTAGAATAGAGGGCTGCAGTCAACTAACCTTAGAATTGAACGACCAAAGATGATGATGATTGCCAAGATTGAAAGTTAGTGAGTAAGTATTTTTAAAATTAAGCATCCTTGTGTTTAAATTTTAATATTCTTGTGATTAAATTTAAAGGGAAATAAAGAGAGATACATTTTTCGGGTACCAGGTCTTCCTGGGAAACCATAACCGGCACAGGGAAAGGAACTGGCCCCCCTACCCTGATGTGTGAATTTCACACGCCATCGGGCTGTGGGTGAACTCTACCATCACCTACCAAACCGAACTTCGGGTTGATTGCTGTGTTTATCGTTTAAAGAGAGATAAATGGCTGCAAAGACAAGGCTCCGCCATTAGAAGATGATGATGAAATAAATACTTACCTATGTTTGGAATAAGGGTATATCACGATATTGTATTGCTAACCGTCATCTAAATAACCATAATTTTAAAAACTGAAAGGCAGAGCCGGGATAAATCGTGAGTAGAAGTTGGCGGAGTTTGACTACTACTGAGGAAGGAAGAAATCGGTACGTAACTTCGAGTTTCATCGAATTTTAAAGCCTAAGATTGGTTTCCCATGAAAATGCTTTCCCTTGTCTCTGGTTTCACATTCCTCGCGTGCGTGTTATTACATGTTCATGCTTAAGGTATTCCTTCGCCATATTCTGATGGCATCCATGCAGTCATTCAGCAACCAACCAATATGTTTTTCTTGCTACTGTCTTGCTTTTATTACATACTGCTTCTTTGCTTTCTTTTCTTACATATCGTACTCTCTTGTCCGCTTTGAAAAGTATAAAGCCATTAAAACAGTATTGTTTGCCATCAATGATACATTGATTTACCCATTTATTTTCACGATTCTTGATGTACCTTTTTAAAAATGGCCTTTTCAACGGAGCAAAAATTTATTTTCGTCATTAAATATTATCTTACTACCAGGAAAACTCTTTGTGTAAAATACTTAGTCGTAGTAGTAGTTATGAGGGGGGGCGGCCGACAGCTGAGGTCATTTGCGCCATAGGGGATGGATAGGAAAGGATGAAGGATGGAGAGAAACCCGGCGTCGGCATTAGCCTACTCTTTACGAAAGGCGCCAAGGGGTCCGCAGTATAACGTCCCATCCGACGGACGGCGTACTCACTCATAGTGCCATCCACAAATCACCTCAAGTAGGGATCGAGATACCTCTGAAAAATATTCAACACCGCCGGGAATTGAACCCGCGCCCAAAGGTGGGAAGCCAGTACGTTAGCCCCCACACCATCTCGACCCCCCGTAAAATACCTTTGGTAATATAGTTAATCCAGACACCATAAATTTGAATGAAATAATTTTACAGTGTAAATATCATTCACCTTGACCGGGAACCAAACTGAGATCCCTCAATATCCGGTCGGGTGCTTTAGACAGTTAAGCTAGAGAAGAATGAAATTTTGGGGGCTTTTAAAGGAACAAGATGTTGTGACGAAATACCGTACATTCAATGTCCCAGGCATTCTTAGTCGTGCGCGACACGCCGCAGTCCACGAGGTTAAAGACAACTATAGACACTTTATACCTTAGACAATATCTTATATGCCGTATATACCTTAGAGAATTTCCAAAGAAACTGCGGGAGCGATTGCCTAACTGGCTAAAGCACTCGACTGGGCACTGAGGGATCCGGGATCGAATCCCGGTCAAGGCGAATGATTATCACACTCTGATATTATTGCGCTGAGGTGCATCTTAGCGGATAACTTCGTTAAAAGCTACTGCTGCGGCATCTCCCACAGTTTCTTTGGAATTTACCCTAAATTTGCTTTAAATTCCCTTAAATATTAAATAATTACTAAATTGTATTTTTAGAATTGAAGTTATATTGATTTTTATAGGAGCCAAATTTTCAACAGAGAATAAAGCAATTTTAGAAACCTACGGGCAAATGTCATCACTCTAAATTAACTTAAATTTAACCGGTTTTAAAAAGATTTTTTGTAGCACTACGGGCCACTTCACCGTGATCTTTATTGAAGAGTTTAATTCTATGCGCTCCGACCCCTTGTAGTTTCAAAAGCCAAATTTGAACGGCTGGCAAAAATACCCAAGACTATAGGCAAGCAGTTCCTCCGGTCATCACGCTTTAACGGCGCCAATCACGAGCACGGAGTAAACTCACTCGGATCGGATTCACTGTCCTGCGAAAGGCGCGTGAATGCCTCATTGCGTGCAAATAGCCTCGCCGGCTTCGCCCGTAAAGGCCTCGCATCTCCGTGTTGATTTTGGCCCTGGGCCCGGGATATTGTTTGCTGATATCTATCCATTTGCCACGCATGCAGTACTCCTATTTGGTCGTTTGTTTCGACCACCGATATGCTCGGATGGCTATTGCCGGGAGTCAGCGACCGAATTGACCGTAGAGAGGAAAGCACTTTTATCCTATCACTTTACTCAGCTGATTAGGGCAGGATAGACATAGTGATGACTTCTATTTGGCTTCTATTAACCTTTTCACTAAAATTTGATAATTTACAGCATGATTTCCACCGCACTGGGTCCTTCAATAAGCAGGAAAATTTTCCAACATTTACATTTTTACGTTTAATGTGGTAAAACTTTTTCCCCAAAATCATTTATGTTACATAGACAACCTATTGTTGCTGTCAAATTTTCCTTATTTTTCCCGAAATACCTGTACGCTTATGTTAATAGTACATGAATTTCGATTATACGCAATGCAATTGTAGTTATCAATGTGCCTTTCTTATTGACGTAATGATATATTCATAAGTTTTTGCGAATGATTATAGAACATTGTATGTGTTTCAAATTGTTGTATTTTGCTTATAATAATTTTATGAAAATATCATAGAAAATGACGTTGAAAAATCTTCCTGGATTAATTTGACGTGTGGAAGTAGGTAAACTTCATTGCAAGATATCCTAAAAAGAGTTATCATTTCATGTAACTTCATTGTGGAGTAAATATTTTGGTCTAATAATAGTGTGCTGCTGTTAAGATTCTTTGTTAATTTGTTTGGTTTTTGACTTCATTTTTTATGACTGTTTTCATTCAATTTGTGATTTTTTGAAAAAAAATATAACTTGGCCATATCTTATTTAATGGGAAAAATAAAACATTTGAAACCTGGTTAGAGCCGTTGAATGTACATTCGTCTAAGAAATTGGTCTTTTTGTTAAATTATGATGACTGCCAGGAAAGATTTTTCCCCTTATACTATCGCTGTGAAGGAACAGCTATTTGGTAAATGGAAGTTTGTGATTACCGTTTGATCTACCTATACAGTAGCTACCATAAGTATTACAAAAGTAGATACTAATTTGATGAACTACTCCGAATCGAGTTAAACTTAGGGTTCACCCATTCGGATTGATTGCAAAGAATATTTTAATACTTCAGTAGCGAACAATACAGTCAATTCTGAGGAAGTATAAGGATAATAATTCAATTTAACACGTCTGCAATTTTAATGAGTTAAAATTTCATCTGTTATTGCCTTCTACGCGTAGGGGTTACGATAAATTCACAAATTTTTAATAACTAAAGCGGATTACTATAATTCATAGAAACCTACCGAGACTCAAGGAGTGAGGTAGGAGACGATTCACGCCTTGGATTCAAAATGAGATATGGAGGTAGGAGAACAGAAAATTTCTTCTCTATACATCAATCGCTTTACATCAATTGTTTGCAACAAAAAGTTGATGCATAGCGATTTTGATTGAAGAATTTAAATTTTCTTATGGAAAGTTACTGGTAGGATATTGATTTATGAAAGATTACTGATCTGTTAATTTTGATTCTTAGGCTACAAATATTAGTATCGATGTGCTCGGTTCTAAGTAATTTGACTGGTGCAAAGGTTCCTTCCTTAGAATTTTTAAAACGAAGGGAAAAACTATAAGATATTTTGTTTTATTAAAACTTTATTCCACAAATTCATATGCTTATATTATCGCACTTTTAGTTACAGTTCTTCTGACCTCTCCACACAGCACAGGCATCAATTGCAAATTGAAAAATATGGCAGATTTTATTATGATATGACCTATTATTTCAGCGTAGAAGTTTTTATATTGATATCTTTAGAATATCAGATCTAATAAAATCAATTCATCAATTCAAATCATAAGTAACTCTTAATTATTTTATTAATTTGAACTTCTCTCGCCTGTCATCATTTCTGGGGCTCCTTTCTACGGATTTAAATTTCATAATTGTTTTTTTTAATTATTATATAAAATCGTGCTACCTGGATTTCAGCCAAAGTTATCCTTGAATTGCCTTATTTTATATTTTAATATCCTTTGGATTATAAAAATAATTTTAAGATAAATATGAACTTTTAAAAGTTTCTTTTAAGCGAGGACGTACTGAGTATTACATCCCATCGGCGATGAAGATGAATTTAAAATCCCATTTTAAACGTTTTCAGAAATTATTCGGACGATAAGATTTATCTTTTGAAGGTTTATGTAGTCTGAGTCGAAATGTTACAAAACATCAGTAGAAATGGCGTTTAATGCTCTCGTTACTCATCTTATACATTTTATCCCTCTACTTGAATCTTGTATCTCTAAAGCCAAATCTCTATCCTTGCCTGTCAACTCAGAACCTCTCCCGCCTTTCGCGGCCTCGCCTTTTCAGTCACTAGTCTAAGAAAGGGTACTTTTATTGTGTATTTCATGAGAAGATTCTAAATACGTTGCTCATATTAGGTTTCAAATATTATGTGAATCATCCCTAGAGTAAATATTGTAAAAACCTAATTAAAATAGAAGGTTCTGTTATAAATGTATTAAAGTGATTTCAATAACAACTGTAATAGTGCAAGCATAAAAAGCATGGAAAACTCTAAAAAAATTAACATGAATTTATATGTTAATTTAATTAGTTATCATGTAATCTCTATACGTAGATGATGTACAAGGACTAACGGGACCAATAACATTTGAACGGCGCAACAGAACACAAAAATATTAATGGAAAACGCGTGAACGAACACTCACATTTCAGAAAGTTTAAACACTTTTGGCCTTTTCTGGGATCAGAGAGGACCGAATATTAATAAAAAAGTAAATACATATGTATGTATGTGTGTGTATATATATATATATATATATATATATATATATATATATATATATATATATATATATATTTTTTTTTAAGGTAATCTACCGGTTAAGGTAGGTTTTTCGATGGACACAACTACCAAACAAATATTTTATTACTCCTAACAAAACACAAAATCCATCATCCTACTCTATATCAGGTCCCTCTTCATCTCTGAGTACTTTCTTCCCCCCTTCATCCCGTCCAAAATCCCTATCCTGTTCCTTCCCTTTCCTCTTTTGCCCAACATTCTACCCTCTATCACAGTCTTCAACATCCCACTGCCGGTCAACACCCCCTTCATCCACTTTTCCTGCCTCCATAGGATTGCTCCCAACAAACCCCTCTCTTCGCCCACCATACCAAGTACTTCCTCATTTGTTTTCTTCTCTGTCCATTTCACCTTCTCCATTCTTCTCCACACCCACATTTCAAAAGCCTCCAATCTACGTCTATCCTCCTGCTTCAATGACCACGTTTCCGCGCCGTACATAGCTACGCTCCATATCAAAGTTTTTACGAGTCTTTTCTTAACATCCTTACTCAAGAGTCCCCGTCATCAACTCCCTCCTCCTTGTGAAAGCCTCTTTGCCTAGCGCAATTCTTCTCCTTACGTCCCTACTACTTGGACCGTGTTGGTCCAAAACACTACCGAGATACGTAAACTGTTCTACCTGCTCTAGTTTTTGCCCTCCTATTTTAATGTTAAGCTTGGCCTTTTTCTTTCTAGAAAATCGCATAACCTTTGTTTTATTAATATTGATTCTTATCCCATACCTGTCGCACTGAATTTCCAATTCACTCAGCAATGCTTGCAGCCCCTTGGCTGACTGACAAACTAAGGCTTGGTCATCAGCAAACCTAACTGATTTTACGAATTCCCCGCCCACTTTCATTCCTACCTCGAGTTCTTCCCATGCCTCTTTGATCATTTCCTCTGCATACAGGTTGAATAGCAACGGTGACAATGGGCAACCCTGCCTTACACCCCTTCCTAACACTGCCCATCCTGACTCCCCGTTTCCCACCCGCACCTGAGCAGTCTGAGACATGTACAGGTTGCGGATTAGCCTCATTTCCCTCCAATCTATTCCTATTTTCTGCAATATACTCATTAGTTTTTCCCAATTCACTCTATCAAACGCTTTTTCGAAATCTACGAAACAGGCAAATACCTCCTGGTTGTGTTCTATATTCCTCTCGATTAATAATCTCATTACTGCAATGGCATCACGCGTACCTCTCCCCTTCCTAAACCCATATATATATATATATTTGGGTCGCGGTAGTCCAGGGGGTAGAACGTTAGACTGCTGACCGGAGGAGCACGGGTTCGATTCCCGGGCAATGCACTCTTGGCACCTGCAGCTCCACCCAAGCTAAAGTGATATTTCGGGTACCAGGTCTTCCTGGGGAACCATAACCGGCACAGGGAAAGGAACTGGCCCCTACCCTGATGTGTGAATTTTCACACGCCGCATAGGGCTTAGTACTGGGTGATCTCTACCACCACCTACCAAACCAATATATATATATATATATATATATATATATATATATATATATATACATATACATATACATATATATACATTATATATATATATATATATATATATATATATATATATATATATATATATATATATATATATATATATATATAGTCAATACCTTACATGAAATGACTTTCCCAGTAAATTTTCGCGCGCAATGGTTTTCGGTATTGATGAGAGTAACTTTATACTCTATGGAAATTTCATAAAGATTTAATTGGTGCCATTTTGGATTTCAAATCAATCAGCTATTGAATGGTAAAACTCTAAACTTGGCGATAGACGTAGCAAGGAAAGGACGAAAATCTCACCCTTCTGACTCTGGCTTAAACCCTTCTGTATTATCTATTGTCTTCTGCTTAAACAAAGTGTATTTGTTGTCCTTGCGCTCCAATACGGCGGGATAGACCTTGTGGAAGGACAAAGAGGTTGACCCAATCTCGCATTACTGCACACCCTCGATTAAAATTGTTCTCCTTTTGTTCTCGTCCCGGAAACTATTTAAAGAAAGACAGTGGCGCTGAACTTGATTATTAGCCAACTCTCCGTGAATACGAGCCTCAGTCAGAGTAATAAACAAAAACGAAAAAGTAATCGCCTCCATTTACCCTCAAAAGCCTTCCCATTTTCCTCTGCCCTGCTCAGGAAGCATCCTGTGATCCTGTTTCTTATTTTCTTCTCCCGTTCCCTTTAAATTTCCCTTTTTATACCCCTCACAGCGAGAACAGTCAAAACGGTCGACCCGTGTACTTTTCCCCCCTCGGCCCTCCTCAACCGCTTGTTGAAGGAGGATAGGTAGGGAAACAGTGTCGGGTCGTTGCGCTCCAAGCCCATCTCCTTTTTTATTTTTAAAGGCGCGCTTTATAAAGGGTGTGGAAAGGGTTAAGGGAAAGGAAAAGAGCGGCCTAATACGGTGGTAGGAAGGATTCAAGTGTATTGGTGGTGCGGGATAAGTTTAAAATACCTTCAGAAGGTCATATAAATGGGGAAGGGTGGGTGGTGGTGGGATGGGTGGGAGGGCCGTGTGTAGTGGAGCAAGCGGATGTGGGGCTAGGCAGAGGAGGGGGAAAGGATTTTTCGTAAAAGATGAGGAAGCTTTAGGCCTGAGGGGTTTTGAGAGTGTGGGGTTGGAGGTCAGAGGGGGGGGGGATAGGGCTGTGAGAGAGGTCCTTTTACGGGGAGGAAGGGGAAAATGGGAAGAGAGAGATATAAGGGGGGTGGAAAGGGTTTTATCCTCCGAGAACGTGCCTGGAATCTCTATGCATATTTATATCCGTCTCCTTAGTTACGCCCAATAATAATCATCAGCTCCTCCGAGCTTTTCATCCAACCTTTTGCTTTCATTAACCTTTTTTGACTCTCACGAACTGATTCATTTAAGTAAAGGTGATACGGGAGAGAGGAGAAAACGTGTTCGTTTTTATTGCAAATAATGAACACCGGGTTATTTCAAAGCGGGATGGGATATTTTTTTGTCCCTTTTGGGATTCTGGCCTGCGAACTCCCTCTCATGGACATTTTGAAACCGTCCTCTCGGGGCTCTCGACCGGTCGTGAATGTTCCCCGTGACCTCCCGCCCATCTATCACCACATCCTCACCGCCCCGCCCCCTTCCCCCTCATCCCTGCCGGGCCCCCCGCCTCCACCCGAATGATATTTCGACGGCCGCGTTGAGTGCTTGAAGAGGGAAAGAGATAGGGCGGGAAAGAGGAGAAAATTACAGTTGGGAAAACCATCGCCGGCGACCAAACACAAAAAAAGGGATCGAGAAGGAAGGGAAGGGTTGCAGGAGTGGCGAAACCTTTCATCCACTTCAATTTTCCGACGCAGCCGAGCCGTTGGCCGGAGGAGCCAAAGCACACGTTCGCATCGGCGCGTCCTCGCTTTGCGCAACCCTGCTCTCGGCAGGGGCGGCTTGGGAGTCGCGGGGAGACAAGTCGAACGGTCGAAGGCGGTGCTGATGTCCCTCCACCAGAGGAACAAATGCAGACACGAGTTTAATGTGCGGATGCGCGGACTTCTTTACTCACCGGGGGCGCCGGCGCCTGAGTGGACGGGCGACCAATGGATAGGGAAAAACAAAGGAGTTCCTCGTAATGGGTGAGGTCATCAACGTATAGTGAAGATATTTAATGACGGGCAGTAATGCAGAGAAATCGAGAATCGTTGAAAACAATGCACGCAACATATTCGGGAATGAATCGGAAAAAGTATCGATTCTTACTCTTTCCGGGAATACGATTCTTAAATCGGCGATTCCGGGTGAGGACGGTGAATTTTCTGATATTTTTAAGTTCGGTTCGCGACAGTTCGTTATGGGTGTGGACCATTTCGCATGGAGGCCTTTTCCTGACCAAAATTATACGAGATTATCTGTTATGCTATGTGTATATTATGGATTCACTGGAATAATCTAATCAGTTTCTGAAAACAATGGAAGTATTAGGTAGATAGCATGTTCCTCGGAAATATTATGTAAAAAACGAGGGTAATATCAAGGAATGTTTGACGATTTTGAATTTTTTGAGGAATAAACTTCGAGTCGAAAATATATATCATAACTTTTTTAAACACTTGTTCTTTACTGAAATTCATCCAGCAATTTTTTTATTTTCTGTAACTAATTTCTAAAGTTTAATGTTTCCTTTGACCCACTAAATTATGTGAATTACGGATAACTTTCTCAAAAAAAAGATTCCAGGTAGTCGATTATGATTTCTCGGTCAAATGTTTCACTCGATCAATTTTTCTTTCCCCTGACGTTTTCTAAAAGTATTTTACTTAAGTGTTGTCAAGAATATTGCTTTTTTGCTCTTCCGTGTTTCCTGTCTTATGTTCAAAATAATGTAAATCAATCCGAAACCCAGAGCAGTGTACCATACAATGGAGAATACGCTAGATATTTCACTTACTAAGTCTTCAATCACTCATATCTTATATGAAAACTTAAACCAACCGAAGTGAAATTCCAAAAGGGTTTTACCATCCTCTTGTCAGTGAATAATTTCTTAAAGCATCCCGTTATTAATTCCCAACTCTGTAAATGATACATTTTTGCCAACCGATACCTTCTTCTCATACTATTATCCCTACACTGAGCTTCGGCCAGAGGATTTCCAGATAATTTTAAGTAAAGCTCCTATGATTATTGTTTTTCAATGTTTATGGCTAATTCTATCGTTATAAATCTAAGCAATCTCATTATTTTCATTATCTATCGGTTAATTTTTCATTTTGTGCCGTCGAAATTCATCCATTGGTGGATATCCGTGATGAAATACGGTCAGTGCTTCACCAATGAGACTGCGAATTTCAATCAGCTTCGTGTATGTGAGAGACATACGATCAGAGTTGTCAAAGGATTAAATTCGGTCTCGTCACACCATTCGCTTGCATGCAAACACATCCTAATACCATCAAGGATGACGCTAATCCCTGAATGGCTGAAGAGCTAAAGCGTTTATATAGATCCCGAGCAAGAATCACGCAGCTATTAAGTCAGTTAAGAAGTCCTTGTAGTTGACTTATCCAAAACCTCTACCTCTCAATAGAACATCTTTCTATTAGAAATCATCAATTCTGCAGGTAAACTGATTTATCATATTGATATTGCACCTGAAATCTGTAATTTAATTACAAATATTGCCAAAAATACATATTGATAAAAACAACGATTGCAATTTGAAAAAGTAAACCCATGATTTTGCTCTCAGGTACACCATAATTCACAAAGTTACTGATATTCTTTTAGACATGCACCTAAATACACATATGTGTGTTTTTAAACAGCGCTGCGAAAAAAGAGAGGTAAGTGATGAAAATATTTTGCTTACTTTCCTTATCAGACTTATACGTGTAACCACTATCGTGCGTAAACCTCTTATCGTAGGTTAAGGGGACGACCTGCTACTTTATTGTGAAGCTCTAGAGGTATTTGACGACATTTAAAAAAATGAAATCAGCCATTGAAATAAAAGATTCCAATAACTTAAGCGGAGGAATCTCGGTCAGAATAAAATTCGTTATAGTACCGTCAGCTGCTTGGAGGGATCGGTATAACACCTGTTATATGTACGTTACATGACGCCGCAGACGCAGTTCATCAACAGCAATTGTAACCAGACTTAATTAGGTTGAAATGCAAACTCCGTATCTCTAAAGTATCATAATATGAGGTTTGGTAATTAACTTAACCCTTTGATATAATCATCGAACGAGTTACCAGCACTTCTGCAATTGTCAGAGTCCATTCACCGGCACATAAACGCGTTTAACCTTTGGGTTATCAATGTCAGGTGAAATATGCAATTAAAAACCCTATAGAGATCATCACGTGGAACCCCTTGAAATTGCACTTAAACCCTTTCAATTTAAAGAACGTACGGGCGCTGGGGGGTTTGCGCAACGAAAGTGTGTGGGTACATACTCGCCTCCACCCGACCCTCCCCCACCCCCTCCTTCCAAGCAGGGGTTGATGAGAAGAAGCGTTCCGCGCGGACGCAGCGATATACACCGACTGCAGATACTGCCCTCCCCTTGAGCTCCCCTCGCACTTCCATTTCGCTACAAGGGGACGGCGGCCCTTATTTCCTCTCGGATCGTGAAAAGAATAGGGGCCTACGCGTCTAATCTGCCTCCAGTGGCTCTCATCTCACCGCCGTAATCCCCGGTCCACTTCGGAGCGGAGCCACTTCGCACCTTAACCCCGAACGGCCATCTCAATTCAATCGCCCCATCTCCTTTCCTCGAATTTCCGCGACGGCCTCTCCCGATCCTCTTCAGGCATCGTCCCCTGCCCTCTTCCCGTTCCCTCCTTCCACGACAAGGATGAGGGCGGAAGGAGAGAGGAAGGCGGGGAGGGTCGCCGTGGAGATCTGGGCGATGGGATGGCAGGATATGGGGGGGATCCCTTTCTCTGCCCGGAAAGCCTGCTGTTTTTGTTGGACGGTTTCGAATAGGGGAGAGGGGGAAAGGACGATGTTTAGGAGGTTCTTATTTCTTTTCTATAAGGAGCCAGGAGCAGAGTTAGAGCTTTCTTGGAAACTGTGGGGTTTGGAATCCGCGCGTCAAGATAAACTCACGAATATGGGTGGCTGAATCTAAACCGAATTGATCAGTCGCCACTATCCGTATTTTTTTCATTTCGCTTTTATCGAATTGGAGAAAAGTCCTTTCTCTGGGCGAAGGTAAGTCCACCGCAGGACATCGCTCTGGTTGGTTCCAATATCTATCATTATTGCGTCGTGTCATCTAATAATTTGGTGAAAACGATATACTGTCTGGCCTTGCGTACAAATAAGAATCGTTTTCACTAGCTCAGATACAAAGGATCTCGGACGGACTCGTTAAAATACTCATTTAAGTGGATGGCTTATTTTTATTTACTATTTGTCGATTTATAATTAATTATCCATCCAGAGGTAAGGATACTTCGCTCCAGCATTCAAGCTTATTCAAAGCTCTTTCTAATCAACCCTGAAATCACTAGTTGAAAATTATTAATATTATCGATAGTGCTTCTAACGTTACTCAATAAGCTTTGGCATCAGCATTGTGAATGTTTACTTTCCTGGGAGTTAGGAACATTATACGGAAAAACCTATCAACAGGAAATATATATCTTTATATTATTTAAAGTATTATCGGGACGAAAAGTACAGAATGAGCTAAGGTTAAATTTCAATAAGTGACAAACAAAAGTATGGTGCGGTTTCACGAGTCAGTAGTTAAATTCTATTTGAAATAGTGACCGCTAATCTTTGAAGCCAAGAAAGAGAATTTTTTACATCAAATAAACGTAATATTCTCCTGGAATCATGGTCAGATCAGGTGATTCACACATTAAAAAAATGTGGATATAATCTGAATGGTGACGAAATTGTATCCACTCGTAGGTCGAAATTTAAACATGAGCTGTGCCTTGCGTCCCCACCAAGTTATTGACAGAAATTGCAACCCATGTTTGAGACATTATTTCTTTACGTCGATTTTTGTGCTATATATTTAGTTTTTACAATAAAAACTGGTTTTGAAGTATGTTGTAATTTTCTCCACTCAGGTAGTTAAGGTTCTGAAGGAATTCATTGAAGATATATCTAATTATGCTAAGAAAATATCAAATCTGGATTCCTCGCCATTATGTTATTCTTCTACGGGTTACGACCAAAAGTTGAATGCAGCCAAAATATTTACCCGTGAGACTTTTCTGGTGCCCCAATTATGGTTAACAGGAGCGGACGTGTATGCATACATTTAATTTGACATGGCTGAAGATATTTAAAATATTGCTGGAAGGCTCGCAAAAACTTCAAATTCACAATTATAAAGTAAAAATGACCCAGGTTTTGGCACATAGACATCTCCATCAGGCACACATCTCCCTAACATAATCAGCAAAGACAGGAGGTCGTATATGGGGAGGTAATAGCTCTATTGTCGATTGCTGCAATTATGGGGAAAGAGGAAAACAACGAGTATACATGAACAAGGGTCGAGCCTTTCAAAGATCCTTGACCTAAAGCTGCCGCTTTGATTGCCATTGCTTTAGTATCAACTACGAATTGGAACGCTGTAATTTATTCCCCTATATCGTACATGCTTCCATTCCTATTTTTTTGAAATTCTGATTCGATTTTTATACGGGTGACTTTAAATAGAGATATCGCAGTTTGAATCTAACAGAATTAATCATTAATCATATGAAATTTCAAGATATTGCAGTAGCCACTCGAAACATTACTCATTCATCGTATGAGGAATTGCGCATTTCTGGTAGGTACTTCCTTCCCCTGAGCGTGCCTAATTGCTGCTATCTTTAAGCTCCTTGGTTAAGAGCCAAATTTTAACATCGTTCATTTTCTCGTGCTCTTAATTTCATATTATTTATGAACGGAGGAGTTACTTTTTATGCGGTCATTACTTAATCAGTTCCTTGCTTAGGTATTCCATATTAACGTTATAAGAATGAATAACATGAAGAAGTAATACCCCGCGTGCCTATCGTACAAGCTTGCACCATTAATTTCATATTATCGAAAATATAGAAGTACTACGTGAATGGAGGACGCCAATTTAACGTTGGAACGCCTAATTTTTCAAGCCTTTTTTATATAAAATGGCACCGTGAGGCAATCTGATCAAAATTTATCATCATTTATTGAACGGTGAATTAGGAATTTATGCAATTAATCATCGACATAAATAATAAATTAATATCGTAATAAATTAGTTTCGTAGCAGAATTTAATTATACATATAAGCTAGGCCAGAGTATTTTATTATACTTTTTTAGCATAATCCGAGGAAGAATCGTAATCTTTTTACGTCTTTCAAACTAAAAACAACAAATTCGTCCTACCTCAACCAAATAAAGGTGAATTAAAATTTATCTTTGGTCTTAAAATGTTTAAGTTGAGTTTAAACAACGTATTACGCGGATCACTATCTGTAGCACACGATAAACAGACCCCATAATTCCTTCTGGTGTTTAAACTTATACCGCTTAGCGAAAAAGTTCCTGTTAAGCACAGGTTTCTGTAACTACCTCCTACTCGTCAGTTATGACCGGGTTGATGGTTGAATCCACTAAATTGTCTCTGTCATTATTTACCACCTCCTGTACTGGGACCAAGGAAAACGTTTCCTACATGTTGAGAGAAATAAGCTCGGTGCTTGCCGAGTTGGTTCAAACAATTGACCGACTTTAAAGAAATATATAAACTGAACCTGGGTTCCGTTTGAAGTGATGCCTATAAAAAGCACTATGTTTAATATGTGCTGGTTCTCCACTACTGGATACAATTGCTTGAAAGGGGACGATAATTGTGTTAGTATTCCCGAAAGCGTGAAGTCTAGGGGGGCTTTCATTTAAACGAAGTGATTCTTTTCTCTTTTGATGAATAATACCAAGCAAAACCTTGTCAATTTTTCTCCTCTATGTGGTCGTATAGGTGGGATCTATAATTGACATTCGCTGGGGATTATCGAGGCTGAGGTATTTGCACTTGATCGCGCAATTGCCTTTTTCTATAAAAACCACAGTGTGGCCTTTGTGATCTTTGATCACTGATTATTTGCTCTGAGTTACTGCATCTGTAATGAATAACAAAACTTGATTTGAGAGATAGTTGAGGCCGATAGTTTGTGGAAATCCATTTGTAAAGCACAAATGAAAAATTCAATACACTTCACATTTCCACAGGAAAGAAAATATTTCTTTTGAATAGTTTCGCTGTCAGTCAGTCACGTTGGTGCAAAAGTGCAGTGAAACTAGTCGCCAGTAATAAATTCTTTCCTGTGGAAATGCAAAGTCTATTTGATTCTGCCGTACTGACTTTATATTAAAGAACTCCCCACCTCTTCTTAATTATGATTCCTATCTACAACTAGACACGTATTCAATTATGTTTACAGGATTTTCATATTAATGTATGTATATAGTATACAGACACTTCGCAATCAATAACTGTTTTTTGCGTTGTGAAAAATATTTTTGGAAGCCGAGCAAATATCACCTACTCGACAAATATTGTATTTTCCAATTGTTTGAAATCGTACGAAGGCATTTGGTTTTCGATTCAACTGGAATCCTATGCACACTGAAGGAAGGACTGTTTCAATGAGGAACAGAGCAGTGTTTCTACTTGAAACATTGTCTCTCCCTCTGGTTTCTCCTGGATTTCCCTGGAGTTTAACGAGTTCGGTCTAGTGCAGACCATCGGCCGATGATAGATGTCCTCCTCATTAAACTTGTGACCTTTGGCTGGTAAATGTATCTGGGGCAGACGGGAGAGAATTTGAAACTACATTAAACTAACACTTGAAGTGCCTGCTCAACTATAACCCAAAATTAATTTTAGACAAATATCTGTCGGAACAGTTTCTCCATAGTACAATTTTAGCGTGGATATCCTCCTTGACGAGAATAATGGACGTAAAATATTTGTATAAAAAGCATCCGTAACAATTTTTTCATGACGTGCGGGTGAAGTGCTGTATTTAGACCATCGGTCAAGTGTGCGCATGATCGCCAGATCGTATTGCCATTTATAAGATATCCGTGTAGATCATTAGCTCTGAAAATTTGGCGATACAAAAGATCTGTGCTAAACCCGTCCTCCCGAAGGTCTTTGGACGGACGACAAAGAGCAGAGTCAAGTGCCTGCTTTCGAAGACCATCTGCAACGCCATCGCGACGATTCCCCAACCCCCTTAATGTTCCAACTAGGCACCAGCAGACTCTATCTAATATTGAAATCCTCCCTAAAAAGGAAACCACTATGGGACCTTAAGTGCAGTCAAAGAAGCTTCCACGGGTACCCCTAAGGACCTTCCGGAATACGTCTACCAGGGAATCTTTGAGTTGGGAAGAAGCGGCGGACAGAAGTGTGCCTATGATCCAGAGATTTGAATACCTTGAATAACCTTTGACCTTGAATAATATTGTGGCATTGCAACAATGAAATAAACCTATTTTTGAGAAACCTTTCCCGATATTTTTTATACAAACCTTGTGTATGTATGTACACGCATTCTAGACGCGGGAGATATCACTCAAAGAAGGAGAAAATCATACGACTCGTAGATAAAACCCCTTAATGGCAATGCACCTGAAGAGCAGCCGTTTCTTATTTCAGAACTCTTTTAACCATATCGTTTCTTCCCTCTTTCAACCCTTCATCCTTTCTTCTTCAGAAAGTCGCCCCATGACGGGCGCTTTTGAGAGAGATAAGAACCGGCCCACTTGTATTTCCCCACCATAAATGTTTCTCCCGTCCTCCACTTATTACACCCTCAAGGCGTTCCTAAAATTGTGTCGGGCAATTTTCGGGAATTATTTTAACCCTCCTTCCCCATTTATGAAGGTCCGTGAGGCATGAGGTAACTCACCTATATCTTACGTAGTTTCCGACATCCTGGCGGCACGACCTTCCGGCTGAATCAGCGCCGCATTGTCCGTATAGAGGTGGACGGACGCTCGGCCGTCGCCATTCTAGAGGTGTAATTTCAGCGTGGGGAAAGTGAATGGACACCAGTATCCCTTCTTGCTGAAGTAGCTCAATATATGGGTGACTCATTTCCCTGGATCCGCTTTCACAAACGTTCTCAGCCTCGAAGAGAATTCCTGGCAAGTATTAACTTCCCATGTATTATCCATAATACGATTTCAGTTTCCGTAAGTTTTAGATCTTGACCGGTGTAACTGCTTCACTTCTCTGGTTCTCTCTCACCTCATCAATACATATTTTCAATGCGCACTCACTCAGAGAAAAATTTTTTCTTTCACTTTGGCCAATAAGTGCCTCATGAAAGACGTAATTATATCTATCACCATTACCCGACAACCAGCATATAAGACGCTACCTTTTATTGTTAACTGTGCACCAGACCCAATTAATAATTCAATCCTCTTTAGAATGTATCAGTCAATGATTAATATTGTGTCATAACGACTACTGGTGCTTTCAAACGTAGTTCTGGAGATTATTGCTCATAAAATTTAAGAGATTTTTAGAGTTGGATACTAACAAAAGTGCTAAGAAGAGTATGGAGGAAAGAGTAGACGGAAAAACATTGCAACTTGAGATGCTAGTATTTAGCAATGGTCAGGGAATAATTTGGACTCTTACGGAATTCACAAGTTAAAATAATTGGCTTGCTGCTTAAGACCAAATTTAAATAAGTTTAACAATGCCGAAAAATATTCATTATGCCTTTTTGCGATGAGCAATTACGAATATATGTAAAATGCAGTTGAATAAAATAAAAGAACTACCGAAAAACATTGTCACGCAAGTGCCTTAAAATAAAAATTCAAAATCATTCACTGTTTTTCCTGAACGGCAAAAATTTTGTAAAATGCTTATAAGAAAATTTTATCATAGAAAATTATGCTAATATTTTCCTTATTAAATATTTAATGAATGCAATTCTTGAAATTCGGTTCGTATAACTCTACACCTCAGTGGTATCCAGCTTATTTCCCCAAGGATTTTAAGGCATCTTTTTTTCGAGACATTTTCATTAAGATATTCGATCATTATGTTCTTCTTTTAGCAGGAAAAATTATTTTTTATCACGCTATCAATTAATTAAATCAGTAAATTGTTAAAGTAATAAAATGTCTCAATCAATAAGGAATATCATTCAAATCACTTTAATGCTTTTTATTTACCTTAATCTACCTTAATTTGCTTAATTAATCATTTTCCTCTGATTTTGATTGATGCCAGAAAACTGATAATTAAGTGATAAAATCATGCATTTCAATAAAGGTAACTTAAACCTTTATTCAGTGGGTAATTAAAAAAAATTAATTCATTTGTTTGTTGAGCTGCGAATTTAAATATTGTGCGTCGTGGATGAAGAAGAAGGGTGTCCAGAATAAATGAATGAACACATAACGAAAGAAATATATATTTTCTCTAACTTTTGGATTTAACATAAAAACATTATTTTTTTAGCATAAATTGATATATTATGGTGGTGTAATAATGCATATTTAAGTGTTTTGAAATATATTCTAGCTGATTTAGCTGTTTAGCAAATTTGCAACCGTTATATGTTATGCTTTGTAATATATTTGTAGACTCGTAGTGTTCAAGGGAAATTTTAGAAAAAATATTTTGCTGTTTGGTAAACCTGTTACGTTAAATCAACAATGAGATACTGTTATCTCTAGCGAGAAAACAAATAAATTGCGTGAATTTAATTTCGCCAGGTCTCTGAAAACATTATCGAATACAAGTACCTAGCTGCGCACATTCGACGACGACGGAAACTCGTAAGTAGCTGCGGAATATCCTGAAAATCATTTTCATTTGTTCACAAAGAAAACAGTAAACAATATTCCAGCTCCTGTCTCGTTTTTATTAGCATTGCATGCGTGTGAATACACTATTCTAATATCAAATTCACTATTATGTCCTCAGCAAATACTTTCGTTTCGAGGTGCCATCGCGTAAAATAAAATAGAACATTCGTATGTTTGGGATTACTTCTTTTTAACTATTTGCGTACAGCTATGTCTTTAAATAAACATTTTCTTCAAATATTTTGGATTTTTTCGTACTTAAAAAATATATCTGCATACGCTTGCTATTGCTTGGTTTTGACCACTTACTTGTTTGCTAAGCTTAACCACTTACCCGGTTGAATTCACTTCAGCCGTGTATAGTTACACGATTGCAAATTTTAATTTTGGTCTTTATTCGAAAGTTTTATCAAGAAGCTCCGCAACGATAGTAAACTGTGCATTTAAATGCACTGTACTTCAACCTCTCTCTGCAAAATATTCTACTACAATTTCTTTGACTGCTTTTAGTGAATTATTAAATTCTTAAGTGAATTGATTCAAAATTCTGAGTTTCATATTGGGCTCTTCTTTCTGTTATCGCTCTGAACATGTGCACGTTATGAATTTTATGACTCGCAAGTTTTAATTTTTATGCTAAATATAATTCAAATCTCCCAATCACGTAAGCTTCAAGGGTTCTGCTACACTGGCAAATTATTAAAAAACAATTCTTCTCATTCTTCTCTCACACGGCATATAAAGTGAGAGAATCGGACCCAAGGACAAGTATTTTTGCGAAGAAAACTAAACTTAATGATTTAATCACACGCACTCATGTACAAGGGTAGATATGCGTGCATGTTTTTGTATACATGAGTCAAAGTGTATTTATATGTATGCAAGAACTCATATTTTGGCATTTATACTTGGTGCTATTAACACCCTCCGACATACACTCCTGCGGTTGGTTGAGCATTTCTGTGGATGAAAAACGCATTTACACTTTGCCACGAAATTATTAGCTCAGTGGAGTGAAATATCAAGTCATAGGAGAAAATATCTATCAATTACTTCATTAAGAAAATGTTATAAACCTCAGTATGTACTTGTAGAAGAGAATATTAATGCAGGGGTTTTAAATGGGCTGCTGCACTTGCAACAACTTCCTAACATAGGATTGTAAATTCTAAAACTACCTGTACATGTTTCAGTTTACAATATTACTTTCTAAACTCAGTTTACTGCTCACCTCCATTCATTATATATGAAATACTCATTGTTTCACTCACTTAATCTTTCTCTCTCAACACACTCAGACTAAATTATTTTGCAGCTTCTCATTACCATTATTTCAGGCTTCCCACAACCACTATTATTTCTTGAATCGATAATTCGTAGTTATCTCAAATTCCTTCAACAACCTTCCATTTTTCTTTTCATTCTGTCACCCGGCAGCGAATATCAACCCTTCCTTACCTCCACACCCAAGTTTTCGAGTGTATGTTAAAATTTTACCAGTCTTATCTTTAAAAATTCTGCTCAGGCGTTCGCCTTCAACTCCCTTCTCTCTCTAAAAGCTTTTTTGCGTGGCGCAATCTTCTATGAATGTATCTTCTAGTTATTTCCCTCGCCGATTTTTAAACTCTACCAGGGTAAGTGAACGGCCTAATGTATGGCTCCCTTCTTTTATGTTTAATATAGTCTACCTGTGGGTCACGGTAGTCCAGGGGGTAGAGCGTTGGACTATTGACCAGATCTTCCTGGGAAACCATAACCGGCACAGGGAAAGGAACTAGGCCCCCTACCCTGGTGTGTGAATTTCACACGCCTAATACTGGGTGAACTCTACCATCGCCTACCAAACCTACCTTCCGGTTGATAACTGTGTTTATGGTTTATATATTAACTATTAATATAATAACCTTAATTTAAAGGCAATATAAAAAAGAAATGAACATTAAAACTTAAATTCCAAGAATGTAAGCGCAAGTTAAAATACTTTCTCTCTACGTGGTCGTTCTGAAAGAAGAATTGAAAGTTCTGATTTTAACGAGAGTTGTGTAGCCTTAAAAACGCTCATAAGTTTAAACATTTTAATCAATATACAGAGTACTTTTCTTACAGCTAGGAGGCTCAGCATATGCACAGTGAATGAGAAAAATTAACATTGATTTATAGTGCATTCAAACTCTGAAATGCATGATTGTGCCACAGCATAGGAGATGATTAAAGCAAGATTTCTGAACTAAATTTTTGAACGGTATTCGTAGTATCTTGATTATATTGCCAGAAGATGTAAGTATTCATGGTACAAGTGAAACTGCAGTTCATATGTACCTATAATAATTTTCCCACTAAGAGTTCTTCGATTTGTAGTGATTTCTATTCATTGGTGCATTGGAGGCAGATATAAATCATTTGACATCAGGCAACGGAATGACACCTCTTGCATGATAGTTGCCAGTGGAGTTATTGCGTACATTGCCGTGGATTAGGCGCAGTGACCACGAAATTGACCTTGGACGCGAAAGATAAAGTCTGATACTTGCGCAAACGACAGTTTGAGGACGGAGTGCTTGACAGCTTGGTCTCTCTTAAGGCGTCAAATTTTTCTCCCTTACTCTTAGGTTTCCATATTGCAATACCTCTAGATAGCGCTAGAACGTAAAGGAAGCTCGAAGAACAAGAATGATCGAGGCTAAAGGAAATGTTATGGTGTTCGTTCGAAGGTTTCCGCGGCGATGAGTAGGTGATTTCCACATTTTTCGGGCTGCGTCCGCGTATGTCGTTTAAATGTACAACAGTTATGGTGTTATGGTTTAAATGTACAAATGTTATGGTGTTTTCCAGCCAGAAGTGGCAAGCGAGGGAATGAAAACTGTTATCCATCAAAAGAATGTAAGTTTCAGATTTCTTTCAAAGGGTGACGGTAAGTATTTATCCTCACTGCCGTTCAGGAAAGCTTTCAAAGATGAGGGAAGTCCATATTACGGTCATTGGCATCATGATTTATGAGGGTCATGTACTAAAATGAGCCGAGGAAGGGATGCTGTATGATTGTTTTATTTACTCCATGGTTTGTCACAGACCCGAGAACGGGTGGATGTAAACTGACAGCTTCATCCATTCCCCAGGAAAAGAGTCAAACGCCAGTTTCCACGGAAAGAAAATGGGAACGTGGACACGAGGCCTTGGGCAGAGAAGGAAGCACTCGAGGCGGACGAATGGAAATACTCTCCCTTTGCTTCCTCCCTCTTCCTACTCGACGCCATACGGGCTGGAGTGGTCCTCTTCACCTGGAGGGAATCCTTGTGTAAGCATCGAGGGCGATGCAAAGTGAGTAACAAATTCCATTATCCGTAATCAAATACAAGACGCGGCAGAATAACCCAAAATAATTTATTTCAGCAAACAATACGTTTTATTTCTCCTTTCAAATCGGCCGACATCCCTTTTACCCTCCTCTTCCGAACTGTTTTTCAGTGTCGTGGGTCCCTCTCTCAACTCACTACAACTCTCCGGTGAACAACCGCTCTCTTCCCGCTCCATTCTAACCTCCTTTCCCTCCTATTCCTCTTGTTCCGCTCCCCCCCCCTGCGACCTACGTCGAATAAATTCGAAGAACACTCCACCTCCCTCTCCTCCTTCAAGGACTCATCCGAGAGGAAGAGGGGGAGGATGTGATTTGGCGCCCGCGCGCGCGTGTGTATATGTGTGTATATATATATATATATATATATATATATATATGTTTGTATTTATATATATGTTTGTGTATATATATATATATATACAAACATATATATAAATACAAACATATATATATATATATATACACACACACTCCGCCCTCCCTCCCGTCTTCTTTCCTTCCGCCGACGAACCTTAGAGGACGCTTTCAAACCCATCGAGTGCACCCTTTTTAGAAGGAGATGTTGGAGTGAATAAGAAGGGGTAAGGGAGGTGGGAAAATAGTGGAGAATTATGGCTAAGGTTTGGTTGGAATTGTGAAGGTGAAGGAGAACATATACAAAGCTCACTCGAATATAACTCGTGTGTATGCAATCCTACTTCACTCGTAGCTTTGAGAGGGTTTCACATTGGAACACCAATATGCTGCGCATGAGTAACCATTCCCATTTAAAAGGGAAGTGATATGGATAACTTCTTTACCGTAAGTATAAGTAACACGGAAGATGAATCCTCTTTCTTGCTTTATGTGCCCGATTTATTGTGGTAGGTTTGCTCTTCGGGTCATCATTTGGAAAAATGAAATCTGAACCAGACGTGTGAAATAAAATGTTCTTAATGTGCGTCTAAAATTTTTGTTTGGATTTTTACCTCTAATATTCTGTCACGAGGTTCATACATTAACAGCTTAACGACAAACCTGCCTCGTTAAAAATTTTCTCTTTTGCTGAATCATCATTTCAAAGGGGCATAATGAGAAATGCTTTTCTTCGTAGCAGCATGATGCTACCGTGACCAGTTTATTGCAAATTATGGCAATTCCTTTGCATTTCCTTAAAAAAGAGAAGATGTGTATCAAAAATAATAAGTAAATGAGACAAATTCTGCCAGTTAAAAATTCTGTTCTCCAAAGATATATCAAAAAACAAATTTTACGCTTACCTCCACTTGCTAAGAGTAGATACATTCATTTCGACGCAATGAATACTACAAGCATACATTTTAGAAGAGGGTTGGTTTATGAAATATGATAGACTCTTTAAATTAAGCCTACTTGTAATAATGACATGTGAGCATAGTAAATCGCTGTCTCGGATACTAGTTTTTCTTTGTTCCGGAATTCCGGAATAAAGTAACTTAAAAAGCTGATTTTCTCAGATCTTGAACAAATGTGAGCAGGGAATATTCTAAATTACTCATGTGATCAATTACATATCTCATCAAGGTGCCGCGTTCGCGATTACGTCGAGCATTCGACTACGTACCTCATCGTTCACCCTATTGGTCGCCCAGTTACTCCAAGACAACATCCCTTTTGATGTATTTTGTCGCTGCTCAGCAAGCGCTCAGAGATACAGGGTCTTGACCCCAATCACTTCTCTACCTCGCAGGAGAGAGGCGACCTTTTTCGTCTCTTCAAATGCCCTCAGGTAGCATTCGTCGCGCGCAAGAGTTCCTTCCACGCGCACTTGAGTAGTGCCTTGCGCTACGCGTCGTCACCCCCGAGGATGCGTAGGCTGAGCTTCGCGTAGACTAACTTCGCCTTTAGAGCTGTATCGGTTAAATTGAGACCACCCTGCTCAAACGGGCCATAGAGCTGGTTGCGGGACACTTTCTTCACGTAGCTGTTCCAGATTATTTGGTTGGTCGCTCTAATAATATTTAGCGGCTAAGGGCCACAGAGGGGCCGCGTACCAAAGCCTCGGAAAGACAGCCTGGTTTAGGAGGCGGACGCGGGTCACCATCGGGAGGGAAGGGAGTGATTGTTTCCCAACACTCCATTTTACGTGGTGGTTTATAATTTCCCAGTTTCACTTCATCGTGGGAGCCAACTCCTTCTCCCACCAAAACCCTTATATTTTGAAGGAGGGCGCTTCTGTCCAACGATGGAGGCCGTGGGCCGGTTGCCCTTCAGCAGCAAAAATCTGGCTTTCCGGTTGTTGAGATAGATACCTCGGAGGCGTACCCCGATTCCTCTACTCTGCAGTCGTCTGAGTAGGGGGTCTAAGGCAAAGGCGGGCAGCAGCATTGACAGCGGGTAGCCCTACCGAACGGAGGTACTGACGGAAATGGGCGGCGAGGTGGCATTCTTTATCCTAATTCTAGAGCGGTGTACATCCTACAACATACTACTACGGTGTACATCGTTGCAACGGCTCGAATGAAGTACTATGGGAACGCCATTGTCTTGAGTATGGTTAGGATCAATTCGATCCGGACCAGATCAAATGCTTTCTCAAGATCAATGGTAGAAAAAGATCACTGATAGAAACCAAGGAGGGAGGGGTTTACGAGGGTGAGGAAAAGAAAACGTCGCGATTTAGAATTAGACGTCGCGGCATCGAAAGTGTTTCGCGTTTACGACACGGTTTGACTCTCGACTTTCTTCCGCCGGTAAGGCAGTGCTTTCTTATGGTTTGGTGGCTCAAGACTAACTTTATCTCCTATTATAGATCTGAAGCTCCTTTTTCTCTGCTACCGCCGGGCGCCTGTAGGGGATAGGGAGTGTACATGAAGGTTTTTTATCTCTCTTTGGAGTGCTTGTTCTTTTGGGAGCTCTTTTTTTCGTCGCGCAGGCGTGCTCAATTTCATTTATTTTCAAAAAGGTCGTACATTGCGTAAGCACGCTCACGTTGCCAGTAAATGAGAAGGCGAAGCCCCCTACCCCGTTAGAGTTCCATCTCTTCATGCTAGAATCGCTGGGCCTCACACCTAAAGAGATAGTGGCGATTCAATTTGGGTACAATCGTCATTTGATATTCCTGGAGTTGGCAACTGAAGCTACCATGATTAGGAGTTTAAACTATACCCTGTGGAAACTACCATTTCCGTCTCTAAGTGTTCAGAGGGCAACAATAACTATTGACTAGAGTTCCGGCAGCCTGTGTAATGTCGGGGTTCTTTGTTTCCCCGTAGAAACCCTGTGGAAAGAAATAACAAGCGAGCTCCTACGTCTTGGTAAAATCCATCGCTCGTGGGAGAACAGGTGTGAGGGAGAAAAGATGGCGCAGATGGAATATGGTGTAAGGGTACTCAATAACCGACTTGTGGTTGAGACCTCGGCTAGGTTTTCCTCTTTGGACGTAGTTGGATGGGAGGGATGCAGCGAAATGACGCGTTAGAATAGGACCGAGGAATGTTAGAACATAAATGAGGACAGAAATTGGAGAATGTTAAGGGAGAGATGGAACGGGGAAATATAGATATTTTAAATCTGTGCGAGGCGAGACGGAAGGATAGCGGGGGTTATTGGAGTAATAATTATACAATAATATACAGCGGCGGGGACGAGAACCAACGAGGGGTTGCCATAGTATTAAATAAAGAGGTAGGAAGAAGCGTAGTCAACATAGAACAGGTAACGGATAGAATACTACTAGTAGAGATAAAAGTAGAACCGACGAACTTCGTTATTATTAGGGTATACGTGCCACCGAGCAACCACAAGGAAGAAGAGCTCGATAGGATATACGATCAGTTAGAGGAAAATAATCGCTTGTGTTCCTGCAGGGAAACATTTGATAGTGATGGGGGATTAGTATGCGACAGTAGGCGAAGGAAGAGATGGTGACGAGGTCGGGGACTATGGTTTAGGCACGAGGAATGACCGCGGGGAGAAAGCAGTTGCGTTCTGCAGGAGACAGGGCTTAGCCATCACCAACCCTTGGCTTAGACATCACAAAGGAAGCAAGGTATATATGGAAAATGCCAGGTGACTCAGGAAGGTATAAGCTAGATTATATCCGGGTTAGACACTGTTTTAGGAACAGTGCGATAAATTCGCACAGCTTCCCGGGAGCGGATGGGGACTCAGACCACAATTTAGTTGTTATGAAATGTAGCGTACGTTTCAAAAAGATAAGGCAGGGGCGGCGAGTTAGAAAATGGAATGTAGAAGCATTAAATGGGTTGAAAAGGAAGGAATACAAACAGGCGGTAGAGAACATCATGGAGGATGGTAAAGAGCTAAGTACTATCAAAGAAAAATGAAAAAGAATAAATAAAGGGTTATCGAAAGCCGCATTAGACACTATTGGAACCATTAACGCCAAAAGGACTAGGAAACCATGGATCACGGATGAAATGGTTGCAAAGATGGCCGAGCGGAAAAAATGGAAATATGTAAATACAGAATAAGGCAAAATGAATTACAAAGAATTAAACAATAAATTAGGGCGGGCGACAAATAAAGTAAAAGAAGGATAATGGAAGACGTAGGGCGAGGATATGGAAAGTCTGCAGAGGAAGGGTGAAATTGGTGCGCTGTATAGCAAAGTTAAATCTTTATCGGGAAGTAAGAAAGGGAGATCAATGCAGTTAGCGATAAGGCGGGTAAGATGATAGTTGACCCAAGAAAGATCCAAGAGATATGGAAGGAATATATAGAAGAACTGTTTAGTAAAGAACTTAGACCAACAAAGTTAGACATAGAAAAGGAACATGACGTTGAAGAAGATAACTTAGGTCCAGGCATACTCGGCGATGAGATAGAAAGGGCATTAAGAGAGATTAAAATAAATAAGACCGTGGGGGTGGATGACATTCCCGCGAAACTACTTAAAGGTTTAGGTAAATGTGGATGGAAAAGGCTCTATGGGCTGATTCGTAGTATCTATGAGGAAGGAATATGACCGGAAGACTTTGTGAGATCAGTTTTAGTTCCTATTACGAAAAAGGTAAAGGCTATATCATGTGAAGACTATAGGACAATACGTTTGATATTCCCACCAGCTAAAGTTGTTCTCAGGATAATTAGCAAAAGATAAAGAGTAGGACAAATGATTACTTAGGGGATGATCAGTTTGGGTTTAGGAAGGGGAGAGGTACGCGTGATGCCATTGCAGTAATGAGATTATTAATCGAGAGGAATATAGAACACAACCAGGAGGTATTTGCCTGTTTCGTAGATTTCAAAAAGCGTTGGATAGAGTGAATTGGGAAAAACTAATGAGTATATTTAAGAAAATAGGAATAGATTGGAGGGAAAGGAGGCTAATCCGCAACCTGTACTCAGACTGCTCATGTGCGAGTGGGGAACGGGGAGTCCGGTTGGGCAGTGTTAGGAAGAGGTGTAAGGCAGGGTTGCCCATTATCACCGTTGCTATTCAACCTGTATGTAGAGGAAATGATTAAAGAGGCATGGGAAAAACTGGAGGTAGGAATGAAAGTGGGCGGGGAATTCGTAAAATCAGTTAAGTTTGCTGATGACCAAGCTTTAGTTTGTCAGTCAGCCAAGGGGTTGCAAACATTGCTTAGTGAATTGGAAATTCAGTGCGACAGGTATGGGATGAGAATCAATATTCATAAAACAAAGGTTATGCGATTTTCTGGAAAGAAAAAGGCTAGGCTATTTCCGAAGTGTGTTCGAGCAGCATGGTCAAAATGGTAGGGACGTAAGGAGAAGAATTGCGTTAGGCAAAGAGGCTTTCACAAGGAGGAGGGAGTTGATGAGATGGACGTTGAGTAAGGATATTCAGAAAAGGCTCGTAAAAACATTAATTTGGAGCGTAGCTATGTACGGCGCGGAAACGTGGTCATTGAAGCAGGAGGATAGACGTAGACTGGAGGCTTTTGAAATGTGGGTGTGGAGAAGAATGGAGAAGGTGAAATGGACAGAGAAGAAAACAAATGAAGAAGTACTTGGTATGGTGGGGGAAGAGAGGGGTTTGATGGGAGAAATCCTATGGAGGCAGGGAAAGTGGATGAAGGGGGTGTTGACCTGCAGTGAGATGTTGAAGGCTGTGAACGAGGGGAGAATGTTGGGCAAAAGAGGAAAGGGAAGGAGCAGGATGGGGATGTTGGACGTGATGAAGGGAGGAAGAAAGTACTCGGAGATGAAGAGGGACCTGTTATAGAGTAGGAATACGGATTTTTTGTTTTGTTAGGATGAATAAATTGTGAGTTTGGTAGTTATTTCTATCCAAAAACCTACCTTAACCGGTAGATTACCTTAAAAAATATGTATGCATATACTATATATATATGTATATATATAAATATATATATATATATATATATATATATATATATATATATATATATATATATATATATATATATGTATATATGTATATATATATATATAATTATATATATATATATATATATATATATATATATATATATATATATATATATATATGTATATATGTATATATATAATTATATATATATATATATATATATATATATATATATATATATATATATATATATATATATATATATATATATATATATATATATATATGTGTGTGTGTGTGTGGTATCACATTGTTATATACGTGTGTATACATTTACCTGTACATACTTTTATAATGTAATAATATGATATTCACAATCTGTGAACTGATATAATGCATGATGCAAACATTTCCTGTAGCATTCTGGCCCAAATGAAATAATTTGTATCACAGATCAAGTGGTCACCGTATCAGCCCAGCAAGTTTAATGATCCGCAGTTCATACCTCTGTCAAGGAATTATTTTTGCCCTTATGATCTACTCGAGCCACCTTCCCCACCTCTTCTTTTCTCTTCTTTCATGTGCGTTTCTATCTATTTTCATTATATCTACATATATGCAGTGTATGTAATTTTTTCCGAAATACTTTTGCTCAATAAAACTGCCTCTTATCTTCCGGTACCTCTCTTATGCTTCATCTCTCTTTTGCCGACTTTAAAATTCAACACTCTTCTGTCACCTCAATCGATTAATTTGGACTTGACCTAATTTTCTCCGGCCTTCCCCTATTTACATTTTTTCGTGCATCTAAGCTCCTCTACTCTATTCATATACTTCTTATTTCCCAATCTTATTTCTGGCTTCTTTGATCTAAGTTACCGTTTTCAGTCTAGTTTAATGTATTCAATGAAAAAAAGCTTCACACTTACCTAAAATTGCGCAGACCGGGAATTCCGGCGGCTCCTGTGTTTAGGTGGAACAATTCAAAGAGGTTCTTGATCTCTAACTCTTCTTCATGAAATTTCATTTGAAGGAACTTAGCTTGACTTTTAAAAGTGTTTTAATCCGCTTGATATCGGCAATTTAACCAAAATACCCTGGAATTATATATACTTTTGGTAACTATCTTTCAGTGTTTTAGCAGATATCACTTTTACTAATCAGGGATACTTTATGCAAAGGAAAACCATTAACTCAAATCCAACAGGGATTCATGAATGACATAAACTGGGGAAACAATTTTAATATATTTTTATGACAACGCCGTTAAATTTGTTGAAATATAAACTTGAATGGCTTTTTTAATACGAGGGTCTTCCGGAAAGTAGTACCCGTTCGTGCCGCATGAAGTGCTGACGACGCGAGTAGCCGCTGGACGAGGTCAGATAGCTTCAGTGGCTTGTCTGCCTTCTCTGAGCCAAGTTGCGTGACGCTAGCATTGCCTGTATTGTTTCTGTGATTGTTTACAATGTTTAAAAAAATTGAGAACGCCGCCAGTTGTGAAGTGAGGGCAGTGATTAAATTCCTCAATGCAAGAAACGTTCGCCCATGTGATATTCATCGCCAATTAAAGGAGGTGTATGGAGACAATGTAATGGACGAGTCGTCTGTTCGGCGGTGGTGTCGCAACTTCAACATGGGGAGGGGGAACACACACGACGATGAGCGTTCGGAGAGACCGTCTGTCATTACAGACCAACTGGTGAGCTCAGTTGACGAATTCGTGAGGAACGATCGGCGCGTCACAATTGATGACATCTCTGAGCATTTTCCCAATGTTTCTCGAACAATTGTTCATGAAATTGTTAAACACCATCTGCATTATGCAAAAATTTGTGCAAGATGGGTCCCTCGCGTATCTCAATGAGCTGGCGGCGAAGGACTATGCAGCAGGAATACAGAAACTTGTCACACGTTATGACAAATGCCTTAATTTGCTTGGAGATTATGTTGAGAAGTAGTTTAAAGTATCCTCTTTCAAATAAAATTTTTTATGTTTGTTAATATTTACTTTTGTGTCTTTATTTCACGAACGGGTACTACTTTCCGGATGACCCTCGTATTTGCTATTCACCAATTAACACATTACTATTATCAGTACAAATAAATGCTTGGCATGATTTTATTTAAATAAATATGCTGTGTTTACAAAGACTATTGTAAACATAGCATATTTTTACTCTCTTAATCATGCTATCTGTCAGAAATGCATTAATTAGTCAAGAGATTATCTGGATAACATTCCTAAACTCATAATATAGTAATATTAAGATATGATAACTGATAATATAAGGATTGTCACAATTTGAAATTAAATAAAATTATTGACGTTGTAATGCCGCATACTTCATTTAAAAATATGACCAAGGTTTCGACGCTGAACGTCGTCATCATCACTTGGTCCTTATAGAAGCAACCTTGGTATATATTTAAACCTGCTGATCAAGGGTGGGGGTCGGTCATAGGGGGAGGGGTAAAAAGGTTAAAATGTAGCTTGGATGAATAGAGAATTTTATCTTTTCATGCCAATCGTTGACTTGGAAGAGTGGTAGCTGTTTTTTAATATTTGTGTGGAATTATAAAATCAATAATGTCATTTAATTTCAATATATTATGCAAATTCCATATAGTTACGCCGGGGACAGCAACTTTTGTTGAGTGTCAAAATATTAAGGGGTAATTAAAATGGTATCCCTGGAAGTCACTTTAAGTAAAACTTTAATTAGCTCTGGACATCAAGAGGGTTACAAGGGTTTTCTGCTACATAGTCTAGATTAAGCCATTAAAAGGAAGAATAGAGAAATGGTGTTGCGCAAAAAAGGTACCTACGCACTATTTTTCCTTACTCCATTAAGGGTCAAGTGGAAACCCACGTTCATCTCCCAAAATATTAATGCTTTGACCATGCATTGATCAGTTGTTTTTGAACTGAAAATTCTTTAGTATTGTCAGAAACTCATCAATATTGCATAAATCCCATGTCAGAGACACCTTCTGGCGTTATGCACTTCAGATTATAATGGTCATAAATGAAAAATCTCTAAAAATGGCAGGTGGTGAAATATTTCACAATTAACAAATGTGACCGACACAGCGGTAAATTCATTTTAATTCTGTTTTAGGAAATTTTTTAAATGTTAAGAATCGATTAAACGTAATGGGTGCATAATAGTTAAATAGTTAGAGCGCTGGGCTACTTGCTAGAGGACCGGTATTTTTTGAAGATTGTTTCAGGGTACCCACCTCTTCAGCCAAGCTGTGGGCTTTTACGGGCTTCAGATTTTCCTGGGAAACCACATTAGCGGCACAGGGAAAACAACCTTTAGTAGTTCCCCGAAATCTATCCTAACGTATTAAATCAAGCCTAAGGTTGATTTCTATGGTTTGGTAAGACAATATAAATTCAACGTGCAAAATATCAGTTACCCAAGGATCAATTACCCTCGTTTTTAGTCCATTTCGAGCCCATGAAAGAGTTTGGCCCTCCCTTCCGCTCCGGAAAACCCCATCTTTATTTCCATGAACATCTCATCCTCGGGCCGTACCCTATTTCCACACAATTACACCCCCCCACACACTTTGCTGTTCCTACTTCAGTGGGTTTGGATCGAAAGCATTGTAATACCTTTGGCATAGAAACTACCTTAGCGTATTTTATGTTGTTCCCCCTTCTATATTGCTTCACCTGATCCGTATTCCCATCATGGATTTTGTGATCAGTTTTTTGCTCCATATTCAATTGCAGCTATGAATGAAGGTAAATGAAATGTACATGGTTGGTATTAAAAGTATCAGGAAAGGTTATGGAAATATAGATTTATTTCCGATTCTGCAACAATGCCTCAATGTTTCTCAACCTACATCCCTTAAGAGTAGAGAAATTTTTGCCAGCGAATTTTCCACGCCTCGAAGTCTCCGTGGTATATTGATTTCGGAAAATCAGTAAGGGTACACCTACATGTTTCCTTGACGGCACCCTGGTGATATCAATGGAGAGAGGATTTCAGTTTTGGGAATAGGAAATACTAGTCTGTTGGTGCCAAGTCAGGACTTCAATGTGTTTAAGGAATCGTCGTGATGCCGTTGTAGAATCTCTTCGCATGCAGACACTCGACTCGGCGTTTGGTCGTCAAAGAACTTCGGGATGAATTCAGCGCAGCTCTTTCGCATCGGCTGTGATAATGGTGTGCACTGTCATCTTATCAATGCCAATACGATCTGCGATCAGGCGCAACACTTGTAAATTCAGCACATCACAGACACGTTAGGAAAAAATTGTTTCACAAAAATAGTATTTCATTAACTTGTAGATACCATCTGGTTTTGTTAACTATTACATATCGTTTTCAGCTGCACATAATATTGTTAATAAATTACTCGGGATTTGTAATTTGACTTTGCCGTGATATTTGAGTAGCGCATCATCATTAAAATTCTTTGTCTGAACTTTAATGTCATCCTTACGAAAAGGGCGTTAAAAGAACGATGCCCACATTTCATTTATTGATATTTTTGTGATTTCCATATGACCTTTTACATAGTATGAAAATTCTGGAGAGCTGAAATCCTTATCTTATGAGTATACCATAGCAATACGTGGTGCTTTCCTTTGCCTGAAATCACATCTTTCCAAAATGCTTGAATATTGATCCATGTTCGTTCCCAATAAACTTGAAAGATACACTTGGATAAGATGAGGAAACGGATCTCGGTCATCGCCCACGGATCCATCGCAGTGATGCGGCCGGGAGGTTCCTCTCATCATTGACACATGAAGCTTTTTAATTTACTATTTTTCGTATGCAAAAAGAATACGTAGCAGAAGAGTATAAATTGAGTCTAGGATCACGAGATAAAACAGCAGAGTAATCAACTCGAAGCTTGAGTTCTAGACAGAGAGAAAGAAAAAAACCACAACGGGGAATGAAAGCGAACGAGGAAAATGGAATAGATATTCACCGTAAAATTATTCTAGGAAAGAAAAAGACAATTTGGTGGACTCATTCGTAACGCTAATAAGGTGTTTCCCGAGATTAACATTAATATCAATACTCATCCAGAAAAGAGTAAACTGGCAGTCCGTATGTGAGGACAGAATGGCCATTAACATTTTACCCCTCGAAGCATAAGTAGCATGGGCAGCAATGAATGGAAGATTGAGAAAGAGAAAATATTCGCTCGCATACGAAGATGAGTTTGAATTACAAACCGGGAGGGGAAGGTTTGACATCATTGCATTAATGAAAGAATAAATCGAAGGGCATAAAGGACAAAACATGAGCGTATTTTAAGTCGTATTTTTTCAAAAAGGACAGTCAAAGTGTCTATTGCAAACTAATATAGAATACATGAATCAATCAGAAGGATAATACGTCTTTGAACACTAAAATCCGACCTCACACAAATATCTAACGATGTCAATTATAGAAACAGGAAGTGTGGTGTTAGAAGGGAGTCAGCCTGTTATCGCCGCTGTTTAACCAAGGCTTGCTCTTTAGGATTCCCTGGTGTATTCCGTTCCCATGGGAAACCTAAAATTCAATCTGGAGTTTTCACCAAGTTTCCCAGAGGTCAGAGACCGTAAATAACACGCATATTTAAAGTCTCTGATTTGCATTATTTTGCTGGATTGTAATGGAATATTAGTGTAAGTTTTCTATGAAAATCCACGCTTCCCGAAAACAATCTAATGGAGTATGATTCCAAACTAGCACGATGCATGCGAGATCGCTCGCCACCGTGTAATCATTTTAATAACCAGTAATTGATGCAAGACCGCCTTAACTTGTTAAGAGGACGAAATATGCTTGAATTCCCTTCAAGAAATGGAGTAAAGTTTCAACACACATCTTCACAACAACTCACTTAGTTCTCCCTCTCATATCGAAAATTATGATAATTTAAATTCGCAAGTATATTACTCAGATCACTGTGGAGTTAAAGCTCAAGACCTATCGTCATTAAAGGAACCATTGCTTGAAATGGGGGTAGAAATGCGAATCAATCGTTAAGTATATTAAATTGAACATTCTCTAATAATTTTGAAAATTTCAGTTAGTCCTCTATGTTAACTCTGATCTAAGCCTTTTAGTGTGGACTTTGGGAGAAAAAAACCCTCCACCTTGACTAAGGTTCGACTCATATCCCCAGATTAAATACCTTTATTCTTAAAATAAAATAATTCTGTTATTTTAGACCTTGTACGCTACTTTGTCATTTTTGGAGAGATATCATTTAATTGCGAAATTTCCGCCAAAGCAGATGGTTTTCCCGTTTAAAAATTTTCCTTTTTTTTACCCGAAGTATTTGACTTATGTTTACCTGTTTTAATTACACGAGTGATTGTATGTGTATATGTGTGCACGCGTGTATGTACATAAATATAGATATGAATATATACATATATATATATATATATATATATATATATATATATATATATATATATATATATATATATATATATATATATATACACACACACACTCGTGTATATATATATACATATATTAAGGTGATCTTAATCTACCGGATAAGGTAGGTTTTGGATGGACACAACTCCCAAGTAAATATTATGTTGCTTCTAACAAAGCACAACACAACATCCTACTCTAAAACAAGTCCATCATCATCTCTGTGTACTTCCTTCCTCCCTTCATTCCGTCCAATATCCCTATCCCATTCCTTACATTTGCTCGTTTGCCTGGCATTGACCCCTCTATTACAGTGTTCAACATCCTACTGCCGATTCATACACATTTAATCCATTTTTCCTGCCTCCTCCTGATTTCTCCCAACAATCTCCTCTCCTCACTCAACAAAACTAGCACTTCCTCGTCTGTTTTTCTTTCAGTCCAATTCACTTACTCCTTCTTTTACCACTCCTGCTTTTCAAAAGCCTCCAATTTACGTCTATCATCCTGCTTCAGTGACAACGTTTCCGCGCCGTATCAAAGCTTTTACGAGTCTTTTCTTAATATCCTTACTCAACACCACTGTAATCAACTTTCTCTTTCTTGTGAAATCTTCTTTGCCTAGTGCAAATCTTCACCTTGCGTCCCTACTATTTTGACCATTTTGGTCCAAAACACTTTCGAGATATGTAAACGGTTTCACCTGCTACAGTTTTAGCTCTCCTATTTTAATGTTAAACTTAGCCTTTCTCTTTCTGAAAAATCGCACAAACTTTCCTTAATTTACATTGAGTCCCATACCATATCTTTCGGAAAGAATTTTCAATTTACTCAGCATTGTTTTCAATCCTATGGCTAACTGACGAACTGTAGCTTGGGCATCAGCTACAACACATCAGTAGGTAATTCAGCTACAGTGCACAGTCAAGTGAGAGTGCAGTAATTCAGCATCAGTTACAGTTGGTCAGTCAGTCAGATGAAAATCTAAATTTACAATATCCCGCCGACTTTACTACTCCAGTTCTTTCCATGCCTCTTTAGCCATTTCCTTCATATATGCGTCGAATGGCTGGTAATAGTGGGCAACCCTGCCTTACACCTCTTCCTAACACTGCCCATCCGGACCCTCTGCTCAACACTCGCGCCGGAGCAGTCTGAGACATGTAGGGGTAGCGGATTAGCCTCCTTTCCCACTAATCTATTCCTATTTTCTGCAATATACTCATTAGTTTTTCTCAATTCATTCCATCAAACGCTTTATCTAAATCTACGAAAAAGGCGAATGGTTCCTGATTGTATTCTATATTCTTCTTGATTAGTGATCTCATTACTGCCGTGGCCTCACGCGTTCCTCTCCCCTTCCTAAACCCAAACTGATTAACCCTTTGATAAGTATTTGCCTTGCTCTCTATTCTTTTGGAAATTATCCTGAGAACAGCTTCATCTGTCAAGGAAATTGATCTTATTGTTCTTAATTCCATAAATGATGTAGCCTTTAATTTTTGGGAAAGGAACTAACACTGATCTGACAAATTCTTCCGGCCTGATTCCATCCCCATAGATGCTACGAATCAGTCCATATAGACTCTTCTTCCCATATTCCCCTAAACCTTTTAGTAGTTCTGCAGGAACGTTATCTAGCCCACGGTCTTATTTGATTTAATCTCCCTTAATGTTCTTTCTATCTCTTTGCTGAGTATGCCTGGACCTTAGCTATCTTCACAAAGCTTTTGAGCCTAATTCCTTTACCGTACAGTAATTCTACGTATTCCTCCCATCCTTCTTGTATCTTTTCCGTTTCAACTATTTTGCTACCCGACTTATCTCTAACTGTGAACAAAGATGTTCCTTTCTTACATATCGATAGTTTATTAACCTTATTCTATAGCGGACCAATTTTACATTTCTTATGTAAAATTTCCATACACACGCAGTGCGGGGATATTATACTGTAACGTATCCCAGAAATAGATTATCTATTTGAGAAAGCCAAGTTAGTAATTTTCAATTACTGTAACCATTAATATTTTTAGCTACTCCTTTCTGGAAAAAAATGTTACGTCCATATTCTTGAAGATATTATTTCTATTTAAGCTCTTTCTTAATCATGAATCATAGACTTTGAACCATATACGATCGCTGTCCAGAACTTAACCTCCGTTATGCTATAAAAAATCACTCGAATAGATATAGAAAATTTCTTATTCTCATCTCAAAACTGTACATCACTACTATTTTATATATATTCGTTAAATGTATTTAAAGATTTTTCATATCTCTAATCTAGTATTCAAACTCCTACAAAATAAAATTGTGTCAGCTAAGATCGCAACCAATCGATGACAGTATTTTAGAAGTTCCTTGTCGAGACGAGCACAAAGTATTTGGAAACCAGTTTTCAGTTATGTTTCCATACACCAGATTCATAGAAATCTGGGGAAACCTAATACAGGTTCCAGTTTATTGTTCACCACAGAAGGTCGGTCTCATCTTTCATCAGGATGAACTTTGAACCCGTTCACTCTCAAACGGACGAAAACAATTACGCACAAATCTAATCACTCATCACATTCGGTTAACAGAAGCACAACTTAGATCACAAATTTACAGATCAATGTCAGCAGCTCTTAATATTTAGTTACCAGTAAGCACATTTTCACTGAAGGAATTTCACATTTGGCGGGGAATTCAATTTCATTATTCATTTGGACTATCTATCGTAAAAAAAGGCAAACCAACAATTACTACTGCAGCTCAAGGCGCACTGATCTACTGTGTGCGTCAATACAGTGACCTTTCGGCTTCCTCCACTAATTCTCACGCTACACGAAAACGGGCGTCAATTTCTGGTCAGATTTCTTATTTCTCTCTTATTACTCTCATTTTTGTGCAATGCATGTCACGGTACTGTGGTTCCTGTCATGAGCACCGACAGTCATCCAGCAGTCGGAAATTTCATCGTGATTTTTCCATGTTTAGGCCAAATAATGGTGATTAAAGTGACAAGGATTAAATCTATATATATAAAGGAGAGTGTTTGTTTGTATGTATGTAATTTGTTTACTTTTTTGCTGTCATAGAAACACAACAACCTCCTGTAATCCATCTAACCCAAAAACATTATGGGAAAAATATAAAGAATCAATGAGTGAGGATATACTGGCTAAAGTTCGAAGTGAAAATCCTACATTGGATATTACGTTTAACTCCGACATTTTTAATAAAACTTTGATTATTTTGGAGGAAAAGTGTATCACCATGGTTAACAAGACTTTAGTGGAACTCGGTCTTTTTGCACCTGTACAAGATCAACAGGGTGTATTTTATCCAGATTATATACGTGAAACTAGCTACAATGTCTTAGACTTAGAAGCATACATCGCGGATAAAAAGCCACTTCTTAATGAAGAGCAGAAATTCGCGTACGAAACAATAATGGATCAAGTAGATAAACAAGAAGGAGGTATTTTTTTTGATGCTGCTGGTGGCACGGGAAAAATATTTTTAATTAATTTAGTTCTCGCTGAAATCAGGGTTCATGGAGAAATTGCTCCAGCCGTTGCATCTTCAGGTATTGCAGCGACATTAATGGAAGGAGGAAGAACAGCCCACTCTGCCCTTAAGTTGCCACTTAATATTTCCCGACAAGAAAATCCCACATTTCATATAAATAAAACAAGCGGCCAGGCACAAGTTCTTATAGAATGTAAATTGATAGTATGGGATGAGTGTACGATGGCTCATAAAAAATCTCTTGAGGCCCTCAACGCTACACTTCAAGATCTTAGAGGAAACTGCAGTTTAATGGGAGGAGCTCTGGTGCTCCTGTGTGGAGACTTCCGTCAAACTCTGCCTGTCATTCCAAAATCGACTCCAGCCGATGAAATTTATGCCTGTTTAAAACATTCTGTTTTATGGAATCATGTCCAAGAAATTAGCCTTAAACAAAACATGCGAATCCTCTTAAGAGATGGGAATGCTCAAAATTTTGCAAATAAACTTTTGGAGATTGGAGAAGATAGATTAGTTATTGAAGCATCTGGTATGATAAAATTGTCATCAGATTTATGTGTATCGGTGAAAACTGTCCGCGATATGATACAAGCAGTCTATCCTAACGTTAATCAAAATTATAAAAATTTAGAATGGTTGCGAGAAAGAGCCATTCTTGCTCCTAAGAACGATGATGTTAATGAAATTAACAAGGAGATACTAGCCATGCTGCCAGGTGACGTGATTGAATATAAATCGGTTGATACCGTAGTGGATGCTGACGAAGCCGTCAATTATCCAACGGAATTCCTAAATTCACCTTATCCAGCTGGATTGCCACAACATCGCCTTATACTTAAAGTAGGATCTCCAATCATATTATTGCGAAATTTAGATCCACCAAAACTCTGCAATGGGACACGATTGCGTGTGACAAAATTAATGAAAAATATAATCCAGGCAGTCATTTCAACTGGAAAAGGAAAAGGTGAAATAATTTTTATTCCACGGATACCTCTAATCCCAACTGATCTTCCCTTCAACTTTAAAAGATTACAGTTTCCAGTCCGGCTAGCTTTTTCAATTACCATTAATAAATCACAGGGACAGTCTTTAAAGTTTTGTGGTGTTGATCTAAGATCGCCATGTTTTAGCCACGGGCAACTTTATGGTGCTTGCTCCAGAGTAGGTTCGCCTAAAAATTTATGTATTCTTTCTCCTGGATATGAAACAAAAAATGTAGTTTATATACAGGTGTTAAATAAAAAAGATTCTTAAATTTGTATGAATGAGTGTATTATTGTACTTTATAATTTGTTGTTTTTATTTATGTAGTATATTTATATTATTGTTTCTCCCTAACCCGTGCAAAGCCGGATATTCAGCTAGTAGAAAATAAAGTAATGAACATTTAAAAATATTAAATTATTCATATAAACTAATTAATTACGCCCCTGTAAAAGGGCAAACATAAAAAATTGTTGAGCGTTAAATCTTGTCCGCTGAAGACAAATGGCGTTCAATATCTCCATACGTATTGGCCATTGATGTCCTCGTCTATGATAAATGACGCATAAATTACTTCAAATTATCCGTTTAGTATAGTCTAACAAGAAAATCGTTAGTTATGATTCCGTAAAACGATTACGGCAGGGGGGGGGGTGAAGGAATAATATGCGAAATGATTAATGCTGGGAAACTTTGCTTCCTTTTTAATGATGAATCATCTCCAGGTGGTGTGAAGATGTTTTTCCAAATTTCTTCGGGGTTTGTGGATTTGTCTGTGAAACGAAAGTGCTAGGACGAATCCTTGAACTTTCTAAACTATTCATGCATTGATAGTAGCATGATATCAAGTCAATGTTTTGGCTTCTTGAAAAACAATAATAGTAGTGAAAGTGGCGGCTATTCAATAATAATTTACGGAGACAGCAAATACCAGCGTGTTTGTTTAAAATAATATAAAAACCTACCAAACTTTTTGTTGAAAATAAAAGACCAAATGTCCGTTTTGTGTTAACCGAACATGTTTTGAAACATTTGGTGAGTTTAAGGTAAATTTTCCCTTTTTCCTTTGACCCTATGATAATTATCCCAACTTGACTTTTCGTTTTTCTTCCATCAGAGCTTGACTTTTTAAGCTCTGTAAACTGAAGGAATCAGCTAAGGTTTAATAATGGATTCAACTTAGTTCAATTGTTATTATTTTTGTATTCCTTGATGGTTTATTTAACTTATAATAGAGCTATATTTGGATTTATTTATGTTAATAGGTAGTTGTACTTAGTATTTTAATTTGGACGCAGATACTTCCACTTTTTTTATTATCATCATAAAAGGAGGAACACGTTACGGAAAGAGTTTTCTGTGGCATTTTTCGTCACTAAGTCTCAGATGTCTCCATTCCTCGCCGGCAAGTCCCTCGATATATCCATGTAGTTCGTCTCTGTTCATAAACTCTGTGCGCGTATTGTAAGTATGGAGTTTTTCTTTGTAAGTATGGACTTTTCGTTTTTCTTCCATCAGAGCTTGACTTTTTAAGCTCTGTAAACTGAAGGAATCAGCTAAGGTTTAATAATGGATTCAACTTAGTTCAATTGTTATTATTTTTGTATTCCTTGATGGTTTATTTAACTTATAATAGAGCTATATTTGGATTTATTTATGTTAATAGGTAGTTGTACTTAGTATTTTAATTTGGACGCAGATACTTCCACTTTTTTTTATTATCATCATAAAAGGAGGAACACGTTACGGAAAGAGTTTTCTGTGGCATTTTTCGTCACTAAGTCTCAGATGTCTCCATTCCTCGCCGGCAAGTCCCTCGATATATCCATGTAGTTCGTCTCTGTTCATAAACTCTGTGCGCGTATTGTAAGTATGGAGTTTGATACCGCGTATTGTAATGTCGGAGTTTCGAAATATAAAACGAAATATATCTTTGATTGTTGAAGAAAAGAATTTATAAGCTATGAAGCATTTATTTTTTACCTTTTTTGTAGAAAATTTACGTTTCTACGTTGCATTGAAAGGTAAATGAAAGTTTTTGAAATTGATAAGGCGACCATAAGCCTTTTGCAATCTACTTTTGCTACCGATGTAAGTCGTGCGTAACACCTACTTTTTTACCGCACACTCTAAGGTAAAAGATTGCTATCTTTATATTCAGAATTCATCCATCCTGGTTTATTACTTCTCTTCATGACTTCCCTTATTCCCATGAGCTCAAATGTCTTCATTTTCACGAGTTTCAATGTCTTTATCAAATGCATCACCAGGGGTCATCTTCTATAGAGTTTATATTTCAAGTTTCCTTCCACTTTTCTCGTCAGCGTCCCGTCGTGCCATAACTTATCATATGAATCCATTCTTTATTCTTTCCATAGGTTTCCGAGGAATTTTTATTCGCCAACTCCTCGCGCAAATAAACGTCTTTTAATCGATGATCGAGTTTATTGCCACCACTTTGCTATTTTCTATTTCTCCATTCATTTTTCCCGCTTCCTTTGGGTTACTCCCCTCTGTTTTCTCCCCTCCTCCCCCTGCCTAGCACCTCCTCGTTTGTTTTCCTTTAATTCCACTTCATCTTCACTATTCTCATTCCGTCACCATCTTTCTAAAGCCTCCAATCTACTTCTATCCTCCGGCTTCAATGACCATGTTTCCGCGCCGTGCATAACTACGCTTTATATCAACATTTTGACGACTCTTTTCTTAACATCTTTACTGAATGTCCCTGTCATTAACTCCCTTCTAATTGTTAAAGACTCTTTTCCTATCGCAACTCTTCTCCTTATGTCCCTACTACTTTGACCGTGTTCCTCCAATCTACACCTATCATCCTGCTTCAATGACCATGTTTCCGCGCCGCATAAAACTACGCTCTATATCAAGGTTTGATGAGCTTTTTCTTAAAATCTTTACTTAATAGTTCTGCCGTCAATTTTCTCCACCTTGAGAAATCTTTTTACCCAACGCAATCATTCTCCTAAGGTCCGCACTACTTAGGCCATTTTTCCTCAAAACACTTCCAAAATACGTAAAATGTTCCTCCTGTTCCAGTTCATGCCCTCCTTTGATAAAATGTTTGACTGAACCTTTCGCTTTTTGAAGAACGGCATAACTTTTGTTTTATTTACAATCTACTTTTTTTATACCTATCACACTGAATTCCCAATGCACTCAGTAATGTTTGCAACCCCTTGGCTGACTGACACTTTCACTCCTACCTCCAGTTCTTCCCATGTCACTTTAAACATTTCCTGCACATATACGTTGAACAGCATAAATGATAATGGACAACCCTGCCTTACACCTCTTCCTAACACTGCTCATCCGCACTCTCCGTTCCCCACTCGCACTTGAGCAGTCTGAGATATGTAACGGTTGCGGATGAGTCTCCTTTCCCTCCAATCTATTCCTTTTTCTGCAATATGTCATCAGTTTTTCCTATTTAACTCTATTTAATTCTATTTAAGTCATTTACAACTCTTTGAAACAGACAAATACGTCCTGATTTTTTACTCTATAATCCTCTCTATTAGTGATCTCAATACTGCAATGGCATCGCGCGTTCATCTCCCCCTCCTGAACCCGACCTGATTACCCTGATTAATTTTTCTGCTCGCCATGCACTAATTGGTGATCCTGAGAACGACTGCGGGACAAATGAAACCTTTTGTTCTGCAGTTCTCTCATCACATGATATGCCAAGTATTGGTATATTGAATAGAAATCGTTTGAGTGAATCTTTAGATTGAATGACAGGACTTGCGATTAGGGTTTAGTATTTCTAATGAGCTTGGCTACTAGCTTATCCCACGAGTACTATTCCTTGTTTATAAAGAAATGACAATTCCTTGAAAATTCATTAAATATGTTTAAGTGACCTATGAAAAGGCAATGGGAGACAATAATTACAGTAATAAGACCTTCCGTTAGTAAAACTGCCATAGGCATTATACAAAATACCATCATTATGGATTAGTCCGAGAAACATTTGTTGATGAAACAATATTAATTTATAAAAATACACACTAAACACACTATTTACATTTTGTAAAGTCTCGGAAAATACGATTTTACATCTAATTTTAAATTCATATGCATACTTTCATCGGCATTAAAAAAACAGAAGGTATGCAATTTATTCCCACGATTTAACGAGAAAATATGCATTCGTACACCAAAATATGACAAACACCGACGAATGTGAATAATGGCCAATTAATATAAATTGCTTTGATATAATATTAATGGCTTTCTCTTTGTTTTTGATTTTTCCTTTAGCTGCTCTTATTTGGCGGAATTGACGGGAGAGATTCGACCACTACCCGAGGGACTTGTGATTGACTTCGACATTTTTAGTCAAAACCCAAATTGAACATAAGTTTATTCAATTTAATGGTTAGCTATACTAATCAACATACCGACACAGCGGTATGTACTGATTTTCACATGAAATTCTATTTGTATTCTTAACCTTCTCAACTTTTTACTTCCCTTCCCATTTCCCTCCTATTATTACAGTAATTCGTACTAAGTCGAAATTCAAAGATCTGAGGGAGTTACCGTAATTGTGGCTTTAACGGAGCCATCAACTATACGCACTAAAATGAGGAAATTTTACGGTTTTAATATAATTTAAAAGTTCCGATCCAAAATAATATATAGTAAATAGTATATAGTAATTTAGAGTTTGAGGTGTTCGGCAATGCCGGTTAGCACTACGCTGAACATTAATGAATTCATGTATCGGTGAACAAGAATAATTTTTGCACTCTGAAATAGTTAAGGCGCAGTTTGAAGAACATTTTTAGTCACCACGAAAGAAATTAATTATATGCAAAACCATTGAGTACCAGAACTGAAACGCGGGAACAGAGTTATGTAAAAAACTGTTATAATTAATTAAAAATTGGCAATGTACCACTAAATATTGTGTATTTTGTGAAAAATTGCCAATTTTTAATTAATCAAGATATTCTACCATATCACGCCTGAAACGTCTCTTTTTTTAAAAAGATGCGTTTACCATATGAGCCTGCCACAATGCAGTGAGGTCACCAGACGGGTCTTATTTTGGTTCAGAGTTCTTCACTGAGGGGTCGTTACTGCCATGACATTTGTCCATTGTTTGCGCCCCCCTTCTTTTCGGTTTATCTTATTCCCCACGTGTCTCGTTCCCAGGGAGAGAGAGCTTCCTGAAGCCCGCTTCCTCCTTATCTTTCCTACGCAGCTATGTGCCAGCGCGACTTCTCGCAGCTATTTGCACTTTCACCTGATTCATTCTCTGGCGCTATCTTATAATTTATAACTATTTGTTTGCACATTTTGTTTTAAACAAATATAGTGGAAATATAAGAAATCTACAAGTATACTTAGCATGTTGGGTGATGAAGTTCTCAAGAGGGAATAAGTGGAGGTTGGCATTTATAGTAAACATAAGACTGGGTAGTTGGAATTATTTCATAGTTTTTGAGATAATATCCTAAGGCTATGAAATTGTTCATATCATGTCATAATTACGTCGAGTTATTCATAATTGTGAGAATTTCATTTGATTAATGGTTAATGTAAATCATATACCTACATTACTCGGCATTGATATTTTATTCTACAATATTAAACATCAGAGAAAAATAAAAAAGGTCGAAAAAAGAATTAATGGTTGCAAGAATAATTTTGGCGACTGATTTTATGCGAGGTTTTTACAACGTTAGTGATTTTTCTTTGATACCTTGCTTTAAAACGGCTATAGACCTTCCTATACGTTTAATGGCCATGAAGATACGCTATAAACCTGTAGAACTACATTATGAAATGCACTAAATAGTTAATTTAGCGTAATATCAGACGCAGCCAGAAAATGGGCTAAGTTAGTACACAACCTACGTTGAGATTTTAGCACTCTAGTCATTAATATTTATACCGGTGAAGATTAATTTGTATTTTACGAAGGTTTAATAAATATAATAGGCAAAAATATGCTTTTATATCAAGTCTATTCAATAAATATTTGATTAAAGGAAGACTTTCATAGAAGAATGAAGCTCCAAGTAATGACTGTTAACAAACTGCGAAAAATATATATCCGGGAAAAAAATCGTTGCAGAATATGGAGTTTGTTGTTATGCACCATAGTAACGTCTTGCTAGCTAATAGAATACTCTATTAAAAAACTTGTGATTTTTAATAAAAAAGCAAGGAAATAAGTTAAATTTGGGTAGAAAATAATCCCCTTTTGGTCCATTCTCTTCACGATAAACTTTCACCGTGTGTGACGTTTTCTGTGAGCGATATTTTCATGGGGTCAAGTTCCCAACGATCAGATGATTTTTTATTCAACTTCCGAAACATATAAAGTATACTTGGCGCGATAGAAGTAATAGGTAATGAGGTTGTAGGTAAGAAGGTATTGTGGCTTATCTGTTGAGTCTTTACTTGGCTATTCCAAGAAAGCATTAAAATATTCGCATGCCTATTCGGAACACGTTATAATATATTCATACCTTAAACTTTGCTTCAAAAAGGTACCAACTATCTTCTTTTCCTGCACTCAATTTGTAATGAATGATATAGTAAATGACAATGACAATAAATAAATGCATGTCTTACTTCAAGCGTGATCAAGTGATGAATAAAATTTAAAATATTAAGATATTGTAACTGTGGTCTCTTCCCCTTGAAGTTCAGTACCCCTTGAAGCAGAGTATACTTTCCCTACGTTGAATTTTGAGCGAGGAGCAGAAATGCTTAGGTCGTCGACCGTTGTCAGATGAAATGATGCCTACCTCTAAAAAGCTTAAAATATTTATTTGTGATGCGATGAGGAATAACTTGAGTCTATATATGTCAACAGTTACGCAAAACATGAGAAGACTGAAAGGTAAGTATGATTCTACAGGTATAAACGTTGAAATGCTTTCAAAGCAGCGAAAGGGATAGTATGACCCTCCCGATTGATTCCTTCCTCATTAATCGCATTGTTATATGATTGGTTAAAACGTTGTGTAGAAAATTTTTTTACCGATATCATAAATTTTTCATTCGTAATGTCATCTGTTTTGAGTTCTGTAAACCTGGAAAGCTGGATTTTAGAATAATTTGAGCAATTTTGGTGTTTATTTTGTGTTAATAGTTGAACATTTACCATGGCTAAACAATTCCATTTCACCTCTTGCGTTATTCAAGTGTTAAATACCGAAGGTGGAAGGGCGCAATGGTGCACTAATATCTTTGATCCCCCGCATCATGGGTCGTGATATTCTTATCATGATTAGGTCACGGCTTCCACGTTGCCAACCGAATTACTCGACTGAAACCGTATTGTGAAAGGCGAGTGGCGGAATATGTACACGATGCCCGCGGGTCTGATGTGCAGGAGGAGAATAGAATAAGGTTTCGCCTCTGATTAATTCCCTCTTCCAACCCCGTCGCCCTGTAATTATTAATTCGAGCTGCTCATTTGCTCACCTATGCTACTAGGTGAGAGGAATCAGATCCTTCCATCTCGCCGACCTCCTTTCCACCCTCCTTCCCCACTCAGTTCGCATGGCATCGCCCGGGCGTGAGGTCAAATTAAACGCTTGGAGGTGGTTGGTGAAATAAGCGGCGGGGGGGGAGTGGGATGATAATAGCTTAAAACTCACCTCACTTCCCATCACAGAAGCGGCAGCACACCAAGCGAAGCCGTGCAGACGGCAACTAAGACCCCCCCCATCCCCCCCGAGGTCCCATACCCCCACCATACTTTCCATTCGTCCTTCTTCCACTTGGCTTTACATTGCCTTCCCCCTCCCTCTCCTCTCACCGGGAAACCCTAATTCTGATGTGCTGCCTTGTTTTGCCCTCACAACCAACATGGCGGTAATACAACTCTGACGTCGGCCATAGTTGTCGCCGCGCTGTTTTTGGCTGTTTTCGGCGCCCCCCCCTTCCCTCGCCGTCCCCGTCTCCCATCTCCCCCGAGGGTCCTCCATCTCACCAGGGCGGACACTCCTCAACAAGTGTCATAATACCTTAGCAACACTCACTCCATTTTAATAATTTTTCGAAAAATATTTGCATTTTTCAAACCTCACAATGCATTTAGATCCTCACCTGTAGTTGGTATGAAAATCTTACTCATTGCGCATATCCTGAAAATGGAAGAATTAGGGGGAGAGGATAGGAAACAAAAACTGTAAAATTCCCGTCGTCATATCAGTCTGATTATTTAATATGAAATGCAATTAATTTAAAACTATATCTTATTTCAGGATCGGATTAGAGAAGGAATTACAAGTTGAGTATTATTCATATGAATGTACCTACCGATATGTTCAGTACCTTAAAACAAATGCGACGTTTACTTTTATGCCAGCGTAGAAGATGAACGATTACATTGGCTGAAAAAAGAAGATTGGATGGGGATGGATATATAATTTCACCTATGAAATCTGTTAAATTCATGCATAGATTGAGAAATGAAGTACTTGTTTAAAGAATGGATGAAGAGAGAAATATTTGAAGGGCTCTTACGAGAAAAAGGGTGAAACTTTTTGAACATATCTTGGGAGGCGATAACATATTGAATGTTACCATTGAAGAAATCATAGGGGAGATGCATTATAGAGAAATGTCCTGTGCAAAATAAAAGAAGACGGCGATAGTAATTATCTATAAAAAGAGCTATAGGCATTTAAGAGAATAGAACAATGAGCGTTATAGTCTGTAGTGCTGCTCCAGACGTATCTTTGGATGAATGACCCAGAATGATGATGACCAGGATGAATCACCGATCTCCAAATAAAATCTCACCTTTAATGTGTCGATACGACACCCTGGAACACACCTGTGCCCCCACCGTGTGTAACGGCGTTTATGTGCGAACTCCCTCATCAATACTTTCCAGGTTGGCTGCATTTGGATAATTAACTGAATATTTCAGTTAATTATTATATTAATATTTCAGTTATCTCGTTACATAGAGAAGCTTTATTTCGCTGCTGAAGACGCTTATAATGCTTTTAACCGAAGGGGGAGGGCGTCATAGGAACAGAAGAATAACTGTGAAGTCCTATGTTCCACGCGGCGTCAGTCATCACTCAACCTTCTTCCCTGGGATTGCCAAAAGGTCACGGGTATCGTGTCAGCGGGTCGGGAGGGTTGAAAAGAACCAAAGGGTTCAGTACCCACCAGGAAGAGAGCAGAACCAAGGGGGGACACGAGCCCCGACCTAGAGCAGGGTACATTTGCTTACAGGAGTGGAATCGGGGAAGCGGGGGGAGGGGAGGTTTAGTTTCCAAACGTGAAGGAGAAGGTTCAAGGTAAGAGGATATCGACTCTCGGAAGCGGCGAATCAAATGGGTCAATAAATCCCTCCTTTGCAGCCCGAGTTCTCTTTCCTACGACTCGTATTCATTCCAAGTATGCGTAAGACGGAGGAAATGCTCGTGGGATTAAAATAAATTTTATCGTAAAAGGTAAGGTAGAGGGAAATAAAATTCCTATTGAAATATCTCAAATCCGGATGTTTACCAAGACATGCCATCGGACTATATTCTAAGCCTCGTATCCTAGCACCCAGGAAGAATGGTCATCCAACGACAGCAAGGAAATCGAACGATGACAGCAATTCAGTTTACTAACAGGAGCGTGAAATTTACAAGTGGTGATTGGTTGCTCGAATTCCCACACTTCACACTTTTCGAAAAACCTTGTGTCCTTTGATGTTAGTTTTACATTAATGTCTGTAAATGACATCCTAAACTTAAAATAAACAGCGACCACTAGTCGAAGACAAATTCATCATTCGTTCTAGTATATGATTCTTAGATAGGGGACAGGTGATAGATCAAGGCTTCATATACTAAACCAGTGTATTTAAAACCCAGCTACCAGTGTAAAAAAATATTTCGAAAGTATAAATGAATATACAAGCAGAAGTATCGCAGACGAACGATCCGCACTCCGCAGAGGCTCGGAGCCAACTGCTACCGGCTTCCAGCGTTCTCTGGGACTCCCCTCCAAACCCAACAAGAGAAACCGCCATCCGTCCCCATCCGGGTAAAAATAAGTCCTACCACTTTTGGGAAAAACCTTGTGGTTTGGAAGAATGGCGGTATTAAGACGAAGAGTCTTCTGCAATGTCACTTAAAAACTTATTACTTAGGAGCATATTAAGTGTGTATTGTCCACCCCACTTCTCCTTTTTAAAAATGCGTATTCGTAGACATTATTTTCTATACGGTCAGTTAAGGAGCTATACTTTTTTGACCAATATTGTTCACGTAAAATAGGAGAGTCTTTCAAGAGAGTATTTTGCCATTGTTCACTGCTTTATCTCAAACGAAAGTATTCTAGAAGATATAATTTATGAAAAATAACTTTTCTTAAAGAATTCTGCGGCTAAAATTAGTTTAAGATGGCCGTTTTAAGTTTTTCGATGAAAATTTTATAGGAATTTTATGCAATGGTAAATAGTGACCCAGTTTACGTTCAAGCATGATGAAATATCTCTTAAAATAACGGTTTGTTCCATTCAACGGAATTGATCACATTCATGCGCCTTTAATTTGGCACTTATTTATTCATCTTCATAAATTCTTAACTATGGATGGCATACTTCAACTGTGTACTCCATTTTGGGAATCTTTGATCATCACTGAGCACTTTCGGCACCAACTTTGCACAAATTTTTCGCATCTGTAATTGCTCCCTAATAATCTCGTGCACTATTGTTTTTGGCACATTACACTGCTCTGCTATCATCCGAACACTAAGACGACGATCAGAGTTTAGTACATCGCGAACATTTCGCACATTTTCGTCGGTGAGTGTCGTTGATGGGCGTCCAGGCCGTGGTTCGTCGTCAACCTCTTCTCTGCCCTCCACGAACATCTTGTGCCACCGAAAGATCATGTTTCTGGACATGATCCAGAAATTTCGGTCGTTTTGGAATTTCGCGAATGACTCTCTTTGCGCAGGAAATACAGGGAGTATATGCAATCTACGATATTACTTTGATTAAAGTACTCTCTTTCATGTTAAAATATGGTTTTGCAAAAATAAATGGTACACAAAAAAAAATTCGTGGAGAAGTTTATAGTAACCTTGAAGCTTTAATTGTATTAAGATCACCATCCAATAAATTTTAACCGAATAACAGATGTGTAATTATTTGCTTATTAAAAAAACAGTAAATTCATATTTGTTACAAAATCATACGAGTAAATTATTTACTTTGATTTTTATCAGTAAAAATGATATATTTATGTATTGAGACGAAATACCGTACATACAATATCACAGGGATTCGTAGTCGTGCGCGAGGCGCCACAGTCCACGAGGTTAAAGCCAACTTTAAACACTTATGGTGTTTTCACTTTGACAAATTCCAAAGAAACTGCGGGAGATGCCGCAACAGTAACTTTTAACGGAGTCATCCGCTAATGTGCATTTCAATGCAACAATTTCAGAGTATAAAAATCATTCGCCTTTGAATCATTTGAATCATTCGATTTTCATCCCAGTCAAGGCGAATGATTTTTACCCTCTGAAATTGTTGCATTGAAATGCACATTAGCGGATGACTCCGTTAAAAGTTACTGTTGCGGCATCTCCCGCAGTTTCTTTGGAATTTGTGAAAGTGAAAACACCATAAGTGTTTAAAGTTGGCTTTAACCTCGTGGACTGTGGCGCCTATTTATGTATTTATAATGGATCACCTATACTGTCTTTAGTGAAAAAATTTGCTGAAAAAGAGTGTAGATTTTTCTTGTTATCTTAAATGGATTTTGCATTGCCACAATAATCCTATAATAGATATTTACAATTGTGCACCTTGCGTCTTAAAAAAAACACCTTTTGAATATAGGCTTGGCTCCAGGAAAAATGTATGGACATTTTCTTCCATTGGACACTCACTCAAGCCAAAACACGTTACGTAACATAAGTACGGAAGGGTCTTATAAATGGGTTGACTTTAGTTGCCAGTAAGTCCAACGGATGATGATAGAAGGAGTCAGGTTAAAAGAGAGGGCATTCCTTGAGTTGGTATACAATGATATCTCTCGGGTAAGCATGCGTCTCTTTTCCTCCTAAGTTCACTAGGAGACGTATTCGGACCCAATCATAGTGAGATTGTTTAAGTCACAATAAGGTTCGAGGGTCGCATCACGAATTCATAATACCACTTTATTATGGAGTGACAATATATGATGAAATATAGTGTTAGGCTTGGAAAATTGCGTCCAGGAGATGGAGAAATATCGCGAGGAATGGTTTTTCGCTGGCACAAGATGCCTCGGGAGGGTAGAGAGGAGGTTGGCGATGAGAAATGCCATGGAAATCCATCAACAACACAGTTTGAAAAAAATGTGTCACATACTAAACTCTGATTGACCCCTACGTGCCAGGATATTAGCAAAAGAGTACAATAGTCAGAAAATCATAGTGCATTGCATTCTTACAAAAGATTTAGGCATGAGAAAGGTGTGCCAAGATAATCACCAAGGTGATGTTAGAAGACTGCTTGTGTAACAATCTTGCCTTTGACCTCTTGAGCAACGGTGAAAGTGACCAGAATTTTTCTATTAGGTGGTTAATGGTGCCGAGACATGGGTCTTTGAGTACGTAACATTTTAGACTACTGGAATTATGCCATGGAGGCCATGACGGAGTCACTGAACGAGGGCCCTGTTGATGCCTTACAGGAAGTATGCCACAACTGGCGGAATCCAGCGGCATTGGTGTGTCGATACATAAGGGTGCTCTTATTAAAAGTATTTGCAATTTTTACTTTGATCGGCAATAATTTTTCCCCCTGATTTATTATACTCATTTGTGGTACGGTCGTTTATCTGTCGTCATCGATTTTCCCACCGCATAAAGATTTAAAAGAATGTAAATGAAGGAATGAAGGTCGTTCGTTTTCATTTTAGCTAATTTATAGCGTAAATATCCATTAAATGTACCAGCAGCATTATCAAGCTTTTTGTGACGTAGGTACACCAACTGCAGTTCGTCAAAATTTAGGAAAGATTGATGATTATGTTCAAGAAGGAAATGATAAGCTGCACGTAGAAATACGAGGTATTAATAGTGCATTATACAGAGGTTGGAATTTTGTAGGTATTTTTGTAAATTGCACCTAAATGAGATGAACCTTTCCATAAGAGTTTAGATGCTAGTATAATTCTAGCCGTTGGTCTATGAATGGTGTATTTAACGAGGTGTAAATCAGTTACCCTGATAATGCAATTGCACATCAATTTGAACTGAAAAGTAAGAAGATCCCATCTAACAATAGTGTTAGTGTTTGAGGGTTTGTTATTTTGATCGGCAAAAATCACTTCTATCGCAGTTATATTAGCAAGTAAAAACGTATTTTGCGTATTATACCTACATGTGCCAAAATGATAAGTAGTGTGTTCATAAATTCTATTCTTTAAAGTTAACCATTTAACAAATTCAACCTCAATTGAAACGATGTTTTATTCTGTAATATTCAATGAATAATAACTTGACAAAAAGATTACCTTAATGGTGTTCTCAAGGATAGCCTTTTCGTTGGAATGGAATGAGGAACAATAATAAAAAGAAAATTTCAAGAAATTTATTTTGATGAAAAACTATTCCTATGCATTCCATCGTTCACAATAAATATTAAAGTTAAAAAAATATTTACAAATTCAAAACCCGTAACAAACAACTCACTTTGGCTTGTATGATTTTCAAACAATCTACTTCTACAAAATATATTACAGTTTTTCGTATTTGCGAATAATATTTTTTAAATTTTTTGGCCTCAAAAGACTAGATTTAATTTTTCAAAGTTGACTCCATTAGTCGAAACCATAGTATCATTTATGTACTAATTTTATGGAATCATCTATAATTCAGCCTTAGAATAAATGTGTTCCCCCGAAAGACCTCTTAAAATATAAGAATTCCCTTGCAAGCATATCATCGCAGATTTTAGTCTCTCTCTATCCTTGAAAATGTGGAGGGATCATTTATGCTTCATGAAATGCTATTGATGATTCGCGCTCACGAAGTAAAATATTTTCAATTCATTGATTCTAAATGAAATAAGGGAGTACCACTCAAGTGTGTTCTTAGGATACCCTATAAAGATAACATTTCCTATGATTCCTTTGAGTAAGAAAGCCTTTGATATTTCGGCATATTCAGAATGAGTGCAGCTTTGAAATCCGTTACTCTACGCCCAATGGAGCATTTTTATTTTCTTTAAAATCTAGTATTTCTTCCATCTTTTTCGATGCTTCTTGGCTATTTTCATTTTTAGCTTCCCCCCAGCTTTTTCGCATAATTTAAAATTCAATTTAGTCGGGGTTTTTTATTTAAGATGTGTATATATATATATATATATATATATATATATATATATATATATATATATATATAAATATATAAAAACACAGATGTAGAATTTTAGAATATAGAGACACAAAGAAAGGACACTCACAATTTGTTATTTTACGTTTCGACAGCACGGCTGTCGTCTTTAGAATGAGATTCTAAAAATCTACATCTGTGTTTTTATATATTTGTGTGTCGCCGATGAGCGTTCCATTTCGAAGATATTATATATATATATATATATATATATATATATATATATATATATATATATATATATAAATATATAAAAACACAGATGTAGAATTTTAGAATATAGAGACACAAAGAAAGGACACTCACAATTTGTTATTTTACGTTTCGACAGCACGGCTGTCGTCTTTAGAATGAGATTCTAAAAATCTACATCTGTGTTTTTATATATTTGTGTGTCGCCGATGAGCGTTCCATTTCGAAGATATTATATATATATATATATATATATATATATATATATATATATATATATATATATACATACATATATATATACCTGCACACACATTTATGTATCTATGTGTGTATATAAGTGTATATGAATAAAATGATACATTTGTGTGTGCTAGTGTATAACTTCCTATCCTTGGATTACTTTTATTTGACTGCTCGTTGCCAATTGAAATTTCTCAAATATTTTAGGTCAATGTAAGGTTGAAAGTTATATTGCGATGTCTTTGCCATAGTTAGCTAAGCTATTTACTCACTGTTAATAATGAAACTGAAGGAGAATTTTTTTCAAGCATTGGTATATTTATCGTTTTTTAATATTGAATGGGCCATGATGGGTGATAGTATTTTAGGAAAACTGGTTTCTTATTTATTCTTAACGAGATTGATAAATACATACACACACACATATATACATATAGATATATATATATGAATATATATATATATATATATATATCATTAATTATTTAGTTTTATGTAATACATATATATATATATATATATATATATATATATATATATATATATATATATATATATACACAGTGTGCGGCGCTTAAATCTGGGCAAGCACGCGTTTCCTCGCCGGGCCGGCGAAACCTTCCCCAGACTTTCACGAATCATTATACTAAGCCACAATGTCGTAAACAGTTGATCTGGGGTACCAAAGAAATGTATATAGAAGGAACTGAGGTTCGCGTCATACCTTCTCTTCCTTGAGAAAGGTGACTTGACCCCCAAAAGTTCGGAAACATACGAGTTTCTTTTCTTTGATGTGTGTTCCTGTGTTTTTGTTTTTATTCGCTAATTCTTGTTAGGTATCCGTTGTTATTCGCATTCGTAAGACTTTCACATAAGTTATATGTATATATTTAAACAGTTATGCATATGTTTGTGTTTTTTGTAAAATAACGCATTTATAATAATTAAAGCTTAATGCAGGTGTAGGCAGTCGGGTTTGTGGAAAAACTAAATCTTCTTGCACGCTAATAGATTCTGTGGTTTTCTTTGTGCTATTCAAGTTGCTGAATTGTTCCTCACCTAGTCCTTAATGGACCAGCAATAGAACTCATTGAGAGAAATCGGTTAGAGATGTTCGGAATAGGAAACCATTCCCCTTTCCTAAATCCCCAAAGATAGGCATGAGCAATTGGAAAGAAGGAAATTAAATGCAATAAATCGCAATGAAAAAACCGTGGGGGGCGAACGAGTGAAAAGCTAAAGAACTTGGAAAAGGAAGGTAAGCTTAAATATAATACTGTTTACCCACCGTTTGACCTTGCCTATCTGGTCTACAGCCCTAATCTCGTTCTACGGTTAATTTTCGATTAGGTTTGTCTGAGATTGAGTCCAAGTATCTTTAGGATTCCTGATGTTTTTGCAATACTTCTTGGTCATTTACATCAGTAGCACACGGTATGCGTAGATTTTACCTTAGTTCAATTACTCTATTGTAATCGTAAGAGACTGGTCCTCAATTATTTCACCTTACTCCGTGAAATGCTTATAAGGAAAGGAATATCATTTCTCCTTCATAATTTTACCTCTATTTTCCTAGAAACAGTTTGATAATATTATTTAATTCGAAGTGCAAGCCGCAGTTTTCAAGGGCATGTGGATTATGACCGAAAGGTTCGTTAGCATATAAAAGGTTAATAGATTTTTTCTCATTTCAGCCAATGACTACCTAGATATATACCTATTCCATCAATACACCGGCGTATTGGGTACACTAAAGGTTTCAATCGACAACAACTGGGGTCTCGAACCTGTCTTGATTACGGCATGGTGAGAATTCAGTGCTGTAAGTTAGGTCCCCATTTACCAGTGCTGCAAATTAGGTCATCATTTACACTGCCCAATGTAATTAATCGATGGCAAAACAGGTCAGCTGGGATTGTGAACATTTTTGTCGGGAAATCCGACCAAGTCCACCAAGATATTATCTCTTCTTTTTAAGAACAATCGTCACTTTAAATCAGATGGGTACATCATATGCTGAGGCTGAAGAGATCTCCCTGACGTATTCTTTGATATCATCTCTGCTTATTTGGGCAAAGCTAAATTGTGCCATGAACCACTTTAAGGGATTTATGTAACGGCAATCCGGGGAGCAAGTAGTTAAACGAGCCATAAAGCGAAAAATACGAACTTCTCCATAATATCTAACGGAGTTCCCCACACGCTATGCAATAAAGTTGCCTATCTCTCTCCGTTTAATCTGATATATATCCTCGGTAAACACGAGTCAGCGAGGCGGGGCGGTGCGGGAGAGTTGAACGCTTATTTTGGGTAGCGTCGGATGTTAGCACTTCTTGCTAGCAGTCGTAAAAACACACTTTTACCCTCGGAATTACTTCTCTTTACACGGATATTCCGTATTTTGAGGCACCTTTTATCACTTATTAAAACATTTTAATAGACTCATTAAGCAGTTTTCCTTCGGTGTTCTTGTCCGCCATTTTCTTTCCAAAAGAACCTTGCAAACAATGCAATGATCGAACTCTCTCCTTACGAAGTGCGCCAACTCTTAACCGTGTTGGAGCTTCTGTAGGAATTTTCGATTGCCCTTGGGGGAAGGGGAAATTGTGGCGTTGTACCTAATGGTGTGAGCAAAATTTGTTCTCCGCTGGAAGTTCTTACGCTCCCTGAGGGAATCTTTGCAACGGAGATGAAATTACGGTTCTAATTCAGTATCAATTAAATGATTCAAAATTAGCCCTGGTATATTTTTGAAAATGGTATCGAAATAAGCTTTTCGCTAAAATTAGATTTTTGGATTGTTTTCTTATAACATTGAACAAAATAGATTTCTGACTGCAAAGTGATCTCGTTATTAACCTTATTCATAATTGATTCTTCTTTTGATTTCCAAAGAGTTAAGAGAGTTGAGAAGATTCCAGAAAAACAGCCAAGTAGAAAGCGTGTTTGACTTACATACGGGAAGATAGCTTTGAAGAATAATAATGGAAATATTACGGATGAATATATATATATATATATATATATATATATATATATATATATATATATATATATATATATATATATATATTATATACACACACATATATACACACACAAACACACACACACACACACACACACACACATATATATATATATTATAATTGATAAACATTTTCGTTACAATTGTTACGTTTAAAATTTGAAGCACAAATATTATCTTTCTAGTTTTTGAATTGGAAGGGCATTGTTAAAATTTGCGCCCAACTTAAACAATCATATATTTTTAATAGAGATAAAGGCTGTGGGAATTTTTTTGAAATTTTTACTTCATGAATAGCAAACGATTTTTGCATCATGATTTTTTTCTGCCACTAGCATTTGGTCTGTACTTGTAATACTTTGAATTATAATTGTATATTTTTAGAGTTATTTCCCTGCGTATAATATTTTGAATTTCCGGCTAGTTTTATTAAATCAAACATTCAACAAAACGTTTTTTACGAGTACAGGTATGGTACAATAATTTGAGTTCTCACTCCTTACATAATACTTAATGTAAATATAAAAATTACATCCAAATTTATGATAAAGGAAGAAAAGAATTTTATAATAATTGGAGCTTATGGGTCCATTTTTCATATTTTCGTCATTAATTTTCATTTTGGATCATTTACACTGATGGCATTTAGAGCCTGATGTATACGCTTTTAGGACTAAAGAAATATGAGTTAAATATCAAATCTTTATATTCTTAGGGTCAAAGGGTATTACCATATATTTAATCACGACTGGAGCTATGTTATTCATAGAAATATTAAAAATAACCTGCTCGATTCATGAATTTATACGGCTGTTGGAAGGTATGAAATGTAAAAAAAGAATTAGTGAAGTGAAGGAGGAGTACGAGGTGGTGGGTATTCAGCAATAAGGCGAATATGTTTTAAGAATTCCAGATTATCGTGATCCATTAATTTTATCAGATCTCATATGGCTCTCATGACGACGTCTGTTTGACCAGTTGGTTTGATGAGGTAACGCCACTCGAATGCCACGGTATGGCATCCCACATTAGTACCAGTGTTGTCTTATTTTCAAAAGATTAATCTGACTTAAAAGAAACTAATGATGGAATGTGATAGCTAATAGGCAACACCGGATATTAATGATGTGGCTAAGTTCACTCAAAGTGTGGGAGAATAAGCTTTTCGCAAACGAATGACACACTGGCATTATTTCAAACTGGCTGGTGAGATTTGGGTTAGTGTGTTTACTGTCTTTGACTTATTGAAAACGAAGAGACCAAAATAGACTTTGCAGTCTTTCATGATTAGAAATGCTCTCATACTTCAATTAAATTGGTTAATTAACGAGGATATGAGGTAGGTATTTGTCACAGGTTGTGTCTTAAATGTGCTGACTTAAGAACCGGAAGGACAACTCAACAATGACGCCGAGTTTAGGCAATAGACTGCTGACCTTCCCTCTGAGTTTCGCCTCGTAAATCGGGACTGAGAAATAGATTTCTCCTAATTAAAATTATTAGCAAATCTCAAAACTCTCGCATTAACTTAGCGATTATAAAGTGCACAATTTGATTACATGTGATTAATTGATTAAATGGTGCAAAATCTGATAGGAAAGGGATAATCGTGCCTTTTTCTTTAAACTGACTTTCATAAATCATTCGTTTTAAGTGATATAAAAGTATTGTTCAAATAACTATAAATTATGTCTAGCTCCCCCATTATTTTTATAGCAAAGAGATGAATGATGCTTTGATGATTAAGGGATTTAGAAAAACATTCCATCATTAAATTCTTGAAGGCTGGTTTAATATGTTACCGCCAGGATATTACCCTTTCAATGAACACTTTTTCCCTCCCATGGACTACAACCTTGACGTGGTGGAAGGGCTTGTGCCGTCCGATGACCCCTAGAGCTGTGCTGGCGGGAGTAATAATTATTGCTCTGGTAGGGTCACCCATGCCACATAGGTCGAAGGTTAGGAGCCAGACGAAAGGTAGTCCACGCAGCGTCTGTTCCTCAGTGAGTCGGCTGCAATGGCGTCTGACCCCAGTGGGGCAGCCAGTAAGTGATGGTGTCATGTTAAAAACACTATTGAGGAAGGCAACGGGAAACCACCTCAATTATCATTCCCAAGACTAAAAGAATAGAATGGAAAAAAATCGGCCCATGCATTTGCGGGACTTGACCAAATCGGCCGTGTGTCGTGCCCGGCAGCGGGGGAGGCAAGGCTTCCGCGGTCGTCATCCCACTAAACCTTTGCAAGAGAAAACCGACAGCAGCAGGAAAGAGGACGCGGGAGAAGAAGACCACATTAGTTAGAATAGGAACGTGGAATGTTAGGACAATGATGACGACAGGGAAATTGGAGAATGTTAAGCGAGAGATGGAAAGGGGAAACATTTTAGGTCCATGCGAGGTGAGATGGAAGGATAGCAGGGATTACTGGAGTGATAATTATAGAACAATATAAAGCGGCGGGGACGAGAGCCAACGAGGGGTTGCCATAGTATTAAACGATGAGGTAGGAAGAAGCGTAGTCAACTAAGATCAGGTAACGGATGGAATAGTAATTCTAGAGATAAAATCAGAACCGAGGAACTTGGTTATTGTTCAGGTATACCTGTACGAGTACATGACACTAAGCGATCTTAAAGAAGGAAGAGGTCGATAGGATATACAGTACCTGTACGATCAGTTAAAGGACGTAATAGTGTTTTTTCCTACAGGAAAACATTTAATAGAAATGGGGGTTTGGAATACGACGGTAGACGAATGAAGAGATTGTTTTACACCCGAACTAATTACACGTTACAACTTTTACTTCCTCAGACAAATTATTTTTTGAATACTTGAACTACTATCAACAATCTTTCTTTCACATTTCACACTTCTCATTCCACATATGATGATTGAACATTTAAAAATTGGTATCTAATTTAATCTATACAAATTTCTAACCATGATCATTTTAAATGTTTCTTAGGAATTTAACAAGTTGTTAATTCGACAAGCAACTTTGTTTGGTATCCATTCTGGCGAAGAGCGGTCGAAGGCAGGATTTTATGTGAAATCCGTTCATGACTAGCATTTTACCAGCTCCAAGAATCCAATACATGTTACGTATTGATGCAAGTGTATGTCGGCATTGGTGATGTTAATCCTCTCCACAATTTGCGAGTTCCGGTTTTCCCGAAAGCGGTTTCGCAGGTATGCATTGTGCCTCAATTGGATCGAGGAAATAACGCATTTTCTCTTGAAAAAACCCAAAAAACTTCTGTAGGATATTCCTCGATCGATTTAAACATTGTGTTTTTTGTGTAGTAGTTTTTAAGTAAATTGGAATGAGGCTACACGGCGCAGGAGCAAATGCAATCACCGGCGAAGTACGATGATTTTTTTATGCTTGTTTCGCGATCTAATAAAAAAATAATGTTGAGTTAGTTCCAACATCAGATCCCTTAGTCACTCCCTCATATTATTTTTATCTCCTCTGCTCGAGAATGAAATATATCACTCTAATATATCTTTTTGGATACTTGACAGTCCATCGACGAGGCAAAGACAGCTTTCAGCAGCCAAAAATGGGAGGAGAAAATTTTCGATTAAAATCCTTCATTACCGAGATAAGGCACGTAGTGCTAGTAGGATTGCTTGCACATAAAAGTGTGAAGGCGAGGAGAAAAAAAAGATGTTTGGGGGCGAGAGGCGTTCCCTTTTCGGACATGCGGCTCATTTGGACGGATAGGGGATTGTTCGCCCTTTGCGTCACATGTGTCAATTATTTTTAAAACGAGAGGGAATAAAAGGGTTGAGTAGGAGTTCCCCGACCTCATAAAATCTAAATCCCGAAGCTAAATACTCCTGGATTTATCGACAGGTCGACGCCACTGAGGGGGGGGGGGGGGGTTGGGCTAGAGGAGAGTTGGGGTTGGGACGGCAGTTGAGAGAGCGAAAGTGGACGAAAATCGCCGCGATTTTTAAAAAAATATTTCGTCACGTGACCCTTACTCGGACTCGATTACAACGATTTGGCGCATTAATGTACGCATTAAGAATATTAGGCGACGAAATGTCGGAAAATCATTGACGAAAAAACATTGAGCTTTTATTTTTTATGATACACTTCCCTGAATTTCATTGGTAGTTAATGTTAAGAAATAAATTGCAGAATTTCCCAGAAAAAAGTTTTCCCCTTCGCAAACCCAAAGTGGGTCATTGGACATCCTTTAATCTTTCTGTTTATCATTTATAAATATATCTTGTAATCAATAGACTATTGGGATGAATCTATTGAGTGAATAACTACTTTGTCTCAGTTTCTGATGAAATTCTCAACTAAGTTTTTTTCTCAACGGAATTTTTTTCCCAGCAGATTTTTTCAAAGGACCGAATAAAAAAAATTAAGAAAAAACCAACTCGTTGTTTTCCGAAACATAATCTATTTTGTTCCATGCACTGATATTGGTAATGTTTAGTTTAATTATTCGGAAGTTCTGGAAACTTTATATTAATATTTATGCTTGCTTGTAATGATTAGAATGTCAATTTCAACAGAATAAATGAATTTCCATAAAAAGTCCTCATTCCCTACTTGTGTCCTTGTGGGAGGAGTCTATTGTATGTTGTAAGTCCATATGGTAGTGGAATTTTGCCTGTTTACAATCAGAATTTTTTCTTGCACGTTATTGGAAAAATACTTACTACATGAAGGGGCTCGTGTTAGTTAGTCGATAGTATATGTTTTTTCATGCGTGTAAGTTGTAAGGGTTTTTGCATGATGTCTACGTTACTGTGAGTGTAGGTTTGCAGGGATGTCTTGATTTTGCAAGTGGTTTAGTTATATTTTACGGGTGGGGACCTACAGGGTCCTGAAACTCCCCCCGCCAAACGCCCTCGCGGTGCTTGCGGGATATTATGTAGATGTAGATGAAAATGTAACGAATTCGTGGGGTAATAATCCTGATAAATCACGAGTCATAGATGTATAAATCACTGGATCAATGAAGTATAAGAGATCAGATATAAAGACCTAAAAGTGAAGTCGTCAGGTGGATATTTTGTCACCTCCATCTTTAAGGACAAAGAAATATTCTGCCGGCAATTTTGCTAAATCTCATTCAGCTGTAAAATCGTTGAAAATTTCAGTATTTACTGCGTCGTGTAATTTCTAGACAACAGAGATTAATATCACAAATACTACAGCATATGAAAATATGACAACTGTTAACTGAGGATGTTTAAATTTGTGAGTTCTGCTTGTAATTTGAATAGGGTGGGGACTTTGAATTAATTGGACGCAAAGCTTACTTTGGACCTAGAAAGAAGATGCCTATCGCATGCTTGACACTATTCTTACCACTTACTGCTGCGTCCAAACTGGTTTTAGTCTGTACACCCTACGCATTAGCATCTATGTAGCTAAGAATAAGGAATAAACAGATGATGTCCGAATGTAAATATTTTAATACTTAGGATAGTTGGAGAAATTATATTGCGGTTGCCGAAACCACATGGTTATGGTTTTTGCAAAATTCTGAGTTCATTTTATATTTCATTCTGTTGTTTTCCATTTATTTTCTTTGGTAAAGTACTTAGGAGATTTTTGCGACCAGTTTTACATTTATTTTCATTTCTCGGCCCTTGGTTATATATTTTCTTACATTTTGTTTTAATTTATTATTTCATATGGTATTTCTTATCAATAATTTTAGACTTTTTTCTAATTGCAAATTATTTTGCTCCAGTGTAGTTTTCTGGACAATAACTGTTTTTAAATGTGCTTTGTGTGGTGAGTATTTCATACATATTTAGGAGTAAGTTTTTAGTTAACAGTTTAATATTTTTGAATTTCGTTTAGTATCAATTAACTTTTCATCAAACAATTAGTTTTTGTCGGTAATTATCAACTTTTGTTGGTTTTTAGTACTTTTTGGGGTTTTTCCATAGATTGAAATGGTGATTGCCTTCGCCAAGGTTTGACAAACGACCTATTTTTACCCAGTAGCGTGAATGTAGAGAGTTATAATTTTACTAAGGACATTATTAGATCAAAATTAACCCCAGCGATCCCCCAGAAAGGTGAGTGGTAAGGTTAGTAAGCACCAGGTGGATAGGGTAAGTGATAATGGAGGATAATTGATAGGAAAGGTTAGAGGAAAGAAGTCAGTAAAACTATTGAATAAGGTACAAATTTGTATATTTTCTGTAGGAAGACTTAATTCAAAACAACTGTCAATTCATCTAATAAATTAGTTATTTGTTATGAGGAAAAAGGGAATAAAAATGAACCAAAACTCTTCATACGACACGCCCACACCATAACAAGACACATAATGCAGAACTTAAAAGTAAGAAGAATTAATTCTACTCGCACATGGACATGCAACTCATGGTCTTCGCCCCTAAAATCACAGGTATGGAATGTGACGCACCCCTGGAGGCAGCGAACGGCGCGTGAAGAACCCCCTCCTCTGAAGAGAGAGACGTGGGATGGAAGGAGAAGCTTGAAACCCCTGACGTAAACAGATACTTACACACCACTAACATAACATTACGCTTCAAGGTAATTTTTCGTAATGTTTAGGTATAAGACTTACCAAGAGAATTAATGAGGCATGGATACAATCACATTCATATATTCCCATGGATACAATCACATTCGCATTCGTTCCAAAGGGAAATATGTGCCTATAGGAGTACACAGAATAACTTAAAACTAAGATTTAGTTAGAGTTAGTGTTTTTCAAGGAGTCACAAAACGTTTTATTTAATAGCTTTGTCCATCCAAAACTGCCTTAACCGATAGATTACCTAATAAATAAATAAATAAATATATATATATATACGTATATATATATATATATATATATATATATATATATATATATATATATATATATATATATATATATATATATATATATATATATATATAAATCTTCGAAATGGAACGCTCTTCGGTGACGCACAAATATATAAAAACACAGATGTAGATTTTTAGAATATAGAGACACAAAGAAAGGACACTCACAATTTGTTATTTCACGTTTCGACAGCACGGCTGTCGTCTTCAGATTCTGAAGACGGCAGCCGTGCTGTCGAAACGTCAAATAACAAATTGTGAGTGTCCTTTCTTTGTGTCTCTATATTCTAAAACTCTACATCTGTGTTTATATATATATATATATATATATATATATATATATATATATATATATATATATATATATATGAATATATCTATATAAATATATATATTAAATATTCTATATATATAATATTTAATATATATATTTATATAGATATATTCAAACATATATGTATACTTAGATGGAATAGTAATAACTTTAAATTTGAATGAGGACCTTCAAATACGTACGTTTCCTATAAGTAGCACCAAGAACACACCTAATAACTTATTTTTGATCTAGAAAACTTTGTGCAACGTGCATATATTTGATCCTTAGAACACTATTTTATATGTTTCAATTGAGAGGAAATAAGAATAATTATAATTAGCACTGAAACTAGTGGGTCCTAGTATCCTAGCTTAAAGGTCAGCGTATATGGTCCGTTGACTGAGACTCATTCTTCTGGAGATGGGTTTATCCTGCTGATTGCTACCACCATTATTATTTTAACTATGCATTCGTCTCATTCTGAACATTAATTTACTGCGCAGGCGTAAAACTCTCTCGCAGAGTCACTGTCGCTACGTGTCGGGGAAGAATGGTTTGTCAGTGACGCCGAACCGCAAGAAAGTAATGGTTAACTGCCGCTTAGTCGATGCTCTTGATTTCCCATCAGACCTTGAATTCTCTTCTTCAGCCCTTAGAATAAAAAGCCGACGACCGCTCCTAATCCTATTACGGTCGCGCAAATTGAGCCGCTGGGGAATAATTTCAGCGTTGACGGTTTGCTCTTACCACTTCGGTGACTTTCTTATATTAAGTGTATTTCCGGCGAGTTGTGAGTCGCCTAATTCGTTTCGGTGAATAGAAAATTAATCACTTTTGCGGGAGCCATGGGTGGGTAACCTCTTTCAACTTTTGGGGAAAAACTTCGGGATTAATACCGCCCGAATACTTATGCTTGTTTCGTTCAACACACGAGTGAGTTCCATTAAAGCTACGTTCGGGGCGCAAGGCCTTGGGATCTAGTTTGGCACATTCCCCATTCGCTACAAATAGTTCTAACATTTTGGACAGAAGTGATATGTGGTGATGAAACTCAAAGGTGAAATTCGTAAGAAAATCTTATCATCAGTCTGTCGGGTTGCCCTTGTGGAATTTGCTCATTCGGTATTTATTAAATAATACTTACTTTTTTATCCTCTGTTAAATGTGTAGAAATTAGCTGTATTAATTATAATTGACGGAAAACATGTAATGTATAAATATATAAATAAATAAGTATAAAAATATATATATATATATATATATATATGTATATATGTATGTATATACATATATATATATATATATATATATATATATATATATATATATATATATATATATATATATATATATATATATATATATATATATATATATATATATATGCTTTCGTAGACGTAACACGGAAGTGCCGAATAGTACAATACACAGTAACACACAATATAGAAACACAAAAAAAGAAGAACACTCACACGTTATTTCTTGATATTTCGACGGAAACAATCCGTCTTCCTCTGAAGATATAGAAGTAATGGAAGCATTACTTCTATATCTTCAGAGGAAGACGGATTGTTTCCCATCGAAATATCAAGAAATAACGTGTGAGTGTTCTTCTTTTTTTGTGTTTCTATATTGTGTGTTACTGTGTATTATATATATACTATATATATATATATATATATATATATATATATATATATATATATATATATATATTTATTTATTTATTTATTTATTTACTTATTTATATTTATTTATTAATTTTTTGAAAGTCTCACGGGCGTGAATAATAATGTTTAACGTTTGCCAATAGTGAACACAGACAAAAACACAGAAACACACAAAAAAGAGACTCACTAAGTTTTGAATTTCTGGTTGCCGCAGCCACCTTCCTCAAGGGACAGAGGGAGGGAACCGAGGGGAATAAAAGGGCTGGAACGATGGATGGAAGGGGAAGGTGGGGAGAGGTTTCCGAAGGGAAGAGTTTGGAGGAGAAGCGTTAGAAGGGGGATTGTTAGAAAGTTGGGGAAAATATGGAAGATGATGGGGGTGGAGGGACGATGAAGATATGTGCAGATCAGGGTAATTGACGCCTAGTAGTAATAAACAATAGAGCAATCCTTCATCTGGCTCTTTGATTCCTGGAATTGCCCAGGTATTAATGCCCAGGGCCCTTGAATGTATGGTAACGTTGTCCGAACAAAAGGGTTCCCGAAGCTAGCGTTCTTTATGCGTATTTTACGGTTCCTACGAACTGATGCACCCATTCTACGCCATTTTGCGACAAATATTCACACTATTGGAAGAATTGTAGTCGTTGCTTTGATAAAAATGCTTTGGAGGCCATTGAGAATGTTGCGCTATACCAAACTCCCATTTATGTGCTTGTTATTCGCATTTTTTGTCAGATTCCGCATTAATAACATCAGACATGGGTGAATATCAATGATTTATAGAAAAATAAATAAAATCCTTATATGACTAATTGAATATACCTTAATTAAATAGTTTAAAGAGAAATATCATGAACTTGAGTTTTAAAGAAGCTTTGAGTCAAAAGTGTTTCAAGTTGGGCATTGTTTAATTTTAACTATTAAATTTCATTAAACTTATGATAATTGTAAACTCTTGTTAGGACAATTGATTACAAAGCTAATTTCAAAAAATGTGTCCTTGAAAATGTGTTTCATTAAATAATTTAACAATTGTATATACATATTATTTTCATGAATTTATTTGTGAAATTTACAATTTAAACAACTTATTTAATAGGCTTTCATTCTAATAAATATTCTTTAGTTTTTATTTTTAATGCTCGGAACTTGCAATTATGTTGATTAGAGTAGTAAACATATATATTATTCGAAAAAAGGTCTAAATATAATTAGGAACGAAATCCCTGCTCTTCAAGTTTGTATCCAGTCGTTCATATTAATTTAGATGCATGAAAGCCTGCATTTTATTCAAGCCGAAATTTCAAGTACCATGCGAATATCAGAAACGGATATATAATCCTCACTGGCTTTTGCCCTCGTGACTATGTCTCTTCGCCGCATTAGAGTTCAACCGCACTCGCCCCCCCCTCCTTGGCCCCTCGTACCTTCTATCCCCCCCTCACCCGCTGCCACCCGCCCCCGTAAGGCAAGCAGCGTCTCTCCGCGGGAGTCGCCGCCGACGCGTCGGGGTTGCATAGTGAATGAGAATACTCAAAGGCAGCCGTTTCAAGGCTTAATCCTTGCATAAACCCCATCCACGCCCCTTAATTCATGGCTGAGCGCAAAAGTTGTCTTCTGCGTCGTAGATGTCGGATCGACCTCCCGAGATGTAAATAGTAGGGGAGTTCGCTCCATAGATAAGATGACTTGGGCCAAGTAGGACAGTTCTTGTGCCTACTATTCTTCATCCTACATCGGCAGAAAGTTGCTCTCCTCCTGCTCTATTTACAGCTGCATTTCTCATTACTACCACAAGTTAATGTAATGTAAACTATAACGTATATATTAGTCTCTGTAACCTTTCTTGCCATAATTAATTTGTTACATTTTCTTAAGGACCTTTTTCTTGTGGACTTAATTTAATTTCACGACGGTATTTTTTTTCCAAATTGTTTTCTTTTAGAAATATTAAACCGAAAGTCATGCTCAATATTCGCCCAAAATATGAATGCATTTTAACAAATGCTCGTGGAGGGGCTTATTCCTTTGTAATTCGATCCATAAATTACTTTTTAACATTTTCTGTGCAAATTTGGTTACGCTGGTATGATATTACTTCGAATCACATGAAGATATCTTGACTTAGTTAATGATTAAAGCCGACAAGGGATCCTGAACTCATCGGAGAATGCAAATGTTAACAGTTCTCCATAATAACGGCAAAAGTAAGAATCATATATGATAAAAAACACATTTATCCGTTCCACCGTGGAAAAATTACAGCAAAGTCCGTAACACTGCATGGTGGCAGAGAAAACTGAGAGACGCCAGCGCACCCGCATGAGCGCCTTAGGAACTAATAACTTCAAAATAATTCTCTAAATACCTCGTTTAGGACTTCTTGAACTGGAATTTATTCTTTTGAAAGTTTCATAGAAAATGATAACGCTCCATTTCTCATTTAAATACCAAATTGCAGTGTTACCCTTCTCTATATTCTTACCAATTCCATTCCATTACTGATCTGACGAAAATTTCTAAAAGTTATCCTATTTTTGAAATAGTTCATCATTTGAAACTATGGTCGAGGATAATGTGGAAAAATTCATAAGTTAAGTGCTTTTATCCTTTTAGGATTGGAAAGTGCAAGAATGGAAGCGCTCCGGGCAATAAAAAAAGATAGCGCAATTTCAAATCGGATGCGCGCGGGAGGGTTTGAAAATCCGTCGCAGGATGTCTCTGAAAAGTAATCTCCCTCGCCATGAATCAAGCACGGTCGCCTCACTTTAGGAAGACGTTAAAAGAGCCCGCTTCACCAAGGGGGCTCAAGCACGGGGTAATTCCCGCCGCGCGCGCTTGGGCCATGTCGGCGCGAGGGCGCAATCATCCCCGTCCCTTTATGATTGCTCCTGTCGTGTAATGGTTCCCCCTCTCCCGGTGGGGTTCACGAGACGGCCCCGACCCCCCCCCCCCTCATCCCCCGAGATGAAGGAGAGCATGTTGCTCCCTCCTCCCCTGCCGAAGACGTAGATATCTTGAGATTAAGGCTGATGGTTAGACGTTGGGGTTGTCAGAGGGTGTGGGGTGGTGGGTCATTGGCACGGGGGTGGAGGGTAATAGGGCGGGAGACTATGTTGGTAAGGTGTGAGTGGGAAGTGGAGAGACATTCTAGGAGGAGAAGAAAGAGTTAGTCGTGGAGATGAGTGGTATATCTCGCATTTGAGAGCTCCGGAAAAATGTTTCGGAGGGTGGAGAGGCTCGGTTTCGCTTCAACCCTCAAGGAAAGCGAATCGGAAAAGGGTGGAAGGTTTCATGCGGGGAGAAAATGAATTTATCTAGCTAGAGCTTTGGATACGTCAATTTGGCGATGATAAAAGTAAGTCATACGGTATCTGTACATTTTTCATCCATCGTACAGGTTAGATATTTTGCCATAAAAATGTGTGTTTGCGACAACGTCTGAAGATGCAGTGTTTAAAAAAATTATCGTAAATAATGAATATCTCCTTCATTTATGGTAGTTTAATTTTCTCTATCAATGATATCCAACTCAACCAAAATGGAGGAGACAAGCTAATGTATATAGTTTGTTAAAAAAATTCGGGAAAATGCATTTTTTTCAGATTTTTCTGTAATATCTCAAGATTATTCAAAATACATCCCTTGAGCGTCGACACACTTTTGTCGGTGGTTTTTCCACTCTTCGAAGTCTCCCTGGCCGACGGATTCTGAAAGGTCCTTCAGGGTGCGTGTGCTAGCTTCTTTGACGGCACTTAGAGTCAACATGGTGGTGTCTTTTGAGGGAGGATTCCACTTTTGGGAAATGGGAATAGTCCCCTGGTACTCGTCGGGACTGTAATGGGGTTGGGGAATCGTCGCAAAGCTGTTGTAGAAGTTTTTCGCAAGCAAACCCTCGACTCTGCTCTTGTTCGCCCTTCAAGACCTTCTGGATAAATTTGGCCCATATCTTACGCATCGCCAAATTTTCAGTGATAATGGTGTGCACTACCAATACGATGGTTATCGATGCGAATACGATCTGCGATCATGCTCATACTTAACCGGTGGTCTGGATTCAGCAATGCACGCACACGTGAGGAAAAAAATGTTTACCAATACTTTTATTGCAAACTTTGTATTTAGTACCAAGAGAACTGAATTATAAGGTAATCGTCATTAATTTCAAAATTAGAAAAAATCTCATTTTTAATCCAGGCATCTTCCTTAATTCAGTCGCCAAAAGAAAAATAATTATATTAATTCAGACAACCAATTCTACGTTAGTTCATGCGTATTCTGCTTGCTTTACAATTTGGTAAATACTGCTTGGGTAGTTACGTAGATTTTGGGTTTTCATGAAAATATTTTCATTGCAATAATATATTGATAGTAATATTATTTGGTTATCCGAACAAATTCTTTATTAATATTTGGGATCAGGGCCGTAATCAACGTCGTTTGGTAGAATATGTTTTATAATGGTACCCATTCGGCGCCTGGGAAGTGAGGATTTCAGTAGAAAAGTTTATCGGCCACCGATGGACAGAAGAAAAACAATTATAGCCTTACAAAAGAAATTTAAATGAAATTTTTGCATATGGATTTTGGATATGATTCCACGGATTAGCAATAGGTGCCTGAAAAAGTAAAAAATATAAGTTTACCCATGGAAAAGCCTGCTGGAACCAAATGAATATATTCCAATAGAAGTAGAAAAAAAGATGACTTTCGTTACTGGTAATGTTCTTTATATTAAAAATTCGAGAACTAAATATTGATTATAAAATAAAATAGGATTTAGTTTTGACTCTGCAGTTTTTAAATAATTATTAAATCGAGAGAATATGTAATAATAATATTAAAATATAATACGGAATATTCATTTTCAAAAAATAGGTGTAAATTTTAATAAAAATTGCAGTTGCTTTTATTTTGAAATTTAAACTAGAGTAATTCACAATTAGGTAATTTAAATTATAATAAAAAAGTGTATGCACAAAGTCGAGGTAAATGAAAAAACCTAGCCTGCACTCCATATGCAATAAATGTTTTTATGTTCTTAGAGCAATAAACCTGGGTTGCATATTCCTGCAGCAAGTTGTTTAGAAACAGATTTTGAATTTCATGAAAGAAGCAATTCATACTTGGGTCATCGTTTTCAATGTTAAAGATTAGTAGCTTAAGTTCTAGGCAATATGATGAAAACTGTTGGTAACGAAACTCAGTATATGCGTTAGTTCATATTGTTTTTTATTTATTTATTTATTTATTACACAATTACGTTGCAATTAGGCAAATTTCCTGGTGGCAACGGTCAGGTTCGGTCAAAGATAACTACTAACAACGAAAATTACATACGAACACATAAAAACAGATAAGAGACAAAATATCTAAAATATTGTGTCTAATAGAACGTGAAAGCAGTGTTTGGTTGATGATTTTCTCATCCTAGACGGTTGATTTAAGTTCAAGGTATATTTTGAGATCAATGCAGCAAAAAATTAAAAGTTTCAAAATGTTTTCTTGGTTTCTGTCTTATGCAATGCATTGGAAAAATGTCATGCATAATCCATCAATAAGATAGGATTCGCAGCATTGCTCTTTAGATTTCACAATAACCAGAATCAAAAATGTTAACAAAGTACACGTATAAAACCTGAGATATATTGAGTGATATTAAGTAGCAACAAGTGGAGAACCACTTTGGTGCACCATTATGAGAGGAAATTTCGTAAGAAAAAGAGAAAAAAACTTTGAAATCGTAAGTTACATATTTAATCGCAGGAAAATTCTTTATTCTATTAAATATATAGTATTATATTTTATTTAAATAAAATTCTCGTTAATGCAAAAGGGTTGGAAAATGTGAATACATATTTAGGATGAAACTGTAGACGAAATTTTTAAATGGACTTGTACAGGCAATGTGTCTCTTAAGCCACAATACTTTGAATATCTCTTTCACATGATACATTTTCCTTAATGAAAACAGTGTGAAGTTCTTGAAACAAACTGAAAAGTAATCGCTAAGGATTTGCAATACATAAGACTGCGTCTAGAATGTACAGTATAAACATTTGAAAAATAAGCTAATCCAATCAAATTAATTAATTTTTTATTACAACCCATCGGACATAGTAATGAGTGGACGAATGCTTTCTCCACTTCATTCAATGAATACGATCATGAAAGTCATGATCACATTGGCTGAGTCTCTCGGCGGTAGAAACCTCACTTTCTATTTATTTGGGCATTGCACCCCATGTGCATGTGGAAGCAAAAAAAGCAACGGCTAGCTGGGAATGGGTTAAGTCGGTGGTAAAATTTGCCTCCACGGGGATTTGATCCTGGGCTTTCGGCCCGAATAACCCCCTCGTTCCATATCCACACCCGGAGACGTTAGCAGGGAAAGAGGGCTGTGCAGGTCGGGGCGATAAGGAGAGGGGGCAGGGGTTGGAAGGGGTGGGAAGGGTTGCGAGGGAGGTGCAGGAATACAAATTGCGACATTTCGGAGAACTCGGCAGTGCGGGGTGATTAGACATCTCCCGAATCCCCAACCCCTCCGCCCTCCCCCGCTGCCCTCCAGGGACTGTGTATGTATAAGGGGGCAGGGATTGGACGGCCTCGTCGTGCATGACGGGAAGGAATGCAAATGTCCAAGGGTTCTCATGAGGATAACGGTGCCGCCGGGGATGACGTCACGCCAGTGAAACGACCGTGGGTGATTTCTGGACCCTCCGAAATTAGCGAGGGGTTTGAACCGACTTCGGGGGAAAGTTGTCGCTTAATTTTCTGAACTGCGTCAAAGCAGTGACCCGACCCCCTTTCTCCCTATCCGTCAGTTTGCAGGTCTTAGCCACCGTCAGATTGACCTGTTAACGTCAACTGAAATACTATTTCTAATAAATTTTCGCCGAATTCAGGAGAAAAATTGCCGTGGAAATGATTCAGGAACTTGGTTGAGGCGTTGAAAATGAAAGAAAGAATCTCAGCTATTTGCTCATTTCTACGAAGAGTTGAATATTTTATGACAGCTCTTTGCCGTGTTTCCTCAACTTAGAGAAAAATTGAGACAGGAAAAAAAATTAAGCTTCCTCTCAGCTACGAGGTTTTAAAAAATTAATATTTTTGATACTTTCAATTGAATTAATGGCATGTAGTTCTAATTTAGTTGCATTGTTTTAGTGGTTAAATCTTTTTAGGCAATATAATTATTCTTAGAGTAATCAACATCACCAGTGTCTCAATCCTAACATTGGTTTACTGCAGTCCTCCATTCTTCTCTATTCAGAATTAATTCCTCAATCCCTGACAGCATTTCGGCTTTGCGTCCTTCTTGATTTCATATGTACTTATCTCTTGAGAACTTCTCTTCAGTTTTCCCAACTACTACGTTTCAAACTAATTCACTGTGCCTCAAGGTGTGTCAATTCCGTTTACATAGTCTCCACGAATTTCTTCTTACCGTAAAGTTATGCATTTTGTTCTTTCCTTTTCCACTTCCATATGTTTTATGTTCCTTACTTCATCTGTCCATTTAATCTTTAGCATTCTTCTCCAGCATCATGTTCCAACGGACTCCAGTTTTTGCTGGACCACTTTTTCAATTTTGCATGCCTCAGATCCGTAGATTAACATGCTTTATGCGAGCTAATTGCTGATTCCTTTTTGGCAACCTCAGGTTCTTTATATATGATAGTTTTCCCTTCTTCATTAATATCTTGTCTTTATCAATTCTTCATTTGATGTCGGTCCCACTTTTTCCACCCCAAGTTACCAGGGTGGTCTCAGAAGTACCCGACCCAACCAATTAAACACACATATTTTGAAAATAAATAATGTATTTATTCTTCAACATAATCTCCACTCAGCTCTATACTCTTTCCCCAGCAATTTCCAATAATTTCGATTCTCTTTTTATAATGAGAACTGTCTTGCTCCTCAAAATAGCCATTTACTGCCGACATAACTTTTTCACGGTTGGAAAATCAATAACCACCGAGCCTTTTTTTCAATTTTGCTAACGGGAAATAATCCGAGGGGGCTAAATATAGCAAATAGGATGCATGAGGAAGCAATTCAAACTTCATTTTATAAATTTTGGCTCCTGAAAAAAACGATATTGTGAGATGGTGCATTATCTTGATGAAACAACACTTTCTTCTTATCCAAATGTGGCGGTCGCTTTTGCTTGATTTCTTCACTCAAACGTCGAAAGAAGTTTGCATAAAACTCGCAATCGATAGTTTTTCCTTTTTCAAGGTAGTCAATGAAAATTATCCCTCGCGCATCCCAAAAAACCGATGCCATGACTTGTCTGCAGGTGAAACGGTCTTCGCCTTTCTTGGAGGCGGTTCTCCCTTTTGAATCCATTGTTTTGATTTTTCTTTTGTCTCGGGTGTGAAGTAATGGACCCATGATTCATCCATGGTCATGAAACGGCGCAAAAATTCTGCTTTTTTGCTGTGAAACGTTGCTAAACACTCAATTGAAACATCTTCATGACACTGGTTTTGCTCGAGTATGACCAAACGCAGCAGCCATCTTGCACACAGCTTTCTCACGTGAACATTTTCAGGCAACATGCGATGTTCATCACTTTTTGAAATGCCTACTATGTCTGCTAGCTCGCGCATTTTCAGTTGACGATCCTCTAGTATCACTTTATTGATTTTTTTCAGCGTTTCTGGAGTCGTCAACCCATTTGGTCGACCAATGCGATGCTCGTCTTGACAGCACGTATGACCTCGTTTAAGCTCTGCTACCGAATATTTTACTGTTTTAAACGAAGGAGCAGACTCGCCCAGAGTAGAATCCATTTCAGCTTTTATATTGGCTGGGCTGAGGCCTTTCAAATAAAAGTAATGTATCACATAACGATGACCAATTTTCTCCATTTTCACAATTTCACTGAAAAAGTTCATTGTTGACGGCTGCCAAACAAATACTAAACAACGTGGCGTCTTCAAACTTGAAACATATGCTTTATAGATTGCATACTTTCTGATACAGTGATATTTTTTGGACAACAACCGCCATCTCTAGGTCAGGCCGAGTACCTATGGGACCACCCTAGGATACTGCTGACCTTATAGATGAAGAATTTCACTTGCTTTGTTTTACTCCTTGAATCGGTACATTTACCTACATATTCTCTATATCAGTCACAAGGCTTTTAGCTCACTTCTTGGTCATGCTCATAATCTACGAAAAAATGCCTTAATTTGCTTGGAGATTATGTTGAGAAGTAGTTTAAAGTATCCTCTTTCAAATAAAATTTTTTATGTTTGTTAATATTTACTTTTGTGTCTTTATTTCACGAACGGGTACTACTTTCCGGATGACCCTCGTATTCCCGAGTTACTTAGTTCAGAGCCGGTTGCAGGTACCCTCGCGTTTTAGCAACTATTAAATTTTAGCCCCAATTTACCTTTCGTTTTTCATTTGCATATTTGTTACCTGATTTTCGGTGTTTCCAACCATCATCATAGTGAGAAATTACTAATGAAGGTGGCTGTGAAAAACATATATTCTAGGATAAGTTCAGCCATTTATTTCATGTATTCAATCCCGGATTTTAACAGCGTTTGAAGCAAATACCTTATTGGCTAGCTTCTATCAACTCTTTCGTTTGCGGATTATATTGTCTATGGTGCAATGAAGACGGAAGGAATAGACTTGATTGATAGAAATAAGTTTTTGTAGAATGATAGAGAAAATCTTTTTACTTATAACAACGGCTATCAGATTTTTTCAATGAGAATAAATTATTTAAAGGCAGTGCGACTTTAAGCTAATGTTGCAACGAAGGCATCCTCGGTGATTAACTAGTGACACCATGGCCTTCTGTATCATCCCGCGTTGTTCCAACTATTTCCACAATTGCTGTGTTCTGCTTGTAATTTCTTTCCAAATTTAATATCGCAAAGATACCTCACTTGTATGTAGTGGTTTATATACTGTCATTGGAGCCCCTTAGTGGTAGTTGTTATGCTATGAATTTTTGCAAAATTAGGAAAAAAAAATTGGCTATGAGTTTTTTATGGAAATTCTCGTAACACGAAGGAGAGAAGTTAGACAGATATATTATGATACACTATTGCTATCCTCTGTTAAAGGGTTTGACTTATGGTTATACTGAGAGTGTAAAACCAAAGTGCGAGTAGATAGAACGGTTAACTCGCCTTGAATGAGTTTTGGGCCAAGATGGGAAAAGTAGTGAAGACATAAGAAGCAGAATTATGCGAGACAAAAAAGCTATCAAAAGGAGGAAGGGATTGATGACAGGGAAGTTGAGTAAGGATGTAAGATAACTGCTCGTAAAAACTTAGTTATGGAGCGTAGTTGTGTACATAGTCTTGTATGTAAATCATGTAATTTAAGCAAGATGATAGACATAGATTTGGAGGTTTCTGACATAAAATGGGCGTGGAGAGGGATGGCTTAGGTGAAAAGGACTGAAAGGAAAACACACGAGGAAGTGATAGGTGTGGTGGGGAGGAGAGAGGATTGCTGGAAGAAATCATTAGGAAACAATAAAGATGGGTGCAAATAATTTGATTTGCGCTGGATACTTGAAAACGGTGATAGGTAATCGAACTTGTGGATAGCAAAGTAGGGAAATGAATGACATTGGATGTTGGCTTGAATAAAGGGTATAAATAATGTTTGCGAATATTAATGGATACTTTTACTGTGGGATTCTTAATTATTCAATAGCATGATAATTAGACGAGGCTAAGAAATGAAACACAATCAGAGTGGGTCAATCGGAAATCCCCCTCAAACGGAAATAATAAGTCAATGAATAAGGCAACAATTTTAAGGCGCAAAAAGCGTACGCCTTGACAAATTTCCGGGTTCAATCCTGGTCAAGGTGATTGCTTTTAAAGTATAAATCTTTTTTCGTTGTAATAAGCGTATAGCGTATTATTCTGTTAAAATCCGTTCACACAGTTTCTTGGAATTAGTTAATTAATAATACTTTTTGCATCCATCAACATTTTTTATGCGATGGCCTTAAGCTTTTTAAAGCAATTGCTATTCCTGGATGAAGGCAAAAAATACTTTAAAATGATCGGAATATGACAATTATTATTTGTAGCCGTCCAAATATGTTTTTTCATTAGAACTTGATGGTTTGTATTGCACTGCACCAATTCTTAATGAAAAAAACAATTCATTTGCAATTGCTTTATTGCAGAATTGAAAAGTCTAGTATTTGGATTTGTTTAAAACAACCGTTCCCTAGGTTTTTGCCCATTAGAACTTTTGCAGAGTTCGCACCCTTTCTTCTTTTGAACTAACAATAAATCGGAAAGTTAATTGCAAGTACGCTACTGTATTGGCACTTCATCTCCATTAACACGGAAAAGCCACACCTGTGATGAGAAAAGGTAATTAGTATTGAACGCTGATTATTTTTATCTCGCTTTTATGTATTATAAAAATACCTTTGGGTGTCCTACTTTTAAAAAGGTAATATTTCCCTAAACACAATTCATTTACGTCACGCGGAAATACCACATTGACGGAGTTTCTCAAAATGCCTGAGCAAGCTACCGTAAAGGTAAAATTATAATAAATAATCCTCTCTAAATTTTGTGCTTAGTTTTAAATATTGGTACATTTTTCAGGTAGCATACTGCTCTTGTATAAATATGTCCTCCTAATAACAAATTCGTTTTATTGTTTGTGCATTACCATTTCACCAGCCATAGATTCCCATTATTTATATTAAAGAGCATTATTTATAAAAGGGGGAAAATATACGTAGATGACGGAGTCTGGTAAATTGTAGTCTGTAAATACATTTTTTAAGTTTATGGATTAAATAATTTTTGTAAAAATTGGTCACCGCAGGTGAGGTCATATTTTTCTATTTGCCTATTCAATAGATGTGTGAGGATGAAATATGCCCTCTGTCGGTAACTATTTAATGACCAGAATGAGAATAAAGGGAGGGGTGAAATTAACCTTGTTGTATTGACTTCAGACACATTCAAATAGAAATATTTCGCGAGCTGTTGGCTATATTATGCTGCCAGTGAGCCATCAATTTGAGATGGAATCTCCTATGCTGAATTAATGAAGGCTCTCTTGCAACCGATGGTCGGCAGCGATAGTAGCACCGCTAAGTTTCAAGTTGATGGGCTTGTAAGCCATCACTGCAGCACCCTTTGATGCCGTTAATATGGCCACTAATTATACTGTAAGTTTCGAGACACAGATGGCCGTGTAGCTTCTCTTTTGTACATTAAGGTGAAACTGTATTTGAGGTGAACCCTTTTGTATAAATTGAGGTTTACTTTGGTTCCCGACGAAATTTCGAAGTCTTATACACAAAAATGTCATTCAATTGGCATCGAGTTGATAAAGTAGGGTTTATCTCTTCAAGTCGTTTTCAAAAGTTATATTTACGAAGCTCCGAACTCATTAATTAGATAAATGAATGTGACTTTAAGCATTGGTTGAGCACACCAAGCCGGAATGAATTTTGAAGGCGTAGTTTTTTCTTTGAGTTGGTTCTAAACTAACCGAGAGGAAAGGTTCTTCAAATGATATCCACAATCCGTCGACATTAATCTAGGAATCGTTTACTACCTTAAAGCAGTGAACTACCTATTATTGGGAATAATCATCTTATCAAAAACGACTTAAGTCCATATATTCTCAAGGCGTTTAATCTTGAAGACGAATTTCGATACTCAGTCTAGCAGAGTGTTGACATTTAATTATCTGACAACGATATAATTGGTTCCAATATCAGCTAGATCTTCCTTCACTTTTCTGAAATAATTTAATTACTGCCGAATTAATAGCCCAAAAATTTTGCATTATTTTTTCTATAAGGCAAGTGGTAATCGTCGAGGAAGGAATTATTCGTTCATTTTTCAAAAATTCTACTCACTTTTTTATAATTTTCCATGAAATACCTTCGTTATTTCTACTCCTTATATTACACTTTACCCCTACTTGCAGGCTCTTGCCCTAGCTCAATGGATCCATTAACGTTTGAGCGATCTCATTCAAGCCGTGGAAATAGGCATTACACGACTTTCCGATCGATCAGCGGAAGGCATGGAGACTTCAATCGCCGATTTGCTATGGCTCCTTGTGAAGTTCCACCCTTCCTCTACCTCTTCTTAACCTGAATAAAGAAATTACACTTGTTTAATAATTGCCTTTGGTATTAATATTATAATGCCCATCTTCATCTTCATGGTGTGTATGAAAAGTGTCGGGAATGGTATCGGTGTAACTACTTCACCTGAAATTTTTCAAATTACATCCCTTAAGCGTCAAAACGCGCTCGCCAGCGGCTTTTCCATTACTCGCGCATGGTAATTACTCCCTGGTAGATGGATTCCGGAAGGTCCTTCCGGAGGGTACGCGGTCAAGCTTCTTTCATGATCTCATGTTGGTGTCCTTTTAGGCAGGATTTCACTAATGAGAAATAGTCTGCTGGTGCTAAGTCGGGACTGTAAGGGGTTTGGGAATCGTCGCGATGCCGTTGTAGAGGGTCTTTGCCAGCAGATACTCAACTCTGCTTTTGACGTCCGTCCAAGGACCTTCGGGACGAATTGGACTCAGGTCATGCGTACACTTAACCGACCGTCTGAATTAAATCCTTATGCACACGTCAGGAAAAATTTGTAACCAATAATTTTTATTTTATCTCTGTATGAATGTGACCAGTAATTCATCAATTGGGGTAATTAATTGTATTTTAATAATAATAATAAGTTGCTCTCCTATTAAAAGTTAAATGCTTGCTTGCTTACCTTTAAGGACCAGATTTCAGATCCATTTGGTATTACACTTTAAATTAAGCTGTTTGTTAATATTCACTTATACCATTTCAATGAAAATAAAGTAACAAACCAATAGATATTGATTTAATCCACGATCGGGGTCAATGCACTGCATCTATAATCCTCGTTCTATTTCATATATCTCGCCTGAATATGATGTGGTACATGGAAACCAGTCGTGGATGAAATCAAAGTCAAAATACACGTATGCTGGTAAATTGTAACTTTTTGCTCATTATTATGTTCAAATTCTACCGTATCACCACTTAACTACGCACTTTTCTTACTTTCAAATCTTTTCTTAGCGAACGTGTCGAAAAAACCTTTCAAAATGCTCTTTCGCCAATTAAATTATTCTTCAAATATAATTTTTTGGTCTCCGGGGTAACTTCATTTAATTTTCATAAAATATTGAAATGAAATGAAATTATTGACTTTGTAATTCCACACACTTTATTTAAAAACAAGACCCAGGTTTTACGTTGAACGTTATTACCAGGTGATGATGACGTTAAAACGCCGATACCTGGGTCGTGTTTTTAAATAGGATGTGTGTGAAATAACAAAGTCAATAATTTCATTTAATTTAAATATTCTTCTATAATATCTAATATTTGGTCCATTATGCTCGCAAATACCGCCCAATTTCTTGAACTGGTCTTCCTGCTGCAGTTTATTCTTTTTACCATTGCGTTTTGTTGGACCAACCACTCGTTTGTAATAAACGTAAGTGCCACGGTATTTTTTTGGTTAATTCTCCGTGCCTTTATTTTCCTATTGGCCCTTTAAACCACCCCTTAGTCTGTTTACTGTCTGATTCTCGTTTTATTAATTGAAAGCCTAACTGTTTTAATCACCTCGTAGCCCACTTTTAATCCCAGCTCAGACCCTTCCGTAAACACTTCTTAAGCATGAAACCTTTGGTGCTCTCTCGATGTGTCCGTTCAAATAATTCGGTCCTCCACCCGACCCGACCCTCCATCTTCCAGGTTGACTTTTATTGCCTAATTCGCTCATGGTTTTCAGGGTTTGCCGATCGATCAGTAGTCCTGAAGAGTTGGTCAGTCGTCAAAACGTTGGTAAGGAAGGAAACCCCGATCCGGTGGAAGACTTGAGAAGAATTTATTTTTTCTTCGCATACATCTAAGTGAAAAAGCATTAAAGAGAGCGGAAACCCCTCATAACGCATTCCAATCCAGACTCAGCTGACATTACTGGCGTTGTCTGACTCGTATCTTAAAGTTTCTATTGAATTCAATTTCTTTTGATCAATAAACTTCTCCTTTGATGCATCATAAGATACAGGCCTGTAGGTAAGACCTCCATATATGGTGCATTAACTTTACCATTTTCCAAATTTTCATAATAATCTCAGAATTCTCACGTTATCTTTAATGTTTTCTCGACTAATTTTTTTCAAATATTATTATGTATATTTAATATTTTTTTAAATATCCCCATGATTCTTGTCTTCTTTACTCCTGTTCAAATTACTACTGCTATTTTTTTAACTAGTCTTTTTTTCAGTTTTTTCGTTGCATTTATATTGCCAACACATTTCTAATGCATTAATTATAAACTGAAATGTTTTAAAAATGTTCATTATAATCATCGCTTTACACTCCAGGTAAGGTTTCAGGATTCTATTACCGTAATATTTATCTATCCTAATTATTTTTTAGATTTAAAAGCGTTTCATTGCGACTAAATTATGATCCGAAACTGCAGCTGTTGGGGAAGCTTTGCGAGGCGATAACGCTCCTACTGACGTATACCTACGTGTGCCTTACCATTATGTAGTCTCACTGATACCTACTGTTTTCTCCTGGGATTATCCGTTATACCTTTGTGTTTCATGGTGTCTAGACAGAGTTATGGTATTATTAGAGCCTCACAACATTTGTTGGCTATTCCTCCAAGATCATTTCAAAGTATCCCTGTACCTTATTCTTCTACCTCATTTACTCGTCTATCTCCAGTGAATCCTTTGGGCAACCCAAAGAATTATACCAACAATTGCCATTTTTTAAACTTTCAGTTATAAGTTTTTTATCTCTTTTTCTCTAAGAAATAAAATGAAATTTTCTAAATTTTGAGAAATTTTTACATGTTTAATTTTAAGCGCCATTTACTGTCTTGAATTAAGAGTCCAGTACATATTGCCAGGATGAAATATTGTAATTGTCGTTGAAAGCGAATACGTTTACAATAACAACAACTACACGTATGATTGTCATTGCTGCATGGCTAATGTCTTCAATGGGTAAGATACGGTAACTTCATTGGCGTGCCAATAATAGGAATAAATAGAAATAGTTAAATAAGATCCTTAAACACAAATTTGGCCAGAGAAATTTTATGAAACAAATTCAACCGGTTATCCTTTTTTTGGAAGGTAAATTTATCAATAATGATTGAATTCGCAGATTTTATATTTATTAAATTATATCAGTCATGAGCTTTCTCTACATATTCATAATGCATTCATATAAACGGTGGGGTTTATTACGTTCTACAGGTTAAAAGATGTAATGAATTATCAAATAATGCTAAACAGAATATTGAATATCTGCGGATAAAATTTAAAATTTGACAATACTTGACGTCTTTAGTTTTCATTGGTATGGGTTAATCATGTGACCACCAGAAATGGTTCACGCTCCCACGTTATTTATTGACATGAGAGTTATTTTGGTGAATAAAAAATTCTCTAAGAGGAGAGAGAGAAGTGTCATTGGCCCACAAAAAACCATTGTTTATTTAATTGATCTGAAATATTTATTGACGATTACCAAGAAGGATACTTTTGACGCAGAATGGACTGTTTGCCTATTGGACTGATTGCTGCTGTATGCATTCATTACTCTAATTTATGACTCCAAATACAAAATTTCCTCAATCGAAGTAAACTTTTTCCTCGTGACATCAGTGTCATATGGCTTCAATTAATTTTAGATTATTAGGGTGTTAATTCATTTCAGATTATTTTTACAGCTCTCCAAGATAGACGGTTACGGAAATATTTTCCCTTCCTGGAATCTTGTTCTGAGTTTTTCTATAGTCTACTGGTCCTATCTAATTATTTGATTAAATTATAAATTCCATTTATTTAGGTTGATCAATTGAATCACAGGATTAATGTAATTAGTTTCTCTATTTCATAATAACTCTTGGCAAACGATTTTCAGCAAAGTTCCATATGGTAAATTCCTCAACACTTTTAAACCCTATTTAATCATTTTTATATCATAATGCTACCGGGGCACCACTTTTTCTTTCTTAAAATTATCTTATTTCATTCCCTTATCTTTATCTCACAACCTCTCAAAGAAAACTCAATACATAAATTTTAATGAACCCCTTTCTTATGCATAGAATAGTACTATTTGCCCTTGATCATCGATCCTATAGGATGTCGGAGCTCTTCTGCTTTCGCCGTTTTATTTCTTCCGTCTTTGGTCAACTTTGTGTTCAAATAATAAAAGTAAACTGTTCATTAAAATGTGTCTTTTTCCTTGATTTTATTTGGGAATACCCATACCTACTTTTTGCGGAGACCAGAACGTTTTTTTTATTCTCGTAAGACCTAAGTTGGAAAATGTACTTATTTTCATCCCCTCCTTCATTTCTTTGTCATTATTTTCTGCTAACGCAAATGTTTCGTTCATTAAGTTGTTCTCCACGGATGTAGCATGCACTAAATTTTATCCACTCTTTGACTTACCTAATTAATTCATATATGTCTCACTAATTAGATTCTCAATATAAACATTTAACAACAAGTCCAAAACTGGGCTTCACTGCCCCTCTCTCTTCTTTATATTTACTTCTTCATCGGTTTCTTCATATGGTACCTATCTCTTTTAGACTTCAATCTTTTAATACGAGAATAATATCGTTGTTATCAAACTTTGTATGGACCAAAAATTATAATTTAAAATCTTCATCGACCATTCTAAGTACTCATACCCTCTGGTAATTCTCGTAGCTCCCTCTGAGAGAGAAATAGCGGTTTTCGCTTTCCCTTGTTCTCATTGTTAGTAGTCTCTCGGCTTAGTACTCTATCGTTTTGGTGGGCACAGGAAGACTACTGATACCCCAACTTACCTGACGCAAACTAACCCTAAACTCCATGCTTCATTAAATAACTGATTCTTTAGCCGGGTATATTACCATATAATTGCCTTCATTTCATCTGAAGTTCCCATTCACTCCTCCCTCTGCCTTACTTTCCCAGATCACACGGCTCTATTACAGTCTTCAACATCCCACTGCCTTCCAGTATTTCTGCATCTACTTGCGTCCTATCCTCCTTGAACTTTTGCCAACATATTTCATATCAATTGAATATTTTTGCAAGAATAAGGACAATCTCTGTAAATTTATTATGTTTCATATAATCTCCCCCCTAAAATATGTATAACCTCATTTCTTTTACTCGCATTCCATTTTATTTTTTCCATTCTTTCGTAGGCCATCCTTTTTAAAGTCCACGGACTTACGCGTATCTCCTGCCTCAGCGATGAATTCAAAAGTACGCATGATATACATGCTTCTGAAACTGCGTGCATGTATAATTTTGCGCTTGTTTTAATTATTATCTCTACTTAAGGAGCCTGTAGTCAATTCACCTCTCTTTGAAAACATTAACTATGTCCCCACCACTCTGCCTACTCGCATTCAAAACACTTCCTAAAATGATGAATTGTTTCATCTGTTCCAGTTTTTTTGCCCTCCAACTTTAATTAAATCCTAAGCCTTCTTTTAAAATTGATTCGACACTGCACTGGGTAATGGACGAAAACTATCGGCTAACTGACGAACTAACGCCTGATCTTCCATAAATCTGATTTTACGAGTCCGCAGCTACTTTCCCTTTACACTTCACTCCTTCCCATGCCTCACCGTTTTCTCTAATGATATTTAAAATAACAGGTGATCACGGATATTCCATCGCCAATTATCTCTCATCCCGATCCGTCTTTTGCTTCCCACGCCAATGCCACACGAGTTCAGGTACCGGTTACGGATAACTCGCCTATATCTTTAGCGCACTCCAATCTTCTGCAAAATGTTCATTAATCATTTCCAGTTTACTTTGTCCAACGCCTTAAAGTCGAAACAGAATACATAAACATCCTTGTTATACTTTATGCTGCCGTCTAATTAGTGACCTAATTAGGACTATGCCATCATGCATACCCTTCCTTTTTAAAATCCAAAGCGTAGTGCCATTAATTATTTATTCTTCAACTTTCCTGTTGCTTTTTCTAAGTGTTTTTGACATATTTTCGACCCTAAAATGAGCGCTGAGGGTCAGAGGGCTTTACAGACGCCTCACAGAAGAACAGACGCTGTGCCAACAACCTTTTTGCTAGCTCCTAACCTTTGCCCTATCTCGGTGACCAGCAGAGATCTAGGCCTCCACAGAGCATACAAAGCCTATGTATATAAACTATATGTGTATAAACTATGGATATATCCATATCCATATTAATATACATCCAGAGTTTTCTTCACTTCAATTAATTCTTATCGTATTCTTTCTGTCCTTAAGTAGGCTATTTCTCTATAATATTGGTTTTTTGATAACCATATTATTTTATTTGGCACTATATTTCAGCCATTATCTTCTATCTTTTTAGTACGAGGCGTCTCAAATATGTTTGTAGTTCACCTGTAAATCTGTTCTCATTTAGTTGGAAATAAAAATGTCATATATACGTTATAAACTTACCTGTTTTTTGTGATATTTTAGTTAAGAGTAGTTCCTGTCGAACCCGGGTGTCTTATTTTCCCTTGACTTCTTATCGTCGTTACAATGATACTAGAGAGTCCTTAAAAAATCTACTCTTTTTCATATTTGACTTAAGCCTCTTTGGCCTGTAGCTTTGCGTTCAATACACTTTTCATGTGATTTCGCTATATCACCCATTGCATTCCGAGTAGGATTTCACTTAGCTCTACATTTTTTTAAAGATAAATTTCTCAACTTTTGAATAAAACTTCATATTTCCTTACTAAGCAATATTGTTTTTCTTCACTGAGACTCCAAAATCATTATTTCAAAGGTTTCCTTTCTTAGCTGCTGATTTTAATTCTTTGTCTTCCCTTTTATTTCACCCCTTCCTTAGAAAATGAATTTCATTATTTTCCTCGCAGTTCCATTAGTAGCAACGCTTTCAAATTTCATAATTTTCAGCTCGCAGATTCCAGGTTTATTATATTTCACAGTGTTTCTAAAAATCTGTCTTTAGTTATTGATGTAGGACTGATTGTACCAACAGAAGTATCAAGCAATTAACGTGCACGTATTAAAATTTTATAAGCAATTTGAGGAAGTCAGATAATAAGCTTTCCGTTGAAAAGAGGAGTGAGGGAAAAACCATCCCGGGGCTCATTACTTTCTTCGCTGCTACGTCATGGGTCGGGAAATGGCTTTGTCTTCTCAAATTAAATGCAGACCTGGACCTCTCCCCTCGGCCGGTTGGCACCAGATGGAAAGTATTCCACCTTCAGATTTAATGTAATAATTGAATAAAAAATATTCCGGGAATATTGAGAAATGAAGGACCCTGAGTAGCAGGTGAAATACCTTTCATCAAACAGGGTACTACCTGGGACATTATTCTTTGCGCGATGAATGGAATAACCGTAGACCCCCTCTGCTATGCAGCAAAGTAAAACCATACATATATATATATATATATTAAGGCAATCTACTGGTTAAGGTAGGTTTGTGGATGGGCAAATTTACCAAATAAATATTATATTACTCCTGAAAACAAAAATCCCAGCATCCTACTCTACATCAGGTCCCTCTTCATCTCTTTAGGAAAGAAGCTTAGGCATAGAGAAAAAATAAGAATTAAGTAGCAATATCTTAGATAAAAGCTTACTCTATTTAGGAATTTGAAAACAAAGAAAACACCAAGAAGGTAAATAAAATTCCCCAAAAATTGTTTAAGGTTTAGGGGAACGTTAGAGAAGAGTTCTTGTGGACTCTTCTTTAGCTAACCTAAACATGATAGAATGGTCCAGCATCCTTAAAAATGCCTTGGATTATAACCTTGCCCAACGTCCCTGCCATCGACTACCTCCTCCTTGTGAAAGCCTCTTGGCGTAGTGCAGTTATTCTCCTTACGTCCCTACTACTTTGACCGTGTTGGTCCAAGACTCTTCCGAGATACGTAAACTGTTCTATCTGCTCTAGTTTTCGCCCTCCGATTATAATGTTTGCTTAGCCTTTTTTTTGGAAATATCATAACCATTGTTTTATTTACATCAGTTCCCATTCCATATCTGTCGCACTGAATTTCCAATTCACTCAGCAATGCTTGCAGCCCCTTGGCTGACTGACAAACTAAAGCTTGGTCATCAGCAAACCTAACTGATTTTACGAATTCCCCGCCCACTTTCATTCCTACCTCAAGTTCTTCCTTTTAATCATTTCCTCTGCATACAGGTTGAACAGCAACGGTGATAATTGGCAACCCTGCCTTACACCTTTTCCTAACACTGCCCAACCGGACTCCCCGTTCCCCACTCGCACCTGGGCAGTCTGAGGCATGTACAGGCTGCGGATTAGCCTCCTTTCCCTCCAATCTATTCCTATTTTCTGCAGAATACTCATTAGTTTTTCCCAATTCACTCTATCAAACGCAATTTCGAAATCTACGAAACAGGCAAATTCCTTCCTAGTTATATTCCATATTCCCCTCGATTAATAATCTCATTACTGCAATGGCATCACGCGTGCCTCTCCCCTTCCTAAACCCAAACTGATCATTCCCTAAGTAATCGTTTGCCCTACAGTATGCGAGGAGTGCAGAGTCATGAATTTAGTAAACAGTTAAGTTAGTGTTTATTATTATTACTCCCGCCAGCACGGCTCTAGGGGTCATCGAAACGCACAAGCCCTTCCACCACGTCAACTTTGTAGTCCGAGAAGGATATGTAAAATAAGACATGATCATCAACAAATCTAATATGCCTAATTTCAATCCCTCTAAATTTTATTCTATCTTCACCTTCAAGTACGGGTAATAACTCATAACCCACTCTTTTTACCCGCACTTAACGCTGACTTGACCGACTCAAGTTTTCCCACTCATCTGAGCTGTCTAAGACACGTTATGGATCGGTCAACCCCTATAATGTATTTCTATATTCTAGAATACTTTCCTTCAACATTTACATTATCATTATCAAATATCTTCAATTATTTTCCCAAGGGAACAAATGCATCTTGGTTGATTTATATAATTGTTTCTCTCCAAAGCCTTATTAATGCAATCGTATCTCGCTTCCCCCACCCCCATTGTAAACTGAAACTGACCTTTTTTTTAAGTTATCACTTGCTTTATTCTACATCCTTTTATTGATGGTTAATACTATAAACACTAACTTAACTGTTTACTAAATCCATGACTCTGTATTCCTCGCATACCGTAGCCTTTCCTCTTTTTGGAGTGGGAATTAATACCGATCAAACGAAGCTTTCCTTACATGTAAGTACACATACGGTCCTTAAGAGGACGTTTGCAAGTTCTTTGACCCTAACAGTCCTAGGGTCTTTCAAGGGAAGATTTCACCATTGGGAATTTGAAGTAATCTTCCGGGGGTCAAGTCGAAACTTGAAGGGGGTTGGGTCGCGATGCCATTGCAGAATTCGTTCGCAAGCAAACATTGGACTCTGCTCTTGGTCGTCCGTGAAGACCTTCGGAACAAGTTTAGCGTAGATATTTCGTATTGACAAATATTCAGTGATAATGGTGTGTACTGCCATCTTATATCAGTGCTAATATACGATCTTCGATCATGCGCACACTCAACCGACGGTCTGAATTCTGCACTTCACGCAGACACGTTAGGAAAAAATTGTTAGCGATACTTTTTACACAAACCTTCAATGATCACTGAGCTAGGAGAAAATGGAAAAATCAAAATGAACGGAAATAAAAGCATACGAGGATGCTCTATAAATGTGGTGGAGAGAAGGTTGGTCGGAAACATTTCACGATGGCAAGATAATCATGGCAGATTTTGAGCAGTTGTTTTTGAAAATGTAAGAGTAGGAAATATAGTAAAAATCTCACATATTATTTATTCTAATTTCTCGGGTCAGTATGGTTATTTTTATAAACTTTTTATATCTGGGGAATATAATATCTTGTTGTTTCTTCGGAAGCAATAGTACAGGTAAGACATGGAATAGATAGGTGCCAGAGACTTTCTGGCTCATTATATCGACTGACATGCGCTAAACCTATTTCTTTCTTAAGGCTTCAAAATCTAGAAATTTTATTTTTACATCTTATTTTATGCTTCGCATTTGAATAATGTTCATTAATTGTGGTTAATATTTTCCTGAAATAATTTAAGAGGTTATCGTGATAAAAGAATGCGTCGAATATCGCCGTAGATTTTAGCATGTATGATTGATTTTAGGAAAAAAATGAATCACTAAAGGCAGATATTTTAATTTAATTTTTAAAAATGGAAGCTGATTTATCACTTTCAACTTCTCGTTTGACATTGCAGTGATTAATGATGGTTTTTTTCACTGATTATAAGTATTAAATCAGCCTACTCGTAAATCTAGATTTATGTGTCAATTTCAAAAACAGAGGGAGATTTCTACTGGAATACCAACATTATTCATAGATAAAGGGCGCAGCAAAATTACTTATTTTTTAAAGAGCTTTACTTAATAAAAAAGTAATTTATGTTTCCGCACCCTGCATTATGAAATTTAAAATGCACAGCCAACCTCTGTTTATAATATATTACAAGCAATTAGATGGATACAGGAAACTTTTCTGCCCAGTTTTCAGTTTTAGCGTCCATATGTTTTCATATAAAACTTTTATTAATTAATTTACTTAAAAAACAAATTGGTCAATGCACAAACAGGTGTAGATATTTACCGTCTATATACGTACTCCTACGTATTCCTAAGACGCCAAGTTTGAGAAGGCCTATATAATTTCAGTTGTATTTACAGTTTTTCACGGAAACGTTTCGGAAGAATCGCAATTTTCCAGAAAATTTGAGAAAATTAACACAAATATAATAAGAAACGAACATCTTGGCTAGTTTATTTGGTGCAAATAGTTTAATTTTCAATCGAGATACCGCTAAATTTGGTACATTATGTTCCTATATATATATAATGGTCCATTATTTTCTGTTATAATCAAAATGAAATGTCATATTATTATTTAATTTTGAAAATCTAATATTTAATAAAATAATGTATGCAAAAAATGAAAACAATAATTATTTAACAACAGCTCAATCTGAACAAATATAACTTTATAGAAGAAATAAAGTGTAGCACTACCAAAAACTTGATCTAGAGCGAAGTACGTATAATCTCAAATCTCTCTATTTTATCCATTCAAAATAAAATAATCATCAATACTGGTATGAAATAAAGTACCGAATTATTACAAAATAACTAAGTTGTAAAAATAACCGGCTGAATTTTTATGAAAATGAAATGCCTGTTTTTGCTCACAAATGTTAATCACCATGTTATGTGGAGCAAGTATATTGGAGTGCGGAAATATTTCTATCAGTTTATTGGAGATGAAAATAATACGTCATTTACTCACGTACATGTAGATGTAAATGTATGCAGATGATCACTAAAGAATTAAAAGGGATCTATAGAGCCAAATCAATGATAATGGCAATTATATTCCTAAGTCATAATATAGACTTTAATTTGAATGTATCAGTGTTCAATTCCAAACGAGTGCACATATTACTGCTGGGCGGAACATGAAAGTGATTGCATTTATAACGCCCATTTCAAGAGAATTACTGCATTAAAATTTACGAAAAAAAGAATAATTTAAAAAATGGTGATATTTGATGACCGGAGAGGCATTAGTAAACTCAAAATGTATATTCAATTAACTACCAATTAGGAATTTATCTGGCACTGTGCAACAGGGTAATGCTAGAGAGTAATTTTTCGTAATGCCAGCATTTGAAGGCGTATCAGACCCTAGTAAGACCAATTTTAGAGTACGCTTCTGTTTTATGGGACCCTCATGAAGAAGGTCATATTAAAAAACTGGAAAAGGTGCAAAGGAAGGCTGCCCGATATGTACTGGGGAAGCATAGGAGGATGGAGAGTGTGTCTGACATGCTAGAAACGCTGGGCTGGGAACCTCTAGAATCTAGAAGAAAAGTAAGCAGACTTTGTGGAATGTTCCGAATTTTGAAGGGGTAGAAAGCTTGGGCAGATCTTAGGAAAGAGGCGGGGAACCCAAATTTTATAGGCAGAAATGATCACAAATTTAAGGTAAAATGGAGGGCACAGAGAACAAATAAAAAAAATTTCTTTTCTAAATAGAACAATTGTTGATTGGAACACGTTACCTGCAAAAATATTCGAGCCCTTTCCTAACAGAGTGTATACTTTTAAGAATAGATGTAAGGTATAAATGTAATAATTTTATTGATGTGTGGTGTATTGTATTATATGTAATAGCTTAATTTTTTTAATTTATCTTTTTTTCTTGCTGATTAATGGTTGTAAATGGGATGGGGATTTGCTTGTTTTGTTAAAGAGATTTGTGTTTTGAAGTCTAATTTTATCTATTATCTTTTGCAATTATTTGGGACTTGTGTGCCACCCGACAATGTCTATCAGCACATGTGTATTTTTAATAATAATAATAATTTGTGAAGGGAGCGGTGAAGGCCTATTTTTTTCACTTAAGGGAGGCAGAAGAGTTCAAAGTAAAGTTCATAGAGACTTCAACATGGAGGCGTTTTATACGCAGATACACAGAAAGAAAATGAGCACACACGAAAGGAAAAAAAACGAAATACTTAATATTTTTTATGGTATAAGCCAAAATCATCGAAGTTAGAGGACATATGCGTAAAATTATTGTAATTTATCGCTGAAAATAGGCTATGGCTAAAGTTCAGGAATACTTGATGATCCCTTTTTATTATTTATCAACTTGTATTTTCATAAAATTTTTAATGTAGAAGATCCCTTTTTTTATTAAAATCATATAACAACTTTGAAATCAAATTTAGCAGCCAGTTGGTATAAAAGACATGCATTCTCATTTGATCAAACACTCAGAGATCAATTGAATTCTATCTCAATCTGATGGTTCAATCCTAGGCATTGAAGTGATCAGCGTTGGATAAAAGTGGGAATATACAACAGCGCTCTCAAGTAGCAGAAAAACGGGTGGTAAAATGCATTGAAAAATGTAAGGTTATTCAAACTTATTACTATATAAGGAGTTATATTTTAACGAACTTCGATCGAATTCAGCAATCTAGTGATTTTTATTAAACCCATCATACTACAGTAGGTGAGATTGGGTCAGCAACTTTGAAGAGATTAACTGCAGAACAAATAAATTATGATGTCATTCTTTCCACGAACGATAGGGGATGAGAATAGATTTGCCCAACCGTAGTAGGGGCCAAATCATTAGTCAAAGTTAGCCTGGTTCGTATTCACACCCTGCATTACACACCCTAACGATGGCTGGCAGGGTACTAAAAAAAGATACCGAACATTCTTTTTAATAATGTTCACTATCAAAGTGTAGTACTGTGTGAGGATTTCAAAGGACATTAATTGGTGTCTCAACTAAAGCGGGTGTGAATTATGTTATCTCCTTGAAAAAAAAGGAAATTAAAAGTTTGGGCCGCAATCATATTTGATAATCAACATGTGAGAATAATAATAAATTAGAAAAAAAAGTATTGCCTTGATGTTCCGGCCGATTAAGCCATTTCCTGCTCCTTTCTCTCTGAAAAAGAAAGGATCGTTTGGCCTATGTGCACAGTAAATAGCCCAAAGGGCATTGAGCGTTGATGCGAAGAAAGAGGTCTCTATTGCAAGGACGTACTTTTGGCAGATCCCCAGGGGACCTGCGGAGCTTTTGAGGGGACCGGCACTTAGAGTGGAGTAGCTCTGAGAGACCTTTCAGGCAGCGACCATCTCTCTCTTTCCATAAAACCCTAGGAGACTCGTTCTTTTAGAAAGTAAAATCTTATAAGGTAGTGGCCAAAAAAATCGCTCGTTGTCGACTCAACGGAGGATGAAAGTCGTGAGTGATCTTTCTTACCTTAACACGCATCAAAGAGAGAAAAATATCTTTAACAAGACTCAATGTATGTGGAATATTAATTTGCTTTTACGAAATGTTTGGTGTCGCAGATTTTAAAACAGCGGATATTCAATTAAAGCTTATTCACCTAGTATTGAGTAAAAAAAAGTCATCGGAGGATATGGAGAGTCGTGGACAAGCCCTTCAGCATACTCCTTGATCAAAAAGTTCCCGGAATAACCACCGTGTGGCGCTCCCATCGTTCCGATTTGAGTTCTGTTTTTTTTGTTAAATTGGTACATCTGTTGTTGATATTCCCTTTAAATCTTAGTGTCATAACTTGACATTTGCAAAAGTTACGTAGCCAAGAGTACATCTATCTCTGTGAGTGTTGGCGATTTTTTACAATTGCAGAAATGGATTTAAATTTGCAACAACGAACTTGTATTAAATTTTGCGTAAAAAACGGATTTAGTGGCGCACGGACGTTGGAAATGTCGGAAAAGTGTTTCGGCAACGATTCTCTAAAAAAAACGGTCGTTTACCAGTGGCACGAGCGGTTCAGAAGTGGTCGTGAGTCAATCGAAGATGATGAACGCAGTGGCAGACCATCGACATCGAAAGTCGGTGAAAAAATTGATAAAGTAAAAGAAATGTTGGTCAATAACCGCAAATTAACCATCAGAGAAATAGCGGAGGACTTGAACATTGCCTATGGATCCGCCCAAGACATTGTGGTTAATGATTTGGGTTTCCGTCGTGTAGCAGCAAAGTTGGTGCCAAAATACCTCAATTTCATGCAAAAAAGAGACCGTGTTGACGTCGCAAAAGACATGATTTGCGAGGCTGAATCCGATCCCACATTCATCAAAAGGATCATTACTGGAGACGAGACGTGGGTTTATGAGTACGACACGCAATCCAGACATCAGGCAAGTGAATGGCGTTCACCAAATGAGCCGAGACCAAAAAAACCACGTCGTTTTCAGTCAAAAAAGAAGGCAATGCTGACGGTTTTCATGGATTACAACGGTGTAGTGCATCATGAATTTTTGCCAGAAGGCCAGACAGTAAACAAAGAGTATTATTTGGGCGTCATGAGACGTTTGCGTGAAGCAATTCGCCGAAAGAGACCAGAAATGTGGGCAGAAAACTCGTGGATTTTGCACCATGATAACGCACCGTCGCACAGTGCTATCATTATTCGTAATTTTTTGACGAAAAATGCAACAAATACCATCCAACAGCCACCGAATTCGCCTGATTTGGCTCCCTGTGACTTCTTTCTGTTCAATCGAGTTAAAAAACCATTACGGGGAACGCGTTTTAGCAGCCGAGAGGAAGTAATGGAAAAATCGCAGGAAGCACTGATGGACATACCGAAAACCGACCGTAACTTTTGCAAATGTCAAGTTATGACACTAAGATTTAAAGGGATTATCAACAACAGATGTACCAATTTCACAAAAAAACAGAACTCAAATCGGAACGATGGGAGCGCCACACGGTGGTTATTCCGGGAACTTTTTGATCAAGGTAGTATAGTATAGTAGAAAATCCTCCGGGTGAAACTACACTAAAAGTCAATCAAACGACCCAAGAATTTTAAGTTTCAATGAGTATTTTTAGGGGCACTAAAAACCTCCATGTATTTGCCTTCAAACGGCTTCTGGTTAAATTATTTCTCTGGTTTGACTCGCTTTTTACTGCGACCCTCGTCACTTTTGGCTAATCATTCCATTCGTCATATACACCAAATTAATTCTTTTTTGAAATTTATTTACTACATTTACCTGTTGTAATAATGTTTTTGTACTTGAGTCATCGAGTTTCAAATGTTTCATTTTACCTACCCATGCATATTCACTTATTCCTCAAAAATAATTTCATATTCTATTTTAATATCACCAAAACTTTTCCGTGGAACCTCCTTTAAGTTCGCAATGCGCTCCAATACAAACAATTTACTTTTCGCAAATGTAGTCAATGAAACCATATGACCTGCTAACCCATGCACCTAGTCCCCATTTTGACATTTAAGTAAGCCTAATTGTAATGAAAAACTAGTTTTCAGAGACATTTCGGAATGGAATCCACAGTGAAAATATCACAAAATTTGGTTTTTGCAAACGCAGTGCAATGACAATATTTATCGTGCGCAAATACATTTTCCTCAACTTTCATCTCTAATTTTGGTACCGTTTAAATTCAACTCTGCAATGTAACATTTTCTATCCCGATGAATATGTATGAATATGTATGAATATCCAGATCTTTACAATGATATTAAACAATTCAATGGTACAGCAGTGAAAACTTTCTTTACATCCGTAGGAACAGCAGTGTGCCTATAATTAATATATATAAGTATGTGTGTGTGTGTATATATATATATATATATATATATATATATATATATATATATATATATATATATATATATATATATATATATACACGTATTAATATATATTTATTATTTTATTTAAACAGGAAAACCCATATGGTGAAAATATATCATTCACAAAGAACTGGATATAAGAAAAAGGATAGGAACACATACAAAAGCACGTGAGAGGTGGGGAAGGTAGAATTGAACAGATCATAAATGCAAATATATTTCATTGCACCATACTTACCCCGGATCTTTCCAGTTGTCGGGCTTATTCTCCAGCCTCTTGAGCAATCAATCAATTTAATTTTAATTCGGTAAAGAATGTTACACAGCTAGTGTTTACAGTATACATAATTTCAGTGGGAGCCTATTCGCTCACCGAAGGAGAAAAAGACGAATTACAAGAAATTGCTCTTCAAGTTGAAAGGTCCGGGGATTTCCGGTCAATAAAATGTTGTTGCATTTGTGATCTGCCCAATGCCGCTGTCCTCACCTCTTCAGTGCTGGTCTCTTGTATTTTTTCCTACCCTTTTTCATTTAATCTGCATATTTGCAAATAATAAGCATTTATTTGCTCGCCATTCGGCAGATTTTCCTGTTCGAATGTGTCTTTGGCCAATTTTGCTCATCTCCCTTTCCTGGCTATACGTGCTACGAAACGCACTGATTCTTTCCTTAATGACGGTATATAACTGCTTCACTAACTATTATTACCTCTTGTGATCCTCTTAATTTCCCTTTAGTGGGCGAAACAGGGCCATAATGCCATCTCCTAACTAATAAATTAAAGCACTTGGTTGTTCAAACCCCCTACAGATGTCAGTGTAAATAATGTTCCCTAGATAGCTCAAATGGTTAGAGCAATGGCCCGGCGAGTCAAAAAACCAATGATTCAAGTCGCATTCAATGAAATATTTTTAATCTGTGACCTGCTTGATTCCCCCTTTGTCACCAATCATGTGTTCGTCCATTATACGGGTTTCTATTTCTTTTCCTGACACCCTTTTACTTATTGTATACGTAAATATAATTTGGCGGCACATAAGAGAAAATTTCAAACATGAAACACGTATAAGAATACTCACATTTTAGATTGTTGAGCTTTAGCCATTTATGAGGCCATTACTAGGTCAGACTATTTGGATGCATATATAAATGTATGTATATATATAAATATATATAGATGTATATATAAAAAAACCATAAACACAGTAATAAACCCGAAGGTCGGTTTAGTAGGTGATGGTAGAGGGGTGATGGCAAAGATCACCCAGTACTAAGCCCTATACGGCGTGAGAAAATACACACATCAGGGAAGGGGGGCCAGCCGCAGGTGCCCAGAGTGCCTTGCCCGGGAATCGAACCCGGGACCCTCCGGTCAGCTGTCCAACGCTCTACCCACTGGACTACCGAGACCCAAAAAAAAATATATATATATATATATTGATATATATATAAATATATATATATATATATATATATATATATATATATATATATATATATATATATATATATATATATATATAATATGCGAACACCTGTATGCGTATTTATGCATGGTCCGTACAATAATTATCAGGACTGGTTCCAAAAATTTAAATTTGTTGCAGGTATCATTACCTTTAGAGAATAATCTGCAAAATACATTCCTCCTGCAACGATACACTTTGTTGAGCGCGTCTGCCACTCGTCGAAAGCCCGCTGAAAGTCTGTATTCTGGAGTCGTTTCTTAGGAGATTGGACCGTCTTGAGGAATCTACCCTCAGTCTGATGCAGCACCTAAGTGCCGACAAGAATATCCGTACCGGTGGGAGAACCCACCATTACCGGTAGTTTTAACAGCCGACAATAAGTGACTTGTGAGATATTGGGACGTGTGCTTATGTTGTTTGCGAGAAGATGAAACTTACAGACTATACTAAGAGCTATTTACAAAGGACAATAGTGACAAACATAATTGAGTGAGATACAATAAATAAAGAGCAGATTATTACATATATTGAATTTGATGACTATAATAATTTTTTTTTTAATAAGTAGGATTTTATCTTTTTTCTTAAAGTAGATTTTTGTATATTATATTTTTTTTTCTGGTCTTTTAACTTTATTTATTATTATTTTTTTTCTCTCTTTTTTTGTTATTATTTTTTTTCTCTTTCATCTCTTTTTTTTATATTTTATTTATTTATTATATATTTATATATATTTTTTATTATTATTTTTTTTTATATAATAATAATTGTTATTATATATATATATATATATATATATATATATATATATATATATATATATATATATATATATATATATATTTTTTTTTTTTTTTTAATATATATTCAGACATTTTTGAAAATATAAATTCAATTACATACAATTGTTGAGTTAACTATAGAATGGTATACAATGACAGCGTTTGCAATATAATAACAGACAGGTATAGTAGATTTAACAACTAAAAGGTAATTGAATATTGCATAAGTCTAACAACGGGATTGCTAATCTATCTATAAATGTGAGTATATAATAATATATTATTTTTTAATACCAGTAATATATAAAAGAGAGATAGGAAAGACTCATAGGCGAGTAATATGTTTAGGCAGTGTAATTGTGGAATTGGATGGGATGTCATAGTTCCATATATCGGTTAAAAGGGGGTTGTTTGTGGTCGGGAGACGAGACTGGAAATTTTTCACTAGTTTCTGAAGGAAGGAAGCTATGGTGGGAAGTTTAAGGGCCGAGCGCACATGTTGCATATTGGTTAGTCTAGATATTTTTAATAGAAAGCGGATGGTTTTATTTTGAAATGACTCAAGTTGGGACCTAATCTTTTTGTTGTTAGCAAATATTTCTCCACCGTAAAGCAGCTTGGGACGGATAATACCCTTATAGAGGCGGATACGGGCAGGGTGAGACAGAGGAGAGTTCCCTAGAAAGAAGCTTGCCATGCTGTTTTTTGCAACATGGGCAGCGCAGAGGCGGTCTTTTAGGTGAGGTCGGTAAGAAAGCCTGCGATCCAGAATCACGCCTAGGAATCGGTGGCTAGAGGCTCTTGGGATGGGTGTGTGTTTAATTCGTGCGGGGTTGTATCTGTCGTGTTTGCGTCCTCGTTCGAAGTGTACGTGAGTGCTTTTTGTGGCGTTTATTTGTATTTTCCATGTTTGTGTCCAGCGGTGAATTAGTGTTAAGTGGCTGTTGAGTTTTCTAATGTTCGCGTCGGAGGATCGAGAAGTGGCGGAGATGGCTGTGTCGTCTGCGTACATGTGTAATTGTGTGTGCGGGGATTTAGGTAGATCGTTTACAAATACGAGGGTCATCCGGAAAGTAGTACCCGTTCGTGAAATAAAGACACAAAAGTAAATATTAACAAACATAAAAAATTTTATTTGAAAGAGGATACTTTAAACTACTTCTCAACATAATCTCCAAGCAAATTAAGGCATTTGTCATAACGTGTGACAAGTTTCTGTATTCCTGCTGCATAGTCCTTCGCCGCCAGCTCATTGAGATACGCGAGGGACCCATCTTGCACAAATTTTTGCATAATGCAGATGGTGTTTAACAATTTCATGAACAATTGTTCGAGAAACATTGGGAAAATGCTCACAGATGTCATCAATTGTGACGCGCCGATCGTTCCTCACGAATTCGTCAACTGAGCTCACCAGTTGGTCTGTAATGACAGACGGTCTCTCCGAACGCTCATCGTCGTGTGTGTTCCCCCTCCCCATGTTGAAGTTGCGACACCACCGCCGAACAGACGACTCGTCCATTACATTGTCTCCATACACCTCCTTTAATTGGCGATGAATATCACATGGGCGAACGTTTCTTGCATTGAGGAATTTAATCACTGCCCTCACTTCACAACTGGCGGCGTTCTCAATTTTTTTAAACATTGTAAACAATCACAGAAACAACACAGGCAATGCTAGCGTCACGCAACTTGGCTCAGAGAAGGCAGACAAGCCACTGAAGCTATCTGACCTCGTCCAGCGGCTACTCGCGTCGTCAGCACTTCATGCGGCACGAACGGGTACTACTTTCCGGATGACCCTCGTATGTTGAATAGGAAGGGGCTGAGCAGGGAGCCTTATGGGACGCCAGCAGAGGTTGGGCGCACCGAAGAGAGAGTCTGTCCGTCGGCGACAGTGAATTTACGTCGGTTCAGGTAATTGCGGAGGAGTCGGATGAGAGGAGGGGGGAAATCATTTTGAAAGAGTTTAAATATGAGGCCTTTGTGCCACACCTTGTCGAAAGCCCGAGCGATGTCCAAAAATATTGCGTCGGTGGGGCGGTGAAGCATGAAGCCACGACTGATGGCTTCGACAAGGCGTAGCACTTGGTGGGTTGCAGAGGTGTTAGATCGAAAGCCGAATTGTTCGGGGCGAAGGACATTATTGGAAGTTGCATGGTTGAGAAGGCGGGTAAGGATTATTTTTTCGAAAATTTTGGATAGGTTGGATAGAAGGGTGATAGGTCTGCTGTTGCCAGGGATAGTAGGGTCTTTACCGGGTTTGGGGATGAGAAGGACTTTGCCAGTTTTCCAGATTTCGGGATAGTAGGATTGAAGGTAGCAGTGGTTGAATAGGTCTGAGAGAATAAGAGAGAATTTGGGGACTGAAGAGGCAGATTTGAGCAATTTATTAGGGATTTTATCAAGTCCAGGAGCAGTATGAAGAGGTAGGGTATTGATGATGGATTGGATTTCAGATGCATCGGTGATGGGGGGAAGGTCGGGTTGGTTATATGGGAGGAAGCGCAGTGATTCGTCAATTTTGTCTTCAGTTAAGGAAGGGGAATTGTCCAAAGTCATAACCGTCTGCAGGATGTCAGCTTGAATTTCCACTTTAGCTTTTGGGTCAAATATGTATGTATTGTCATGTTTTAATGGCGGGGAGAAAATTTTGTTGCGTCTTCTAAGGGAACGTGAAATGGACCAAGTGGAGTTGTCGTTAAAGTTTAATTTGGATAGGTGGGTTTCCCAGGATTTGGATTTAAATTTGGATATTTCAGATATTGTAAGGTTGCTTAAGCGGGAGTATTCGTGTTTGTAACAGGGGATTCGGGATTGCTGCCAGCGTCGGCGCGCAGCATTTCTGGCAAGGATGATATTTTTAATGTGTTGCGGAAGGGAGAATTTGGATGAATGATTGTTGGGGACAATTTTCGTTATTTTGCTGAGGGCGTCATGGAGCGTGCTAGTCAGGAGAACGGCTCGGGAGTTCAAGTCTTCGTAAGTTGGGTTTAGTAGGGGGGTCAGGGGATCTAGTAGAGTGGAGAGGGTGTCAGGAAGTCTGGGCCAATCAGTCAGTTGTTTTTTTGGAAGGATGTCAAGAATGGGATTAAGAGGGATGGAGAATAGGATAGGTAGATGGTCGGAGCTGAAGTCATTAATCACTGAGGGGGGATCAAAAAACGGAAGGTTGAGGGATATGGCAATGTCAAGGATGTCACTTCTTGCTTTCGATTGCGGCGGGAAATGAGTGGGTTCCAGAGGGGAAAGGATGGACACAGGCTTGAAGGAGATGAAGGACTGGAGAATGCGGCCGTTGTTGTTGGAGGAATGGCAGCCCCAGTTTTGATGTTTACAGTTCCAGTCGCCGACGAACAAGGCCCTGCTATGTAGGGAAAACAGTTTCCCCAGGTCATCCCTGCTCAGGGGGTGAGAGGGGGGGTGGTAAATCGAGTATAAGTGTAAGTTGCCTTGTGGAGTGTGCAGTGTGATACCAAGAGCCTCTAAATTGCTGAGGACAGGGGAAGGAAGTGGGGTGTGGTTCAAACCTTTTTTAATGAGGACTGCAACTCCTCCTCCAGGAGTGGTTCTGTCAAGTCTGTAGCAGGTGTAGTTAGGAAAGTGTAGGGAAATGTGAGGTTTAAGGAAGGTTTCTTGTAGGAGTATGATGTCAGTGGAATGATCAGAAGCGTATTTTTGTAGTTCAATTTTTTTGTTAATGATGCTGTTGCAGTTCCAGGAGAGAATCGTGATGTGGTTGAGTGTGTGAGTATGTGGTCTGTTTAGTGTGTTCATGGTTCGGTCTGGAGGAGGAGGGTTTGTTCTAGAATGAATAACTTTTTGTCTTTAACAGATGAAAGGGAGGACATTCTAACCCAGATGTCTCTAAAAAAAGAGTTGAGGGAGGATTGTTCAGACGATTCTTGGTGGTGGTCAACATTAGTTACTGAGTGGGAAGCAGGGGGAAGTGAAGGAGACGGGAGGGAAGGATGGTTATGAAGGGCTGCAGAGTAAGACTGAGTGAGCGGTTTGGGAATGGGAGCAGGGGAGAAGTGGGCTGGTTTTCCTAGGCGCAAGATCAGGGTCGCTTTAGCTTTCTTATGGACGGGACAGCCTCTATAGTTGGCCGTGTGGTCACTCTGGCAGAGAAGGCATTTAGCCGGGGTGTCCGGTGATTTCACGCATTCTGAGGAGGCGTGAGGTCCGCCGCAGCGGACGCAGTTCGGAGGGAGAGTGCAATGGTTTTTGGTATGGCCTAGGGCCTGGCACCTGTGACATTGAACGGGCTGAAGGGGTTTGCGGAAGAAGTCTACTTTTATTGCAAGACCGAGCAAGTTGGAAAGGGATAAGAAGGCTTGAGGGTCGATAGCGCTTTCTGCGATGATATGGCAGGTACGCGTTGGGTATTTAGCGACAGAGAGGGTACCAGACGCTCGCACAGCGTCAGAAGGTCTAGTGGACCATATTCTGTGGACCGATATGATTTGGAAGCCTTTAAGTTTAAGCTCGCCAAGAATTTCCTCCTCTGTGATAGAGGGGAAGAGACCGCGTAGGGAAAACTCTTTCCTTCGCTCACCCTGAAGCTGGTACGTCACATACGGGACAGATTTTTCCTTTAATAGGGACGAAACCACTTTGAAGTCAGCCACGGAGACGCATTTTATAACTGCAGAGGAGGGCCCAGTTGAGTGACAAATCGGGGGAGACTGGCAAACTTTGGAGATGTCAGCATGAAGTGCTGACCAGTTTGAGGTATCTTCCAGTTTTATGGGAGGAATTCTAATCTTTTGACTATTAGGGCCATCGGTTATTAAGCTGCTTGACGGGGAGATTGGGGTTGTACTGTTTGGGGGGATACTGGGCTCGGAAGTAGTCGGGCCTTGTGCGCTTTGAGATTCTTCTGGGAGGGAAGTAAGGGGATCAAATCTATTGCTGGTCGAGGGCATAGATGAATGAGAGGAATTCTTGGTGCTTCTAGTTCTTTTAGAAGGACCTTGGACTTGGAAATCTTGATCGGTGGGAGGGGGTAAAACAATGTTACTGGAGGCTGAGGGCAAAGAGTTGATTAAATTAGGGTTCTTGTCCAGGAGGGAATGGAAGAGAGCTTTCTTTTCCTCCTCAGGCAAGGCTGTGATTACATTAATCAAGTCGAAGTTATGAGGGGGTAATGGATCGGGTTTTTTTGTTGACCTAGCAGCCATTCTGGTGCTGTATACTGTGATCGGGATTTCAGAGTCGGTTGATTTCGGCATTTCAATGTAACTTTAGTACGGAAAACACATGATGAAGTATAAATATAGGTGGGGGTACGGCAAGTAAAATAATTAACAAGTAAGGGGGAACTTCGGCCCTAAGAAGTGGACCCTTCGGTTCGACAAGGCGTGCAGTGGAGGTGCAAGCCCTCTGCCAAGTCTCCCCGAACAAGACGACCAAGAATGTAATGACCGTGAGTGAGCACCACCCGGGGGTGAGAAGAGGGGACTGGTTAGCCCTCCCCACCAGGCGCCTCAGTCACTTGGTATTATTAACGACTAGAGCTAAAATAGCGTTCCGGGCAATGATATTTTTTGTTTGGTCCTAAAAAGGGTCGAAAAAAAACCACGTGGGTTCACGAGCAAATATGGCCCTAAAAAGGTCCGTGCAGTTCGTAAATATAGATGTGTCCAGTGAAGAGCTGAGGTCGTTGCCGGGAGAGAAGAGTAGTCCAGAAGGTCGAGGTCGATGTGCAGGGCGTCCAGAGTTGTCCAAGAATAAGCAGGGTCAGCCAGGAGAAAAGTTCAATTTCCGGTCCGGTCAAGAATAAGTGAGAAGGTTCCCCGTAGGCAGGGAAATCTCCGCTTGAAGATCTGCGCTCCTTCTTCGCCAAGTCTACGTCGTCACCAAGTCACCAGTCAGTCAGTAGTCAGTCACCGTCTTTAGGGTACGAAGTGATGCTTAACATTGAACCAACATTTTTTGTTCGCGCCACTAATCCTGTTCTTACCAACAGTCGTCACATCATCTGCCGCCAGTGTGTTTCATAAGTGTTCTGTTCGGCAGTTTGAGCATTGGGTCGCAATGCAAAGTAAGCCAAGGGGTTAAAAGGATGAAATAATTTGTGTTTTGAAGACCAGTGGGGGGAAGGACGAGAGAGAGAAATGGGATGAGATGTTAAAAGGGTCTGAGCTAAAACGTTTGTGCGATACAAAGTGAAGTGAAAAGAAATGAAATGAAAGGAAATCGGGACGCGTTTTATGTATATATATATATATATATATATATATATATATATATATATATATAAACATAAATATATATATATATAAAATTATTTATATATATATATTTATATATATAATTATATATATATGTATATATATATATACGAGTGTGTACGTCTATATACATGTAGACACACCCACTCGAACACGCCTCCATATACGTACATGTTTATAAATGGAATGGTGGAATGGGGATGCTGCGTGAAGTGGAGAGACGCAGTGGGAATGAGAGAAGGCTGAATAAAAGAGGCGAAAAATGAAGAGGTAAAGTTGTGAAAGGAAGGTGGGAAGAGAGGGACTGGTAAATAAGGGGGGCATGGGGAATAATGTGGCAGAATGAGGGAGGGTGCGCGTTGAAAAGAGAGAAAAAAGATGATTAAGCCGAGTGCAGGGAGGCCATATGATGATAATGATTGTGCAGAAAAAGGACCTTTTCTGTATTAAATGAGGAAAGAAAGAAATGGCGATGGGTTCGTCATAGCACCCTCACGGTGACAAGCGTTAATGAAAGTGCGCGGCCAATTATAAATTACTCAGATGAAGGAGCTCAAAATATTGGTTGAATTAGACCCCGGATGCTGCGGCGGCTGGCGTACTGATTGCCCTTTCACAGGGCCCGAGTTCGATAACTGTATTGAGTAATTTTTTTTCAGTAGCATTCTGATTCTTTCTTAAGGTGCTTTGTGGATAGCACAAGTACGCTGTCCGTTGGAATGGGACGTGAAACTACGGACCTTTAAGGCGGCTTTTGTTAAGATTATACTAATGTCATCGCAGAGTTACTCTTCACCCTTCCTCCTACTCCATCCATCCCTGATGGCGAAAATGATCCCCGATGTTGGTCACCTCATCGTAAACTACAGCAGTAAAACCACAAAGGATAATCCCAACAAACTATGAATTTATAGTACAGAAATACATGTCATTTTTTCGTTAAACCGATATATTTTTTTAGTTTTACATTACTGATGTAATAATATACATGACATTATACATGTAATTTTTCACTACTATTGTTCAATTCATGTATTTATACTTGGACAATATAACTGAAATCAAATAGTCTAATAATTTAATGCATCTCTAGTGGGGTGTAAAAAAAATTAAATTTTCAGCAAATCTCTCATATCTCTTAAAAACAGAACATGAATGGGTATTACATTGACTTCATCAGCGGTAATCAATGCAAGAACTAAGGTTGACGCGTTGACTCGTGCAGTCAAGACGAAATCTTCTTAAGCAATTCAATATTGAGATATGTACTAACTTGATTTTATACTCAAATTTATTCAATTTTGCAGTATTTGTGTGGAAAATTTAATCAGAGAGGACTACCTGCTGGTTGCAAATTTTCTGCTAGCGCATTCAATTGATTGTACCTCTAATAATGAATTAATCTAAAAATTAAAATATAATTACTTTGCTATGGAGCGCTGGATGTAGTATACCGAAACTTGACCTTTTAGGAATAAATGGCCTTCATAGATTGTGGTAGATGTATAAAGGTGCAGTTAAGGATGATGATGGATAAATTAGGTGAAAAGAGTTGAAGAAAAGCAGAGCTGATAATTGTTGTAATGACGAGGAAGTTGTTAAGAGACCTTAAAAAAGTAAATTAAACGGACGGTGGGTGAAAGTGGATGGTTGAAAGTAATTGAAGAGATGTGAAAGCATACGAGAGAGGGGAAAAATCTTTGATAAACTTGAAAAAAAGGAAGGAAATTTGAGTCAACTAAAGCTACTGCATGGTAGGGTAAACCTTGGAAAGCTCATGATGCAAAATATTCATCAATTATAAGTTTGCCTCGCAAAAATGATCAAAAAACCTATGAGTACATGTGCGTGTATTTAACAAATTGAAGGTAATTTATTTTTGTAAAAACCGTTTGGTACAGTTAGCAATTAAAGTGATATTATACAAAATAAAAAATGTATATAAATCAAAATTGATATTTTTTGAATTAATCAATGGATTCAGTGGAAATTAATGTGACTTAATAAAAGGAATAAGATTCAGAAATCATACATACACGTAGCACAGATGCACTGAAAGAAATTAACTAATTACTACGCTTTCAAAAACAGCTGAACCTTGGAAATATAGTATATACGGATTTACACTCCGAACTTCTGACACAAAGTCTCGGGAAACATTCTGAGACTACGGATCCTACGAAACTATTGCAAGGAAATTTGCCGTCCTCTGCTTGAGAAGCCAACAGGGTAGAAGAGACCTTCTGGCATTCACTCCGAAAGTACCGCAAGGGTGGCACTCCGGGCACGCAGAGTTGGTGCGTAGTGGAAATTCTCTTTGTAGCTTCTCTTTGCTTCTCTCTCTCTCTCTCTCTCCCTCTCCTTCTCTTTGCGGTCCCCGAAGGTGAATTAAGTGAAAATAACGCGGAAATGGAAGTTGGGGAGTGAGGGGGGGGGGTCGAGAGAGTAAGTAAGTAAGTAAGTGATGGGGCGTGGAGAAGAGGAAATATTATGGGGCGGGAAAGGGCTTAAACTAAATGAAGCGGAACGGGTCTCTGGAACCGAAGAGGGAGTGTAATTAAAGAATACGGGAGAGAGAGAGAGAGAGTGAGTGCGGTTAACACGTAGGATGGAAGAGTATAAAGCGGACGTGAAAGTGTTTGGAAGACGAACTGGAGGGTGCGGCGTCGCCAGATTTGAGGGCGGATATAAAGCTTAAGGGATGGAACAAACAGGGGGTTGGCTATTTTAATCAGGAAAAGAATAAAGACGGCTGAATTCGGTACATTAACAAAATCTCAGATTCGCTCCTCTCCAGCCACGCTTGGTAAAAAGCCAAGAGTCATCAGGAGCTGGAAAGGGCTTTTGAATTTGTGGAGTAAACGTGCCGTGGAGAACTTTCTTTTCCACTTGGGAATACGTTTTTTCTTCTGGAAGGTCTAATGCAAGGATTTACGAGTGGGGGAGGTGTAAAATGTTGGTGGTAATTTGAAACTTCTCTCACCCCTTTTCACACCGAGGTTCATCACTTATACTTCATGGTCGGGGTTTTAAATTTTGATGATTTATGGAAATTGGAACCGGTTCTTGGATGAGTAAATTTGCAAAAAATAAAAGATCTGAAAATTATTGAAAGAAGCTCCATCCGATATGGGCCTCCCAAATTACGAGGGTCATCCGGAAGGTAGTACCCGTTCGTGCCGCATGAAGTGCTGACGACGCGAGTAGCCGCTGGACGAGGTCAGATAGCTTCAGTGGCTTGTCTGCCTTCTCTGAGCCAAGTTGCGTGACGCTAGCATTGCCTGTGTTGTTTCTGTGATTGTTTACAATGTTTAAAAAAATTGAGAACGCCGCCAGTTGTGAAGTGAGGGCAGTGATTAAATTCCTCAATGCAAGAAACGTTCGCCCATGTGATATTCATCGCCAATTAAAGGAGGTGTATGGAGACAATGTAATGGACGAGTCGTCTGTTCGGCGGTGGTGTCGCAACTTCAACATGGGGAGGGGGAACACACACGACGATGAGCGTTCGGAGAGACCGTCTGTCATTACAGACCAACTGGTGAGCTCAGTTGACGAATTCGTGAGGAACGATCGGCGCGTCACAATTGATGACATCTCTGAGCATTTTCCCAATGTTTCTCGAACAATTGTTCATGAAATTGTTAAACACCATCTGCATTATGCAAAAATTTGTGCAAGATGGGTCCCTCGCGTATCTCAATGAGCTGGCGGCGAAGGACTATGCAGCAGGAATACAGAAACTTGTCACACGTTATGACAAATGCCTTAATTTGCTTGGAGATTATGTTGAGAAGTAGTTTAAAGTATCCTCTTTCAAATAAAATTTTTTATGTTTGTTAATATTTACTTTTGTGTCTTTATTTCACGAACAGGTACTACTTTCCGGATGACCCTCGTAAATGATAGGATCGCCATAACTTCTGCCTTAAAATATCCCTCGGCTCTTTTACCAAACTTATATGGCGAAAAGAAATTGTTGACAAGAGCTATAATTAAATTTGAGAATTTTCCGTACCTATTCATTCTTTTATCTTCTGAATGCTCCTACACATGAGATATGTCTGTGTTATGCATTAAGTACGGGAGAACAAGTTCCTTTCGTATAAGTCAATTTGCTATGATGCTAGTGGCTGAATTTACGTGTTCTATAAGTGATACGTAGATATTTTCATTTTAAAAATAAATTTTCAACAAACGGTTTTTCATACTAACCAACAGGTTGACCTGATATTAGGAACAGATGTCCTTGGAGAGAATATGAGTGGTCGAATTTATTAGAGTATAATTTTTAGCCCTCTACTCTACCCGAAGCAATCGTAATATTTTTAAAGATTTATTTCAGGTAATATTCTGATATGGGACTGTTTTTACTACTTGTCTACTGAAGAATATATTACCTCAAGTTTGAATTAAACGTGATATATGAATGTTACTTGATGCATCTTCTGCATTGAGCGTATGCTATCATACAACGGATAGGAACCATGGCTGAGCCAGATTTTCATTTTGGGACTAATTTTGAATGATTCGTCTTGTTGGGGTTCGTAATGCGTTATACTATAGTTGAAGTAAATTTAAAAGAGTGAATAGAATTTTTTTGCATTCTATGAGGAGATGAGAGAGCCAGAAGAAGATATCGGTATTTAAAATTTTTTTTTCATTATAGGCAAGGCCGCAAAAACGTGGAGTACTGCAATTAAGATATACCACAGACAGCGAAATAATCTGCTGAAAGAGTATCTGAAAGTACATAACATTAGAGAGGGCTGTGGAGGACAGAAACTGTACTGAGGAAAACGATTTGCCGTTGGCAATATTAATTGAAAATGTGATGGTTATACAATGGTATGAGCAAAAGAGTTTCTACTTAATAGTTTTGCATAGTTTTAAGCATTTAAAAGTTTAGCATTTCAAGTTTCGTTTTAATCATTAAAATAATTTCACTAATTAAATTCACTGCAATAATTTTTTCTATTCTCATATTAATAATTTTCTAGTTATTAACTAGTGACGCAGTACTCCCGATGAGTTCATGTCGCCGATTAAATGGAATTACCTTCCAATGTACGAAAGGCCTTCTTCTCACAATGGCCGCAGTGCACAATATCTAGCACTCATCGTTCCCCATTTGGGTTCGAGGGGCCGGTGGCGGGGGGGCGTCGTCCTGTCACGTGGTGACCGAAGGGCCACGTTTAGCGTGACGGATGAGTTGACTCAAGGGCTAAGGGAAAACGTACGCAATCGTCATATAACGCACCATTAAAGTTTTTGCTAAAACAATAAGCGTATACAATTTGTTTTCCAGAAAAAATACATTAGTTAATTTTTTATGCTATCACACTTTAACTACCCCAAAGGCCGAACCAGTATTGTTGCAGAGGTAGCATACATAAACACAAGGTGGCAGAAGGTGAATAGATGCTAGGGACTAATGAGGGATTGTCTGTGATATATATGTCTCCTTCCCGAATTTAGATCTTTCAAGATTTTTTTCTGTCCGCAATCTGGTTCTTTTTTCCTAAACGTGGTTTTGCTGTTTAACTTTTAGCTTATTTTCCCATTGAAAAAAGTATTCTGGTATGTAGCTACAAAGTGGGAGCAATGGTAAAAAGATATAGGTATCGTTTGACCAGTTGACTACATATCTTTGATCAAAATTCCATGTCCGAACGATACAGTAACGCTTAATATAATTGATTTATAGACAATAATTACCATAGCAGTAGTAGTTTTTATAGAAGGCGATCGACAGCCAAGGTCATTTGCGCTATCACGGATGGATGGGAAAGAAGGGGTGGAGAGAAACCCGGCGTCGGCACTGTGTACCCTTGTCGAAAGGCTCCAAAGGGTCCGAAGTTTAACTTCCAATCCGACGGACGTCGTACTCACTCAAAGTCCTCTCCACAAAGAACCTCAAGTAGGGATTGGGATACCACTGAAAAATATTTGTTGTCTCCGGGATTTGAACCCGGGGCCTCTCGTCGGGAAACCTTTACGTCAGCCACCGCACCATCCCCATATTAACAAACATTTATTTTTAAAATATCATATATTTAAATTATCATATATTTTTCTTAACAAATAGCTTGAGGATTTTCATTTAAGATGTGAGACGTAAATTTTGATAATTTTATCGTATGTACTTATCTTATCTCCTAGTTAATTAGTATTCGTGAATTGGTTAAAGATGTCCGTTCGCTGAACTCTGAAGTCAATTATAGAGTTGTATATCCTTCCAGCAAACCTTTTACAAATGCCAATTCTTTTACATTAGCTCCTTCTGTACTATAAGTATTCTTCGTTTCAACTAACACCTTTTATTTATCTATTTGCGAGAGAGAACAGGCGACAGGTGCATGCGTGACGTGTTTCGGAGAGCAGAGTCGTGTGGCCATTTGGGTATAGGGTGATTTTATTATACTGGGGCATTGGGCATTATTTTATTTATAGTCCTGTCTATTATTGTGATTAAGAATCGTGCCAGGGAAGAGGGAATCATTGCATCGGTTTGTCTGGAAGTCAGTTTCCCGAGATTCACTTTGCGGCCTCGCCCTGCGATGCAATTTAGGGCTATCACCATCCTCTCTGGACGCTAGGCTAGCAAGATTTGTATTAATCCAGTAGAATGAACCGTATACGTACCAGCAGGGTTCCAGCGGCTCTAAAACCAAGCTCTGTAAGAACAGTGTTACGTTTACTGTGCGCTCATGAAATTTTTTTAACGCTTGGGGGGCAACTTTCCACGGTATCTGGTTCAATTCACAAATTAGATCTTGCCGTGCTGCGCTCCGAATACCAGACGCTTATTCTATTTGAGTTCCAACTAGCGCAAAACAAACCTCGCCTTAACTTAATTATTCGAGTATATCCTCGCTGCTAGTTTGATGCAGCCAAGTTTATTATCAAGAGGAAACCCAAATATTTGAAGGAGTTCTCCCAATTTTTGGTCCGATATTATTTTGACTCCATAGTACCACTCTACATCCGCTGTAATCTGCCTACCCGAGCAAATAACTTGAGTTTAAATGGACTTATTTTCCAGAAATGTATCATTGCAAATTATTAACGATTCAGAGGAGGACTCCGATCTTAACAAATTTCAATTGACTATTTAGGTCACCTTTTTTTTCGCTACTTAGCTCACTTGTTCCTTCCTAAAATTCCTCAAAATCCTTCCCAAAATACTTCCCTTGCAAATGTTTTCTCTGTTTTAGGATTTTGCGAATATTTTTATTTCTTCTTCTAAGGGACTAATGGATGCTAATCCTTCTACTCCGATCTATTTGTAGTTTTTGCTTTGATCTACAAACCCACATCGTAATATCACGTTCATACGCAAAATCTAAGCTACAGGTTCTGTGCAAAATATTTTCATGCATTTATTATTTGCAAATAATATGTTCTTTGTTTGAAACACTTACCCCTTTGTTCTCATTTTTGATTTCGTCATCGTTTTAGTGGGGTTAACTAACTGAGGTCGTTTTCCGCGACCTCCTTTTTTCACACGGTGACGTAATTTTGATAAACTTCCACTCCAATGTGGCCAAGAATCTTTGTCACGCCTTACTTAAATATTCTGTAGCCAACATTTCGTATATTTTTGCCTGAACTTTCCGTTTTGTGCGAACTAGGAATGTAATCGAAGCTGTCTTTGCTTTCACCAAAGATTTTGTTGGCTTAATTGGAATATAGGTGCAAGAGATTTCACCATGTCATAGTGTTATTCCACACAGAGGGTCTTTTGCATTTGGTTCCTGGAGTACGATCATTTAAATTATGCATAAATATAGTACATCATTCCTAAGACGAATAAAATTAATTGAGCATAATTTAAACGCTTATTGTGAACAATCTGCAATAATATCTCGAATTGTGTGTCCGCAAATTTAAGGGCAGGCGATCTTAAGTGGAGTTGGCCAAGCTGAGTTAGGAGTCGACGAAAGTACGAGGGCTGACCAGAAATTAACTAAAGCTGCGTCCAGACCCATCAAATAGACGCCTGAATCGCTCGATTTAGAAATGGCGCAATATTGAAGGGTGTCCGAACTCTTTAGGCAGCGAGAGGGTGCGAATATAGGCGCTTATTTCGGTCCATAGGTTAAGGGCACAAGAATTGTATCCTAAATACGATATATTGCAGCCCTATTATTCCGAGTGCTAGAAGGGAGACAACCATCAGAAGAATAATCGCCTTGGCAGGATTGTATTACATATGTGGGCAACAAAATAACATTGTTTATTTCTTTGAGATAGTACACTTTTACTCGTTGAAAAAAACGAAGCCATTATTAACGTGAGATGAGAAAAAGCGAAGCTTTCCATAGGATAGAGAAAATTGACGTATTCCGCATGAATTTAGTTTATCCTTGTGATAACTTTATTCTATCAAAGTCTTGTTTATTAATATTTGAGAGGTAAGAACATATTTATTTGTTTGGTATATCATTTAATGACAAAGATCATCGTCTTTGTCGTCGTGTTTGTATCCATGCCTCGTTTTTGTGTGTGTTAAATCATATTTTGGCATATAATCAAAACGGACCTTAAAGGGTAATGCTGTGTTTAGAGAGGGTAAGCATTTAGTAATGTCCTTCGTAAAAATATTGCATATATTCCCACTGGATAATCATAGGTCGTTAGCCAAACCTTTGCAAAAGGGGTCACCGTTTCATCTACGTGAGCCCACTACGTAGTAAAACCAACAAAAATTAAAAAGTGCTGGTAAAGGCTAATTGCAGAATAAACATTGAATTGAAATTTAAAATACAAAAATTCATCAATAAAAAGTACGTATGAATACAAAAGAGCTACACACGGCACAAAGTATATCTTATGATAATTACGGGCAAGAATTATTGACCGAGAAGTTACCCTGAAGTAAAGTGCCATATAATAAGATAAAACGTATCACAGCCAAAAGATTTTTGCAGTGCATAAATAATAAATACATATAAGGTGCACATATATACATATAAGAGTAATAATCAACTTGAATAGGGAAATAATATTGAATAAATGGAAAACCCCAAAAGCCGTAAACTGTTTAGGGCTATTGGAGTTTTTTATTTATTCAATACTACTAGCCGTAAGAGCTAAATTCTCTCAATAGGGAAGTAATAAACTATTATGCATCTAAGACATTCACAATTTCCACAAGATGTTGGAATACAGTGAAAAACTTATGGGATATCGAGGTAAATACTCCAAATATAAGCTCCGTTTTGATCACTTGCCACGGCTGATAAATGTTAGAGATAGGAATTTCAGAGTTTAAGAGGACGCCTCGGTAGCTTAAGTGGCTAAAGCACTCGATCGGATATTGAGGGATGTGGGTTCGAGTCCCAGTGAAGGCGAATGATTTTTACGCTCTGAAATTGTTGCATTGATAGGAATTTACTTTCATCCTCGACAAATTTCATTTTATCCGTTGAATAGCTCGTAAGTTATTCCGAAAGGTGATCTGCATCGACTTGTGACCGAAAATATGGGTATGAGAAAGTTGTGTGCGAAGCTGGTACCGTGAGTGCTCTCGGTCGAACAAAAGGAAACTCGCACGGGGATCTACCAAGAGTTTCTCGACCATGTCTCAGCCACTCTACAGCTCTGACGCTGCCCCACCAGACTTCTTCCTCTTCCCCGCCTCAAATCCCCGTTCAAAGGACGTCACCACGGCTTTGTGAAAGCGTTACAACAGGCTATGATGAGGGAGCTTAGCAACATCCTGGGCGGCGCCTTCAAGAAGAAGTACGAGGCGTGGAAAACCCTGCCGACAGCGATGTGTGGACGAACAAGGGTGCTAATTTGAAAACTTTTTAGTGAACGCATCAATTCTAGATGTAATTTTTTTAACCAACTCAGTTCTACTACTTTTGAGACAGACTTTGTACCTGCATTATGACAAATAAAACTTTCCACCACAATAACAACACTGCGCGGAGGGTTGCATAGAAATCCGTATCACACGAGGAAACTCTATGGATACTTTAATCCAATTAGCAATGTTTTTGTGTCTCTTACCTAACTTCCTCCATGTAATTTAGATTTGATATCTTACATTATTGGGAAACGTAAACGTAAACAGTGCTCTCTAAAGATATAATATTTGCTAAACATATTCACGAGGACCTGATTACTACTTTTTCCATTCCCCTAAATTCCGTTATGGCACAAATTACTCACTTGTGATTAATTATCCTAATTATTACTGAATTAATCCTATCTTTGAGACTCTTCGTCATTGCCTGTTCTACTGTCGTCATGAATGAAGTTTTGAGCAAAATTGAATACTTGAGGGATATGGACCAAACTGAATACTAACCTGTGTAGGAGGACTTGGACCGGTCTGCATCTCTCGCAGGCCTCTCACCAGAATGGCATTTTGTAAAAGGTTATCAACAAATCACTGTTAATATATAAACCTACAGAAAACACTTTGGATGGTTTCGGGTGGACACCACTTAAATACGTATATCTGTGACAATTTGCACGTTTGCCGAAGTCATACCTACCATATATATATATATATATATATATATATATATATATATATATATATATATATATATGGTAGGCATGACTTCGGCAAACGTGCAAATGGTCACAGATATATCGTATATAACATCGTTGTTACCTCCGCCGATAAAGGCTCCTCTGTTGTAATTCTAAACACCAATGATTATATTTCCGAAGCCCTCGCTCACCTGAACGATACATCCACCTATACCACTCTAACCAAAAACCCAACACAAACTTTCCAAACCGAAATTTGGTCTTTTCTCCTCCACTCCGGACCAGAAGAAGGCCTCACCTCCCAAGACATATCCCTACTTTCACCCCCAAACCCCAGAACACCCCAGTTTTATCTCCTCCCAAAAATACACAAACCCAACATCCCCTGTCGTCCTATAGTTTCCAGTTACAATTCTCCCACCGAAAGAATCTCCGCATTCCTTGACCACCACCTACAACCACTTGTACTCTCCTTGCCCTCCTTCACGAAAGACACGTACCACTTCCTCGACCGTCTAAATTCCGTCTTTATTCCCTCCACACCCAACCTACTTATGGCCACCATCGACGTTACCTCACTTTACACTTCTATTCCCCATGCAGAAGGTTTATCCTCCCTCCGACATTATCTTTCTCTGCGCCCCCTACCCCAGCGCCCCTCAACGGAATTTCTCCTCAATCTTGCCACTTTCGTCCTAACAAAAAATGCATTCACTTTCCAAAATTGTTTTTACCTACAGACAAAAGGCACAGCGATGGGAACGAGGATGGCACCATCATACGCCAATCTCTTCATGGGCCATCTCGAAGAGACCTTCCTGTCACAGCAACCCCTTCAACCTCTTTTCTGGGTCCGCTACATAGACGATATTTTTATTCTCTGGACACATGGCTCTGACTCTCTCAACAACTTCTTATCCGCCTTAAATTCATCTTTCACGGTTAAATTCACCTCTTCCATTTCAGACTCCACCATCACCTTTCTTGACACAGACATCTCACTTCAAAACAACAAATTCACTACTTCAGTACACATCAAAGCCACTAACCATCAGCAATACCTACACCACACAAGCTGTCATCCTCAACACACGAAACGCTCGATTCCTAACTCTATCTCTATCCACGGACACCGAATTTGCAACACCACAGCCACTCTCAACAAATACCTTGCCAATCTACACCTTGCACTCCTCAAACGCGGTTACCCAGAAAAGTTGCTACGAAATAAAATCCACCGTTCCACCCGACCACACACACCACACAATAACAAGCCCACATCTGACGCAGGACTCAACCTTTGCACCACCTATTACCCCGGATCACACAGACTGAAAACCCTCCTTAAAGAAATGTTTCCAATTTTACATGACAATGACGCGACCTCATCCTTACTACCCCAATGCCCATCTATCGCATACAGACGACCCGCCAATCTCAAAAACCTTCTGAGATCCACCAACCCTTTGGCGCCCCCCGTGACAAATTTCCCAATATTTCCCCAACTTGCAACCGCCCCCGATGTAAAACCTGTCCTCTTATTATGCCTACTCCCCTCTCCCTACATCCCCTCATAGCCCCCCCACCTCGTTCCCACGCTAATTGCCTCTCAAAAAACATTATTTATCTTTTATCATGCGAACATTGCACTTCCTTTTACATAGGCGAATGCATTACCCCCTTATCCATCCGAATGAATAATCACCGGTACTCCTGTAATTCTGCCTCACTCTCTTCTCTTCCTATCCCTTCACACGCTAATTCCCACAACCTTTCATTCGACCAGTGTTTTTCCCTCAGCATCCTAGAATCCCTACCTGATTCAGCTACCAACATAGAGGTGAGAACTCGTGAATCCGCCTACATACTATCCTTCCGTTCCTTCAAAATTCCCACCCTTAACCGCCATATTTAATTTCCCTCCCAGCATTCCCTCCACACCTCCCCTCCACGCCCATAACTCTTTCCCCTCTCCTGATCCATAGCATATTTTCAGTCTCTCTTGAAGAAGGCCCCTGAGAGGGCCGAAAGCTCGAACAATTTACCGTGTAAGTGTTCTTTTATATGTGTCTATTCTTTTCTATTTGTGTTATGTTGTGTCAGCCCATTATATATATATATATATATATATATATATATATATATATATATATATATATATATATATATATATATGTAAAGCTCTTCATTAAATATACGCATTTTTGAGTGCGATATCTCTTGCCCTTTCGATGTACTCCACACGTAATGCCTCATGGGTATTAAGTGTCGCCAATTGCTTTCTTGGACAAATACTTGCCTCATAGTGCCGTGACATATTATGAGGCAGGCAAGGATAAAACTATGATAAAAATTCCCGAAGGAAACGAAACCTGAAATCTTCTAGTGCTCTCCATCGAATAACCGTAAATCCTCGAAAAATGAACATGCAACGCTGGAAAATTAATCGATGCTAAGCAATATTATATGTAAATGAAACAGTTTCTGGCGTCACTTGGTGGAAATTCTTCATATTGAAATCATGGCGAAGTATTTTAAATTTAATTTCAATATTATATGTGCATTATGTGACACAATAATGAATTGTCAATCAATTAAATACCATTCAAATTGTTAAGCGTTTGCAACAATATATTTAATAATGCTATGCTTTATTATTTGTTGAGGAAATTGAAGCTGAACGAGAAACTATGGATCCGATTGATTTGTTATGCTTACGGATACCTGTGATATTTTAATGCTGGCTTTTTTTGTGGAGAGAGTGGCTACCTATTAGGTACAGTATTTCCTTTCCCTTATTTTTCCTAAATTGATGAAAAAGATCTCTTCGTCTGTCCAAGACTTCTCTCTAACTGAATTTCCAATAGACATAGTTTAACATGTCGCATCAGAGATCTATGAGACTACTGCTCATCTGCTACCTGCACGTGGTAATGCGTGCGCTGTATCCCCTAAGTGGTGGCGCACGGATGAGGAAAGGCAACTCTCGGTGAGCCGTCAGCAGTTCTGAAGCCTTACTCCGTGCAGTGACTCATGCTAGGCATCCGTGACCCCACTTTGAAATCCAGTCCCGGGACTTCGTCTCTGATCGGGAACTTGTGCCCTCGCAGTTCAAGTTTCGTCGGATCCGCGTGTCCCTCGTCCTTTCATTTTCCCTTACAAGGAGGGCGCCTCGGTGAATGAACGCCAGGAGTCGCGCCTCCCCCCCCCCCCCTCTTCCTCCTTCGAAGAGAAACATCCAGGGGTTGATGTCGTCGCGAAGCTGAGGGGGGGGGGGTTAAAAGATAAGAACTCAGGGTGGGGGTGTTTGGAATTATGGGGTAAGGGTGAGAGTGGATGGGGGAGAGGTTGGTTCCTCCCCCACCTCGGCTTATATACGACAGGACTCATATTCTGTTAAGTGCCCTTGACCCCTCTTCACTTCTTTATACAAATAAGTTGTCTACAAGAAAGTCCGTCTATTTCTTCTCCACACGAACCCCTTGACAAAATCCATACCTCGTTACAATGGAGGAAAACGTCCCCTCGCTTAGGGCACGCCTTCATCTCCCGTTTCGAAGCAACGGGGATGTCTTGGTTGTTTCCCATTTTCATTTACGTACAACAGGAAGATCGTCTTCGGTGTATCTTGAGGAAGAGTCTCCACATTTTTATTAGTCTGTAAAATACGTCTTACGCTTATCCAACCAATCCAACCGTATTCTCCTGCTGTGAGGCAATCTTGCATCCACCTTTGACATCGTAATAATAGATTATTTTAAGGAACAATTGTTATTATGCCCAAGCACATAACTTTTTCTACACTTTTGACATGCCTGAATTAAAAAACAACATCAATCAGCATTTATCAGCACATATTACTCATCAACGCAAACATATTATCTAAACTTGATGAAAAAAGGGGCATGTGCCAGGAAAATGTTCCCAAAATTCTCCACGAACAATATTAATTTTAAGTAGGAAAAATAAAATCTTTTTCCGCCTGCTAATTACCTTCTAAATTCCATTCACTACGTTTTTTCTTTTCATAACGATGTCCTGGAAATTAAATGAATAACTGAGTAGCAATTATATTTTAATAAATACAAATGAGTCATTTCTCCAAGCAAATCTGTTAGCTACCTATTCCCGCTTTAGAAATACAAATATTAATTCAGAAAAATAAAATTTAAACAAATACATAAAGACAGGACAAAGATGTGTGCTTAAGTAATACCATATACGTAATTGGATGTCATATTTCTGGATATATATCGTCTTAATTATAGGATATGTCCAAACCTCTGGAGGGGGAAACCAATAAAAATCCCATAAAGTAATATTTTAACTAAACTTCAAAATAATATGGCATATATATATATATATATATATATATATATATATATATATATATTTCGACTCATATCTAATCAAAACTGTTTATAAATGCGCGGTAAATGTTAACCGATTGCTAAATACAATGGGTTATTCGAGTTATGTCGGCATCATTCCTTAAAAATTGATATGGCTATGGAAAATTTAGCATCTAAATGTTGGTTGCCAAATTGTACACAGTTGGCATCACGTTGATAGCTGTTGATTGACCGAAAATGGCTCCTTAATTACACGCAAAATCGTTATCAGCCTACACAATCGTTTATCGAGTTCCGACATGCAAACAGAAATTAACTCCTCCAAGCATAATGGAAGAATGTGATAACGAATGTGTAGAGAACTCTCACGAAGAAGAAATTTTTATATCAATTTAAGAAGTTAATATTTAAACGAAGTTATCCATCTAACTGACCCAAGACACCGAAATAATTGGAACTATATGTTAAATTTCACTGATATACGTATGAAATGAATGCCCACTGATTTCTGCAAAACAAACCAACTGTCGTTGAGTCAATCCACTTATAGGTCACCCCTCGTGTTCATTTTTCTATTTAAATGCAACGCCATGAGTCACTATATCCCTTAATTATCAGAATACTGTGCGAAGAACAAACTCAATCAGTTATTCTCGTCCATATAATTTAATTTTGACTTAAATCAATTTTTATCAATTATTTTTCTTTTCCTATACATGCAGTAAGCGGCTCACTAAACGGACTTTGCTAGGGATTACGAGGAGCAGTGTACAGTAATGAGTACTCGGAATGAGATGTAATGGTTTGTATTAGCACGAGGAAAGTACTAACACCACGTGGTATTTGGTATTACTGATATGGGATAGTAGATAGTGAGTTATTTTAACGTGAAGCAACGATCCATAATGAGCCATGGTCGGAGCATTTCAAAATGTGACATTGGAGAAGAATGTAGAAAAAGCAATGGAGGGTGTTACTAACGACGAATTCAAACGAAATGGAAAAGAAAGTGAGAGAGTGTAAGGGCAATTTTAGGAGAAAAGAGGCTGTTAGGAGAAATGGGAATGTGTAAGGAAACGGCAAGATGTTGGATGTCGTGATTAAAGAGAGAATGCTTGTTAGACGAGAGAGAGGAAGGAAGAATACAAATTTTTGTTCAGCGAAAAGGGGATTAAAAGAGAATAAGATCAAAGGGAAACCATAATAATGAGCAATCAGGATTGAAGACTTCTTAAACCCACGAGGAAAAACAATAATTATATATTGGAACTGTTAAAAACATGATTAAAATCGGTGAAAAATATGTGATGATTAAGATTTTGGATAATACATATTCGTGCAGTTACACAAGAAATTAAAACTCGACGTATATATAGACATGTGTCAATGTGTGTGTGTCTAATCGTATATCTTTCAATAACGCGTAACCGAAGAAGGTAAGAATCCCATTTTGTGTTCTACATTTAATTTTACACGTCTCCCTAGGGTTCTTCTTCTCCTAATCTGCCGTTCATTTTTGATCACCCTATTAAAAATGAAGAGAGGGGTAGGTTACGCATCTTGTAATGAGGCGTTGGCCTCGATTTGTGTGCAAGGGGCTTCGAAAGTACGGCCCCGAGGGGGCCGGAGGGGGGTGGGGAGTTGGGCAGTAAGTAACACGTGACGGAAGCGATGGCGAGGCTCCAATGGTGAGGAGCCTCTCAGTCTTTACGGGAAGGGGGGTGGTCGCTGGGGAAGGGGGAGAGATGGAGGCAAGCAGGGGGGTGGGTCGAAATTGAAAGCTGAGCATCGTTTGGGGGAAATTTTCGCAGAGGGGAGGCCGCATGAGGGGGTGGGCTAAATGAATTTTTCAGGGAGGTTAAAGAAAACGTAGAGAGGGAGAAGGAGATAGATAAAGAGAACAGTACCATAAAGTCGCCCCTCAGGAGTTTGTAGAGAACCGAAGGAGGCATGGAGATGTTTTATGATTGAAATTTTAATAAAGTTAAAGAGAGAGAGAAATCGTGGTGGGAGCAAAGGTGGTGGTTGTCCAAAAGGAGGATTGAAGAGAGAGAGGGAGAGAGAGAGACACGCAAAATGAGAAAAAAATGAAGGTAAGAAATAAGCGCACGTGGGAGAGAGTTGCCCTTTGAGAGCGGTGACGGATAAGGACGTGTTTCAACTGTGAAATGGACACTTGAAGCAAGGCTTTCGGGAATATTCACGAAATGTTTTCGTCTTCTTGGTTCCACTTAATATTTTGAGAGTTAACAGTAAAATGATGAAAATCCGACTAAAGTAATATGTGTTTGAGCAATTTTGAAATTTTCATCACCAGATTTCCGTGTCCGACCACCGAGCGTATCTCTACGGGTGATTTGGTATTCTGTAAATTAGCCTTTTTGTGGTGAGGGCTGAAAAAATCTGTGTATTTTAAGGAAAACTGGAACACTGGCGTAGTCTGCTTTTTACTTTTCCACTTCTACGGTCATCTAAATAACGCCCTGGGCTTCACTCCCACCCTGACTCATAATACACCATAAATACTTTTTAAGCTTCTTTCGTATAACGTTTCATGTAGGAATCACAGATTCAGATATGATGTGGTGTAGCTGTTCCATGAAAACAGACACGATAACTCATTTTTCTAACGCAATTTTCCACTTACTAAATATTTTTTATCTATTTAGCTTATAAGTTTATAAGATGTAGTTTATAAGTAAAATTTACTTCGATGTAGTACATCGAAGCTAGCCGATAATTCATCTTTATTAAGTGGAAAATTGCAAGAGTTTTCGTCTCTGTTATTAGGGAACGGTGGCACCACATCATATCTGAATCTGTGATTCCTGCATGAAACATTATACTAAAGAAATATAAGAAGTATACATGAAGTATTATGAGTTACGATTTGAGTGAATATCAGGGCATTGTACTCAATGAATATGTATCATAATAATAATGTATTTTTACAAATCTGTCCTCTAGTTTTATTCAGATTTAAAATTTTAGGTCTAAAGTTAGAAAATGAATGTTTAATTTCCTTCGCGAACGATTTTCAGCCTGATATTTAGCAATGGAGCCGGTAGAACATAATTTAAAATTTTACGTACTTATTACAAATGAAGAAAAATCTAACAAAATTACCAGCAAATCTCGTCGCTTAAAAATCATTTCTAACTTGTTATACTACAACATGGTTTGCGCGAAAAAGTGCGAATAGGGACTATTTTACGCCTTAATTCTTACTGACACTATATACGTAATGTATCCTTAAATGTACATATATATTAAATCTTAAAATATATCATCGTTTAGCTTTGTGTACATGGTTTGCATAAAAAGAATCGTGAAAAGGTTTGGAAAAAAATATTTATTTTTCAGATATTGCAACAATGCCTCAAATCATTCTTCAAATTATGGACGTAGGACGTACTTGTACCAGCGGCTTTTCCACGACTCGAAGGTTCCCTGGTTGTCGGATAGGTACGCCTTTAAGCTTCATTGACGGCACTAAGGGTCCCATTGTGGTGTCCTTTCAGAGAGGATGTCTCCTCTGAGAATGGAAATATTCAGATTGTGACGGGACTGTGAGAAGGTTGGAGAATTTTCGTGGTGCCGTCTCCGAAGCTCTTCGCAAGCAGACACTCGACTCTGCTCTTTTGGTCGTCCTTCAAAACCTTCGGGACGAGCATTGCGTAAATCTTTCGCATGGGCAAAATTTCAGGAATAATGGAATGCACTGTCATTCTATCAATTCCAATACGATGTGCGGCCATGTACACTCTTAACCGACGGTCTGAACCCAGCACTTCACGCATACTCCAAGAAATAATTGTTGAAGATAATTTCTATACAAATACTGTATACTACTTATTATACTTACTGCATACAAAACAGCGATTGAAAATATAATACCTCATTATCAAACCATTTATATCTTCATCTGCATCTACATAATATCCCACAAGCCGCCGCAAGGGCGTGTGTTAGGTCAACACCCGTAAAAGAGAATAAAACCACATGAAAAAGCAACATATCCATGCAAATCTACACCCATATTGGCGTATACATTAATGCCAAAACCCCTTAAACTTACATGCCTGCCAATACATATACTATCCACTAACAAACAAGCACCTTAGAATGTTACATTGTAATGTAATCTAAACAAACATTTACCCAATAACTTGCAAGTATACACGATATTTCTTCTAATCCTGGACTGAAATGAAATACCTTACTGATAACAACAAGTATTCTTGGACTTTACACTATAAATGAAAATAACTCGTTCTCAGGTTTTGCACAGTTTGGTTTTGATTGGTGGTTCCTCAAGTTAACAATTACCCAGAAATGAATCCAGGATTGAGTGATTTGGCAACAGATTCTCCCGGATAAAGATTATAAATTAGAGGTAATATTCAGGGACATCATTTTCATCAAAATCAGTGTAGGGTTGGTTTAAATAAATTTTCGAATTGAAAAAATCATTTCTTATGTACCAATAAAGTGCTGGTACCAAACTTCATTGAATTAAATGAACTAGACTGACTTATTTCTAACTAAAGGCCTGATAGCGTCAAAATTAAGTCCAAATAAGGAAATAAGGTGACGATAGAAGACACTTGGCTTTTTACCACGTAGAATATTTTTATTACAATCTAGGTTCGTTACAGCGTAGCATCTTCAGGTCCGAAAAGATGTTCCGCTGTCATGATACCTATATCGTAATAAAAATATTCTATGTGGAAAAGTAAAGTGTCTTCTGTCAACATGTTTAGTTTGAAACTGTGTAGGTGATTTAAGTTATTTTATCGATTTTAATGACGGTCTCTTTGTTAAAAAATATCTTGAGGACTTCCACTTGCTTAGCCCTGCATTATTTGTTTCTTCATATAATCTTGCATTCTGTCTGTACGGCTGTCTCGACTCTCTTCTTTGTTTAATCCCGTTTACCTAATGTTTTCCCGTCTATCACGGCATTCAAACGCGCAAATATTTATTAATATTTCCTCCAGCTAACGTCAGAATTTTTAGGATTTTCAACCAAACACTTGCTACCGTCTTCGTATTTTCCATAGTGACTCATCGGTTGCACGGAACTCTTCTCTCAAAGTCAAACATTACCTTTAGAGGATTAGAAAAAACAAATTCCTTATTCCTATGATAGAAAATTATACAAAAATATCAAATATTTCAAACAATTTCAATTTTCTGAATAGAGAGAGTGTATGTGATCAGAGGAGAGTCTAATTTTGCAATCCAAATGTTTGAATTACCAGTTGATATAAGCCTTTCAGTCGATGTTATCCTAATTCTGAACAAACTCGCAGTTTATTGCATATGGTTTCCTCGGAAAAATTCGCCTCGAAAGGGAAAAAAAATCCTTTCCCTCTCGCCCGAATGACGATTTAATCGATGGCATCCACATTTTTTTCCAGACAGGAGCGAGACACGCTCGCCCGGCCCTCGGTCTAACCGGGAATCACTTTCTCATTCTGCCCCTGTCTCCCCATCTCTCTCCCCCCGTGCTCTGCCACCCTCTCTCCCCGCCCCACTCCAAATCACGTCCTCTCCCTCCCACGCTCTGCACATGGGGTCGCATCCTGATATATTGGAGGCCACTCAGTGGCCACTGAGGTCTCCATATTTGTCTACCTCTGCCCCTCAAACGGAGCGATCAAACCACCTCCCGCCATCCTCAATCTTTGTCACCGCAAGTTAAGGAAGAGATTCGGTTACCCTAAAGACGCCTCGTGATTGCTCTCGCGTGAGATGGGGGCGGTCCAACCAAACATTTTCTTATTTCCTGCTCTTCTATTCCCCCCCCCCCAAGTCCTTCTTCTTCTTCCGTCCCTTCTCCGATCCACTCGCCCCCCCCCCCCGGCAGCCTTTTGTCGTCTTCCTTACCCCGAACCTCACGGCCCCTCGTCGTCTTTTGTTTTCCGTTCCTTCAGATCGACGGTCTTTTGTCTTCTCCCCCAGCTGCATTACCATCCGCCCGCCTCCCCTCCCTCTTGAAAGACCTAATATATATTACTACGCAGTCCCCTACCCCGTTTCCCTCCCCAGAGGCCTCTGCTCCTTCTCACCTTCGGGAAACTCCCGTCGATCTGTCGTCCGCCCCCCCTCCATTTGGAAATAACTCACGACCCCCCAGTCCCCTGGAAATAATGCGCCTCCCTCCCCGAAATACGTGCTCTCTCCCCCACCACGCCCTCCCCTTCAAGTACCATTATGCGGGGTGACGCCGGCGCTCGTGTTGCCGCAGACGGGGACAGATTGCCGGGCGGTCGGCCGCGTGTGAGCGTTTTTCACGGCGAGGTCTCCATCATTAGCGACCCTTCGGCGCCGTTTAGCGGCGCTAACCCCTAACTTCATCACGGATCCCTGGGCGGTTCGAAAATTATGTCCCGAGCGTGGTGGTCACATTGTCACGAGAAAAATCGAATGGAAATTCTTCCCAAATTATTAAACGTTAAAAATAAATTTCATCCGGTGGCAGAGCCTTAATTTATAACCAGTTATTAAATGTATTCTTGCATGACTTCCTAAATTGGCAAACCTAAGTCAAATGCTTTTTTCACTAGTTTTGTGTCGCTGAATTTCCATGCATTGATTTTATTTTCTGATTGGAAAAATAATAGCTGTTAAGTAGTGCCTTCAAGATCCGAACATTGATTTATAGGGACCTTAAAAGTATTATACGAAGCTTGATTTGTGATTATTCCGTTTGTTGGTCAACAAGGGTCAATGAAATTGCGCAAATTTATTTTATAAGAGTTCAAAGCTAGGCAATATTTTTATTTTTTCGAAATAGGTCACATTTGATTTGTGATTCATGCTACAGAATTTCACAAGTTTTCATAGTCAGTCATCTTGAAATAACTGGTGAAAATGAATGCAAATACTCCTGATGAAGACATTTTAACATCTCTTTTACTTCACATCGCTGTGATTAAAGTAATTTTTTCAGACTCGTGAAGAAATAGCAATCCCAGATCTTACAGTTTTGTCTAACCGAAATCATGGTATTGCGAGAAAGGCGTATTTGACAAGATTCGTAATTTAAGCACACCGTCCTTCAACCGCTCGTTTCGTCAAAAAAAAATTGAGCCTATCCGTTTTGAGTCATTTTAAATTCTCCCGTTTTCATGACGGCTCTGTCTTCTGTCGCAATATACAGGGTTCGTCCGGAAAATAAGTGTACTTACTCCTGGGCTGGGCGCGCCGCTCCAGGCGAGCCAGCACCGCTCTGACGGGCTGCGATTGGAGGGAGGTACGTTGGCAAGCGACGCTGAAAAAGGCAGTCGGCTCTGAGCTGTGGTGTAGTGAGGAGCTCTGTTAACGCGAACCTCCACGCTTCGACCCACGTCACGGAACGCGATGCCGAAGTTTTTGGAGCAGCGTTATTCCATCAAATTTGCGGTAAAGCTTGGGAAATCGTCTACCAAAACTGTCGGTATGATTAACCAGGCTTACGGGGAGTCAGCCATGTCCAGAAACATGATCTTTCGGTGGCACAAGATGTTCGTGGAGGGCAGAGAAGAGGTCGACGACGAGTCTTCGAGAGGTTCCCGATGATGCCTTCGCGGGAGCGTTCCAGGAATGGGAACGCCGCTGGAGCAAGTGTATCGACTCACAAGGGTCCTATTTTGAGGAATATTAGCTTAAGACATGTAAAAGAGTAATAAATTTTTTTTCCTGAGCTCAGTACACTTATTTTCCGGACGAACCCTGTAGAAGTTCCTCTCCGGATAGCTCTCTCCTATATTCTTAATTTTCTCATATATTCCTTTAACAAAAACAAGTTAATTTTATCACCAAAAACTGCAACAATTATCTACTTTCTTAATGATTAATGCTACATGCACGAGCATATGTTTTTTTACCAGTTTTGGAAATATGATGGAAACATATTATCATACGCACAGATAAGATATAAGAACAACTAATGCCGATGTTAATAAAGTAAAGACGTTCTTCGAGTGTGTTTTGGAAACATTTTAAAGTTACCTACTTATGTTCAACGTTAATAATTCAATTATTCGCAAGGTTTCATTTGGTTATATCATTACGTTGTTTAATTATCATATGATATAGAATCATATTTCAATGTCTCTCCCCCTCAAATTTTTTTCCGGTAATATTCTAGTCCTCAGTAACTCGTTTTGTGCGTATAATTACTTAACTATTTTTCCTGTTGACCTTAATTGTTTACACCGGCTACTCCATCTTTTCCTGCTAGAAGTATACAACATTCTCAGCCGAACGACTCCCCCAAAGCCGATTTAGCACTAGACTTCTCCCAATTGCCCTCAAATGACTCCCCCGAATCATCCCAGGCGACCGCAGGAGCGAAGATGCATTCATTCCCACCTCGACAAAAACACTGTCCGCCTTGGTCCAGCGGCTTAAAGACACTCCCAATCCCCCATGCCACCGAGGCCCACAACCGCTAAAGATCACCAGAAACCTATCCAACAAAAACCCTGGGCTTTACGGCTTCTCTGTTTTCCGCACAGAGAGGCATCCGCTCGCTACTCCACCCCCCCCCTACACCCCGCATCCTTCCCTTCCCTCCCCTCTGACTAAATCTCGCCTCTCCCCTACGACGCCGGTCCCTCGCTGTCATACGTCCGCTCTGACCCCAAGTCCCCAAATGTCCATCTCTCTATCGCCCCCCCACCAACCCCTCTCTCTTTTCCCACCCTCACCCATGGTCTATTCCGCTTAAAGTCCCTTGGCTGTGATGCAAACAGCCTTTGCACTTTCCGCGAAATCATTCGCAAAATGGGGCTTTGTCCAGAAAGTAACTTCCATTTCAGTCTAGCGTGGCAACGAGTAGGGCTCGAGCCTTCATCTTGATGTCTAAACGTTCCTACACCCAGTACGCATCCTGATGTAGCAGTGCGCAGACTGTGGTTCTTTCCATTTTCTCATTTTGAACAGTGAACATGTAAGGTATAACAGAATTCCCAGAATTCCCAGAATTGAAGTGCGATCCGTGACTACGTTTTTACTGCCCAAATACCGCAAGCCGAATGAAATTCACAGGCAAGTTTCCGAAGTGTACGGAGACGGAATAATGACTGAGATAGAGGTGCATACCGTTTAAAAATGACCGCAACAATGTTCACGGTGAAGACCTTAGTGGTCGGCATAGCCTTTAGACGAATGAAACGACGATGAAATGAAAATCGCCAAATAACGATTCAAGATCTCTCGCTAGACGTGGACTTGTAGCACAGCACTTTGGCAGTGGCGCATAATCGCATGCTAGTTTTAACAGATGTTAAAAATATAAGGTGTCAAATTTCTTCAGAGACGGAATTGAAAATCTCGTGAATCGCAAACTTCTGAATTTGAATGGCGAATATGTAGAACAATAGATTAAGAAGGTACATTTCGAATGTATGAAGTAGAACTTTGTCATATCACTAGATTCATATTTTATTTCAAAAAGAAAGTTACCATCACAACAGCTCTCTTTTTTCGAAGATGAAAAACAGGAATACACTGTTTGAGGTAATGCGACCGTTAAAGGGAAATAGCGTTTTAGTGAAATCATTTACTCAATAACTGAACACCATCGCCTCCCAACATAATCATGTCAGAAGTTGGGCTACTTAATGTCGAAAAGAACATATAATATTTTGAAAATACTGGATTCTGTTGATGTGTGTTAGATGAAATTCATCACAATAATTTCAGTAAGTGGGAATCAAAGTTGTTAATTTTTTCAATGAACTATCCAAACTTCGTAGCAATAAAAACTCTTAACTTCGATTTGGCAGTTACAGTGCTCATTGCTTAAGCCTCCAGGCACATTTGTCACTCTTCTTTGGCAAATACATCTTCCTTATAGTCTCTCTGTATAATACTATAACTGGTTCAAAAACATTTTCTTTGAACTTTAATTGCAAAAAGTTCTTATTTCAATTAAAATGATAGCATCACGATTAAATGATTTTGCAGCTTTTATTTTGAAAAATCAGCATTATTTAGCATGTCCATGGATTTGATTAATTAGCACCTATTTATTCTTTAAACCTTATCGATTTACTGTTTCGTGTAAATAAAATGTTTTTCATAAGAAATCCACATAACTCCTACTGAGTTTAGTTGATAAACAAATTAAATATTAGTCTATCATTTCTATGTGCATTTTAACCACGTTTACTTGATTTTACTCACACTTGATTTCTAAAATTTTCTTTGAAACAACATGCATTGTGGAGATTTTATAAGGTAGGACTATAATCTTGGAAATTAAATTTCATGATTACCAAATCCTGTTGCATGTCTTGCGAGTATTGGACTACTTCCGTATTTTTTTTTTACACTTGTGAACGGAATTTTCCTCCTATCCTCGTTATATCCTCATCATATCCTCAACAGGAGCGTTAAAATCTATGGACCAACTTCCCACAGTAATGATCCGCAAATTCAAATTGCAAATACTCCACCATTGAAGGTATTGTTGACTTAGCGAGAAGTTATTTGACATCAACAACATTAATTGTTCAATCTTAGGTGTCCGTGGCGAGGATTAGATGAACCCCCATGCATGTCGGGTTTTCACCGCGTCCGTTGTTGGTGCAAGTCAACATACGCCGTGAATTCCCGAGGGGCATGCAGAGGACAAAATTAATTGATGTCAGCAGCCTGTTCACTGATGAGTTTTAAGCAAAAACACAAGCACTCATCGTTGAATGCACTTCTATACAAGTCAAATGAAGAAATTTTGATAGTATTTAAATAAGTAGAATAAGGACGACATTTTGAAAATAAAATATAGTTTTTTTCGCACAGGTAAAATATAGATATTGAGAGTGGAAAAGAAAGAATCTGGATTAAATTCATATTGGTGTGATATGGTCAAAACAAGAGATGAGTGGGCCTTGTTTATTTAGCGAGCGCAATGCTTTATTGAAGAGGGATGTAACAGAGAGTGCTATATATGTATGAAGGTTTTCTATCCCGTTGTGTTTCTGCATTAAGTTTCATTTAGCATGGAGTCAAGAAAAGTTGAAACAATAGTTCATAATGTTTAAAAATAGCAGTAGAATTTATACGTTTAGCCTTATAAAAAAAACAAGTGAATCAAAAATGCATAAACACCAATTGAGAAAAATACCGTTCGCGCAAAAAATATTTCCTATAAACACTGACACTACATTAATGACGCACTCAGGTTTTATGGTATGTGTTTTTAAATTCAATAAAATTTTATTTTTCACATGAGGACAAATAAAAACCATTAGAACTCACAAATGGAGACACTCCCCGTTTTGTTTAATATTTTTTGTTCTCCATACTTCACATTTCCATTTATTCACGTTCTTCAGTGAAACGGCAAGAATTTCAACTCGTTATGGATGCTTAAATGTTAAAACTTTTTAAATCACTTTTTTATTTCAATCAATATATTTAAAAATTGTTGTATTTTGTTTGATTTTGTGTCAAATAGGAAGCAAAATGATTTACCGAAGCGCAAAATATCTAGAGATTACTCACACCAATGGATAGGAGAAATGAGATTAGGAAAACTCACGATCGATACTTTGCGTAAAGAATTGTAAAAGTTTGGCAGTGGTAATAATTGTTAAAATTAAGTGGAAATGCCAATATAAAAGATGCATGGGCTTATCTAAATATCATAAGAATTTATACTTGTGTTCCCTTTGCAATGGCCGTTGGTATGTAGGGAAGTAATTATTATTTTCCGATAAAACAAGTGGTTTGTTGCATGTTTATTCCCTTGGATTTTTACCGAGTACTTACTCCGGCGCAAAAGTTATCCACTCCCGAAATATAAATATCGAACTTGTGTTATTCCACGCCACGCTGTAGCCGACACACACGACATCATCCCCATAGGTTGGTAGCTTCGATTTTAACCCCCCGGTTGGAGTGTGCGACCGAGCAGGGGTCCCAGATGGAGCCGATGGCAGAGTGCGTGCGATATGGCGGACGGCGATCTATCTTCATAAAACGGTCATGCGAGCAAAGCCTTCTTTCTTCTGCCCCCCCCCCAACCCAACTCCGTACATCCACCCTCCAAACTACCCCCGCCACCCCGTACCCGCACATATAAGACGCAAACCTCTCTCTTTTCTTCGGATCGACGGAAAAGGAAAAAAAATCGAAAATAGGGAAGCGTTCTCGAGAATGGAGGTGGGGGGGGCAGGAAAAACCTTCCTGCCCCCCACCCCTTCCTACTCCCGTCATCCGCACACCCCATATCCACCCCCCCCCCCACCCGGCCATCGAAATTCGAAATCTCCGGGGGCGACCGCCGGAGAAAGAAGGGTGGCGGTAAAAAATCTACTTTTTTCCCCCTAGACTCCCAATCTGCCTCCCCCATTTTACTTCCGCGTCGAAGTAGACTCGGCAGGGGAGCGGGCATGCGGACCAAGGGTTTGTGGAGATTTGTGCGCAAGCAGTGAAGGAATGGGAAGATCAGCTTCCTCCATCGCTTATCCCCAAGTGTGGAAACGGAGATGGCACAACCGGGCCATATTGTAGTCAGAATTTGTAACTGGACCACATTTTAAGAATCTAGGGTTTAGATTTCATTTTGGAAGCGTTAGACAGGGTGAATATAAATATTTTATTAGAATGTACGGGGATATTAATGAAATGTGTTCAGAAATCGCAATTAAATCCATTCTTTACTTTTTAAGGTGACTAGGTTTCAGATGTGGTCTTTTCTAATCTGAGATCTCCACGCTCACTGCGATCGTTAAGGTAATACATTCATGAAAAAACAAGATCACAAAGGCAAATATCGTGAACTTAAATAAAGGGTATTAAAAATTTCGAACGTTCAATTCATAACATTTTATTTTTCTGTGTATTTGTTTATTCCTTATACATTTCTCTATCCTTTTTTAAAAGTTTACAAGGTGTTTTGTGTGTATCCTCGTGTGTGTGTGTATATATATATATATAAGGTTCGGCAGTTTAACGTCCCATTCGACGGACGGCGAACTCACTCACTCTAAGTCCTCTCCAAAAAGTACCTCAAATATGGATTGGGAAACCACTGGAAAGTATGTCATCCAGGATTCGAACCTGGGCTCTCTCGGTGGGATTACGGGAATTTAACCACCACAACACTATATATATATATATATATATATATATATATATATATATATATATATATATATATATATATATATATATATAAACGTTTGCGAAAAAAATTATGTAATTGCTTTCCCTTTGCTATTTCTTTACCGGAAAAATTGTGGTCTTTCTCAAATAAATATTATACATAGCCCCATATACCATATAACTTCAGCAAAAACATTTCACCACATCAATTATTATGAAACATAAGTCTTCATATAAATTCTTTGGCTAAATATTAGATTTAAAAGCTTTTTTAACCATTTTCTCAAAAATCTACATTCAGAATCAAAACATTAACCACTTAAAAAGAGATAAGGTTTTTTCATCCCTTCCTCTACAGCAGAAACCGGATATCGGAATGAGCAGTGGGTTACGAAATGACCTGTTACAAGTTGGCATGAAAGAGGGTGTGAAAGTGTTGGTTTGCATTCGGCCAGAGGGATTGTTTAGTAGTATAAGGGAGTATGCATTGGGGCGATGGCGCTGAGCCAGAGGAATCATTGAGGGCAGACAGTTCGAGCAACTGGCATGAGTATAATAGGAATTCAGTTCGCGAATGATGGAGATCGACTGCTCTCCTGCAATGCTGCTTAATCCCAGGCGGTATATGTCGCCGTTGGGGCAACAGTTGCGTACGCCGACGGTAAACCTCGCGGCGGCGGTGGGCGATAGCACCGATGCCACCCACCCTCCCGTAACACCCTTCCCATCATCTCTCCCGTCTTAGCTGTCAGTCAAGAGCGCATAAAGGGGTGTGCGGTTCGTAGACTGCTGGGTATGGAAAATATGTGGTGGCTCAGTCGCCTCTCACATGGATTTCTTCCATGCCTATCATAATCGATGGTATCCGGTTATCGGTACGACATCCCAATTGCGCTGAAAAGTTAGGTTTTAGGAAATCAGGCCCATAAAAAAAGGTTATTGAATTCTCCTTCCATTATCCATATTCATCACTATCACCACGCGAAATTTGTTAGGGATGGCTTCTCGCTCTAGCATTTATTTCTCTGGCAATGATTATGATTGTAGTCTACCGTAATAACGTGTAATTTTGACCTCCATTCATGTTCTTCGCAGTTAATATGAATTTATATCTCGTAATCTGTATGCTTTTTGAGGCACGAGGAAAGAAATGTCCAACTAGAGTATACAATACGTAATTTGTAAAATGCCACATTTTTTTAGGTAGCATCTCTACTCCTTTTATGACGAGATTTATATGCATATGTTCCAAAGCTAAAGTGGAAGAGTTACGGAAAAGGTCTTTCTCTACAAATTGACCAAGAATCTTCAAAAATCTTATTTTAATTCATTATAAGGTTTTAGTAAGTAAACTTTAAAGTTTCATGTTTTCACGAAATGGTTTGAAATTGATTTGAAGGTGTGCGCGAATGATATAATTCATTAAATAAACGACAAAATACGAGTCGTGAGTCCCAAAGCACTTGTTATATTTAAGGATTTAATAATTACGTTGTAATGGCCTTATATTCTTTAAGTAAGTCTTTCTTAAGTAGGATTTTTATTGTTGAATTTACATGCTTTTGCAGGAGCTAATATAATTGGAATTCTATCGGTTAAGATATATTTTGGATAAGCACAGCCTATACAACTTTTTTTTTAAGGTAATCTACCGGTTAAGGTAGGTTTTTCGATGGACACAACTACCCAACAAACATTTCATTACTCCCAACAAAACGCAAAATCCATCATCCTATTCTATATCAGGTCCCTCTTCATCTCTGAGTACTATCTTCCTCCCTTCATCCCGTCCAACATCCCTATCCTGTTCCTTCCCTTTCCTCTTTTGCCCAACATTCTACCCTCTATCACAGTCTTCAACATCCCACTGCCGGTCAACACCCCCTTCATCCACTTTTCCTGCCTCCATAGGATTGCTCCCAACAAACCCCTCTCTTCGCCCACCATACCAAGTACTTCCTCATTTGTTTTCTTTTCTGTCCATTTCACCTTCTCCATTCTTCTCCACACCAACATTTCAAAAGCCTCCAGTCTACGTCTATACTCCTGCTTCAATGACCACGTTTCCGCACCGTACATAGCTGCGCTTCATATCAAAGTTTTTACGAGTCTTTTCTTAATATCCTTACTCAAAGTCCCTGTCATCAACTCCCTCCTCCTTGTGAAAGCCTCTTTGCCTAGCGCAATTCTTCTCCTTACGTCCCTACTACTTTGACCGTGTTGGTCCAAAACACTACCGATATACGTAAACTGTTTAACCTGCTCTAGTTTTTGCCCACCTATTTTAATGTTAAGCTTGGCCTTTTTCTTCCTAGAAAATCGCATAACCTTTGTTTTATTAATATTGATTCTCATCCAATACCTGTCACACTGAACCTCCAACTCACTCAGAAATGCTTGCAGCCCCTTGGCTGACTGACAAACTAAAGCTTGGTCATCAGCAAACCTAACTGATTTTAGGAATTCCCCGCCACTTTCATTCCTACCTCGAGTTCTTCCCATGCCTCTTTGATCATTTACTCTGCATACAGGTTGAACAGCAACGGGGATAATGGGCCACCCTGCCTTATACCCCTTCTTAACACTGCCCATCCTGACTCCCCGTTTCCCACCCGCACCTGAGCTGTCTGAGACAAGTACAGGTTGCGGATTAGCCTCCTTTCCCTCCAATCTATTCCTATTTTCTGCAGAATACTCATTAGTTTTCCCAATTCACTCTATCAAACGCTTTTTTGAAATCTACGAAACAGGCAAATACCTCCTGGTTGTGTTCTATATTCCTCTCGATTAATAATCTCATTACTGCAATGGCATCACGCGTACCTCTCCCCTTCCTAAACCCAAACTGATTATCCCCTAAGTAATCATTTGCCCTACTCTCTATCCTTTTGTTTATGATCCTGAGAACAACTTTAGCTGCGTGGGATATCAAACTAATTGTCCTATAGTCCTCACATGACGTGGCCTTTACCTTTTTCGGAATAGGAACTAAAACTGATCTCACAAAGTCTTCCGGCCAGATTCCCTCCTCATAAATACTACGGATCAGCCCATATAGCCTCTTCCTCCCACATTTTCCTAAGCATTTTAAAAGTTCCACGGGAATGTTATCTACCCCCACGGCCTTATTTAGTTTCATCTCCCTTAATGTCCTTTCTATCTCATGGTCTAGTATGCCTGGACCTAAGCTGTCTTCCTCTACGTCATTTTCTTTTTCAATGTCTAACTTTGTTGGTCTGAGTTCTTTACTATACAGTTCTTCTATATACTCCATCCATCTCTCTTGGATCTTTCCTGCGTCAACAATTACCTTACCCGCCTTATCTCTAACTGTTAGCATAGCTCTTCCTTTCTTACTTCTCGATAACGATTTAACTTTGCTGTACAGCGCACCGATTTCACCCTTCCTCTACAGACTTTCCATATCCTCGCAATGCATCTTCCACCATGCTTCCTTTGCTTTATTTATTGCCCACCTCAATTTGTTGTTCAATTCTTTGTACTTTATTTTGCCTTATTCTGTATTTATATTCCTCCATTTTCGCCGCTCATTCATCTTAGTAATCATCTCATCCGTGATCCATGGTTTTCTAGTCCTTTAAGCGTTAACGGTTCCAATAGTGTCTTTTGCGGCTTTAGACAACCCTTTCTTGATCATTTTCCATTTTTCTTCGATAGTACTAAGCCCTTTACCATCCTCCATGATTTTCTCTACCGCATGTTTGTATTCCTTCCTTTTCAACCCATTTAATGCATCTACATTCCATTTTCTAACTCGCCGCCCCTGCCTTATCTTTTTGAAACGTACGCTACATTTCATAACAACATAAAATTGTGGTCTGAGTCCGCATCCGCTCCCGGGAAGCTGTGGGAATTTATCACACTGTTCCTAAACCTGTGTTTAACGAGGATATAATCTAGCTGATATCTTCCGGAGTCACCTGGCATATTCCATGTATACCTGCGTCTTTTGTGGTGTCTAAACCAAGTGTTGGTGATGACTAACCCCTGTCTTCTGCAGAACTCAACTGCTTTCTCCCATCGGTCATTCCTCGTGCCTAAACCGTAGTCCCCAGCCTCATCACCATCTCTTTCTTCGCCTACTGTCGCATTCCAATCCCCCATCACTATCAAATGTTTCCCTGCAGGAACACACGCGATCATGTCCTCTAACTGATCGTATATCCTATCGACCTCTTCTTCCTTATGGTTGCTCGGCGGCATGTATACCTGAATAATGACTAAGTTCGTCGGTTCTGCTTTTATCTCCACTAGTAGTATTCTATCCGTTACCTGCTCTATGTTGACTACGCTTCTTCCTACCTCTTCATTTAATACTATGACAACCCCTCGTTGGCTCTCGTCCCAACCGCTGTGTATTATTCTATACTTATCACTCCAGTAGTCCCCGCTATCTTTCCATCTCACCTCGCATAGACCTAAAATATCTATATTTCCCCTTTCCATCTCTCGCTTAACATTCTCCAATTTCCCTGTCCTCATCACTGTCCTAACATTCCACGTTCCTGTTCTAACTAATTTGGTCTTCTTCTCCTGAGTCTTCTGTCCTGCTGTATCTGGTTTTCCCTTGCAAGGGTTTCGTGGGATGACGACCGCGGAAGCCTTGCCTCCCCCGCTGCCGGGCACGACACACGGCCGATTGGGCCGAGCCCCGTGGTTGCCAGGACTCAAGATATCTCTTTTGTCCATCATATTTTTCTAGGGAATGATAATTGAGGTGGTTTCCCGTTGCCTTCCTCAATAGTGTTTTTAACGTGACACCATCACTTACTGGTCGCCCCACTGGGGTCAGACGCCATTGCAGCCGCCTCACTGAGGAACAGACGCTGCGTGGACTACCTTTCGTCTGGCTCCTAACCTTCGACCTATCTGGCATGGGTGACCCCACCAGGAGCAATTTTTATTACTCCCGCCAGTACAGCTCTAGGGGTCATCGGAACGCACAAGCCCTTCCACCACGTCAAGGTTGTAGTCCGGGGAGGGCCTATACCACTGTATAATGTTAAATCTACTCACTTCTTCTTGAAAGAAGCACAGCCTGCCATCCGACACAAGAGTGAGTCCTTCTTGATCTTAGTGTACTTCCTTCCTCCCTTCATTCCGGTCAACATCCAAATCCTAATTTTACCCTTTCCTCGTTTGCCCAACATTCTCCTCTCTGCCACAGTTACCATCATCCCATCGCCGGTCAAAACGCTTTGACTCTATCTTTAATGCCTCCATTACATATCTCCCAACAATCTGCTCTCCTCACCTACCATACCCATCACTTCAATTGTTTTCGCTTCTGTCCACGTCACCTTCTCCAACCTTCTACACACCCACATCTCATATGTCCTCGGCGTACAAAACCACGCTACATATTGAGGTTTTAACTAACTGTTTTTTTCATTCCCTTGATAAACATCCTTAACATCGATTCCATTCTCCAAGTGAAAGCTTCTATGCCTCAATCTCTTTGACATTGAGCAAGGATGTTAAAAAATGGCACGGCAAAACTATAACATGGGGTTTGGTTTTGCACGGCGCCGTAACTTGGTCATTGAAGCAAGTTTAAGGCGTAGATTTGAACCTTTGGAATACATAAAATGGATGTGCAGAAGGATGGAATAGGTGAAACGGACAGAAATAAATCAAACTACGAGAAAGTGCTAGATATAGTTGGGATAGAAACAAGATTATTGGGAGAATGTTATGTTCTGTTATATTTTCCGACGAAAATGTTCTTTCCGTTGTTGGCCGGTGAATATTGAAATGCCTAAAATGACTGCCTATAATTTTATCGGCCATACGTCAGTGTGAAGTACTCCGTATGTGCGTTAAGGAACAGTTATTCAAGAAGCAAATGCTATTGAACCGCTGGGACTCGTACCCCGTACTATCGTTTGGTTAAGAGGCCGACGATGGTTTAGACACCCGAGAGTACTCTTAATAATAAAAGAGTGGATTATGATTATGAATATGGATCCAAATAAAATTTTAAGCAAAGTAGCCCAATAGAAATGGCATGTGTTAGACTTAACCATAAAAATTTATTCCACTCTGTGATGAAAATATAGGGAAATGTATGCTTGATGAAACAAAAGTTTTTATGAAATTATCGCGAATTAAAACTCGTTCCGTCAAAAAAAGAGGTCCTTATGAGACCCCGATTCCGTCTATCACATAACTGCATTTTATGGTAAGGTTTACTAACGTTTAGAATCTTTTTACATAAGGAAAGTGAATAAGCTAAAAATGTTTGCTGAGTGGTTGAAGTCAGTGAAAAAGTAGGAAAATGAATAAAGAGTAGAACAAAAAAGAACTTAATATAGAACGATAGAAAACTAAACGAAGACCGATATGTAATTACTCTAAAAGGTACTTTGGATCAGAGGAAAAATTAAGAGAGAAATAAACGGAGAGGTACTAGGGAACAAATAATACTAATTTTATTTCCGAATACATCAATATGCTCCCAATATTTGTCACGCCAAAATTAGAAAAAAGGAATATTTTTGAAAAACCTTTTCATGAAACTACTTGGGCTTAAGCGATATTAGAGATGTGATATAGTATTTACGACTGTACTAAAAAAAATAATAATTCGGAGACAACTACATTCTTTGCAATAAAGCATTTTGCAGAAGACCTTGCTATCGTCAAGCGTCATGTAATGCCCAGGACACATGAGTAAACCAGAAAATAAATTATTTAAAAATGTTTTTGAAATGAGGGAAAGGAATGTAGCTTTGGTGCCTTTTCTACGCTTGAACTCTTATTTTTTTTACCTTTATTTTGCAAAATTGTACAGTTATTTTCATTTTTGCTAAAACAACTGATCCTCCAATTAGTCATTAGATCATATGTAGCTTTTTAACCCTGTAAATGCATACAATCTAATTAGTAATGCAGTATGTATTTATTAATTATTTTTGGCGACTAAAAATCGGTGGATTACCTGAGAAGTAATTTCAAATTCAGTGTAGCCGAGTTAATTTGAAATATGTGACCCCTTCTTAGTGCTTTTAGAAGCAATAATACCCTAGTTTAACAATAAAACACTGAATAAATAACAAGTTCTGAATGGAGTTTTTTGCATTATTTTACATTATTCGTTTTGTTTAGACAAATAACATGGACGATGCTATTCGATTAAAAATGGACACCATAAAGTGGAAGAATTAAGGCTAGTTTTTCTTTTAATATATTAAAAATGTAATTTCTAAGTAAGTGCGTTATTTTTTTAACTCCAAATTATAAATATCAAAGGAACCAAGATATATTTCATGAAGGAACTTCAGGTCCTCGATTATAATTTAGCTTTTATATTGGCCGACTTTAATCAATATCATAAGGACGGTAGCAAATTTTTAATGGAACAATGTTTTCTCCTGTGACAGAGAAGTTTAGGATAAATTTATTCGACTGCGAAATTAAATGACGTGGTAAACAATTGAAAGATATGGTCGATTGGTTTCTCACGTTGTGTAAGGGTTTCTATTTTTAACATGAATTTTATTTTACTTGCTTAATATCTCCATGACTTACCCAATAATCCTTTTTGTCACTGATTAATGCAAATTTACAAGGCTTATGAATGAATAAATTTCCATTAATAATTTAACAGATATTCATCCGTATTCCTCCAGATATCGTGGGATTTCTGTTTTCTAAGGTTACATTAGAATGAGCAATATTCATTACTCTTAGGCATATGGAAATATCCCATTTGTTACGATTTCCGCTTTCCTAAAAAAAGGTTACTGAACATTTTCCGCATCTCTTTAATTTCCGGCTATCCATTTGTACGAACAGTTGTACTTTAATTTATTCTCAGAATTTATTCGGGTGGAGCTAATTTATTCCTGAAGCTAACTTTGCGAATCCTTTTGTTTATGAATGCAATTTTTTTTAATGAAACTTCCAGAGTTGTAATTCTAACCATGCAGAGATAGGGGAAAATTAAATTTGACATTTTAAGTTCAATCAAACATAACTTTCGAAATTTAAGATAATAAAATAATTAAAATTTAAAAACAAAGTAGTCATTTTATAATACATTCTATTGAAATAATATTTCGGTGATAAGAACGAATGAAAGAAATACTTTTTTTACTTAAATTTGATAGTTTGCTGACAATTGTATGCTACATTTTCTATTCAAAACATTTGTTATGCGTATCATATATAATTTGATAATGTCACGATATAAAAAGTTGGCTTATTGTTATGCTTTGGCTAAGCAATCTGTTTGTAAGTGAGATTCTCGTAATTTTCAAAGAGTAATAGCTTAACTTATCCGGAAATTTAACGTTAAGTAATGTGGAGATATTTCATTCAAAAATAATGCTCAAACGATTCCCTCCGCACTATTATTCGTGTATCGGAAATGTCAGATAAGCGCTTCACCTCCGAAACTACCCAAAAGGGCTCGAGGGTCGTGAATGCAATACTAAGAACGGGGATCATCTCCGTCTTCTTAGTGAAATATTAATATTAAAAAAACCACTCGTGACGACGGCCATAATGTTCGCATCATCCTCGTAAATCGACAAGTGCTCGACAAAATGGCAGGGGCATAATTCGCGGCCGGCAACCCCGGCCATAAATCGCAGTAAAGGAAGCCCTTTATGCGGAAGGAGCCGAAGAGGAAGGGCTTCGACTGAGTCAAGGAGATGTTTATTGCGGGCGACGGAGCCGTGCGCATATATAAGTGAGTGGCAGCGACGTACTACATGCTCATCTCCGGAACGTGACAGTTTCCCGTAAATGGGAAGGGGGCTGAGAGATGGAGAGGGTATCCCTTGAAGAATTAATCCGCCTCCTTAGGCCGCCGACCCAGCAAGAGAGGGAGGGATTGGCCCGGAGCAAAGGGGAGGGAGAGAGGAAAGATCCTCCTGGGGCGAAAGGGCCAGCCGGCTAATAAGTGAACCACCATTTTCTCAGTCACTCGATCGAGACATTTGCAACCCTACCCTTTTCAGTAGGGCCGAACCCTCATATTATTTCCATCTTCTCTACCATTGTCTTCCTCCTCTTTTCTGACACCATTCCCTTCCCCCGGGTAAACCACCCTACCCGAATATTCCCCAACCATAAGAAGTATTTCCTCCTCTTTACAGCAAAATAATTTTTGAAAAATCTATATTAGTCACGCTCGGAATATTTTGAAGCTGGCGTAAAGTGCCGCTTCTGATCTTTTTAACAGGAGAGGGACTCCTTGGGTGCGATGGCAGCTGTGCATAAATCATTGGACCATAAATCATGGGGGAGTGCAAGAAAATGCCTTTATACATGTGTACATATGTGACCTATGTGTGTAACAATATATATATATATATATATATATATATATATATATATATATATATATATATGTGTGTGTGTGATTTTTCGGGTACCAGGTCTTCCTGGGAAACCATAACCGGCACAGGGAAAGGAACTGGCTCCCTACCCTGATGTGTGAATTTTCACACGCCGTATAGGGCTTAGTACTGGGTGATCATTACCATCACCTACTAAACCGACCTTCGGGTTGCAATTTTCGGAGACCCGGCCGCAGAATGAATGAGTGACTGAGGGGGCGGGAGAGAGAGGTTCAAGGGGGAGAATGGTTGGGGAGAGAGGGGAGGATTGCTATAAGTAGTTGAATAAGGGTGGAGAAGTAAAGGGAATACGGGGGAATATGTGCCTGGTGGACACGATTGAGCAAGGGGTGACTGTATCCTATACGTACACAAGCTGCTGCTCGAGGACTTTCGTTTTAGAGTCGGTTTCTGAGATTAGGGTACCTGTTGTTCATCATTTGGTTAGAATCTCTCCTCAATCCCTCAATAATAAAGGCGGTTGGGAAAACCGAATTCAAAATAAAATACCACGGGTCGTTTTTTTATTGTGTGTCCCTATTCTGTGTTTGTTTCGCATAAGCGTTCTGCAGAGCAACGTTTTCAAAAGTTTCTTGAAAATTTTGAGCGAAAACATATCCGTTCTGCAAATGAACCTTATTCCCGTAAAATTCTCGTATTGTCGTCTTTGCTGGTCACTGAGTAATTTTTCAGGTGTATGATGAAATTTCTAATGATTTGAAGACTCCGGCACCTACTTTCCTTCACCAGTGTGTTTATGGCTTGTCTTCGGCAAATGAGTTTTCACCGATTTGCCATGCAATACTCTCGCTCGCCAGTGGCAAACATTGGACCAAAACTCAAAGCCACGCGGTGAGAAATTTGACAGTAATAATCGGACGCCTTGGCTCCCGAAACACGTTGATCGAATAGCTTCGTAACAGAAACCATAGTCACTGTACATTCTTAACAGAAGGCTGTGAACACCCGTGTCCATCATCGGTTTTATCTACGAGGTCTCATGTTCAGGACCAGCCGCAATTTGTGACTTTTAGCTTTCTCCAAATCTTTTTAGACAGAGGTGTGCAACACTTTTGCGATGCAATTGGCTTTCCATCTCTTGGAACTTAATATTTTCCTTTTTCCTCACCCTCCTACTGTTCGTATTCCTCCGGGGGTATAGCATCCTGGATACCCTGCTCCCCGTCGTCTTGCATTTTCTTCGGGGGAGGGGGGGGCAAGGGATATAAGGATAAAGGGGGTGGTGACCCCCTCCGCCGGCGGGCTTCCTCAAATCCCCAACCGCCACCCTTCTCAACTGGCACCCGCGGGCGGTTCCCCACCCCGTCCCAGAGCCGTTCGTCTCCGCCTTTGTCAGGCCCCCCTTCCATGTCCCCGGACCCCTCCGCCATAAATCTCGTACTTCTCCGGCAGCCCATTGCCACATCATATCAAAATCATTCCTTCGCTCATTTTGACTCCGGGTTGCCACTTTTTTTTCCAAGCTGCACCCTATGGCGGGTGAGTGCACCCCTTAAGCACTCCTCGGAGATTTACGACTTGGGATTTCGTCAAATTTTTGGGCTGGACAATTTAATCGATAGTACTAGTATAGATGCACTTTGGTTACAGAATAACGAAATGCACGCTATATTATAATCTATTTATCGCCATGATGGGTTATAGTTTGCATTGGTCGTGATTTTATCGGTCCACAATGTAATTTTATGGGCTAAGTTTCATCTCTTCGGTTGGTGAATTTGATTTATCTCAAACGACATAAGTATACTGTGCACAATTTTTTATCTCATTGAATTTAGAGTATTCATACTGAGAGCCATTGTATTATTTCTTTTATTGTACATAGTATATCCCATCATGTTAATTGCGAGATACTTTCATCCCTGGTGGGACTTAAAGACGTCCTAATGTGCTGGTTCTTTACACTCGCCTCCTATCTTATGAGCGTTACCTAAATAAGGACTACTAGAAGCAGAATTCGTTTTGTATGATTTGTTCTACTGTATGTATTTATTGTTTTTCAGCCTGCTCAGTGGTTGTTGTACATGTGTCAGTACCCCGCGTTGTGCCAGTATCCAATGTTGCCTGTATCTTGTGCCAGCGGAAAACTTCCTCGGGAAATTGTTGTATCTCCCGAAGCCGATTTGCCGACGTTTGCACAAAGTTTTATCGCGTATCTTTGCTCCATTGAGTACATTAGTGACGTGACTCTCGAGCAGGGGTTCGGTTTTGCAACGGTCTACAGGCAATTGATGCAGATCGAGTGGATTTACCAAGATCTCTCATAACCTTTCTCATCAAAAATCATTCCACTTCAGCCATCTCATTTGGTATGAAATAATCATTCTACTTATTTTTAGGACAGACTCTGTATGTAATGTTTTTTAAATTGAGTTTCATTTCCTCTTACCGTAGTTTTCGATTTATTTATTCTCCTTAGTGCACCGTTGCAGTTCAAATGGAAGTATTGCATGCCTTAGATGTTGTGCTCTGTTCCATTATATTTTGCTCCGGTCCCTCTCATCTCTAGACCCTTAATGTTCGGATTTCATATCTCCTGTGGCCATGTTTGTCTTTGAGTAGGCTTCATTCAACGTGCAATCAATCATTTTGGGAGTCATGTCGTAGCTATATCCATTTACGACCGGTGCCCTTTTCTCTGCCGTTTGTGCTATTGTCGATTTAGGCTAGCCTTCTCATTTGCTTCCGCATGATATCCGTTCCCCTTTCAACCTTTTAAATTCATGCCTCAGTTCTTTGGCTCTTGAATCGTGATTGCTTGCGAGTTTATTTTACTGTTAATTTCCTTCGACGAAAAAAAATTAAAGGTCACCCGATGGAGCACTCAGAAAAAATAGATTCTTCACCTTTCGTTGTATTATGCCAAAAAGTTGCAAAAACCTTTGTTATGCGCATCAAACTACGACAAATATTCTGCCATCTTATCATTTCCATCTCGCTGTGAACCGGTTGCGACGTTTAAAGGCGAATATTGCTTGAATTTGAAAGTATGTTCAACGTGATACCCTCATCCAAAAGAAAATCACAAACAATCTCGAATCAACCATCGAGTTTTTAAAACAGTTATGAAAAAATTCAGAAACATACTTAACGAAAAGAGATACAAAAACCAAATGTTTGTGGATTGTATAAATTGGTGGCTTTTGCATGCGATTTTTTTATTTTTCTTAATGACGGGTGGTGCCCTAAAACCCCCTGCCACACGCCCTTGCGGCGGCTTACAGGATATATCAGGCTACAGGATATGTACAATATATATCTAATGTTCACGAGTAAGTATCGTGTCGGTTTCATATGCATGCCTTATGAATGACACTTCTTGACTTATTTGAGGTTAAATAATTGGTTATACCGCCCGAGGTTATTTTATATTTTAGAAATATCATTCAAAAAATTATTAAATTCATATTAATTGATTAAACTGTAAAAATAAAAGATGCGTTTTCATCATAAATTTAATGTATTTATTTCAAAGTTTGAAAAAATACTACACTATTGGTAAATATGATGAAAATATGGCGAAATAGGAAAAAATGCGCATCTACCTCCCTTGGCTCCCATGAAAGGAATCGCTATTGGTAATAAAATGGCCAATCCAAGGTATGCATGCCAGCACCTAGGGGCCCGGAAAATATTTTATCCATCGAAAAAAAGAGATTCTTATGTTTTCCTTTCTGTTCACTGCGGAAAATCTCATCCGCAATATGAACCCATTACTCATCCATCCCCTGTCGTCTCACAGCACCCTCCTCGTATTTTGGTCTACGTCCTGGGAGAATGCTGGATCGCTCTGAAATTGCATCTCCTACGCTTTTTCTCTTCAGCCAGATGGCTAAAATCATTTAAACGATTTGTTCCCAAATAGTCGGCCATTTCTCAATGATAGTCCGTGAGATTACCATAAGTATGGAGTAGGTAATATGCAATAGAAAAGTTTTAATAAAATATAAAAGCTGACATGTTTATGATTATGCTGAATGGATAGGACACTTTTAAACGTAGATTTTTACCAAATAAGTATCTAACATAGATTTTCTTTTATTTCGTGCAATAATACTCTGATTTTACTTGATTTCATAAAACTCGCGCGGAATAACCACGATATTCAGCTAAAGTAATAGAAATACATTAATAATAAAAATAATAATAATAATAATAATAATAATAATAATAATAATAATAATAATAATAATAATAATAATAATAATAATAATAATAATAATAATAATAATAATAATAATAATTATTATGATAATAATAATAATAATAATAATAATAATAATAATAATAATAATAATATACTAATTATAATACGTTTAGCTAATACTCGTGCATTAAGCATATTTTTGAAAAATACTATCTCAAATATAAGGTTTTCCTGCGCGTATTTAATCTATCACCATATTGGCTTTCTTTATTCGTTCTTTCGTTCATGATACTTTGTTTTCTCAACTTACTGCTCATAACACTTGGATTTTTCTCTAGTTACGGGAAGACTGTGATGCAGATAATCATTAAACACATCTGAAAAACGTAATTTCAAATTTTCACTATTTATTATTCGTGTAGAAAATCTATGCACTCTTATAATGAAACGCTCGAGATCTGCAGGAATAGCATTGATTCTATGTTTGCAAATCCATTTTTCCTAAATTATTTGTTGGCATTTTAATAATAGTTTTCTCACGTTTCATTATCTAATGCAATATATCTGTATTAAAAAAATTTTCTACATTCTATTAAATAGTCAATTATTTAGACATATAAGTAGATTGCAGTGCATTTCCAGAAGGAAAAACATATCTAATTGGTATTTAATAAATATTTTGGGAAAAAATGAACGCTTAGGTGTAAAGACGAGGACAGCAGTACGTGATCAAAATAATTATTTAAAATTAATCTGACGGTGAGTCACAGGGACACTTGAGTTTAGCATCAAAGCTTCATTTTAGCAATGATTATGATATGGAGCACTATAACCTCAAATATATTCGATATCTTGTTCATTAAGGAAGGAAGTAAAGTAATAATGGCCTTTTTGATACATATATCGAGATATATGTAGCAAATGATCCGGAAGAGAGGAATGAAGAAAACGTTTTGCAGTTGAATGAGGAGGAGGAGAAGGTTGGGGAGAAATACGAGGAAATGAAATTCAAAGCTGAAGGAGAGTTTGAAAGAAGACATTGAGATATTGAGTGTTGGAAACTGTGAAGTTGACGGAGGCGAAAGGCGGGAATTGATCAGCATTTTGGATGAAATGAAGAACGCTTAAAATTCTTTGGAATTATGAAGCATTTTGAATATTCAAATGGCGGAAATTTCCCACGGAAGTGTTTTAAAATACATTATGTTAAACTCTTCAAAATATTTCAAATCCTATCTCTCCGCCAAGAAAGAAGTAAATTATGGAGGAATAGGCCATATAGTTTAAATCTTCAAGCATACGCTTAGCAAAAATTGAAGGAATGAATCGTATTTTTTTATAAAATGCTTAATTAAATCATAATTTCACAACTTGTTTTGATAAATTTCCCAGCGCCCACGTCGTGATAAACATAGTTCCATCTTAATGTGAAGCAAATATGAATATTCAATAGATAAACTACTTACTATCTAATATCTTTACTTCATTACGTAAGAAAGACACTGCATTCTCGGGATGCCACCGCGCATCCCGATGTTGTTTTTTTTTGGACAACAGTTTCGACCGTGTTCCAACGAGCGTCTTCAGGTCGAAGATCGTTGGAGCACGGGCGGAACTCTTGTCCAAAAAAAAACAACCTACGCCGTGGTATCCCGAGAATGGAGTGTCTTTCATCTGAACGCCGCGGAAATCTACGATCTAATTTCATGACCTAAGCTCAAAAATTATATTGTAACTGGTCATCATCTCGCAAAGAACCTTTCCGTTGATCCTGGTCAGGAGAATGATTTTAACACTTTGAAAATGTTGAATTATAATAGGTTTCCATAAAAGATATATGTAACATTTCTTCCTGATGCATGAGTACAGTGCTGAAAGCTTACACATGTAGTGTTAAAGACCATCCGCAGTCATGGAGCCTTTGAGTCGTGAAAAAGCCGCTAGCAAAAGTGCGTCGACGCTCAATGGATAAAGTTGGAAGGATTCTGAGACATTGTAGCAATATTAGAAATCAATCCATCTTCCCGGTAGATTTTATACAATCCATGTAATGCAGAGTCGGCGGTTGACTGCGTTAAAAGTCAGTGTTGTGGTATCTCTCACAGTTTCTTAGAATTTGACCTATGTACTTATCAGGCTTATTAATATTTCCAAAATACACGTAGACAATGTAAGCATATTTTCCGTAAATAAAATGTGACCCATTGAATCCTATTTCACTGCCAACAATCCTAGTTGAACTACTCAATGTTACTTTATAATCAACAATTGCAGTTATTTCGTACTTTTAGATTTCGTATCTCTCACCTGGAAAAATGAATCATCGGGTAAAATGTGATCAAAATATGTGATTTTAAATACAACGTTCGTCAAAAGCTTTGGAAATACAGATAAAAGAACAATACATTTGTTTTTCAAATATCATCGTTTATATCAGATATCTGGTAAACTAGTGAAAGAAAAATGAGTAAATGTTCCTTACCATAATTTTAACTAAGCACAACGATTTAAAGGGGGATCGAGATGGTGCGGGGGCTAACGTACTGGCTTCCCACCATGAGGGCGCGGGTTCAAATCCCGGCGGTGTTGAATATTTTTCAGAGGTATCTCGATCCCTACTTGAGGTGCTTTGTGGAGGGCACTTTGAGTGAGTACGCCGTCCGTCGGATGGGACGTTAAACTGCGGACCCCTTGGCGCCTTTCGTTAAGAGTAGGCTAATGCCGACGCCGGGTTTCTCTCCACCCTTCATCCTTTCCTATCCATCCCCTATGGCGCAAATGACCTTAGCTGTCGGTCGCCTCCCCTCAAAACTACTACTACTACTACGATTTAAATCAGAGTTAATTTCATAGCCGAATGTCAATACTTTAAACCCATGTTTGTAGGACAAAAGAGTATGGAAAGGAACATTTTAACAGTAATAATTATTAATAATAGATCAATGTTGGTGGCCACACCATATCGCAAAATTATACAATGGTCTTTTGAAAAAGCAAAATATTTGCCTGAAAAAATGCGATTAATATATTTTTGAAATCACAAGAAATGCTTCATAAAAAAATTGAGAATTAATGACAGGGTACAATTTCTCACCCAAGCTTTACTAAGTTTGCATCAGGTTTAGTATTTAGGGTGAACCGAGTAACAGTAATAAGGTAGGGGGATTTGTGTGTGCAATGCGATAGAATTCTTGACCGAAAGAGCATTTTTGTGTTTCACCCAATCCCCAAGGAAATGAATTATCTGCATAACTTACATTAAAACTTTATCCATAGTAAATCTAAATGCTTCAAAATTTAGTCCAATACATTTATTTTCTATTGGAAAGAGATATGAGCGTTCATATCTATTAATTTAATATCAGTTATCGTTTGGTTAAGATGCATATCGCATTTTAATTTCAAAATGAAGTTGGAACATTTCTCAACCACTGTATTAAGGCAACCAATGTAATATAGGTAACCAATAAAACGTTTAATTACTTTTTACTGCACCGAATTTTTCATGATGATAATGAGTGATCGAAGTGTTTTTATTTCTTTCGAAGGAAGGAAAATTTATTTCCATATGCGTAAAAGCTCGATAATACTTCATTCAGTTAGAAAACTCATCTCTAATTTATACATTCCTATCATTGGTGTGAAGTTACGAGGGTCATCCGGAAAGTAGTACCCGTTCGTGAAATAAAGACACAAAAGTAAATATTAACAAACATAAAAAATTTTATTTGAAAGAGGATACTTTAAACTACTTCTCAACATAATCTCCAAGCAAATTAAGGCATTTGTCATAACGTGTGACAAGTTTCTGTATTCCTGCTGCATAGTCCTTCGCCGCCAGCTCATTGAGATACGCGAGGGACCCATCTTGCACAAATTTTTGCATAATGCAGATGGTGTTTAACAATTTCATGAACAATTGTTCGAGAAACATTGGGAAAATGCTCACAGATGTCATCAATTGTGACGCGCCGATCGTTCCTCACGAATTCGTCAACTGAGCTCACCAGTTGGTCTGTAATGACAGACGGTCTTCCCGAACGCTCATCGTCGTGTGTGTTCCCCCTCCCCATGTTGAAGTTGCGACACCACCGCCGAACAGACGACCCGTCCATTACATTGTCTCCATACACCTCCTTTAATTGGCGATGAATATCACATGGGCGAACGTTTCTTGCATTGAGGAATTTAATCACTGCCCTCACTTCACAACTGGCGGCGTTCTCAATTTTTTTAAACATTGTAAACAATCACAGAAACAACACAGGCAATGCTAGCGTCACGCAACTTGGCTCAGAGAAGGCAGACAAGCCACTGAAGCTATCTGACCTCGTCCAGCGGCTACTCGCGTCGTCAGCACTTCATGCGGCACGAACGGGTACTACTTTCCGGATGACCCTCGTATAAAGAATTTATTCGCACAGTTCATTTTTCTCGCTCTTTTTGAAGTGCATGTATCTTCAGAAAACCACTATTCTTGCTCAGTTGTTTAAATTAAGTGAGATGATCGTCTTCTCCTCCAACGACCTCCATGCACGCTTCCCTCTTCTGCATCCCGAGATGTGGACTGGATGAGCGTCCTCCGACCTATCGCAAATCTCTTCTCCGCCAATCATCTTAAATTCCACGTCCTCGCTTCATTCGCTTTTATCGTCCCCCCGTTAATTCCCCCCACCCCCTCCCTTCCTTGCCCCGCACACACCATTGCCTTTGTGACGACCCCGACTCAACCCCTCATCTTGTCTCCGCAGAAAAAGCGTATTCCTTCGGAGTGGAGGTGAATAAACGAACTTAATGTTGCCGCGCCATCCTCCGTAGGCTTTATTTCCATATCTCCCAAAGATCTCTTTAATTTCCCGGGGCTGGTTTTAAAATATATCTTAAAAATAAGTTAATCAATATTATGTTTGAAAATTTAATTTATCCCTGTCGTGGGCAATGGTTTTAAACAAATTAACATTTTTGCATTAAAAATCTATGATCATCAAATTTATGCCTACAATCCATCCTTAAAACATATTCTTTTTTGCTAAAATTGTAAAAATATTTCCCAAGTAACAATACAAAAATCGGCTGTTTTGTTCCATTGTGATTAGTATTCCATAATCAAGGCCATTTATAATAGTATATGTGTGTGTATTCATTCTGTATCAAAAGTCTGAGCTAACCTAAAATATACTTCAAACCATTATCCCTGGTATATTAATGTTGCTTTGAGTAAATTGGCCGCTTTCAAAGAAAACCACACTCCGCAAATATTTTCAACTTCATGAAACTAAATGGGTTTTCCATACGTTTATAGAAAATCCCTATAAAAATGTAGATCCAGCTACATTGTTTATTAATAAAACTGTGTTAACTTAACATTTCCTTCACCTAGAGGAAATAGATCACTTCCACAAAGTTATGCCTGAAAAAACTTTTGATTTTCTAAATATACATATATCACTAATGTTGAAGCATTTTAAGCTGGTTGAAGATATTTGATTCTCAGTCTTGCGGCAGCGGATATGACCTAATTCGTCTCTTGCGCCTACTGTGATTTCATTGAATCAATTATTATGAAATGAATGCAGCGTTTTGCAATTTTATTGTGCCGAATTATTTTGAACATTGTTTTGGCGTCCATGTTAAGGATGGTAGTTTAATTACAACTTTCACTGTGGAATCCTTTTACAACCCTGTTAATATCTTCCAGATTTTGTTCGTCCTTAGTAAGAATGCGCAGTTTTCAGCGAGAGGAAGGAAAGGAGACTCGATGCCCTATGGTTCGAATGGTATTCGTTTTTCCCCCGTACTATTTCCCTTCCTGACAATTTTTTTCGTCTACTTTTAAGTTCCATAGCGAATGGGACCGCTTCGATAAAACGTCTGACCTCGCTCCATCTTCCCCCCACGTCGCATCGCGTCTTTTTTCCGACCCCTGTGGAAATGTATATATATATCCATTTGCAACCCCCTCCCCTCATATTCGTGGCATGCCATCGCTCACCCTCGACCCCTTGGCCCTCCGCACCCTCGCCATCAAGTCGAGCACCCCCATGTGCTCTCCAACCCGATCGCCTCCCCCCCAAAGGCACTCGAAAACTTCCCCTGCTTCCCCTTGTCGTACCCTCCCCCCCCCCCCACCACTACCCCCGGGAATTACTTCCTTCCTTCCCGCCGTTTAATGCTCCCGCGCCCCTTTTGACGCTGCTCGCACAGAGTCATCTCCTTTCCCCCCTTTAACTTCCCACCCCCCGCACCTACAAAAGACATCTGCCTCTTTCTTTTCACGCTTCAATCTTCCTTGCATCCTTGTACTTTTTCACTCTTTCCTTTCTTTCATCCTAATTCATCTCCCCCAGTTTTCCAAACTCTTCCTATCTCGTCAACCCTCCGATATATTCTCCTTGCGTGCAATATAAAAGCCTTTTTCGAAATTAGCGTCCAAAGTCTACTCTGGAGATAAAGGAGTCATTTAGTCATGTGTTGTTGCAGCGGTTTCCGTGTAAGGTTTCCACAAGCCATCTTAATGTCCTCCGCTTGGGATGTTCAACGAGTATCATAGAAACATACGTACCCTGTCTCCTCTCTAATGATGCCTTTAGACCACGAACTTCCAAAACCTTTACAAAATTAAAATATAAAGTTATCTTTATATTACAGTAGACTTGATTTCCTTGCAGTGATCTCCTTGAGCACATATAGCTAAAGCCAACTACTTTCAACCTTGTCTTACGTAAAATATAGAATCATCTAAAAAGACTTCAGCTGCTGGAAAATAGAAAGCTTGTAAAAGAGTAAACGATTATAGGTTGGAAGCCAGATGTCAGATTTAAAGCTATTCATGAAAACTATATTAACTTAACCTTATTATAAGGTTTGGTTATGATTTACCATGGTCAACAAACATCCTCCAATTGAAGAGGAATATTAAAATATATCGGATACCTTTTCAGATTGAAATTACAATATATTACTCCTTCTGGTGCGACTGGTTGCACGAAATATCTAGAGGTTATGGAGTATGTCAACGGAGCATTAGTTTACGTTTAAACTGAGTAATCCCAAAGGTAATAGGAATTTACTGATTGTACAGTCGGTAGCAATATTTCTCGTCTAGAAAGCATGAAACTCAGTATAATTAAGTTTTATGCTTTCCATAGTTTCATATATATATATATATGTTAAGCACAATATTGATTTAGATACTAGATTCAAACAAAAAGCGACCAGTTTATTGCTTAGTCTGGAGCTTGTATGGACCATACAACCTATTTCACAAGCAAACCCTTGTAAGGATCCCCATCTTATGAAGTGGCAGAGAACCTTATCCTTTGAAAGACGAGGAGGAAAATTAAAGAAAAGTGAGGCTAAACTCTTTTTGACAAATATTAACAAAAATGAGTAATTAATTTTGTAGTTTTGGGAAATAGCATTTATACAACAAGATAACAAAAATATTCCTTTGAACAACTGATCCTGGTCCCGTATACCTACCAAATACCGAGTTTGCGTTATTTTATAGGATCTACCTTATCCCATACTTGTTCATGTTTCCAGCCAGGAAATGGATTTTCCAGTCTTGCCAAAAGAACTTGAGGCAAATGAAATATGGTGCACAGTTAATTCGAATTAGCAGCTCATATTATAATTTTAAACAGATAGATATCCAGGCCTATTTTACAGCGAAAGTAGATGTTTATGCATATCAAATGGGTTTTCATCATCCTAGATCCTATAATATCACTAGTTTTGTTTTCTCATTCCGTTGTATCAATTAAAATATTTCCCAGTCCATAGGTGCCATCATAATGTACCTTTGAGGTGCTTGTATGGCGTTTTTCATTGTTAAATAATTGTTAACTTTGTAGGTTTTCATTAAGGACTGCATTCGTAACAACCAGGGAAATATTAATGATATCAACTTAACTACTCGTATATCGGAATTCTAACTATTTAATGATTTAAATCACTAAAGAATCTCAATATAATCCTAATGGGGGAAAAATTTCAATTTCTCGTTCATAAATGCTGAAACACAATTGAAAATTTATATAAGGCATTTGTAGTGGTTCACAGGATATGTTGAAGATGACCAGTCTCGGGAAGTGGTTTCTAACTTCCTCCGGTAGGATTGTTATGCGATTAAAGTTACGAACTTTGCACTCCCACTAATGTATTTTAAATAAACTGATATTTATTTATGTAATCACTTCCGCTTGGTTTTCCAACAATTTGATGCGCCCTCTTGCATTGAAAAGCAATTTAACAGCAGTAAGCACAGATTGCTATGAGAGCAGAAGGAGATTCCGAAGGTTGTCCCAATCTATCCAACCAGAATTGGGGTTTTTTGCTTGCATTTGTTCTGGTTCTAGCTTTGGGGATCCCACGCACCACTATGCACCATCTTTTCCGGCTGGAGACGCCCCAATTGCCATCCACTCTCTCTACCTCCCCCTTCCGTCGTCCTCACGTCCTTTTCATCACTTTCAACCCTCACCCCCACCGACAGACCCCGGTGCTCATTTACTTGATGCATTTCCCCTCTTTCCTTCTCATTCGCTCTCCCCTCAGCACCCATTCCTTCATACCCCGAAACGTGACCCCTTGGCAGTGAGTGGCGCGGAACCCTGATTTGGCCCATTCATCCCCTACTCCTTGGCCCCAACCGGCCCCCGGCTCCTTTCTCTCCTCCATCCATCGACCCCATCTAAAAAAAAAGGAGCTTACGTTCCCTTTTTCGCAAGACTTCGGTTAATTTGAAGGAGGGGGTCCCCCAAACGTTGGTTACCAAAGGTGGATGATGAGCACAGAACTCACTTGTAAAGAGCCTGACCCTAATGTTACCCCCCCACCCTTAGATGTAATGGGAGAGGTTTCGGGATTTTAGAGGAGTTTCGACGCCGTGTTTCCTCGAGAGGTGGATTGGGTGAGTGGAGGGAGGGACACCATTGCCCCCCCCTCCATCTCACTTCGTAGGGTGCGCGGGTGATTCCACGGCATTCTCTCTCGTTTTTATTGCGAAACGTTTGGGTGGTAGCAGGCGGTCTTGAGGGTGTCGTCGGGGTATGGCGGTCGAACCCCTGACCGCCCGCCTCCTCAATGGCATATACTCCTTCTCCCCCACTTCTCCTCCTCTTCCCTCGCATCTTCCGAAGAAATCATTTACACCCCCCTTCTCCCAGCTAGACTGGAGTTTTACGCGAGAATAGTTAAGTGTTCCGGATTGATGCTGGGATGGTTTCCACCGAGACTTTTACGTGAGGGGCAATGTGCGGTACATTTGGCGGTTATAGTGCCTCCCTGAGGGTTATCCGCGCGTTGTCCCAGCGATAAAATACGCATCGTGTCTACTCTTAACAAGACCGGATGAGAAAATTTGTCGTGCAATGGGCTAATTGTTCTTGTACATTATCTTACCACATGTACAGCAACCGCTGTTATTACAAATGCTCCACAAGAGGAGTAACACCCTCAGGTATAAGAATCCGTGCTATCGGTGGAGGCACTTCACGGTGAAATTTCTATCGTGCACCGAAACAAACCGAAAGCAGTTAATACGATTAGAGAGAAAAAAAGAAAATATAAAGGATGACATTATACTTAGTACGCGTATTTTTTAGGGTGCAGTGGTTTACCGTGATATCCGTGATCCTGAGGACACAGCAGGTTTATCAGATGACCTTAATCCTACACGACGGTGGTGCGACACTTGGAAATTAGAATAAAACTTAAAAAAGTGCGAATTCATTCATTTGCGAAAAACAAGCAATTCCTTTCAGAATGCCTGCTGCATCGGGAACGGAGAAATACAATTTGTAGACTCGATTAAATACCTCTCATGGGTGAAGCACATACGGTCTATATGTGGACAAGCTAACTAATAAATTAGGATTTATTAGACGAGTACTGGGTAAATGTGATGAAAAGGTCAAAGAGAAATGTTATCTTTCGCTAGTTAGACCTCATTTAGAGTATGGGGCCCTCAGGAAGTTGCATTGATGGTATTGTATTGATTGCAGAATCGGATCGCATGCAGCGTACAGGACCTAGATTTGTAAAACGTTGTTATGATAAACATAGTAGCGTATCCAAAATATAAGAGGAGCTAGGCTGGTAATCACTCACGGAGCAAAGGTTAAATTACAGATTAAATCTCTTGCATAAATTGAAAGGATATATTTTGCAGTTATGTTGAAAATGTATTATTACCCCCATCGTACTAAGGTAGGAGAGAGCATGCCAATAAAATAGAGAGATTAAGTGTAAAACAGATTTAAGATATCATTTTTTCCACGAACGATAATGGATCAGAATAACATTGCCAGACCGCGGAAAGGGTCACATTCAGGTCTAAATTTAATCTGGTGTGTATTCACCTCCTGCTACACACCCTGGTGGTGGTTTACAGGGTACTGAAATATCTACCATACGAATAGTTTCATCCCATCAGCCTTAAGGACCTGAGGGTGACTCCGATGCATCGGAACTAGTCCTACCTAATAAAAGTGGTGGAATGATGCATAAGGTTGTTTTACTGTAGTGATAATGAATTTCCGCAAAGTCAGGCCATAAAATATTGAATATACGTGTATCTTCTTTATGGTTAATTTCTGAATAAACTTTTCACTCTCTGTTTATTATTTTCATGCAAGTAAATCACCTGCGCACAAGAAGCAAGAAGTCTTGTTGTTTATCCTCTTTTCAAGTTTTGTGCACTCCTAAAGTTGCATGTAAAATTCTATTACAGATCAAAGAATAATTGATCTACGCCATAAAATATTTATTTCCACTAGATGTCAATACTATGAAATGTAAATCATTAATAGTTCCCAGGATAAGGTATTTGACGAGTATCACCCGAAGGCTTTCAATTGAACTTTAACAAAAGCAATTAATTTAACTGGGTGTATGTGAGTTTGGTCATCGACATACCAATAAAATCTACCAATAAAATTATTTAAGTTGTGTTTTACTTTGGAGTTTGTCTAAAGTTGATGCTTCATTTTAAGTGAAAAATACAGTTTTAATTAAAATTAGTAAATTCAAAAGATAATTAAAAAACCTTACTTCCTAGAAGAAAATATCAATAAATACCGAAAGTTCTTGTTTGTTTTAATTGATCAGATAAATTAAAAAATAAAAGCCATGACGGACAGCACAAAATTTTGATTTAATAACAGAGTTAAAATGGAACAGGCACAATTATTATCGTACTTTACTGAGGCTTTACTGAACTCTGCCATGACGCTAATAAGTTCCCCGAGTATGTTTTTGCTTTATTCATTCACCTGGTTCACAATTTGGCGTTTATTGATTAATTGTTGATATTGATGTATAGAATAAACTCCATGAATTGGTCATAGAAGCACAAAAAATGGCGATACATTCAATCAATATAATTAATTATATTTGTCTAAACCTATAGCGTTGAGAGTAGCCGGGAAAAAACGCTCTCGTGCTCACCACGGGCTCCTTACACGTGGAGGCGTCGAATCTCGCTAGAATAACCCCCGTGGTTATGGCAACCGTTTCAAAACTTCGTAATACTTTGCCCAAATGTGACCGTCATGTCAAAGAATAATCTCGATAATTTGTTTAAATATTCAAGGAAGGTCCTCCCGTCTTAGTCTTCCGACTCCTGTAAAGTGTAATAATGAAAGGAATTAAGTCCTTCCGCTCCTCGGGGAACCGCCCCCCCTTTAAGAAAAAAGAATCTTCCAAGATGCTGCAATTAAGCGTGGCACGTGAGTCCCTGCCACCCCTGGGCTCTCAACCCCCCTTCGCCCCTTACTTCTCCGCTCCTGCGTGTCCCATGGCGCTCGGGATGCGCCCCCCCCCTCCTCTGCCCTTAACCTTCTGGGAGTGGAGGAGGTTTTTATAAGAGATTCCCCGAAAACTCCGCCCGCAAAATGCACCCGCAGCCACTAACTCAAAACCGGAGGAACCACCACCCACGTTAAATCCCCCAGCCCCATCAAACCCTTGACTGCAACCCATCCCCCTCCCACTAAAAAAACCCCTCGTACAAAAAACCCTTTTCCGCACCCCCGTCGGAGTCGAAGCGAACACAAAACCCTGCTCCGACCCTTGTCGACTGCACCCTTCCATTTCACTCCGTGCCACGAATGCCAACGCATGCGTCCCCACCCACTCTCCCAAGTTTTTCCATGCACACGCCTCAGTCTTTCCAGGCTCCTCCTCCCTGCGTGTTGGCTTTGCCCTTGATCTTAATTCTCGGGAGTTCCCTTTCCTTCCGCACTTGGCACATGCCTTCGGGTGATATTTAAACTCCCTGCCGACCACCGCTAGTGTCTACTCTAGCGTCCACTGAAAGAGATTGGGATGAAATTCGTCCCTAGAAAAGCGATATAAAATTCGCCATTTCGTAGTAGTGTTTCCCTCAAAGAGATGAATATAAGGGGAAGTCAAGGTTGCCAACATTAACAATAAGAATGAGGGAAGGGGAGCGTACTTTGCTCATTGAACGCCATAAGGGTTGGGAAAATAGAAAATTAAGGAAGAATGAATGTTGCAAGCGATGAAATTTCATCATCATCAGTATTTAAATCCTAGGATTGGTTTACTGTAGCCCTCCATTCTACTCTATTCAATGTCAATGCCCTCAATCCTTGATGCCCACTCTGTTTTACGTCCTTCTCAATTTGTCCTCAGTACATGTCTCTTGGTCTTCCTCGTGGAATCTTCCCTTCTATTTTTCCTTCTTTTTTATTCCTAATCAATCCATTGTGCCTCAATGTGTGCCCAACCCATCTACTTCTTCTTTGCAGTAGAGTTCTCCATATGGTCCTTTCCTCTTCCGCTCTTCTATACACTTTCTCGTCCCCTTACTTTGTCTGTCCATTTAATCTTCAGCATTCTCCTCCATGTTTCAAAGGCTTCTATTCTTCGCATGTCTACTTTTCCAATGTTCCATGTCTCGGAACCAGAGAGCGATTGATGATGCGTAATTGTACAGTGTGGGGAGGCCGGAGGTGAAGGGGAGGGGAGAAAGAGGCGCTGGATAGCACACTTGGTGCGGTAGCGGATGACTCAGGGTGCTCCAAGTGAAGCGTCTGGAGTGAACGTGTAGTAATGACTATTTATGATGCCTAAGCCATAGTTGAATATTTATGATTTGTGTTGGCAAATTTTGCAAAGTTTTTTGAGAAGATATGTGCATGAATTTACGTTATTTATTTACTGAAAAACGATAATAATGGGAAGTGTTTGTTTATAAGAATTTGTCCAGTTTCTAAATACTTAGTCTTAGAAAAGAACTTTCGGCAATAAGTATCGACGCATGGGAATAAAAACATGAATATCCCTTACCAACAAGGTGAAATAAGATATGGTAGGTTGTTCAATATTTTATCATGAATTTCCGCTTGAGCGTTGACCATCCTAGTAAATTTTTAGGAAAACAGAAATCGTTTAATTTTGATTATGTATGTATTATTATTCCACGATTTTTAATTGCTCATTTTTCTCTGAAAGAAGAGGAGTTCCTGATTGATAAGTACGTATGAAAAACTAGATTTCATGGCGTAAGAGACTTGTGAGTAGAGCAATTCTTGCAGTGTCCCAGTTAATTTCATTCATTTATTAAACGACTTAATTGGGTGGAATTATAACTTAATTCTCCTTTCTTCCACAAAACCTTAAGACGCTACGTTAAAGACAATTACGTACATCCAAGGTCTAGGTGGAGGAAGAAACACCTAGGCGGGAATCGAACCTGCCACCTCAGGATTGGCAGGCGAGGTCGTTACTCCACCACCACTGGGGCCTAAGATTAATTAATATTAGTGACTAATAGTTGGTTAATTTATATTATAAAGCTAATGACCCTTCACTAACCTATTCAATACATGTCTATGCAATTTTCTGTGTGGGAGATTTTTCTGACAAACTGAATGGTGGCATGTGGACCTAAAATGACCCCCTTACTTTTCATTCTCACTTATTAAAACTTAGAGGAACTCTACCGTTATCTATGGAAACATGCTTGCGCAGTGTCGACTACTTCGTACGAACACGGGAGTAGCAAATGGATTAGGGGAGGATATATTTTTATGCTTTACTTTTTCCAGTATCAAATTAATATGGATAAATTGGCGAATTCTTATGGATTTATATTTAAGGTACGATGTATTGTTTTTAATTACATGGATAATATTTCAATGGATATGAATCATGCATGAAGTAAAAGAATAAGGGAAAAATAGAATAGAATGTATGTGTAAAAAAAGTATCACTGTTTTTTGAGGAAAGAGATAATTTAGCTAAAGACTTATCCTCTTCTAATATGTCATTCAAAATGTACAAATAAGTTTGGGAAGTCTAAAAATTGTAGTTCCAAGAAGACGTGACTCTTTACTCTCGATGTATAAGGAAGGGCATTTGCGGCAGCCGAGGATGTTTCTCTCTGCTTAATTGTAAGGAAAAGCTGTGAATCAAGCGTCACTCCCCTAGTAAAGTGGAATTCTCCGGTATTATGAACCAAGTTTTGGTAAAGTTTAAGTGTTTTTGCGCCCCAATGCAGTACTTCTACTGCTCTCTTGACGCTCTCGCTCTCTCTTTCTCGCTGGTACAAGCAAACCCATAAGCCCACCCTCTTCGCTTTTTATCGCCCCGCTCCTTAAACGCATCCTCCCCCTCAGCTCCACCCCTTCCCCTGCTTGTTCAATATCGCTTGCACCCCTTGAGAGTTCATCCCCCCTGCCATCTGCACTGCACTTGCCCATCGTTTCCATGCTCTGTTTCCCTCAAGTCCTCCTCCCCCTAAAACACCCAGCATCCCCCCGGCACCGCGTTCCCAAACCTTTAGGTCCCCTCTCGTCAAAGACTCCAAACCCTTTTACTCCGTAACTGTGCGTATTCATTTAAGTTCATTAAACCTCCAATACTTAATTTGTGGAAGTTGTATCCACACATCCCAACGTACTGCACTTATGTAATTTTGTAAAGATGATCAAGGAAGGAGAAAGAATATGGTTAGTGAGTGTGATATTTTGAGAAGTGCGGCGTAACACATCCGGCGTAACAAAGCTGAGAGGAGCTTGGTGTTTTAACAGTGGAAGCACACCCTCTGTGGCAATGCAATAATGGTCCACCCTTCGTCATCCGCCATGGATATGGATCCCCTTTATTTAGAATGTAAATGGTGATAAAATCGTGTGGGAAATAACTAGTAATCCAAATTAAAAAATCATGTAAAAGATGCGGCAAACATTTAGGAAAGATATGAATTTTGCATTCAGAAAAAAATAAGTTTGTTCTTTTGATAAATTATTAAAAAAATATTTCCGGCACCAGAAAAATGGCAGTAAAACAAACTAATAATCTTGGATGAAAAAACTTGATGCCTAAAAAGTACTAGTTTGAAATATCAACCATTAGGGATTCAATAATATTCCTATTTCTTTATAAAATGTAGTGGAATCAAAAATGAAAAATATTTTTTCGTAGAGAATAAATAACCGTCCATTTAAAAGTAAGGACTTCAGAGGAAGAGGTGGGAAATAACAGGCGTGGTTTTCCGTGTTACATTGCATAAAATCCAAAGCGTGGTAGGGACCCTCGGAGATAATAGGGGCATGCGATCAAGGAACATTAAATGAAAATCAACATTTAAAGTTAGGTTTCCCAGAACAAGATCAACTTGAAAGCTGACAGGGTGTTGAGAGGAGAGGCGTTTGAGCAGCTAAAATACTCAACTACCTCGTAAGTGGAATTATATGGGTTGTAAGGACCTAAGGAAAATCAAGCTCACAATATAGAAACAACGTAGGAATTCAAAAAGGAAAGGCAAATGCAATGATCAAAGGAGAGAAATTTAACACCGAGGGAGTAGGATGTGAAAACACTCATGTGGATATTAGACATTCCAAAGAAAAGGGAGCTGTGTGCCTTTGCAGAAACAGACAAGGAACTAGATTAATGTTAAACTCCCAGTGCTGGATGCGGATGATGAAGACCAAATGGAAAGATATAGGGAGTAAGGAGATAGGGAGATATGACACTGACCACTGTAAGGAAAAACAGAGTTTTGCATGTTGAGAAATTATTTGAAAGAAAATAGTTCAGGAATTCTTTGGTAAAGGTCAAAGGTGTAAATATATATAAATATATATATATATATATATATATATATATATATATATATATATATATATATATATTATAATAAAGCAAAAGTTATGCGATTTTCTAGAGAGAAAAAAGCTAAGCTAAACATTAAAATTGGATGGCAAAAACTAGAGTAGGTGGAATAGTTTACTTATCACAGAAATGTTTTTGACCAACACGGCCAAAGTAGTAGGGGCGTAAGGAGAAAAATTGCGTTAGGCAAAGAGGCCTTCACAAGGAGGAAGGAGTTGGTGACAGGGACGATGAGTAAGGATGATAAAAGTGACTCGTAAAAACTTTGATATGGAGCGTAGCTATGTACGGCGCGGAAACGTGGTCTTTAAAACGGGAGGATAGACGTAGGTTGGACGCTTTTGAAATGTCGGTGTGGAAAAGAATGGAGACGGTAAAATGGACAGAGGAAAAAACAAATGAGGAAGTAATTGGTATGGTGGGCGAGAACAGGAGTTTGTTGGGAGAAATCCTATGGAGGTAGGAAAAGTGGATGAAGGGGGTATTGGCCGGCGGTGGGATGTTGAAGACTGTGATAGAGGGGAGAATGTTAGGCGAACCAGGAAAGGGAAGGAACAGGATAGGGATATCTTGGATAGGGGATGAAGGAAGGAAGAAAGTACTCAGAGATGAAGAGGAACCTGATGTAGAGTTGGATGTTGTGTTTTGCTAGTAGTCACAAAATATTTATTTGTAACTGTGTCCATCGAAAAATCTACCTTAACCGGTAGATTACCAAATAATAATATTAATAATAATATATATATATATATATATACATCCACTTTTCCTGCCTCCATAGGATTGCTCCCAACAAAATTCTCTACGTCTATCCTCCTGCTTCAATGACCACGTTTCACCGCCGCACAAAGCTATGCTCCATATCAAAGTTTTTACGAGTCTTTTCTTAATATCCTTACTTAACGTTCCTCTCATCAACTTCCTCCTTGTGAAAGCCTCCTTGCCTAGCGCAATTCTTCGCCTTACGTACCTACTACATTGACCGTGTTGGTCCAAAACACTACCGAGATACGTAAACTGTTCTACCTGCTCTATTTTTTGCCCTCCTATTTTAATGTTTAGCACAGCCTTTTTCTTTCTAGAAAATCGTATAACCTTTGTTTTATCAATATTGATTTTCATCCCATACCTGTCGCACTGAATTTCCAATTCACTCAGCAATTCTTGCAACTCCTTGGCTGACTGACAAACATAACCTTGGCCATCGGCGAACCTAACTGATTTTACGAATTCCTCGCCCACTTTCATTCCTACTTCCAGTTCTTCCCATGCCTCTTTGATCATTTCCTCTGCATACAGGATGAACAGCAACGGTGATAATGGGCAACCCTGCGTCTTCCTAACACTGCCCATCCGGACCCCACGTTCCATACCCGCACCTAATCAGTTTGAGGCATGTGCAGTTTTCGTACTAGCCTCCTTTCCCTCCAATCTATTCCTATTTTCTGCAATATACTCATTAGTTTTTCCCTATCCACTCAATCAAACGCTATTTTCTATTTTGAAATCTACGAAATAGGCTCATACCTCCTGGTTATATTTTATTTTTCTCTCGATTTACTACCTCATTACTGCAATGGCATCACGCGTACCTCTCCCCTTCCTAAACCCAAACTGATCTACCCATAAGTAATCATTTGCCCAACTTTATATCCTTTTGTTTATTATCATGAGAGCAACGGTAGCTGCGTGGGATATCAGACTTATTGTCCTGTAGTCCTCACATGATGTAGCCTTTACCTTTTTCGGAATAGGAACTAAAACTGATCTCACAAAGTCTTCCGGCCAGATTCCTTCCTCATAGATACTACGAATCAGCCCATGTAGCCTCTTCCTCCCACATTTTCCTAAACATTTCAATAGTTCTGCGGGAATGTTATCCACCCTCACGGCCACGCCCTCCCTATCTCATCGTCGAGTATGCCTGGAATATATATATATAAATGTATAAATAAATAAATAAATAAATAAATATATATATATATATGTATATGTATATGTATATGTATATGTATATGTATATGTATATGTATATGTATATGTATATGTATATATATATATATATATATATATATATATATATATATATATATATATATATATATATATGTATATGTATGTATATATATATATACATAAAAACACAGATGTAGATTTTTAAACAATATGAAAACAAAGAAAGGGCACTCACAATTTGTTGTTTTTACGTTTCGACGGTTCGGCCGTCGTATTCAGAATGGCGTTCTCGGGGAAGAGCGGGCAAAATCACTTTAGCTTGGGTGGAGCACAGGTGTCCAGAGTGCCCGGGAATCGAACCCGGGACGCTATGGTCAGCATCCCAACGCTCTACCCGCTGGACTACCGCGACCCGCATACATGTGTGTGTGTATATATATATATATATATATATATATATATATATATATATATATATATATATATATATATATATATATATATATATATATATTCAAACACGAAATCCCACCAAACGGCGAATAAATACTCATATATACAGAAACAGATATAAGGAAAAGGGATAGGAACACACATAAAGGACTAACACAATAGAGGTGGGGAAGGCGGAATCGAACGGATCACAAGAGTAAAAATATTTCCTTGACCGGGACTCGATCCTCGGATCTTTCCACTTGCGGGGCGGATGCTCTTAACCCGAGATCCGAGGTTCGAGTCCCGGTCAAGGAAATATTTTTACTCTTGTGATCCGTTCGATTCCGCCTTCCCCACCTCTATTGTGTTCGTCCTTTATGTGTGTTCCTATCCCTTTTCCTTATATCTGTTTCTGTATATATGAGTGTATATATATATATATATATATATATATATATATATATATATATATATATATATATATATATACACACATATATATATACACACATATATATATACACACCCAAGATAGGACTGGTGTACACAAATTTGGATTGTAAACTAATTAAGAATGTTTATGAAAATATGATACCAATGTGATTATTTTAAGTATTGGTTAGTTAGATATTATCATATTAAAGCTGCTACTGGGGATAAAAACATAATTCGCCAGCGCAATGACGAACAACCCTTTTGCTCTCGAGTGAAAACTTTTCTTTGATCCAAGGGGTTTGTAAATAATATTAAGTTGTTACAGATTTGTTTCTTAATTTATTCAAGTCATCCTCCAAAAAGTGTTAAATTTTGCACTGGCGTATATTGAGCTCATTTGCAATTATTCCATAAAATATTTTAATTTCATATGTCATGCTCCCAAAGCAATGAATAATTATAGCCCGAGAGTTCATTTCAGAAAAGGAAGTAATCCATCGATATTAAGTTTTACTTAAGAACGGAATCACAGAAATATCTATATTCATAAAACTTTTTCTGGGGTCAAGATTATGTTTCAAAAAACGTTGATGCTGATCATTACAACCTGAGTTACGCTAAAATAGAAATAAGGAGCAAGTTAAGGGAAAACATCACTTGCTGAGGAGGAATGCACATTCTTGACATTCTCTCTCAGTGTCCTTAATTAATTGAATTAATTGAAAACAAGAATAAAGGTCTAATTGTAATTAGAAACCCTAATATTGTGTTTACTAGAATAAAATATGCCATCTTTCATTGTAAACACTTAGATACCTTCTTATTTATACCTAGTAAATATATACCTAGTATATATATACCTAGTAAAAACTCTTAGATGAGTGCTGATATACTACGGATACGAGGAATATAATTCTGTTTAGTTTCAGGGTGTACCAAATGACTCGATTGATTACTCGAAAAAAAAAAGGTTCATGATCAATGACTAGAAAATTGAAACATTACAATTAGGAGTTTTCCATTGCTCACAACTTACGGTTTTAATGCACTTACAACTGGCGTTCATTTAAAATAACAAAGCTTGAAAAATGTTGTGCACCACAGGCTAAAAGGTTGATAAGAGAGTTGCAGAACGAGCTGGGAAAAAAAGCGGGATTTTGATTGATTCGGTTCGCTTTTTGGTAGCGATCAGTATAATACTAATTGAATTTTTTGGCAGCCTGCATTACATGTTTTGTCCCATTTACCAAGCATCCCCCGTGAATGAAAACTATGATGTCACGGAGATTAGCGTCGGTAGTTACTATTTAGGTTACGGTTTTGACGTATTACGCGCGGTCCTACGGAGCAGGTAAACTTATTCCAATCAGCCTAATTGCCGTTTTCTCCACGATTAAAAAGATGGGTTACGATACACGCCCGCAAAACTTTTTCCAAAATCAATTATCAAAAAAAGGATGCTGGGAAAATATTCCAGGACGGAACTGAAGGAAGTTAAGGCGCAGTAATCGTATCGAATCGAATTAGCTCAAGAGAGAGAAGGCGAGCTGCTGCCTGTCAAGGGAAATGATTAAGAGAAATGCCGACCTCCATTTTTTGTGGTTTAAACGGATATAAAGATACCGAGAAGCAGAATTCATTTCATGGTCGAATTATACTATTGAAGCTGAAGGGGTACAGTTAGTAGAAAATATAGTTTTTTGCATTTTAAAGTGCGTTCCTCTGTACTTAATCTTCACTCTCCTGGTTTGAAACTGCGTTTAGGGAATTGTGTTTATAAACATTGTAGAAAAGTTGTTGTTTCTTGATTATCGTCTTTGATTTTAAATGTTCTCATAATATGGTATGAAATTTTATTGCAGATTCATATAAATAGAGATCATTTTAATGTACTGCGGCATATTTTCAAGATAATTTATCTCCAGGCTGATCATGCATATTTTTTTCAATAAATAAATGGATTGTCAATCGCACTCAAAAGATCACTCTCGTATTTCAAATCGTAAGCTACACTTCAATTATCTCATATTCACAGTTCAAATAAGCATTTTGAGATGCCGGTTTCACAAGTGAAGTATTAAACAAGTGAATATTAAAGAGTTTAATGTAGAGCATACTACTGTATTGGTGCAAAACCTTGGTTCAGAAAATGGAATATGCGTATTGGAGACTTTTGGAGCATTGAGAGGATAATAAAGGAGAAAAAGAATATGGTAGAAGTTTTAAATAGAGGTAAATGGATGTTGAGTGCCGTGGATAAAAGCATCATAGTGAGGTAATTGGTGAATTCGGAAGGATGATATTCTACTTTAAGATTGCATGGGGGCAGAAAATAATAATAATTCGGCTTTATTCGGGCGAGATTGAGACTGTGGTGGTCCCTTCTTCCATCTAACCGATTGTCTAATACATTCAAAGAAAATATCATTACATTTCATTTCTAAATGATATAAAAATTAACTAGATAATGACAATTGATTTGCAGTGAATATGCATGACTTCTAAGATTAAGGAATTCCGTAAGGAATAAGACTCCTATCCTTTGAAAAATAACCCACTGCAGGAAATCACCCACAAATGAATGGAAGTGTGAAAAACTGCGAAGACCTAGAGATAGATGATGATCATGTTATAAGTAACTAAATTAAAATAAATATAAATCATTGCATGAAAAATAAAAGAAAAACAAATGGAGAATGATATGGGTATTTAAATGTGGATGAAAAATAATTAAAATAAAATTACTCATTAATAATACAGTTGTAAGAAATATTAAGGAAAAATTTACGAAAGAAAAAAATATTAATTTAAATCGATAAAATAATAATTAAAAAAATAAACAATGACCCTTCACGAATAGTGAGATTTAAAAAATTAGATCAATGCGGAAATTTGATATGTCTGACTAATAGTTGTGCGAATATGAGGTGACCGTGAGCTCCTGAAGTGTTTTGCTTGCAATTCTGCAGTGATTTAACTCGAAGAATTGCCTCAAGTAAAGCTCTCTTAAATGATACAATTGAAGAAGCTTGGGAATCGAGATGGTGCGGGGGCTAACGTACTGGCTTCCAACCCAGAAGGCCCAGGTCAAATCCCGGTGGTGTTGAATATTTTTCCGTGGTATCTCGATCCCTACTTGAGGTGCTTTGTGGAGGTCATTTTGAGTGAGTACGCCGTCCGTCGGATGGGACGTTAAACTGCGGACCCCTTGGCGCCTTTCTTAAAGAGTAGGCTAATGCCGACGTCGGCCACCCTTCATCCATTCCTGTCCATCCCCTATGGCGCAAATAACCTAAGTTGTCGGTCGCCTCCCATAAATACTACTACTGCAATTGAAGGAGCTTCCCTCAAGGTTGGACTGAAAAATTAGAGGCAATAAAGAAAGGTGTAAATGGAGAAAAAATAAAGTACTACTCTTGAGAGGCAGTTAATAGACTTGATAAAATAGAGGTTAGAAACCGTTCAGACCCTACTTAAAATAGGTAGAATACCTATATGTAATGGGTACCTTCCATCCAATGGGTACCTATGCATACCGGGTATCTTTTACGCATGATTCTGGCTCCTCTTGAGTTTTTATTTTGGCCATATTGGTCGGCACTCCCCATTGTTTTTTTTAAATATTCGTAAGAACAATTCCAAGAAACTGTGGGAGATATCGAGACAGCAACTTTTGATAATGCCATCCGCTAAATGTGCATTGCAATGCAACAATTTCATTCGCCTTGACGGGAATTCGAACCCGGATCCGTTGATGTCCAGCCGAGTGCTTTAGCAAGTTAGGCTACCGAGGTGTCCTCTTCCAATCCGAAATTTTAATGGCTTTAAAGGAACAGCATGTTGAGACTATATTCCGTGCGAACAATGTCACAGGAATTCGTAGTCAAGCGCAATGCGCCACAGTCCACGAGGTTACAACCAATTTTAAACACTATGGGGTCTTACATTTGACAAATAATTTGACTTTCCTTATTCGTATGAGGTTCAAGATATGACAGCTCTTTCGTCGTAACGAAAAGTTTTCGAAGTTTCCGGGGGAGAAAGAGGAAGTCTGATGGGGCAACGTCATAACTATACGGTGGCTGAGGCATGGTCGATAAGTTCTTGGATGATCCGCGGGCGAGTATATTTTTGCTCGTCCGAGATCACTCGCGATACCAACTGCCCACACATTTCTCTTATGACCATGCTTTCGGTTACAAGTTGACGCACGTCAATTTTAGGGATATCCAGTTGATCAGACCCCATGCGCACACTTAATCTCCGATCCCAAGCCAAAAAGCCTTGCGAGGTTTTTGTTTATTTTTTAGGTCGAGGGCGTCCTGAACGTTCGGCGTCTTCAAAATCTTCTCTACCTTCCCGAAACAACTTGGTTCATTCAAAAACGCCCGATCTACCCATGGTTTTATCGACATAAGCTGCATTGAACATTCCATGAATCTCTTTCCCGTATTCGCACAATTTCACGCAAAATTTGATGGCGTAGTGATGTTCGCATAACCGGTTCAGGACAGAACGTATTGAGATCTTGCTATAGAGGTTGCGCAAACGAACGATCTGCACTCCGCAAATGCTGAGAGCCAACTATCATCGGCCTCCAGCCTTTTCTTAGACTCCCCTTCCTCGAACCAAGCCGGAGAAACCTCCGCCCGTCCCTCAGTCTTTCCGGGAAAAAATGTCATGCCACTTTTGGACAGGCCTTTTATGATTCTGGTTTCTCTTCGGTTTCTCTTTTGGTCATATACTCGCACGTCCGAACGTCTCTGCTATTTAAAAAAAAAATAATTTTCGTATTAAATTAAAGATATTCCAGCTCTTTTTCTTCACCCACCCAACTGTGTATTTTTCCCCTTTATTATTATCTATTGTTCTTCATTTTTCACACTAAATAATTGGTTTGTCTTCAGTACCTATTTATAGACCTTGTTATTCTTGAATATCTTGCTGTCTTTTCTGCTTTTTTTAGCCAAACTCTGTGATCCAAAAAGGGCTAAGATCCACGCAAACCCTTTCACGCATTTTTATCTTGGCTTTCATCGCATCTCCATGAAGCCTAGTATAACACCTGCGCCAATTACATTAAAAATAATATTCTTAAAATGCTTGGATAAATTGAAAATGATTTCAAAATACTACTTGGTTTTGAAATATTTCCTGAAGTAATGTTAACGTTGACTCAAAGTCAAATAAATTACCGGGCTCATCAAAATACACATTTCATTAAACAATGAAGTGTGAATTTTCTTTTAGTAAAATGCCCAAATCTTCTTACTTTGGTCCTTAAAAACATTAGGAGCGACCCCCTATTGTGCGAAACTAGTTTTTTAATCAATTATAATCATGTTACTGCAGTTTATGACTTTAATATTAAAAACCTTAACTATTATTTTATCAATAGAAATTATTTTAGTGTTCATACTTGCATGTACGCTTATCTTAGGTCTCATTTAGATTATGCTGTTAGTATATGGGATCCTCACGAAGTTGGATTAATTGCCAAATTAGATCGCGTGAAGCGTAGAGGAGCTAGATGTGTAAAACGTTGTTATGATAAACTTAGTAGCCTATCTAAAATATCAGAGCGTTTAGGCTAGGGATCACTCACGGAGCGAAGGTTAAATTACAGATTAAATGTCCCACATTAATTACAAGGATGTTTGTTTAGCAATGGCGCTGGGAAAACGCAGCGTAATTAGCCCCATCGTACTACGGTAAATGACTTCCAGTCAGTAAAATTAGAGAGAATAAGTGTAGAGATAATAGATTTAAAGTGTCAGAATGATAATGGATCACAATATCGTTGCCCGAGCTCGGTACGGGTAAAAATTAGTCTGGTGTAGATTCACCCCCTGCCAAACACTCTGGCGTTCGCTTTTTAGATATATTGGTAACCTAAATTCCACCACAGAGGTGTGTGGCAGGGGGTGAATAGACACCCGACTTACTTGCTGGCTTGCATGGTATTAAAAAAATACGTTGCAAAGAACTCAGCGAAAGCATCATTGAAAGGGGTTTTAAAAATATTTTGAGCGTTAAAGGTAGTTTCATTTTGTTACTAAAATGAATTTCTACACTTTCATATCTGTCGACGGCAGTAATTTTATCACCGGCAGATATTTCAAAATCCCTTATTGTAAAAGGCGGCTTAATATAATATTTTCATTCAAAATTTTCAGCTAACTTAGCCATGAGAACAGAGTTTTATTCAAAATATTATTTTTTTAAATATATTGAACACCATTGATTATTTACTATTCCTTCTAAATACTATCTTACTGCATTTTTTTATTGATAAACACCATTCTCATACTGCTAATTCAATGGGCCACAAGTGAAGTCTAGTGTTGTCCATACTGCCTACCACCTTTCATTCGTTGACAGGGACCTTTTTTTACCAAATCTGTAAAACTAGAGAGTTTCATGAATGAAGTTTTTTAATTACACTTTAATATTATTCTTAGTCAAGATATAATTTACGAGCAGATCAAATTATGATTACATAATTAAATCTGATGAAGCACACTATATAAGTAGGAAAAACAGTTTGAAGTAGGGAGGCAATTATTATATTTTTAAAGAATGATAATCTAATTCCATAAGAATTACAGTGACAAACTGTTAAAATGATTTGGAAAATAAAATTTTGAAATCGATTAACACCAATTAAAATATCTCGCGAAGAAAGCAAATGGTACACAGCACTGCTAAAGTAGAACAAACCACCATCCAAAATTTGATCGGCATACGAAGATATTAAAGAGAGCCAGTGGAGCTCACCGAAGATAAATTAGGGTACGTCCAGGGAATTAAAGTCACACAAAACGTTCGATTAATCCTCGGGAAATATTTCAAACTGACCAGGTGGCAAAAAAATACGTTTATCCGACGAGCGTGGAACCAATTTTTAATGAACAATAAGCGATGGCCAATGCAACACGCCGTAACACATATCCATTAAAGGAATGAATATCGATCGCGTGAAGCAAATTGTTAAAAGAGGAAATACCACAGAAAACACAAAAGAGATAGCTCTTGAAATGTGAATCCACTGGGGAAGATCGGAAGCAAAAGTCTTAATGGTTTGAGTCCTGGCGTGGTGATATATTTTATATCTAATTCAGAAGGAATTCGCCTAACTAAAGGACCTTCCCTTCAGAAACCCAGCTACAAAGCTTGCAAGCGGGAATTTTAATAAAATAAATAACGGAATTTATTCTCTGCTCTTACTTAATATTTACATTTACATTTCGCGTTTCAAATGGCTGGACGTTAGTCTTTCTATTCTCTAAATTATGATTAGGAGACCATGGACGAGAATTTGACAGTATGCATTCAAATAAAATATAACCACCATGCTATGCATTTATTTTGGTTAAGAAAGGAATAAATGCGGTTTAATTGTTCTACATCTACATCTACATCTACATAATACCCCGCAAGCCGCCGCAAGGGCGTGTGGCGGGGGGTGGTAGGTCACCAACCGTAAAAAAGAAAAATACCACATGCAAAAAAACAACACGGAAAATTACACCCACACCAGCGCACACACTCATGCAAAAATCCCTTCATCCAATACTCATGCAAACACATATACCGCAAAACAACTAAAAAACTGCACCCCATGATGCAGCACGAAAGCCATCCTACAACACGGAAGCCAGGACACAACAAGCAAGAAATTGAAACACCACATGAAAATGCACCACGAAACACTCTGCCCCCAAAGAGTCTTTAAAAGGCAGGGAATGCGACCCAACGTTGCAGGTAGCAGGAATTTCCCCCCGCGGAGAGGGACGAGGGATTGAAAGGGAAACTTAAAAACAGATGAACAGAACACGAATGAGGTCATTCGGGAAGAATGTGTTATTATAACAAAACACATAAGGTTAGTGGAAGAGCATGCATTTAAATACAACTAATTATTTTTTAGACGCTGAGGGTGGCAAGTGGAATTTTTGCTATCTATAACCCTGCAGTTGCTATCCCGTATTGTCCGTGGGAAGAAGGAGTCCTTGAGTCGGCTAGTTCTGGCATCTATTTCCCGAATTTTATATGCATGATCCAAGCGACCAATGTATGTAGGAGTACGAATAATTTGCGAGACCTCGGTGCTGAAACATGCGGATCTAAATTTATTTAATAATTTCAATCTTGCATTGAATCGTCTCTCAGCCAATGATTCCCACCCCAAATCCATGAGCATTTCGGTGACGCTTTGCGTTTTATCGTAGGAATTTTTTACAAAACGGGCTGCCCGGCGTTGAACCTTCTCAATTTCCCGAGTGAGACCTTTTTCACTCGGATCCCACACGCTGCATGCGTATTCTAAATGAGGCCTTACAAGAGCGTGGTAACAACGTTCCTTGACCTTCGAGTCACTTTTGCCGACAATGCGTCTAATGAATCCCAATTTTTTATATGCTTGACCGCAGACTTTACGTATGTGAGTCCCCCAAGTTAAGTCTTTGGTGAATGTGACACCTAGGTATTTTACCGTATCAACTACTGCCAGGTCACCTCCAGCTAATTTGTAAGCAAATCCCGTTGATCTTTTAAAGAAATTTACCACTGAACATTTATTATAATTTAGAGTCAATCCCCAGTTAGAACACCATTTAGTAATGCAACCTAAATCCTGCTCTAGAATAAAATGATCCTCATCCCCAGATATCTCCCGATAGATCACCGTGTCATCCGTTCTATAGCAGTGCAAAGAACTCTGAAAGAGGTGAAAACCCAATAAAATTTAATTACATGTGGTGTTGTGAATTTCTTGCCTATCAACGGATTACTTTCAAATCTAATGCTCGGTATTTCATGGCAATATTTTTTTTCAATTTCCGGAAACATACCATCCGAAATTATTTTTCTATTTATTCATTTTGATAAATTTGAGTTTTAATTAATTTATTAGGTTAATTGCAAAGCAATGGATCCTCAATAGTCAGACTGCGAAGTAATTGTTTGTAAACAATCCATTCTCCCAGCTACTGGCAAGTAGTCTCTCGAAGGGGCCGAAGTTAAAGCAAAGAAATGAGGTCTTCTTGTTATTCACAGTCATTGACTGCATTGATTACTTGCCCACATTGACCAAATCGCTCACTTCCGCCACATTACAGGTACACAATTTACTATAAGTAAGCTAAATTTACCATAAGTAAGAGCACTTATTGGATTAAATTTAACCAGCTACATGTAAAAAAGGTGTACCTATAACCTGGTGCTCCTAAATATTCTACCATATCTCTCACTGTTGACGAAAAACATATATATATATATATATATATATATATATATGTATATATATATATATATATATATAAACCAAATACGTACGACATTAAAGGAAACCCGGAAGTATAAACGCCATATCCTACTTACTGTCCACGTAAAATCTTGTGGACCCAAGAGTTGAGGCTAAGTATCTCAGGTATACCTATTTTGATGGTAATAAAAAGGTGAGTAAGTGCAATGGCTGATGTGAATTTTCATGATATAGCATACTCTTAACATGAATTTAAGTTAACGTTAAAACATTTACCTCACAACGAATTGTTGACTTTATTCTATCCAGGGTTTTAATGTTGAACATAAAAAGATAAAATGAGCAGGAACGGAATTCATTTCCTGATGAATTTGTACCTGCCTTTATATCAAATAGTGTAGAAACCTTCTGTTTACTTTTTTATCAATTAAAATTTGACTAATTATTTCCTTAAAAACAGCAGTTCAAAGAAGCACCGAGTGATATCTTTTTCATTTTGCTTACCTTTCGGCTATTCATCCATTTGTCCATTCCGATACATGAAAATGCATTGAATCAAAATATTTATAACAGAAACATAAACAAGGAAGCCCTTAAAATGTAGATAGTGCATTTAAATGTTCAAAAAAATAACGTTGCAAGAAGAAATCTAGAAATTATTAAAAAGAGTTATTTCAGTAAACAAGTAAGGGTTGAGAATATCACGTCGTCTGATCCTTCTGACAATACAATTAACTGCCTATGAATCGGTAAGAATATTGGTAAATATGTACTTATTCTGAAAAGGAATTTAGTCATCAGCCGTGATGGCCAAGTTCTACTTTATGGGCAATGCTTCACTTTTCTGTTATCCGGCATTACTGTTTGATGCAAGCGTAACCGTAAAAATGGGTGATACATCTTATCTAGACTAAAATAGATTCGAAATGACTGACTTTGGGATTTCTCATCAGAGTAAATAGATACATTTTTATTAGGTACTCTACTAGTAACTAGGTTTTCGATGGACACAACTACCAAATAAATGGTTTGTCTCTCCTAACAAAATATAGCCCAACATCCTATTCTACAACATGGCCCTATTCATCTCTTTGCAATTTCTTCCTCTCTTAATCTCGCCCAACATTTCTATCCTATTCCTGCTCCTTCCTCTTTGTCTAAAATTCTCCCCCCTATTACAGTCTTCAACATTCCACTGCCGATCACTATACCCTTCATCCATTTTCCTTGCCTTCTCATGATTTCTCCCATTAATCCCCTCTCCTCGCCCACCATGCCTAGCACTTCCTCAGTTGCCTGAGACATGTACAAGTTGTGGGTGAGCGTTCTGTCCCTCCAATCTACTTTTATTTGTGCAACGCCCTCATATTTTCCAAAATCAATGAAACGCATTGCAATAATATGTTAAAAAAATACCCCTCCCTTTTTTACATTTATTACCTTTTTATTAACGCTTACACAGAAATGACCTTACTCCACTTACCTGAGTTAGCCGTCCTTTATAAAAAAGATCGTTTGCTCGCAATATTCTAATGCATTTATTTATAATTACTCAATAAGCTGTCATTTTTTAAAGTTTCACTATATTGGTGAATGCAAACGTAAACGACCGTGAAACATAATGTAAAGTGGTAACTTATTTTTCGCACTCCTCGATTCCCGGAGGAAGTGCGTCAATCGATTTCTTCGTGAGAAGAGTGAAATTGTCTTCAAAATGGACCAAGCACCGTTGATATATATTCCGAGTGCACTTCTCGATATTGCGATTCGCGACACCCTGTCCCTTGTGTCCCACGGCTGAGCGCCTGCCAACGGGAGGACGTCGTTTTCCCAAGTACTCCTCACCCACTCTTCCTCTACATCTCGTTTTCATCCACCACATGTTCGCTTTCTTTCTTAGTGTTAAAAAACTTGCATATTTCCATTATTATCTTCCTATTTATTTCTTTTGTGACTTCTTCCTCCATGAGAAAAATGGAAAGCTTTCGATAAAGATAATTAAAAGAATATTTTTTTAGCACTTCTTCTATCTAATTGGGAAAATTATTCTTTTTTACATTCATTTCCTATTAACTATTGACGGGAATTCAGTGGTTAGTATTCTTCTGATAGTTGAGGGGTGAATAATAAATGAGTTGGAAATCAAACTCTGATGTTTTTGTGGAAACACATTTACCTAGCCTTGAGGTTTGATTTAAAATTATTGCACTAATGCACTGGAAATATTACAAGGCGCTGGTTGTGTTGTGGGACAGAGCGACAAGAGGGGATAGGTATGAGAAATCATAAGGAGGCAGGAAAAATGGATGCAGAGCATGTTGATCGGCAATGGGGCAATGAAAAGTGTGATAGAGGGAAAATGTTTGGCAAACGACGAAGAGGATAGGAATAGCAGAGGGATGTTGAAGGAAATTAAGGGAGGAAGGGAGTATGCAGAATCAACAGGGACATACTGTAGCGCTCTATTTCTGGATATGTTAGTAAAAATGTGCATGTTGTGTTCATTTAAAATCAGCTACCACCGGTAAAATATCTAAAAAAATACAAATAAATAGGTGAACCTCTGGATGGAAATCATCTTGCACCTCGATTATAATCAAGCCCAATAAAGCTGTGCAACAGAGATATCAAATAGTTTCCAAAGTTTCGTAAGTAGGCTTAATTTTACAAAATTGATTTACAAGTTCACAATAAATTTCCAACAAACCAATTCTTACTCAATAAAATTCATTGCATAGTCATCATTAGCTTGTGCAAACGCTAAAAAAACATAATAACCAAGTTCATGCGACATATAATAGACCCTCAGCATAGAAATCGGTAAATTTTCCAATTTTTCAATTTTTTATTGATCAACATAGAAATCAAGAGAATATATTTAGGTGCGAACGCTTACCTTTGAATCAATAACAGATTACATTTAAGAGTGGCGGATTAGTAAAATAAGCCACTGCGTACGAAATAATATACATAGGAAGAAAACCTTTCTTGACTAAAGGTTAGCCCTATTCTCCTTACTCTGATTCTGTGATCATTCGCATCTCTAAACGAAGAGCGTAAAATTCAAACAAGTGTGTTTTTTTGTCGTTTCTTCATGACTGCAAGTAAATAACAATATCTAACCATTTAGCATTGTTTCACCGTCTTCAAGACTCAATGTTTATTCAAAATTGTTACAGATTACAATGCTTAACCTTGAATCTTTTAACGAAAATTGTATTAATTTGTTGAGGTGATTTGAAAGTAGAATAAGTTTAATAATCTCTCAACAAAGGTCAAGTTGATAGGGGGAAAATGCATTGAAAGTGGGTAGGTGCCATTCCATTCTACTAACTGGTTCATTTTATATTTGTTTTGACCAACCCCTGGTGTATGCGCCCAACTCGCAAAAATACGCACTTCCATCAATCCCACATATTTATCCGTACCCTCCGCCTTTGTCTGTGCCTACTCACCCACTTACGCTCCGAGGAAACAGTTTCCCCCGATTTCCACCCTGGGAAGCCAGGGCATAGGGCCAGGGCTTGCGCGAGCAGGTTCCTGTCACGTGTGCCTGCGTATTGGCGCCCTCCCGTTGTTGTTCGCGGGTGTGACTCCCCACGCCCTCTGGCCAGGGGGGGGGGAGCAAAACATGCCCCCCCCTTTCCTCAATTCCGGAGAGGAATATGGATGTAGTTTCGGTCGGGCGTAACCGGCGATGGCGTCGGAGGGAGCGCCCCACTTCGCGTGAGATTCACTCGAGCGAATCTGCGCTTAGCACATAGCACGCTGCACTGCGCCGGGAAGGAGTCGCAAATGGTGGTGGAATGGGGGAAAGAGGGGGGCGGGTTGGCTTCCGCTTTTTGTCGACGCAATGCCCCCCTTTACGAAATCCGACCAACCCCGCCTCCCGAATGAACGGCTTCTTCGGGGAGTCTTCGCCTTCACCCTCGAGACTGGCCCTGCTCTCAGAGTTTCAGGGTGCGATATATGTGTTGGGGAGTTGTTAAGCTAGAATGATTCGATGAGCGATGTAGCGGTAGGGGATTTTTTAGGCGGTCGAAGAAACGGAAGAAGGAAATAGACATTTCAATCTGCCTGAAATAGGGTGCGAAATATCTGGTGACGAAGGTTGCAATGAATGTTTTCGAATGTGTAAAATATTCTTTCACCGTTTGTCCAAAAGTGATAGTTATTGAAGCGAACTTTAATGAAAACATTAGAATGATATTAAATATCAACTGAATAACGGCTTCTCTTTTTATCACTATCATAGTTGATTTTTTGAAACTGATAATTACTGTACTTGATACCGACAATTCTCTCATCATCTTGTTGTCTTATTTATCTGGCGTGAAAATTATTCATTTTCCTCATCATACGAGTGCCTTGTCCCTTGTACCTTAACTCATTAGTAGCTTTCCGCTCGAGTTTCCTCCCCATACCCGAGAATATCACATATTTGAAGCTCTTTTTCATCCAATTCTAAAACAATGCCGGAACAGGCACCTACTAAAGTAGGACGGTGGGAAATTTGTAACTTTTACCATATTTTAAGCTCTTATATTTTCATTATTAACCCTGCACTAATAGCCTTTAAAAGTAAACGAAAAAGTTTAATTTGTAAAATTATAATTCCATTCAGGAAGTTCTCTCGGGTTTCCCACCGGGTCAGCGTGGTGTGCACCGACGTTTCGACGGCTAACTCTGCCATCGTCTTCAGGGTGAAGTGCAGAGCAATGAATTCGCCATGTATTTATACCCTGTCGTAGGTGCACACCACGCTGACCCGGTGGGAAACCCGAGAGAACTTCCTGAATACAATACGCCGGGAAAAACTGAGATCCTATAATTCCATTCCTTGTTTTGATTCTGATATTTTTTTATGATGCATATTAAACTTTTTTTGGTTTTATTCTTTTTTTTTATTTACTTGTGCTGTTTACGAAGCTAATCATTTCATAAATATATCGACCTAGAGATTATTTCTTTCTCTTTGATATCAGGATAGGAATATGTTCGACTAATTTCTCAAATATTATTTCCTTCTTTTGCTTTGCATAAAGCCAACTAATTATTTTTTAGAAGAAAGGCAAACACTGTGCATAGTATTTGCCTTTCTTGTCATATAATTCCTTATGTTTGCCTATGTGCCTTAAGATGCTTACTGTAAAACATCTTTAATAATAACCGGTTTTTTTAAAGTTTTAACTATTCATTAAGAATTTTTTCTAATTCTTTGAAAACTCTTTAAAACTTCAAAAACTGTTTCAAACCTTGTGTAATATTGTTATCATTTGCTAGCCAAGAAAATATTCCTCTTTGATATAGTTCTTGGAAAAAAAGTGATTTTCCATTAATCAGTTTTTTCCTAAATCTTAGCCCAAAAATGAATTGCTTTTCCTCTACGAATATCCTTTGAGAGAAAGTTGTTTTACGAGGTTATATCTGCTCTGTATCCTTTAGTTTTGTGTATATTATCCCCTTAATTCTTTTTCAATATGAAGGAAATTGAACATTCCTCGGACATCGTATTCGGTTTGCGAATTCTACCTATTACAGTATTTCCTACAGAAGTCGCATTTGGTAGTGAAAAATAATATACAGACGTCCATAACCGCGAAGAATTTTATGAGATCTGGTTCCTTACGACACCGACTTATTTTCCTGGATTTATTGTCTGAATAGATTCATGTTCAAGGAAAATCGATATTGCTCACAGTAAGTGTGGTAAACATAATTGATTCATCAAAACTTAAATGCGCATGTTTTAAACCTCACATAAAGACATACTTTAATTTCATCAATAAATATCTCCAGTACCCATAAACGAGGTGTTTCTGTTAAGAATCTTGAATGCGTTTACAAGGAAAGTCATTTGGTCCATAACAAATTTTCTTCTCTAATTTCGTTTTAACTTTAAAAGTCTATCATTGTTGAATCCTAAATCATTACTGTTAAGTTAATTGTAAAAGTAAATGCATATTTTGGATTACTTTTATTTCAATGCAACACATTTTTTTTATATTCAAGTTTCCCGACGGATCTTTTCACGCTGCATCAAAGAGTCAATAGAGACTTTTAATGCGCGTCCATGAAGTTGGTTGCACAGTCATTGAGTGCATACTTTCGCAGGCGATGGATAATGTCGAGGTCAACAGAGGTGTGAAAAATGAATTTCAATGCGAATCCAGAGGTGGTCGACTCTCCCGAATGGTCCACCTGTCGTCTGTGCTCGGAAGACCTTGGCATTTACAACCCACGGACATTTATAAATACACCATTGAAAAAAATTAACATTTCGCCGCCATTGCAAGTATTTCACGAAAATATCGTGGCAGAATATTTTTGTCTATCTCACACCTCATGAATCCATACGAGGGTGATCGGGCGTCCCGCGAAAAACAACTCCATTGTCCGAACGTCGCGAGCCATCCGAGTGGACCACGCTCACGCATCTCGTGAGAATGGAGAGATGGCGTTGGGATGCTGGGAAGAGATTGATGCAAATGAGCCGGCTCTGGCCTCCCGGAGCGCCGGGCTTGCGAGGGAGGAGTGAGGGCGCTTTCGGTAGCATCGCCCCCCTACCACTCATCTCGGCCCCTCCTCCCGCCCCCTATGTCTCTCACCCCGCCCGCCCGCCCACCCGAAGACCAGTGTCCCATCGCGCTCCCGTACAGCCGGCCGGATCCTTTTATTTCCTTCCTTTAGGCATGGCGTCCCTTCAACCGAAACGCTGTCCTTTTCTCTGGGAGCATGAAAAGGAGGTTTTTAATGAAAAATTTGAAGAGGGCCGAGTAAATCTTCCGCTGCGCGTTTTATTTATTCTTATCCTTGACAAACTTTTGCCATAATTGTTTTTAGAGGGTCGGTTTAAAAAAAATATGTTTCTTCTCACAAGAAAAATTCTATCAGAGATTGGAATATTACTTACCCCGTGAGGAAAAATTGATAGCATAATGGATTATTATACTTTATATTGTATCTCATTTGTTTTAAATGGGCGAAGTTTTTTTAGTGATTCAGTGAATAGCTAAAAAAATCAGGAGCTGTAGAAACTCAGGACTTTGAGTAATTAAATACGTCGTTAGGCAATCAGGAACATGACAATATTATTAGTTCCTGGAGGAAGGGATAGGAGAACTCCTTCTTAAATAACCAGTCAGGAAAATAGTAATAAAAGGTAGCCAATGCATTAAGAGTTGTACAAAATATCCAGAGCTATGGGTTCAAGGGAAATACTTTTCAGATTTTAGGAAAATGAAATTCAAAGTCATCTGACTCAGATCACAAAGCTTTGTCTATCTAAATTTTAAATGAATTTTTAAAGTTACCCCAGGTATTTCGACAGAAACTTCATTGTGTTTTGTCAAAATTTGCTCCAAATTATCACAAAGTGTAGGCTATTTACTTGAAAGGCTAACAGTAAACAATGATATTAAAGTAATCTACATCTACATAATACCGCACAAGCCACCACAAGGGCGTGTGGCGGGGGGTGTTAAGTCACCACCCATATAAAGGAACAATACCACATGTAAAACAACGATATCGAACACTACACCCACAGCAGTACACACACTCATGAAAAACTCCCTTCATCCAGCAACCTTGCAAACACATACCATAAATCAACAGAGAACTGCACCCCAGGATGCAGCACGAAAGCCAAAAATGATGATGGATGCAATGTTATAGAGCTGATAAAAATTAAAGTAATTAAAAAATATTCATACTTAAAGCCAGATTGAAACAAATGAATATTGATAAACAAATGAATGCTGCAAAAGAATAATTGCAATTGTTGATTTCAATTACATTCAAACTTTATTTCAGAAGACCTGTTGTAGAAAATAATGTTATAAATATGACGTAAAGCTATAAAAATAGATGGTATGGCAGTAACATTAGTGGATTATAGTATTTCATTAAAAACATGTGATAATTAATTGGCAAAAGTATGACACAAGCAGCGCGTAAGCCCTTGGCTCAGTGAGATGTGATCAATGCGTGTATATGCCGGTACAAGAGATTTATGCGTCGCGTTCATCATGGAGCAACCGGGTAGGCGAGGGAGATTAGTTCGTTCGACCACATAAATAAAGCTTAGCATTAAATTTTAAATGCAAAATCTGAAGCAAATCCTTCAATTGGCATTTGAGGGAAATCCAATGGATTCTGCTTCTGAAGCCAGTATTTCTTTGACTCTACAGATATACCTTTCGCCTAGCCAAAGAGTCGTCATTTTGAATAAAAGAGACTTTCGCTTCAAAAGGAAAGAGTCCTTCTCTTTACTCCACAATCATGCGTCAGGCTAAAGGCAGGCTCTTATTTAAGCTATGGATTGCTAAATTTCGCTGTTTGAACTTTTTTCGCAAGACTAACAGCATATGCCGACTAATACTTTTGCGCATTTGATTCTCCACTGCGTAAATGATATTCCATGCGTTAACGTGGATTTAAGAAGAAAATATAATTTGAAATTAATATAACATGCATTTAGCTACAAAACATGAAAATACTCGTAAAGTAATAGTTTTGGTTAAATTTCTCCCTCTGAACATTGGACTGGGCAGTTCCTAATTATGTTGAAGTACTATTATACAAGATGTGTATAAAATTTATCGGTACCAATGTTTTCCGGCAGTTTGCATAAAAGGCTTAATTCAGACCGTCAGTTAAGTGTGCCGATGATCACAAGTCGTAGTATTGGCATTGCACCCCATTATCACCGGTACTTTGGCGAGGGGAAATAACAGCGCTAAACTCGTCCCGAAGGTCTTAACAAACGACGAAGAGTAGAGTCGAGTGTCTTCTGGCGAAGACTTTCAGCAACGGCATTGCGACGATTCCCCAACCACTTTACAGTCCTGACTTGGCACCAGCAGACATTCATTTTCCCCTGAGTGAAATCCTACCTCAAAGGACTCCACCAATAGGACCGTAAGGCTCGTCAAAGAAGCTTGCACGCGTACCCTTAAGGATCTTCCGGAGTTAGCCTACCAGGGAGTGAAAAATAGTAACTTTGTGATTCCACTGAAAATTAAATACGAGACGACTCGGGTTTAGACGTTGACTCTGACGGGTTGAATCAACTCTGACGGACATCCATCCATATCTATTAAACTCCAGTAGGGGCGGGGAGGCGAGAGGGTGGGAGGGTGGGTGGGGGAGGGAAGTGAGCAATGGTAATTGGAGGGAAGGGTAGAAACATGAGGCACCCTATGAGGAGCGTTCCTCCTATTGGCGGAGGAAAGTGGGTGGGTTTCAACGGTTCATCGACATAAATTCAAAAAAATTACATATCTCTGAGGTCAAGAGAGGGTGTGGGGGAAGTAGAGGGGTTCTTACCCACATAAGCGCAGGTATCGAGGAGTGGTAAGTTTATGAGGTAGGAGTGGGAGGTGTACAAAAGATCATTAACAATATTCTCTTTGGAGTGTATACTTTTTAAACTTTCAAGCTGCTCTAAAGCGTCTTTAGTCTAAGTCCCCTTCTTGTCTGCATGTAACATTTCAAATTAAACTCACTACTGGGGTTATATTCCAATAAATGTTTTGCAAAATGTGACGTTGACTTTTTGTTCTTCACGCTGGCTTGGTGCTCCCTCGCCCGTTCTTGAAATTTTCGGCCGGTTTGTCAAATATACATACACTGCGTCAAACTCACATCTTAACACTCCACTTTTTTCACTTTTTACAATTTTTTCTTCTGTGTGAGAAAGTAGGTCCCTGAGGTTCGATTTATTATAATAAGCTAATTTAAACTTATCTTTTGGCAGGTTTTTGCAAATTCTCATGATAATGTGATCCGGATTATACGCCATTTGGCAGCGGAGTCTTGTGGTGGTTGGGTTTTTTAAATGTCTCTTACTGAAAGTTTGTAAAGTTTTTAAAAATGCAATTGATCAATGAGCTGCTCATTGTATCAATTGTTTCTAGCTATTGATTTTACTGTAGCTAATTCTTTTTCGAAATTGGTTTTTGGCATGGGAATGTTCACCAACCTGTGAATCATGGAGTGAAAAGCGGATGACTTTTGGGAAAAACGATGCCATGAGTGAAAGTGAATCACGGTGTCAGTATTAGAATTTTTCAAAAAGTGGATAACTCTAGGTTGTAGTTAATTTTAGAAATATTCAAATCAAGGTAGTTGAGGGAATTTTTATCGTCTATTTCGCAAGTGAATACCAAATTGTGATTCAATGAATGTAGATACGATAGAAAAATTTCAAGCTGCCTTTTGGAACCTACCCACAAGAAAAAACATCGTCTACATATCGATGCCAACACATTATATTTTTGGTGAGTCCATTACCATAGGAGAACAAACCTTTTTCAAAATGGCCCATGTAAATATCCGCCAGTAGCGAGGACAAAGGGGAGCCCATGGCTAGGCCATGTCTATGAACCGTTGAAACCCACCCACTTTCCTCCGCCATTAGGAGGAACGCTCCTCATAGGGTGCCTCATGTTTCTACCCTTCCCTCCAACTATATTGCTCAATCCCCTCCCCCACCCACCCTCCGACCCTTTCGCCTCCCCGCCCCTACCGGAGTGTAACATTTGTAGATGGATGTCTGTTAGAGTTTTCACCTGAATATGACGTTGAAAGTCAAAACCCGGGTCATCTCGTATTAAATTTGCAGTGGAATCACAAAGTTACTATATTTCATTTCCTATCCGAATCGATTCCATGAAGTTCCATGAGGAAACCATCAATCCTACCAGGGAGTCTTCGAGTCGTAGCAAAGTCACTGGCAACTGTGTAGACGCTCAAAGGATGTATTTTGAAGAATTTTCAGGCCTCTTAGCAATGTCATTAGGGTTTATTTATTTTTACGAAAAATTTCCCGATACATTTTATGCAACGCAATGCCATGGTTTCATACATTTTAAGAAAAATATTTCGGTAGACCCGTGAACGCATTACCAATGGCCATGGATGTATTAAGTTGGTACTTTTCACACAATAACCACCTCCTGCTCTATACTGATTACTTCTCTAGCCCTTGATCCATTCTGCCCGATTGCATGCCGTGGGTGTAAATGATCGCTTGTCCTCCCTTCCCCACGTTTGCCAAGCGTCCTCTTCGCTGCTATCTCAGCCTTTCACAATCCATTACCTCTTCATATTGATTCCATCTACGTTTTCAGTATTTTCCCAAATTTGCACCATTACTGATCTTTCCTTTCCTATCGGGCTCTTACCACGCTTGTGTCAATCTCTGACTACATTATGAACTCGAATTAATAAAACAGAATAAACTTCACCGTTGACATGTGCGAATTTTGTGATTTTTTTAGCATCTAAGAATCCTTTTTAAAAATTTTACCATCTAAAACATTATAAAGACATTTTCACTGTGAAAATACTTAGCATATTGACGCGATATTTTTTTATACTATCATGGATCCTCGTCACTGAAAAATGGTAACCATAGACAAATAATTGTCATCGTTTTGGTCTAGGCTGTTCAAAATTAATATTTTATATCTTAATGATATATGATTTGGAAACTCAGTATAGCGCCATTAAATTAAAATTCCATTTCCACAAAACATATTTCTTTTACATTTATGTCTTGTGTTCCTCTAAATCCTTGAACATTAATGATTTAAAATTTCGGTAACAAACCCTATTGTTCAACTAAAAACGTAACTACTGATATCCTTAACATAGTGTGGTGAGTTGATGTTCCCATAAAGACTTTTATATCATTAAGAGGAACCTTTTCATAAGTAATGGGAATGAAACCCCACCCAGACCACAGTAATCCACCCAAAGTTTGGTATAATAGGATAGAGTAGAGCTCATCTCTCTCAATGAGAGCATATCTAATAGAAACGGCGTTCAAAACTTACATACGGATATGAAGAACAGTTAAATTTTATTTTTACCGCCTGCAGATTTCCAGGAAGATCTGGAATCCTAGGTAAACTACTGCTCGGGAAACGATTAGGTTATCCAGATACGTCAGTTGGAGTTGTTCCAAACTCGACAGTGCTTGCATATTTCAACAGAGGCATTAGTAATTGTCGGTTTGGAAATACATGCACGCGATCCAATGTTAACTCTTGGGTCGAAATACGCTCCGGTCAATGAGTTTCTTGCATAAATTGAAGAATCTCTAAACTTTGAGCGCCAAAGTTTTTTTTTGAAAATATTTCTACTACAATTGGCCAAATAGAGCTATAATTTACCTTTTTCGAATACTCGCTTCAAAAAAATATGGTTCGATTCCTGATAATGTTTTTCACCGACATTTACGTGCAGAAACGTCGTATTTAAGAACACTGAGGAGATAGATAGGTAGAGGCCTTTATTTGGGCGAAATTGGGACGTAATGGTCCCTTCTTCCATTTATAAGGTCCGATATAATCAGAAGATATGGAGAAAAATTGAGAAAATAAAAATAATCGTTAATCAAACAATATTCTCTTTAGACAATTTTAGTCTTCTTAGAATCTCAATTTTCCATAAAAAAATTCAATACGTTCTTATGTTGTCTTTTGTTTCACAAAAATTTGAGATGGATAGAAAAAATATTTAAATCGTTTTTTACAAAAATAGGCTTAGCTATTTATGGTTGAAAAAATCCTAAGAAACACGATAGTCGAAACATTTGCTGTGAAAGTTCTTTTGTCGTCATTATTTACTTGAATCCTTTTAAATAATTGACCGAACAAGAAAAGTGGAAAGAAATAAGAAGATATGAAATATCGCTAGAGACAAACAAATCAGATCTAGGAGTCAACCTTACTAATATATTCAATAAGTAAAAGTTAAGGGGAAACAGCATCACTCGTGATAACCTATGCTTATGAAATATATATGCTGAACTTTCGATGCGTTGAAAGAATACGTACTATATATTCAAAGAGAAATTATCTCATTAGGTATTTAAATGTGATAATTTTCTTTCCCTTTCCTGTAGCAGTAGACTCGATGAAACAGTTAGGCGCTACTCTCGCAGATCACCTCTCCTGGGTGAAACAATTGCGGGGAATACTATATGTACACAAGCTAACAAAAAATTAGAATTTATTAGAAGATTGCTGGGTAAATATGATGAAAATTTTGAAGAAATACAGTCTATCCATCTCTTGGATGAATTTTGATTGAACTCTTAAAACTATTAGCAAAAATTACCATCTTTTAAATGCACTTCTGATGCAACGCCGAACACAAATACCTACCTTGGGCCTAATTAGTCCGTAATCATGAGGACACTGCAGCTTTATCAGATGACATTCATTCTATAAAATGCTGACGTGACACATGGCAATTAGAAATAAATTTAAAAAAGTGCGTAGTCATAAATTTTCAGAAAAAGAGAAATTCCTTTCTGAAGGCCTACTGCACCGGGAACATCGAAATGGAATGTGTACACTAATTAAATACCTAGGCGTTACCCGCACTCACGACCTCTCCTGGGGGATATACACACGAGGAATATGTGGACAAGCTAACGAAAAATTAGGATTAATTAGAAGAGTACTGGGTAAATGGGATGAAGCGGTCAAAGAGAAATGTTATCTTTCGCTGGTTAGGTCAAATTAAGAATTTCCTGTATGTGTATGCGATCCTCGCGAAGTTGGTTTAGTTCTCGCATTTGATTGCGTGCAACGCAGAGGAGCTAGATTTGTAAAAAGTTGTTATCATAACTTACCAGCGTATAAAAACTGTGGAGGATCCAAGTTAGGATTTACTCACGGAGCGAAAGTTAAATTACAAATGATATCTCTTGCATAAATTGGAAGGATTTCTCTTTAGCGATAATGTTGAAAATATATTATCACCCCCATAGTAGAGTGATAGGAGAGATCATGGCAAATAAAATTAGAGAGAATATGGGCAGAACAAACAGAGTTAAGATAATGGATCAGACTAATGTTACCCGGCAGGGCTGGCACAAGGCGACAAGTATTTTTTGTCAAAATTAGTCCTTTGTCCAAGGTCCTCCCCAAAAGAAGTAGACCAAGTCCTGGGAAAAAAATGCATTGCAGATTAAAGTACGAATTCTTAAAATTCTTCATCGGAGCAGCCTTGTCGACGCGCAATGCCAGTGCCTCCACCGGTTGTGGTATCCTTCCTGTTAGATATAAACGAGACCCTCGCTCATGCATCTCATAGTGGCCTCTTTGACATAATCTAGTGGTCCAAAATGGCATTCAAAAGAGATCTACTTGATTCGCACTCAAAGGCCCATGTCTCGTCACCAGTGCCCACCAATTCTAAAACATTCGGGTGACTTTCACCGCGGTCCCAGAGGTCCAAGGCAAGATAGTCACAAAAGCAACCTTCTGACAGCCCTTTGGGGACCATCTTGGCACACCTTCCTCGTGGCTAAATCTTCTGTAAGAATGCAACGCATTGTGCTTTTCTGAATATTGCATTCTTCTGCTAACATCCTGACACTTAAGGGTCAATCATAATTGAGCATGTATCTCACTTTCTACAAATTATAATTATACTGTATTTATTGTTGATGGATATCCAGGGCATTCCGCATTGTCAACCTCCTCGTTACCCTTCCTGTTTAAGCAGAAAACCATCACTTGGGACATTTCTCAATATCTATAAGCATTTTAACCATGTTCATGGTTTCGGAACCCACTTTTCCAAGCTTAATGCCTAATTGTATCACATATCATTGCTCCATGGCAAGTGGGATGATTAATTCTTGAAGTGATCGTTGAATCGTAGTGATCCAGTCTAGCACCAATCTGCACACTATAAATGCCTACAGGTATCTGCCACGGGTCGTGTTGCTTTTCCAACCCAGTATCTATGCCGTTACAAGTCGCCTAAATGTATCCGTCCGCTTCGGTGGAAATTATATTATTTTACATTTTTTAGGCAAGCCAATCACCCCCAGCCATACGCCATAGCGGTGACTTATATGGGCTCCGTGAGGGTAGATAGTATAAGAATCATACGAATTCTCCTTAGCTGTGAAAAAATTGGTCCTCGTTGGATGAGTGTCAGGACAATGATTAGCAAAAAGTTTCACAAAAAATGAAAATTAAAAAGAATGTTCTAGAAAGAAAAGTTAAACATTTCATTTTTGGGGGCACAAATTACTGCATGGGGTAGAGCTTGATTTATTGAGTAATTGATTTATAAGGTGAGATGGAAATAATATTTGCAAAAATCTGAGGAAAAATTGATATAGCAGAATTTACTTTGATTAGGAAGCGGGAGTGTAGGTGATGGCGTGTTATTGATGATTTGTAGTCGAAATGAATGAGATTTGTGATAAACTTATAAATGATTTAGCCTATGGTTTTGAAGCCTGTTTTTCTGGGAAAGATGACAAGGGTAGATTAGAGTCCTTCTAAAAGTTGGTTTTGACAGAGATGGAGAAAATATCCTGGTCAGAAGAGGAAAACAAATGGTTTCACGTGATAGCAGAGAAGATGAAGTTTTTGGAGAAAATTCGACAAAAGCAGAAAAAGTGGACTGGAGAGACATCAAGAGAGTGTTTGTGATAGGTGGGGAAAATATTACTTGTAAATGTGAAAAGAAAGAAAATAAATGGCGTTGTGGAAAACCTAAAAATAAGTGGAAAATATGGGGAGATAAGGAAGGATATAAATACTCATAAGAAAATGTGTTTGTGCAGTGCAAATGTTTTGTTAAGTTCGGAACCTCACGTGGCTGTCCAGAGTACGCCCATAATTTGTTGATGACTAAATACGATTTTGAACACAGGCACGACTCAAATTTGGGTAAGCCAGAAACTTTAAATGACATGAATTAGAAGAAGCATAACTCCTTTCCCAATGGATGGTTATTATATTGCGCTGCTTACCGTTTGATATGGACTTTAAAATTAAAAGTTAAAAATAAGGACTTATTTAATTTAAAATGAATATATTTATGAAAAAAGTACTATATTTTGCCACTAATTACTCTGTAGGTCAGGATTTGGTTGGACAAAGGCTGAATGTTTCAACTTATCTCAGCGCCATCTAAGAAGAGCCACTTTGGCACCTCAATCTACGTGAAAATTTCATAGAATTCCTCATATTTTCTACCTCTCTTCATCTTAACTCCCGTACTTTACCATATACTTCAATTCAAACTACTCAAAAACCTAGAAGTATTTGGCATTGATAAAAACATCCTAGGTTAAATAAATCCTGGGTCTTTTTGAATGGTCGAGCTCAAATAGGAGTCATACCTGTAGATGGAGATAGCTCAAATGTAGTAGAAGTTACTTCAGGCGTTCCCAAGGGAAGTGTTATCTGACCTCTTTTATTCCTACTGTAAGTTAACGACATTGACTCCTTAGTCACTAGTAAGATACATTTATTTGTTGACGATATAGTTGTTTGCCGTGATATCTGTAATCCTGAGGACACAGCAGCTTTATTAAATGACATTAATGCTATACAACGCTGGTTCGGCACTTGGGAATCAGATTTAAACTTAAAAAAGTGCGTAGTGATAAAATTTTGGAAAAAGACCAGAACACACCCGAAGGCAAACTGCATTAAAACACCGAAATGGAATTTGTAGACTCAATGAAACACATAGGAGTTACCCTCACTCAAGATCCCTCCTGTTTAAAACACATACGGGGCATACTATATGTGGAAAAGGTAACAAAAAATTAGGATTTATGAGAAGAGTATTCGGTGGATGTGATGAAAAGGTCAAAGAGAAATGTTATCTGTCGTTAGTTAGGTCTCATTTGAAATATGCATCTAGACGAGTTAGTATTTTGAAGCGTTGTTATGTTAAAATTAGTATCAAATCCTAAGTATTAGAGGAGATAGGCTGGGAATCACTCACGGAGCGAAGATTAAATTACAGATTGAGGCTATCGCATGAATTGGAAGAATGTCTCTTTAGCAGTGATGTTGAAAATTTATCATTGCCCCCATCATGCTATGATAGGATGGATCATGTTAATAAAATTAGAGAGATTAAGTTTCGAACAGGTAGATTTAAGATTTCGTTTAATACTTAACATTTTTTTAAGAACGATAAGGAATCAGAATAACATTATCCGACCGCGGTAGGTTCATAATCTGGTCAACGTTTAGCCTGGTTTGTATTCGCCCCTTACCATACACCCTAGCGGTGGCTTGCAGGGCCATTGCATATCCATATCTAATATATTTTTTCAACAAACCTTTCCTTTTTATACATTTACCCGTCCTTTTAAACGTTCTCCCTACTGCCAGGGACTTCAACTTTCCCTCCCCATTTAAGAGTCCCTGCATCCATCTTTTCAGCCTTTTTTTTGATATCTCCAAATTGCCCTCTCTCCTCCTCCACTAAGCCTACTTCTTCTTCCTTTCTGCCTATTTTATGCCATCCCATCCTGCGCCGGTATCTCAAAATTAGGATAATAATCTCCGGTATCTCTCCTAGGATTATAATACGAGGGTAGGCTGAAAACCAATGCATACATGCTTGTAGAAAACAAAAAAAATATTTTAAGAAGCCCTTCTGATGGCATGTGGAAGTAACATTCCCCCTCAACGCGCATGCGTATATTTGAGGTCGTTACACTCATTTAGTGTATTTTGAGAAACGGAAGTATGAAGACGTGTTCTAGTTCTACGTCAACATTTCTAGTTCTAGAATCCAGAACTTGACAGCGACCTTTACCTCATCCTCCAAGGTGTAATGACTTCCCTTGAGGTATCTCTTAATTTGAGGAAAAAATAAAAATCGCAAGGCGCAAAATCGGGGGAATAAGGAGGGAATTTCAATCGACGCTGTTTGTTCTCGTCTGTGAGACGGCGTGGTACCCATCGGGCCCAGATTTTACGACATCCCAATTGTTCAATAATGAAGCCGACACGTTCCTTGTATATTCCAATATGGTTTGCGATACGCTTTTGAGTGATTCGCCGGTCATTTTGAATCAAATCTTCGACGATTTTGCGATGTTTATCGTCTGTCGCAGTGATCAGACGACCGCTGCGTGTTTCTTCAACAATTATGGCTTTTCCAGGCTCGCAACCACGACATTTTACTACCAATCTTTTTTTAGTAGACCTATCAACAGCATTGTTTCCACGAACAGCCTTTAAATGATGATCAATCTCAGCAGGAGTCACCTTTGTAGAAGTTATAAATTTGATAACAGCACCCTGTTTAAATCTCGTTGACATACTACTAGAACACGTCTCCATACTTCCGCTTTTCAAAATACACTGGACGACTGTAACGACCTCAAACCTGCGCATTCGAGTTCAGGGGAAATGTTACTTCCACATGCCACCAGGAGTGCTTCTCAAGTTTATTTTTGTTTGTGATCTTCAAGCATGTGTGCATTAGTTTTCAGCCTACCATCGTATGGCACCACAGAAAAGGGGTAGTTTTAAACTGCTGAGCGAAAATAGAATGCCGCTAAGATAAATTTAAAAAAGACAGAAACAAATGTAGGAACGTCTGCGAGATCTAGGAGTTTTGGAGATCATATCAGAAGAGAGTTATTGGTAAGGTGGATAGAAAGAGAAAGAAAACAGACTTTTTGGGTGGCATGGAGACAAATGGAGATTTCTAAAACCTGTAGAAGGAATCAAAGGAGAGGGGTTAGGAAGTTCTCGATTTGGTTAAAAAATATTAGTCAATTTGAGACTGTGTGAAATATAAACTAATTACTGGAGTATATTGAATGAAACGTCTGTAGGCCATATTCAGATGAAGTATAAATTCGCTCCTTTCCCCTCCCTCATATGAAAACGTTGATATCTCGGGCGTGCAAATATTTACATTCACTTGTCACACTTCTTCCTAGTGAGTCCTGGAACTCTTAAAATAAATTAATTAAAAATAGCAATTTTCCACAAAAATAAAATTTAATGCGACCGGTTTCAATGTTACTACATCATCATCAGGTGATAGTTAAACCTCAGAGTCCAGTATATATATGATTAAAGGCAAGTAAGGGGAGGGTGGAGGAAAAGAGGGGAAGAGGGGGGAAGGTGGAAGGCAGAATGGGTGACTATGTGAGTGGGGTGGGGGGAAGAGGGTTGGGGAAGACAAGGTGCAAAGACCCTAGGAGTCCGGAGAGCGCGTCGTGGCCGAATGGAGGGGGGTGTCTCGTTGAGGGTGTCCCACGGTGCGCCGCAAAGCTCTTCGGGCCGCGGGGGAAGAGGACGGGATCGGGGGTTTTTCCCTATGGTCGTGGTCTGGGAACAAGGTATCAATACACAAATAAGCACTGAGTTGAAGGGTAAAGATTGGGATCACTGTATAGTTTTAAGGGGGCGCCCTAGCGAGGTTTTAGGGAAAGGGTGTAGGAGGGAATGTTATCCCCTCCATTCGGCCACGACGCGCTCTCCGGACTCCTAGGGTCTTTGCACCTTGTCTTCCCCAACCCTCTTCCCCCCACCCCACTCACATAGTCACCCATTCTGCCTTCCACCTTCCCCCCTCTTCCCCTCTTTTCCTCCACCCTCCCCTTACTTGCCTTTAATCATATATATACTGGACTCTGAGGTTTAACTATCACCTGATGATGATGTAGTAACATTGAAACCGGTCGCATTAAATTTTATTTTTGTGGAAAATTGCTATTTTTAATTAATCATGATATTCCACCATATCACGCCTGAAACGTCTCTTTTTATTCTTAAAATAAACTTTTTTCGCGGTGAGTTATACGCCCAGCCTTCCACAGGTTCCAGAAGCCAAATGCTGTCACTCGTCCGCTCCAGACTAGACAAGTTCCAAGTGTAGATAGAATTCAGAAGAAAATAATATCAACGGCCTTCATTTATTGACGTTCCTTTCCAGAGATTTGCTTGTGAAAGATAATTTCGGTTTTTTATTACCCCTTTAGGAGCTAGGATTTTATTCTGTTTATACATAAATCGCAGACGGATGACGTCTTTACTCATCGACTTGTTTTTCAGGAACTTTCCGAGGGGACACGGGAAGCGTGACTCCACCCTTGTCGTCCTCCAACAAATTGTAGACTAGTTTATCGAGAGAAACCTCCTAGTCGTTGCTTCTGAAGGGGTAATCATTCGTACGGAAGGGAAGTGAGGAATTAAGTTTAATTCTAGATGTCTTTAAGAAATTGATCGAAAGACCCGTGGTTGAAAAACTAATAAATATGCTCCAGTGCTGAGAGAAATTTTAGCATTACGATTGAATTTATTTTGTCTGGAAGGGAATTACACTATCCTTGAATAAAACTGGGGAAATTCCATTTTTACGAGGACTTAATCCTCGTAGAAAACCACGCTCTTTTAGGAGAAATAGTGTCCATTTTAAGAAGTACCTTTTCTCTAGTTGCTATGATACGAAAATAGAATTATGGGATTAAATATATTTGATGACTCTTTTTTACGATGATATGGGTTTTTTACCAAAACAACCTGGAATATGTTTCGTCGTAACTTTTTTACTTCGTTAACGATATGTTAGATGGAAACAATTTAGAAATGCTGGTTGAGGTTTAAAAACTAGAGGTAAATGCCATTAGCGATGATTTTCAATAAATGTTCATTTTCCCTTTTTTAGAATCTGTAAAAAAAGATTCATGTCCTAATGGTGACCGTAGAGACCTTAGACGGAGAATTATTTCAATTTGCAGAATTAGGTTATCATGATATCACGCCCCAAATATCAAATGAGGATTGAGTGAGGAAATCGTAAGTCATGAGTGATTATTATTATTATTAACTCATTTAAAAATCACTCCTCAGAGTCTAGAATACAGTGTGTAGAAGTTGTTTAGAGATCGCGCTTTTATTCTTTCCAAAAGCTAAATTCTGTTCCCAGAAAAATTTCTGAATTTCCCCAAAGCTTTTATTACTCCTATTTGTTCTTCATAAATACCATCATGAATTATTTCTTGGTAAAATATGTATTTTATTCACCTCACCTGGGTGAAGTGTTGTCATAAGTGGACCAAATCATTACTCTATGATCTATCATTATTGTTCTTGGAACTGCGATAGTTTCCCCGGAACTTCAAGAATGAGATTTGGTGGATAAAAGTAGAGCCTCCTTTCCAAATTATCCTTACTGAAAATTGATAATCGTTTCGAAATCATTCTCCATAATTCTCCATTCATCTAGTTTGCCCTATTCAACTCGGCTAATAAATCCGTTTGGAATTGGAATCTCATTTTTACATAACTTTATCTGTTTAAAAAACGTTAAAGCTTACTCTAATGCTTATGATTCATATTCATGGCTTTCCATTGACAAGGGAATAGAGAAAGGGGTAAATATTAACTCGATATAACAATGCATTTACTTTTTGCGAGTGGATAATAATATTATTTTTTTGTTTGAAAAAGTTTATGCAAGGAATGGTGACAATGAACCAATGTTATGGAATTGGTTTGTCGTCCCATTTAGTCAGTGCAATTGAAATTTTCTTCAAAAGGTACGGAAGTGAATATCGGGGTGCAACAAAATTTTATTAACATCGACAAAGTACTCCGCGATCCAGTGTGCTGCAGGCAGTGCAAGCACTAGTTGGGAAGGTCTTGGCCTAGTTTATACAATTTACGAGCGGAAATTAGACCATATGTAATGGAGGACTTAAATTGTGTTGAAAAGGGTGAAGAAAAATATATAAAGCCAATCTGACTACTACCAGCTACTACTGACTCCTTTACTACCTCCGGTGAGGTTGCGGTTTTTGCCCTTATACGATAATTTGTCCTGTCATGCAGTCGTCAAAAATGAGAGTTAGTTCTGTTTGAAGCATATGATTACAAAATTGTTAATAACCATATGAGGGCACTTCAAAAATATTTTAAATAAAGGCACTGATTTAAATAAATAATGGAAAGACGAGCATTAGTAATTCTCCGTGTTGAAATCAAAAACTCAAATAAGGTTTGAAAACATAATTTTTTGAATGAATATATTTTTGATAATTCTATTATTATTATTTCTTTAATGATTTTATCTGAAATTAGTGTTATAGTTTTCTTCAAGTAAAGTGCATAGCAGGGTTTATCGTTCAAATTTCCTAGGTAGGTACCTCAGGAGGTAGGTAAGGATATGCTTGCGAAGTTTACATCTTCATATTTCTATCAGAAATCACACAAACGTGAAAAAAAATCCCCGATAGTGCAAATATTTGAGGAAAAATGTGATATATTTCCCAGCACGGGAGTGCTTCTTTCGTCTGGGCGAGGAGTCAATATCTTTGACGCAGATAGCCTCCCCGGCGAGTGAGTGAGGGCGGGCGAACGATGAATTGGAGGCGCGCCGTGAATTTCCAGGCCGCCCAGGAAGCGAGCGGGCGGGGGGATCTCGGGCGATACGCCGCCCTTCTCCTAACCATCCCTCCCTCCAACGGCGAAGAAGGCTCGGCCCACCCGCACCGCGGCCCCTTCTTGCAAATAGATTACGTCGATCGAGGAGCGAGTGATTTCACTACGATGGATGATACCGATCCAGCGGATCGCCGACTCGATCGGAAATCTCCCTCTTCGAATACCTCGAAGTGATTTGATACTGTTTAAAAGAGAGAACTGCGCTCGGGATATTCCATTTCAGTGTACTCCAAGTTTATCAGAATTGTTTTCACTTCAACCACATAAATGCTATCACGACACTCTCTTCTTTTCATGCAACCGTCACTTCTCTTCATGATTTTTTAATTCATCGCATTTTAAACTATCTATTCAGAAAAATATCTTCAGGATTCCATTTTGAACGGACAATCATTTAAAAACGCTGTTCAACTGTATTTTCAAAGAATTATTATTTCTCTACTCGTTTTTGAAAAGTGTATAGTCGATGATATTCATGAAACTTGAATGGAGTGGCCTACTGTGGCAATCAGAAACCCTTTTGATAATGTCGAGCCAGAGGATTGCCAGGACCCTAACTTGGAGGGTTTTGGCATGTTCATTTTATTTCCTTTTACTGTTGGAGTTGGAGGGAGAGTAGCGGAAAAAGACGAGATGGACGGAGGCTGCGGGACATCGACCTGCGGAGGAGTAAGGGGTAGGAGGCCCCGTGTCTGCAGTAGGAGGCATGGGGGGGGCGGAGGGCGGCCAGCGGGGGGCAGCATATCCGTCGGCCCTAGTCGAGCGCGAGGAAATAATTGAGGCGAGGTGCCCGCCTCTTCTTTCGGCGCGAAGGAATCTTTTCCTCTCAGCGGAGTGAGGATGGGTATATATATATATATATATATATATATATATATATATATATATATATATATATATATATATATATATATATATATATATATATAATTACATATATATATATATACACACATTTGGGGCTTCGATTCTCTTTCTCACCCCTCCTTTGCTATATTGCTCAGTCCTTCGCGGAGATTCCATATCTCTTTCTTCTTCTCTCATATATCTTCGCACCTATCCCGATGATTCCAGTTCTTCGCCTCCGGGTAGGGGTTTCCCCAGAGCCACCTACTTGTGGTGCACTGGTGGATCCCAGGGCGAAGGATTTCGTCCGTCACGAAGCGGCGAGTCCAATGCCGGCCAATATTTCTATCGGGGGGGCGGATCTCGGGTAAGCCGCACGACGCTCAGATAAATATTGCTTTAGTTTTGTCAAACTGTATTTTTAAGAATAATTGTGGCGCGTGGTTAACCACCCCCCCATAATTATATTACCTAAGGGGATTCCCTCTCATTGAGTTTCACAACGTTGTTCCCTCCTTTGAGGTGGAATAAATGTAATCTTAACACGAATAATTCTTCAGCAAAATAGCTTTACATTCAGTAATATGCATGAACACTGTAAAAATGAATCCTTAAAGCCTTTAATGAAAAAATCATCCACAAATACGTTAAAAGGTAATTCTCTCTTTCCCTAGCTAGCTTCAGTCGAGTTTTATTTTACATTTAATTGTGGGTGCGTCTGCAGTTGGGTATAGAGCGCATGTCTTCATTTGGCTTCGAAGCAGAAAAAATAAGTGTAAATTTAAACATTATTCAACTTCTGCCTGCATCTTTTCTCTGGGCATATTAATTGGATTCCTTTAAGTAATTACCTCATAATCCTAGACAATTTTCATATTCTCCTCACATGATGCAGCAATTAGTTGTCACAATGTCATACAAAATGTATTAGGTGATTCTATATTAATTGGTTGATGTCCATTCCAAATATCATGAAAGAGGTAAGCTCCATTAATATCCATTAAAATTAATATTTTGGGAATTATTTTCCTTTTAATTGAATTTCTCTTCATACATAATTGTTCTTTTTAACGTTTAAAAATAAATAAATGAAAGGACTAACTTTGTAGTTCCACACGAAACAGTATTATATATATATATATATATATATATATATATATATATATATATATATATATATATATATATATATATATATATATATATATATATATATATATATATATATATGTATAATACACACAGTTTCGTGTGGAACTACAAAGTTAGTCCTTTCATTTATTTATAATGAATCGGTTCCATAAAGTTACGCCAGAAACCATTAATTATTTAAAAATAAAATCAATTTACTTGTAATGAGAAAATACTTTTTATTTTTTTATGTGCAATTAACAAACTTACAGTATTCTGTATCTGTCGGGGGATTCATTGCATTATTATACTTTTGTTGAGAATTTAACGAATATTTGATTTGTGATACGTACATGATTTTTTAGGTCGAAGATGTTTGGATTAGATGGCTAACATGTTCAGCAAAATATAATATCAGATGCTGTCCTTGACCACTAATACTGGCCCCTGTGTATTAGATTTTTCCGTTTCCTTAACAAAAGACCGTGTCCTAAAAAGGCAAAGAATACAAGAAGGAAATGGCTATAAGAAATTAATAAAGTACTCGTAAAGAAAGTAGTGTTGCAACTACTGCAAGGGATCTCTGATAACATGCAAAATGGACATTGCCAAACTAAATGCTCAAAAGGCATATGAAACATATAGTAAGTGTCATCTGATTCGATGAAAAAAGATTAGATTACAAACATATTCTTTTCATCTGTAATCAGAGTTTCACGTGCTTCTAAAATATTCCTTCAGTAATATGTGTTCGATAATCGACGTAATGAATCGGCAAAAATAAATGAATCACTATCCGCGCACTTCTCCTGGAACATCTGCGTGAGCCAAATTCAATGATGAAAAAGGATCCATCGTCCATGGGTCTGATGACGGCGAATGCTCAGCGGTGTCTTTGAGATATGTGGCATAGAATCAAAGAGAAAGGGGCAAAAGAAGTGGGAGGTATTGGCTTGGAAGTGATATATGGCGTGTGATTTGCAATGGTATTACACACATTTCGTCACAAGGGCAAGCAGAGATGAAATTAAACCTCTTACAAGAAATATTATATAATTCAGACGTGAAATTTAAGCAATACATCCACCTATTCTCTAACCCACGTCGTATATGTCCAATGATGACGCTTCTCCGCAACCCCTGAGGAAATTTTCATTACAATGCATTGGATGTGCGTAATGAAATGAGAACTGCAACTATGAAACTGTGCATCTTCCCTATTTGGGACAGTTTTTGCAACATGGAATTTACATTTTCATTTATATTTAAAGTGCCTTCTCTTAATGCCGTTAAATTAATTTCAGAAATGGTCCATATCAGTATATCAACTGAAGATGTAGGTAAAACAAATGATCGCCTTGTTTTCGATGGGCTGGCTAATAACTTCCTTTTCCATAACTGTAGTAAGTTACTTCATTTCTTTTTAGCTCATAGGCCACAGGGTATAAAAAGGTTCTAAGATAAATACCCTAGCCTCTCTGTAAAAAAATTAGGCCATTAAAAATCTTCCTTCCCCATTTTCCTTAACCCTTAATTACATCGGCGGAGTTAATACTACCCTATGACACTATGGAATTAATTGATTTACTTAACTCTCTCATTATCAAGTGTGCAAGGGTCCAAGTTATCCACATCTACCTGATATTCACCATTTAAATCTAATCATTAGGTATTTATCACATGTGTAGTTACTGCATGCAATCGTCTATCTCTATCTCTCCTGGTTCAATTTATAGTTTTCATGACTTATTTTTGATTATTTGCGCGGATTATCCATTCTTATTTCGATTTCTCTACAAAGTTCTAATTTCCTCGCACTGCGTGAGTAACCAAACGTCTGTCGCCCCATTATTCCCCTGCTTCCGTTTATTATTTAACTCTTTGCACTTTATTCTAAATACAGCTTTGTGTTTACATCCTTTCACCCATGACTTTTTTGTAATTCATCTTTACCGTACCTATTATTTGGAGTTAAACTTTGATATCCTTTTTATATTGTGCAATTTTCATATCTATTTTACCTGCCTTCCTGTTCTCACTCAAAGTATTCCCCATGGATTGATTGTACTTATCATTCTGGGTAATGCCGCTGCACTCCATGTCCTCCACCGTCTACCCTCCTTTATCCTCTTGAATCTGAAGTTACATTTAAGTAGTGCTAAATTATGATCTATGTATATCTACATATTGTTTCGAGAAAATGTATACATTAATCACGCAATACCTGAACTTCAGCCCAACTCTAATGCATCCATATGATTTTATGTTAACCGACGAAGACGTATATTTTTTAACCTCTGCGCGTTTATCTCATATATATATATATATATATATATATATATATATATATATATATATATATATATATATATATATAACTAGTGTGATATTTTGATCACCTTTACCTTTTATTATTAACACTGTCTTTTGCAGAAATCTTTTTGTTTCTCATTGCGGTCATTTCTTCTTCCTAAATTATAGTTCCTTACCTCAATACAATGTCTCCCTTCGCCTAACGTCGCTTTTCAATCCCCTTTTGCTATCAACATGTTTGTTTCTTGAAAAAGTCAAATTATATTCCTATATATTCAGTCATTGATCATAAATTCAGTCAACTTCTTTTATCTTATGTTTACCATATGCAAAAGACCTAAAGCTCAACCAGGTTCGTTGGTTTAGCTATTAGTTCAACTAACACTATTACATCTTTCGTACTCTATATTAACTTCTCATCTTCTTCCTACCGTTTGGTTTAAAGTCATTAATACCCCCCGATGGCCATGTTTCCCTCCGCTGAATATTACTCAATAGCTGTCACTTCAATAATCCCCGATGTTCGACCATCTTCATTTTTAGAGTTCTTAAATATCTGTATCATCTCTATCAATCTCTCCCCTAACATTTTTTAAGGTCCGTGTTCTCAACACCGTCCTGCCATTCAAAGTCTCTATTATAGCTGGTGCATCCCTATTTGGTGTTTCCTATTCTGCTGCTGCCGAATTTGCTTTGCGAGGTTTTCATGAGATGACGACCTCAGAAGCTTCCTGACTCTTCCGCTGCCGTGAACGACACACGGACTTTTGGGTCGAGCCTTATATTCGTCAGAACATATTCTCAGATACATTCTCATCATTTCTTCTTAGACAAATCATTAGAAAGACTTTCCCATTGACATTCGCAATACTGTTTTTATCGTGACACGATCACTCCGGTGGCGCCTTGACACCCTCCTCACCGAGGAACTAACGCTACGCAATTTATCAATCATAATGGAGTACATTTCGTTAGTTAGTTAGGTTGGTGACCTAACACCCCCCGCCACACGCCCTTGCGGCGGCTTGCGGGGTATTGTGTAGATGTAGATGTAGAAATTTCCAAAAATAGATCAAAGGGATAGCGTGACACAAGAATGCATCCAGAAGCAAGTATGGTTATTAATTGAGATCAAATTTGTTTTTATCAAGACCAATTTTGATAGATAAAGTTAATTTAATCCTTTTGTTTAGTTATTGCTTAATTTTTATTCACCTTAGCCAGTAAGAATGCGAAATTTACGACAACAAGCGTAAAGGGAATAGTTGAAAAGTTCTATGATACTCGGATTTAAAAACAGCATTATACTTCTACCTATTTTTAGACCCGCAGGCCTCAATGTATGATTTTACTTTAAGTTTTCATTGTCAAATTTTCTTTTTAATTGAATCGAGAGCTTGCTTTATAAGTAAAAGATTCAGTTGAATTGCGTTAATAAGCTAAATCCTTATCGAAAATGAATGTGTAATGGGAATAAAATTTAAAGACAAAAACGAAATGGGTAAAATACAGACCATAGGAAAAACAGAATAAACGTATTTTGAAGGTAAAATTAAGGATTTGGTTAGTACATTTTCAAAGAACTTTATCTTAATGAACCTGTCTACGTTTATAGCCCTTAAAATAATTAAATTTCAACAAAGATCAACAAGTATAATACAAAATAATCCAAAGAGAAATTCAGGGTCGAAGGAGTACCGGAGTTCAAAAGAAAGTATTCAACCTTGAAACAATTTCACGATAGCCGAATAACGTTTGTTTTATTTACATTTACTGCCATTCTGTTTTTTAACAAAAGAATATTGCGGAACTCATAAAAACACGTCTAACCTTAGCGGCGGCTGCCACAGACAAAGTAAACAATGAATATAGGTGAACATTTCATAATACCTTAGGGGCATCTAAACCAAAATGATAAAAACAAATTTGACATTCCGACTTTCTAAACCCGCGAAATTTATAAATTCTCATTATTTTCTGAACAAACCTCGTATATTGCTACAATGCCTCAACATATTTCTAAGTAAACCCCTTAATCGTGGACAAACCTTTGCTGGCGGCTATTCTACGATTCGAAAGCTTCCTGCCATATGGATTCCGGAAGGTCCTCAAGGGTACGCGTGCGAGCTACTTTGACGGCATATAGGGTCCATCCTATGCTGATATTAGATGTTTTTATTACCCTGCAAGCCACAAAAATCCTAAAATTCTAAGGTTTTTGAAATCTTAAGATGTTCATATTTGTAAAGAAACTCCCATGATGATAGTTGACTTACTTGAATTGAAGAGAGAATGAAACATCATTGACGTCTCACCTTACCCTAAAAGTGCCTGCTTGTGTGTTTGTTTTAGTGACCCTGAAATTTAGGCGAGAGAGATTAGATCAACGAGTGTGGAAAATGAAGGGACATATGTTGCATGCTAGTGCAAAGAGATACTGACTCCGACATCGATTTATTTTCCCTTTGATCATTATTGAAAGAAAAATGTTGAGAATGAATTAGAATGAAGCAAATCTGCTCCCAAGCACGTCAACTCATTACTTTTTCGTTAATTAATGTAACACGCATATGAATAATAGCTGCACGAATGGATATATTTTATAATTACATTTAAATGTTGGTTTTGTGTACGTACTGATAGAATTAAAAGAGCTATTAACGAAGCACTCCCAGATTGCGCCGAATTTTTTAAAACCTCATTTTTCAGTTAGTTAAACAAATGAAGGACGAGGCAGTGATCAAAAGGTCAATATGAAAGTCAATAGTTTTTCACAAGATACAATATGATTGATGTGCAGAGAATAGATATGGAAACATTTCTAACTGAAAGCTTTTAGGAAATATACTGACAATAGAAACCTAAGCGAACCATTCAATAGTCAATTAATTTTATCATCGATTTACAAATAAAGTCACTTTGGGCCAAATCTGGTGAATGCGGAGGGTGTCGTAACGATTCAAACTTTAATTTCCTAATTTTTGCCATTGATGTAAGTGCAATTCGAGGGTGATCCCAGACGTACCCGACCCAACAAAGAATTCAAAACTTTTGGAAAAAAGTGTATTTATTTTTCAACATAATCTTCTTCCAGCTCTATACATTTTTCCCTGCGATGTTCAATAGGTTCGATACCCTTTAATATCCTTACTCTTTATAATAAGAACTGTTTCTCTCCTCAACATAGCCATTATTTGCCGACATCACTTCTTCACGGTTGGAAAATCTTTGACCACCGAGCCATTTTTTCCAAGTTTGCGAACAGAAAAATCTGGCAAATAGGGTGCATGAGGTAGCAATTCAAACTTTCATTCATGAAATTTGGCCATTTCAATAATGGATTTGTGAGCTGATGCATTGTCTTAATGAAACAACACTTTCTTCTTAGCTAATGCGGCCGCTTTTGCTTGATTTATTCGCTCAAACGTTGCGATAAGTTCGCCTAATACTCGCAGTTGATATTTTTTCCTTTTTCAAGATAGTCAATGAAAATTATCCCACGCGCATCCCAAAAACCGACGCCATGACCTTGCCTGCCGATGAAACGGTCTTAGCTTTCTTTGGAACCGGTTCTTTCTTTGGAATCCATTGTTTTGATTGTTCTTTTGTCTCAGGCGTGAAGTAATGGACCTGCCTATAATCCATAGTTATGAAACTACAGTGTGGAAATTCTGCGGCATTGCTGTGAAACTTTGCTAAACACTCAATTGAAACATCTTCATGACACTGGTTTTGCTCGAGTGTGACCAAACGCGGAACCCATCTTACACACAGCTTTTTCATGTCCAAATTTTCAGTTAAAATGCGATGTTCAGCACTTTTTGAAATGTCGACTATGCCTGCTAGCTCACACACTTTCAGTCGACTATCATCCAGTATTTCTTTGTGGATTTTCTTCGCTATTTCTGTAGTCGTCGCCTCATTCGGTCGACCAATGCGATGCTCGTCTTGATAGCTCGAACGGCCTCGTTTAAACTCTGCTACCCAATAATTTACTGTTGTAAACGAAGGAGCAGACTCACCCAGAGTAGAATCGAATTCAGTTTTTATATTGGTTGGGCGGAGGCCTTTTAAATATGTGTTGTATGATATAACGATGACCAATTTTCTCCAGTTTCACACATTCACCAAAAACGTTCACAATTGATGGCTGCCAAACTAATACTAAACAAAATGGCATTTTAAAACTTGAAACATATACTTTATAGATTGCATATTTTATAATACAGTGATATTTTTCAAACAACTACCGCCGTCACTAGGTCAGGCCGGATACTTTTGGGACCATCCTCGTAATGACGCATAAAACCCTCAATTGTATGGCTTTTTAGAAAATAATCAATATATGTGGATGATTCTACCTGCATCCCAAAAAACCGCCATCAACTTGACGGCTGATTTCACCGCCTTCGCCTTCTTCGGAAACGAATCGCTCTAAGCAACCCAGGGTCTCGATTATTTCTTTTTCTTTGGAGTACCCTATGGAGCATTTACATTTGTTTCCTCCAAAGTTACCTATGCTAGGCAGTAACTCGTAAAGTTTGTGATGGACAAGTACCAGACCAGCCCCTGAGTCGATCACACTGTTGCGTTTATTCTCCATTGAGGGCAAACGCGATTGCCATTTTCAGAAATTTTTCTCACACCCATTGTTTCATGCAAAAAAGTGGAAATACTGTATCTTACATATATGAAAGACCTGTGGCCACAACTATTTAGTGAACTTTGATTGGTCGGTCCGTCAAAATCGTGGATTATGTCAATCATTTCCGAGTAAGTTACTTCTCTGGACGTACCGAAACGTACGTCCTTTGTGGATGTTTGGCCTCGTTTAAACTCATTATCCCAATTATAAACTCTCTGCCAACGCAGGAGCAGATGTGTCATGAACTTACCCTACTGGGCTTGGTTCCCTTTCGATTTTATGCCTTTTAAATTGAATTGTTTCAATACCACACGAAACATATTTTTTAATTTTATTAGGTAAACAAAAGTTTGTTGCTTCAGTTAACTATGAAAATTGTACTACTTGATTAATCTGGCGGAAAATTTAACAGCAAACCAGTGAGATATGAGGCTTACTTAAGTAAATCTTTTCAGATACTACAAGCGCCTTCATTAGGATTTTCTAAGGACTAATTGAGCAACCAACTCCTTTGCGCGTGACTAAATTTAACGTGCATACAGTTGACGTTCGTGCATTAAAATTCATAATGTAATAATCAAAATTAGTATTTGATTCTAGCGCGACGCGTTTTGCTGCATTGTGTCGTACTTATCTGCGAATTCGCATTTCGGAAGTGTGTTTACGTACTGGACAATACTAAGTTCGTAACATCCGTGATCGAAGGTGACTTTAAGTTCTACATTTTGTGATTTTAGTCACGAATTGCTAGCTAAGTGCAAGCGAAATTTTTTTTGGAATGGCGAAATAAAATGTAATTAACTACTCTTTTATATTATCCGCTTGAAGAACGTACAAATTTGGGCAAAATCGATGAAATAGCTAATTTAAGAAAGTTAGAGCTACAGAGATTAATGGAAGATTATTTAAAGGGACTTTCCGAGAAAAGGTGCATTTTTCCAGTGGTTATAAGTTTTACATTAAAAATATCTCAATTTTTATAAAAGAGAATGATTTGCTTCTTCGCATCAGAACCAGGCGAGGAGGAATATGATTGATTAGAAATAGGACTGATACGGTAATAATATACTGCCTTCACAAGCCAAGGGCCATTTATAGAACCCTGCTGGTAACAGGATTTTTCTGCGGTATACTGATGCCTACTTGGGGTGCAAAGCATGTATGTACACCGACTACCGAATGAGATGTTAAAATATAGAATCCTTGGCGTTTCTCGTTAAGAAAAGACAAATGTCGACGCCGGTTTTTCTCTTCGCCAAATGTTATCCATTGCCTGAACATTCTGCCTCTACCAATTTACCCAGAATGGTACAAATGAGCTCAGCTACCTGACTACTTTTAAAATTTGATTTGAGTTTGCTACATTTGAAAATTAGGTTAATACGCAAAAACTGGCATGAGTTTACTTTGCTGATATGATGCATTGAATCTTATTTCCTTAATGCACTGAAGTAAGATAAGTAAGGTTTGTAAAAAAATATTGAGAATAATTTTTTCCTGACTGTGCTGAATTCCGACCGTCGGTTAAGTGCGCGGATGATCGCAGCTCGTATTGGCATTGATACAATTACAGTGCACACCATTATCAACGAACACTTGGTATTACAAAAGATCTGCGCTAAAGTAGGCCCGAAGGTCTTGATCGAGCCCAAGAGCAGAGTCTGAGGGAGAGCCCAAGGGTGAGGTCTGCTTGCAGAGACCTTTTGCACCGGTATCGTGGCGATTCCCCAACCCCCTTACAGTCCCGAATTGGCACCAGCGGATTATTTCCTATTGCCGAAATTGAAATAATCCCTCAAAGGACAACTCCATGGGACTTTAAGTGCCCTAAAGTAGCTTACACACGCGTACCTTTAAGGACCTTTCCGTATCCGACCACCAGTGAGCCTCCGAGTCATGGAGAAGCCGCTGGCACTAGTTTGCCGGTGCTCAACGGGTGTACTCGGAAGAATTTTGAGGCATTTTTAGCAATAACTGAATTTAATTTATTATTCGGAAAATGTTCCCGATACCTTTCATGCAAACCGTGAATGTGCAACATAGGTGAATGAAGTAAGTGATTATCGTCGACTTTTTAAATCAAGTGGGAATAGATCAGGAGGGCACTTGATTGTTTTTGCTAAAGAAAGCTTTCCTGGAGGAATCTGTAACTCATCAATTTCTGAGTAAACCTCAGTTCATCATTGGAGTCCGTGAGGTTTATTGTTGTATTTATGATACGTCTTTATTTCACTCATAATTTTCACACAAAGACTTGATAAATAAACTTCCTACAAAATCACAAGTGCTGGCGATAGTAATATTAACATTAATGATAAGCATGAAGAATTTACCAACAGTGAATATGATGTTACTCTACAGCAAAAATTTATTTGAATTTATGAATCTACGAGAAATTCCCACCTTAACTATATTGTGAAGTGGATTATATACGTGTATAGATGGAAGTATGTCACGAAAGATGATTATGATTATTATTGCGTATTATTGGAAGTTTAATTTTGTTAGCCTTGATATTCATTTGAAGTTATATTTCATAATGATATACTATAATGTGGCTCATGTTACTAATTAGAAAATAACGGCGACAAAACACAGTATACACGCACAGTAAAGTGAAATATGGGAAAACGCAAAATTCCTCTTCCTTCGAAATCACTGTCAGCCCTACTAAATCGGCTAAGTTAAAATATTCTCCTTTCCGGAGTGACTTTCTCAACAGTTAGGAAACTTATCTTATTTCAAAGTTTCAAGGTGACAATAAAGAATGAAATATTCAAAAGGTCTCACCTAATAAGAAGTTGTGTATGGCAACCACGTTCAGCAATTCGCCTCTTTTTGCCGCTGCGCTCGCTTGCCATTTTCTTCGCATTTTGGGCTCGGACGACCACTCAGGCGTAAAGAGTTGCGTTGGGAATGCGACGCACTTTGGGCACTCTCTAGGCTTAAAAAAAATGACCCTACGTGTACTCCCCACAGGACTAAGCAACGTGCCGCGGGAGTATTGAAATGCACGCAGGGTCCACGGCGCGGCAAATGGGACCCCGATGGAACCCTCAGCTCCGGCCAACCTTCATCCTCCCGCTGCCTCAATTTGCGCCTGAACATCTTTCTCCCTCTCTCTTCGCCCCTGAATAATTACCCCGGGAGTGCCTCTGCCCCCAAGCTCCCGTCCGCCCCCATCGAGGGGTTCCGTCCCCATCCAACCCATATTCCTCCTCGGAAAGCCCCGCTTCTCCAACCGCCGCCCCCAATCTCCGCACGCAAAGAGATCCCATTCCTTTTCCACCCTTTTGCGTTACATATTACATCCGGTGATGACATCCAATTTGGCGAAAAACTTTGCGGAAAATAAACTCGTCCGCGCGGTTTATATTCGCGAATAATAAAGTGGACGGACATGTTGGCGATCCTTTTTTGTCTCGCTTGTTTCTGCGGATCCATGGAAGAAGACATAAGGCTTTTGAGCGAAGGGTGAAATGGAGCGAGAGAAGAGAGGGTTCGGTGTGGGGGTGGGATGAAAACTCTGGCTTTAGTTCGAATGGGTAAATGTTAGACGGTCGTTGGCAAAACATTTCCCTCCGCATTTCAAAGCAGTCTCCGTAATTGCCTAAAAACCTCCTCCATCCCATGATACTCGTGCCATTTGCGTGCTCCTCAACTACGGTCCCCCATTTTCTGTCTCGGTCCAACGAAACGCGCGTAGACTTCGTCCACAATTAAGTAGAGCTCAAACATTAAAATTGCTGTAACTTTCATGAAGCTTTCATATCAAGCCGGTAACCCTCGCGGAAGTGTAACAGAATGATTATCATTCCCGATTTTTGCTCGTCAACCACTGAAACCCATTACTCGCGGTTTTATCCTGAGTGGACTTTCCTCGGTTCATCTTAACGCTCTAATTCGAAAGCGCCCTCGTAATGTTTTTCGAATAACTGTAAAATATGTATTTATCAGATCGTATTAATTATTCCTATGCATTTACTTTCATATTGCACATTATTCTTACTGTAGTTAAAATATGATTACAAAATTAAGGGTGCATTAAATTTGATGAAAAGCAATTGTAAAGAAGTCAGAAATATAACTTCTCAACCTTCTTTGTAAGGAAATAAAAAAAATATGTCCTAAAAAATGGAGCAATTTTTCTCATTTCTTTATTACCTCAACAAATGACTGATAATATGATTCAGTACTGCTAACCTGGATCTTGGCAATGTTTTAAGATTCGCGATCATTAGTTTCTCAAGGCATAATCTTATTTTTTCCATCTCCCAGGATTTCAGCACTATGTAGGTTTCTAACCGTATATTTTGCACAGATTCCAGGCAGGCATATTTAGGTAGACGAGGTTAATTGACGATTAACCTGAAGAAATACTCCTCAAGTTATTAGTACGTATTCAATGTTGAATTAACCATACCTAGAGTAACATAATATGCTAAAACTTCTAGTGCATTGGTTTTTATGATATCACTGCTAGAGAAAATATAGAGGGAGTGTTTTTTAGGGGCTTCAAAAATGGCCTCTTTCAATTTCTATTGACCAGTTTTATTCAATTAATTAGTTACCATACTGTTTGAATACATTTCCTTAATTTATTTACGTTCCCAAGTTTCGTCATTTGTGAAATATTTTGTGCTTCTTCTGTAGGTTTCCTGGCACACCCGTGGATCTACACGAGGAAGGAAACAGATGCCACGTCACCGTGATGCAACATCACACATAGACAATTGCGTAACTGCGTGTGCACATAGATGTTGGTTTGGGAATTAGGCAGATGGAATTGGAAAGTCATAAGAAAGTCTTCTAGATTGAGCATATCATATTTCCTTTGAATTAACGATAAAGAAAGACGATAATCATGCCTACTGGATATTATCTAATTGAAATATCAATTCACAGATAGAGTCCTGACTTTGCTTGAATAAAATATTTATTATAAAATAATCACAATTGAATATTTATCATGTGATGAAGGAATGAAAAAGTTAACGAGGCTTTAACTGCCGTTCATTTAGATCAATGGGTGGATAATTATGCCTTGTGCATAAGGACCTTACTTGTGCATTTTTGAAGCTAAATTGAAAAGATTTCGACGTCGTAAAATTTCAAACTAAAACATATGCGACAGACTTTGCGGGTATTCTGTTTTCGAAAGCAATGAAACTACATGATGGATTTAATTTACAGAAAAAATACTCATCGGACGGTTTGATGCCGACATTAGAGGACCCTTCGCCATTCCATTGTGCTTTGGTGGTTGAGACCTGACTAAGACTGAAGTAAGTCCTGAAGTGAGGGAGTGAAGGGACACTGACTAATGAATATATTCATATGTTATCCTTCTGAAATTATTCCATCAATTAGTTAAGAGGTAAGATCAGCCAAGAGAAGGGAGGTAAGAAGAGCCAAATCCTCTTGCACGTAATCAATAGGGTGCGGTTAAATGCCAGTATCTATCCTAAATCATTCCAATGGTATTTTATCATAGATTTTAGTTCCCGTTGCGGCTCAATATATCTGCTGCCATTTTTCCTGCCTCTTTAGATCTTCCCTCAATAATCTTCTCTCCTTTTTCACGCCTGCAACTTATTCGTTTGTTTTTCTTCCTGGCCATTTCTTTCCCTTCGTCCTTCCCCAGTCCCACATCTTAAAAACCTTTTTTGCACTCCTATACATATTTCTGATGGATCAACATTCCGAGCCGTGTAAAACCACCCTCTATTTTCTGGCTTTCTTTATTCGTGTCCATGCATATTTTCTCACGTACCTTTCATCCGTTTTCTTTCCTTTTACCAATTGTTTACAGGTAACGTAATTTTTATTAATACGGTTATAGATTCTCTCATCTAAAACATTAGGTATGCTGCTCCACCTGCTGTACGTATGCTATAAACCCCGAAAATTATTTATTGCTTTGAATATCCTTTTTTGTCCAGAGAAACCGGTTAACTTTCTTGAGTATGATTTATTCTAAATATAATTTTTTTTCTACCGCCATCCATCATTTAATGATTTTCAAAAATTCTTTTCAGTCCTAAAATTTTTGATGCTGATATTTTAATTACCTAAAATAAACTTACTACTGTGAGGTAACTGAAAATACAACAACATCTGATAAGAAATGCTCACTATCAAATCCATCTTATTATATAAACCCCCATGTTGGAAGGTATAAGCTTGCAAAGGAAATATGCAGTTGCACTTTATTCCCAGTTTATACCAAATAAAATGTATCAATCCAGCCCAAGATGCAGTCTCCACGAAACTTGATTTGTTCATGTGTATATTGATTTTCTCTTAGCAAGGCGTCACATAAAGAAACCAGTGCTTTTTAAAGTATCAATGGAAATGAAGTGGGATCTTCGGGCAGGCGGATTGTTTTCGTTCCGCCCCCAATGGAAAGCGCTGCCACCGAGCCGCTGCATAACACGATTCCCCGTGACGAAACGATAATTGGAAGCTGACGTGCGCCGTACGAAACGCTCGTCACGAAGACAAACGACTCGACGAGGGCACGGCGCCTTGGCAGGTGTCACTCCAAGGAGCGCATTGCTGTCCCAACCCCCCACCCTCTCTCTCGCCCCGCACCACAGTCGCTGAAACATTGGCATGATTTCCATTCCCCTCTGCTTCCCATCTCTCTTTTCTCCTCTCCCCGTCTTTAAAATACGTCCCGGAAGGATTTACAGGCTACGGGAAGGGAAAAACAGAGGTTGCAAATGCGACATAATATTCATCTTCAAATGATCGCTACAATTTGTTAGTTATTCCATCTAACGTCTCGGTTTCGTGCCAAACGCGAGTCATAAGTACAATGACGGGGTTTCTTTACAATTATATCATGAGAAGATTAATTGTCAAAATATATTTTTATACATACTATTGATATCATAATTATAAGCTATCAACCGGTAAAGGTATAATTTTTTAATTTTCTGATCTATTGTTCCGTTCAAATGTTATATATATATATATATATATATATATATATATATATATATATATATATATATATATATACTATCGGACCCGGCTAACTCCGTACCGCCTAACAATAAATTAACAGTTTAATTTGGCCATTTATAAATCAAAAATGGCTGTAGCGATTTTAATCATATTTGACTTGATGGAAGGAAGAAACTCAATAAAAATAAAAAAATAAGTATTACAATGGCTTGTCAGAAAGACATTTTCTTTATTCAATCTATGTACGCATTCAGGTTTATTCTCTTCATCCAAGCACATTCTGATGTAAAACATTTGACGGATGAATTTAGATTGACCATTAATTGTAATAATCTTGGGGAAATTGTAATAATTTTATTATATTAAACCAAGTTACCCATTTCAAGGGTGTATAGCGGAAATGTGCTTGTGAAATGAATGAGGAAATTGGAAGTAATGCTAAGCAATGTTTCCGGCGGCAGGCAGCGAGGTGTCGCCGGATGGTGGGCTTCCGTTTGTTCGCCTCCCGATCTTCGCCCCTCCAGGAGCCCGAGAGGCTTTCCTCCCACACCTCGGGCTGTCAAGACCTACCGCTTGCTCCGTGCCCCCGGCACTTAGTCCTCCCCCCGGAGAGACCTCCTCCTGAATATTAAATAAGAGCGCCGGCCTAGCTCCCGGAGGGTGAGGGCAGGTGCCTGTTTATGATGAAACGGTCGAAAGCAAGACCCGGAAATACATAGCAGATTAGGTGACTAATGCGTTAATGGGGTAGCTGGGAAGATTAATTCACCAAGTCCGAAAGAATCATCTTGCTGACGAATAATTGTTACCGCGCGATTTGATGATTTATATAGTGCAGAAGATTTTAACACTATTTATCCTGAAAAAAACTTTTCGGATTAAATATATCCTTCATTTGTATTCAAATCTTGATACTCAAAATTTTATACACAAGGTTGTTTAAAAAAGTATCGGTAACAATTTTTTTAACACGTGGGTGAAGTGCTGAATTCAGACCGACGGCTAAGTGTGCGCATGATCGCAGATCGTATTGGCATTGATTGACAGTGCACACCAATTTCCCTGAAATTTTGACGATACAGAAAATCTGCTTTAAACTTGTCCCGATGGTCTAGACGGACCACCAAAAACAGAGTTGAATGTCTTCTAGCGAAGAACTTCTGCGACGGCATTACGACGATTCCCCAACCCCCTTATAGTCCCGAATTGGAACCTGCAACCTAATTCCTATGCCCATAAGTGAAATACGGCCACAAATGACACCACCATGTGATCCTAAGGGCCGTCAATGAAGCTTGCACGATTACCCTTGAGGAACTTCCGCAATCCGCCAAACAGGGAGTCTTTGAGTCGCGAAAAACCCCTGGAAAAAGTGTGTCTACTCTCAAGAGACGTAATTTGAAGAATTTTGAGGCATTGCAGCAATATCTGAAATAAATTTATTTTTGCCAAACATTTTCCGATACTTTTTATGCAAACCATTTACTTTAAGAATCTTGTTAATAGTTGCGCGACTTTCCTTTAATCGTTATTTTGCTTTAATCAGTTGTATGCATATAATTGTTTAGATTTTAATTAGTGATTCATCTAAATTTGTTCGAACATTGGTCGTGTATAAGCGATATATCGCGACACTAGTGGATCTGCAGGTATCATACAAATTATACTAAATATTGGAAATGTGAAGGAATAGGTCTTAAAGGTTAGCCGAAGAAAGTATCGAGCATTGAAATTTTGGAATTAATTGAAAAAAGAGGATTAAATAGTAATATAGTGATAGGAGTCAACGCAGTATTGGTGAAATACTCGCGTGTTTCATGTCCATCAAACCGATAAAAGAGCGAATTTTCTTAACAAAAAAAGGTGTGGGTCGACATCGAAGGAATGACGTTTCATTTAATATGTTTTAGAAATTTTAAGCCTGGGGCAAAAGTTAATTTTAACGAAGTTATCTGCATATGAGAATTAAAATGCAACAATGTGTAAAACTTGTGTAAAAATAATTGAAAGGAAATTAGAAGTATTGCTTCGCATTGGTTTTGCTGTAATAAGGGTTCGCAGTGCGATTTGTGACACAAGGAGAAAACAATATTAAGTATTTGAAAAAGGTTAATTTAGTATTCACTTGCTTTATTTAAAATGGCTAATAGGAAAGAGAATAGAAGAATAGGGCCATGCCGAAGGGATCGGGACAAGGGGCCTCTAATTTCCCGGAAGGACTTATCTAGATCTAGCCTATTAAAAAATTTGAGAACAACTGAGTTTACTGGTGAAATCGAAGTAGTTATTATGGCCCAAAGTACCTATGTTGGGAAATTGGGCCACCAGGATAAAATAAAAGATGTAGATACAACCAATGATGTAGCATTAGTATATCAAGTATTCGCGCTTTTCCCGCACGATACAGGATATTTGCAAAATCAGATTGACTCACTCCAACATTTAATTCCTTGAGAATATTTTACAAATATATTATATGAAAAAATTATAAAATATATATTATATATAAATATATTATGTATATATAATATAAATACAGGTATATATATATATGAGATATGTATGTAAAAGATATCACTCACACGTTATTTCTTGATAATTTCGACGGAATTCTACTCCGTCTTCCGATCGTAATGCATTACTTCTCTATCTATATTGGGTGCAACCCTGTATATTATATAAATATATAATATATTTATATTTTTATACACATACACGCAGTTCCTTTTCTTCCTTGAGAAAGTTGGTTTGACAGCCAAAAATTCGGAATACATATGAGTTTCGTTTGTGAGCTTCTCTGTATTTTTGCTCGAAGAGGATTTATGATCTCAATTTCGCTCAATTAAAGAACTTTATCTATCTATACAGCGATGAAGAAGCATATCCTGAGGTGTCGTTCGCTAGGTTATTTTTATTTAGGAAAAACCTAGAAATGTATCCTTGTGGTCTTGTACGGAGTATGTTAATCTACTTTACCCGGTAGAGTGCTATTAATAATAATTATTATATTTAGTTTAAAGTTAAATGGTTCCATCTACAGGTATGGTAGAAATTATAATATCTCAATCAAATGAATTTTAGGAACAGAACTCTCTGTACATAGCATGAATTATTTCAAATTGCTGGCTTTTGAACGGATAGTTTGGGGTCGTAATCATTTAAGCTATAGGAATTGAATTCAAATGTAAGCCTTCTGTGATTTGTGACATTCATCAATAGTCTTTTCATAGTAATATACTTAGGTAAATTACTCCACCAAAAGTTTTTTTTGTCGATCAATATTTTAGCAAATCGTTGAATCATTACCTATCAATACGTACGTAAGTGTCGTGCTCGAGGGTTTTATTAAAGAGGACAAAGAATTTTGCAACTGGTCAGTTGTTAATTTTATTTCATTTTATGTGCCAAATGTGAAAAATAAAATTCACGATCAGTTTACTGAGTTGAAAGTTTTGAATAAGTCGTCATATATTCATATTGTTGGATGACGCTTGAGCGTAGTTCGTCAATAAAGGACAGTGGAAACATAAAAATTGCATCACACCCTACACAGCAAGTGATGCAACTGTATTCTATGACTTTATTCTTGGATCTCTATAGTTTAGTCTCCATATATATTCCAATGTTTCTATTACCGTGAAGAGATTTCCTGAGACTGAAAAAATAAACAAATTTCTACGCTGGCAACTTACTTGTTAGTGACGTGGCAAAAGAGCGCTATGCAGCTCAGCTAGTTAGGAGTTAAATGTTTGGTCTGAATTACCTGAATTTATCTAAAAAACTATGCGCAAGTAAGAATGCAACGTTGTAACACTCTTTACGGTGAATGTGACCAGCCTCTTTGACCTGAAGCCCTATGGAATATGAGCTCTCCATTCCCAACTATTATAACCGTCCTGAGCTCCATGGAGTTTAATATTTATGAAACATTTTAGCGAGGCACAAACTTTCCTTTTTATCAATTCTAATTTTAAGATTCAAATTAATTAAAATTAATCCGATTATGTTTTTATATTTAAGAAGCATTATTGATTTAATTGTTTCATGCTGGCATCTATTTCTGCGTGAAATCAACTCAGATAATAATCAATGAGATATGAATACATAATTTATAAAATTTTAAAAAAATGGGTTTATGGTATTTCATCATTTAAAACCGTACTTTGCGAAAATTTCGGTACTCTCTCCTGAAACACGATCACCTTTCCTTCAGGTTTATATTTGGACTTACATAGACAGCATTCCTTCTCCTATTACTCCGCTGACACGACTTTTAATTAAGTGGGTATCTCCGTCTCAGGCTCTAGTGCTGCTCGAAGAAACAAATAAATGCGTCTCTTTAAAAATATACGTGCAGCGTGCAATGTTATTCTCAAATGCCCCTAGTGAAGGGAGAATCGTTTGTAATTACTGCCGTTAGGGTCGGTCGACACCGATGAACAAACCCTACTCCCGGCCTCCTTCTTAACTCCCTGCACGCTTTTTCACTACCCTCCCACCCGCCCCGAATGGATTTCCTTCTCAATCTGCTGCCTCACTAAATAATTGTACATATATGCATGTATGTATGTACAGGCATGTACATGCATGTATGTATGTATGTATGTATACATACATATATATATATATATATATATATATATATATATATATATATATATACATTTGTGGGTAGGCATAAAACAGCGCTCCTCCCTCCCGGCCCGAGAGGGTGAATGGAAAAAGAATATTGTGGTGCGGCCACCCACTCCGGCCCTTTCTTTAGAAATCTGCGAACCTCCTCATGCGAAGGAGTTGCTCCATCTTTTCCACTCTTAAGCTTTTTTTCGCGTGGTGAGGCGGAAGGAAGCAAGGCTGGCTAGAGGGTGGGAATTGGTACTGGGAGGCCCAGAGGCGGAAAGTGAGGCGAACGGACGAAAGGGGTGGAGGGAACGGGAAGGGGGGGGACCTTCTTTTCTCCTCGCGGCAACCCCCGCTCTTTCTTCCACCTCATTAAGTATTCACAAGCGTTGGCATCGCCTTTTCCCTACCCCCGCTCCGCCTTCCTGTCGCGAACTGTTGAGGAGGAAAAAAAATCCTGGTAAAAATAACAGAGTAACAAAAAAGGGGACGCTCGAGAGACAACCACAGCAAGCAACCACCATTGCTCCCTCTGGCCCCCGGGGGGGGTGGAGGGGGGCGCCCCTCCGACTTCCCCGCAACCTTCCCCGCGCCAACCCAACCTCTCGACTCCCCCCTCCTCCAGCCAACTCACCCCTTTCATCCCCTTTCCTCCTGGGCTATTTTGTACTCTTTACGTCTTACATTCCTTCCGTCGCCTCCACTCACTCCCGAGCCTTTATTTTCCTCCTCCTCCCTACAATATAATTTATGAATACACTACCCACGTGTTTTGCTTTCAATCCAGGAACGGTTTTATTTTTTAGTATACATTTTTGGCTCCGAGAGATTTCTCTTTAGTCTCCAAACGAAATTGACATTGATCACTATGGGAATGATTTTGAAATAAATTATGTTGAAGCCAAAGATTATATCTGCTTATTTGGAAGTATAGATGAGTTGGTAGGGGAAATAATGTTAATGTTTGTGGAGGATAGTTAGAGAGAAGCAAATATTTTAGAGAAAGTGAGAGTTTAACATTGATAACAATCCTAAACATGTCTCATCTGTTTAATAATTAAATTGAAAAATATATACGGTTGTTTTTAAACCCTTCAAAAGAATCGATGACTCATTGAGTACCTACTGGGATATGGTAGATGTTTTACTTAAAAGAAGTACATCATGTACAATTCATATATTTATAACAGATTTTGGATATACTGACGAATAGTGGAGCAAACATATAAATAAATCGGATTTCCGAAGGTACTTATTGGATAGAAATTTTCCTTATTGCCCTTTCTATCTCAGCGTCGAGTATGCCTAAGCTATCTTCCTCTGCTTCATGTTCTGTTTCTATGTCTAACCTGTTGGCCTAAGTTCTTTGCCAAACAGTTCTTTATATTCCTTCCATCGCTCTTGCATCTTTTCTATTTAGCCATTATCTTTTCAGAATTATATCTAATTATTAACACAGATATTCCTTAAATACTTCCCGTTAGTGTTTTAACCTTCTTGTTTAGCGCACCGATTTCATCTTTCCTCTTCAAACTTTCCATATCGTTGCTCTACGTCTTCCAACATGATATACATGTATATGAAAGGTGTGATAAAAAAACCGGTCTGATTTTATTCTGCGCAAACTATTCCATGGATCAAAACGGACACGGTGTGCAATCTATCGACAGGTATCGCATATTTTTACTTCACGTCCTTACACAGCAGAAGTGGCACGTGTCTTAACGTGTTCGTCGCCGCTTGCAGCGGCAGCAATGAAGGAGCTACAGAAACAGCGTGTGTGCGTGAAATTTTCTTTTAAACTTGGAAAACGTACCACGGAGACATTTAAAATGATTCCACAAGCTTGTGTTAATGAGGCTGTGAGTCGAAGCCAGTATTTTGAGAGGTAAAGTCGTTTTAAATCGAGCAGAACCTCGACGGATGAAGATTTGCGAACGAGGCGGCCTTCCACTTCGACAGACCACGACCATTTCAAATTGTTGGCCGATTTTGTGCGGGATAATCGCCGTTCAACCTTTAGGGAGATAGCCGAGGAAGTAAACATTTGTTTTTGATCCTGCCAGACAATTTTGACAGACATTTTGGGCATGACGCGCGTCGCATCAAATTTCGTCCCGCGGGTGCTAACTGATGAACAGAGACGAAAACGTGTGGACATTTGTCAGGAACTCCTGGATCGAGCCAATGCCGACCCAGAGTTTCTTAAAATCATCTCAACCGGTGACGAAACCTAGGTTTTCGGTTATGATGTTGAGGCAAAGGCCCAGTCATCTCAGTGGAAAGTTATTCAGTCTCCTCGACCAAAGAAAGCTCCCATGTCCCGGTCGAATTTGAGGGCCATGCTGGGGTGTTTCTTCGACTGGCAAGGGCTGATTCATTTCGAATACGTCCCTCAAGGTCAAACCGTAAACAAAGATTTCTGCTTAAAGGTTATGAAGAGGCTGTGAGTCGTATTGAGCCGAAAGAGGCCGGGCATGTAGAGAAGAAATATATGGCGTTTCCACTATGATGACGCGCCAGCTCACACGGCGCTAGTCGTGACAAAGGTTTTCGCCAGAACCGGAACTTCCGTGATCCCGCAGCCCCTCTACTCTCCAGGCCTGGCTCCATTTGACGATTTTGTTTCCAAAGGTAAAAGCAATCTTGAAAAGGCGCCGATTTGACTCTATTGCGGGCACAAAAACTAATAGTATGGCGGACCTGAAGAGGACCCCTAAGGCGGCTTACCAGGCAGGGTTCGACAGCTGGAAGAAACATTGACAAAGGTTTGTCGTCAGCCAAGGCATGTACTTTGAGGGCGACAAGTTCGATTAAGCTGTATCCGTCAAAATAAGTTATAAAATCCGTTCGTATCCGTCGAAATACACATGTTCTAAAATAAGTCCTCTCTTTTTTTCATCACACCTTGTATGTCGGACTGGTTACACATGACTAAGCTTCCATAAGCGAAGAATATATTAGACACCCTAGCAATGGCAAAGAACCCTCATTTTCCGAAAATTACAGTTTTTCGAACGCATTAACGTTTATCAAAACCTAGAGTTAGACAATAAAAAGGAATATTCGACATTTTCGGCAACTCAAAATGGAAAATGGAATACATATTTGAAAAGATGAACAGAAACCACAGAAGAACTTATTGCAAATACTATATTTAGAGGAACTTATTTAAAATGCAAGGAAAAACATGTTTTAAATTACTTCCAGATGGGGGTACCATGTCTTCGCAAATATAACATTTTCAGTGCCCTCCGGCGCCCCCTGCCTTTTCCTTGCTTCTCTTTGCCCCCATAGAGCCTTGCCCCACGCGGGGCGGAAGCGCCCACTTTGGGAACTACTGATATGGAGCATTTTCATATATTGTTTGTTGTTTTGCTCCTCGTGCGGACTCCAAAAACCGAAAAAACGGTACTGAACAAGAGATAATATTTTAAATTTGGTCTGATATACCTTTCAGCTTGAAAGTTGAATACTGACACTATCTCACAGAAAGAAGACAACTGGGGCGCTAAGTAAATTCCAACAAATATATTATTGAATAAATTGACAGTGCTGCGTGGGATTCTCTTTAATATCATAACTACATTGAAGTTCAAATAGTGATTAAACATGAGATGCAAACAGATGTTTCGCTGCAACAGTAACTGCTGTAACATACCGAGTAACTGCTTTGGTACGTGTTCAGTATTGACATATTAGCGATCTTATTTTCATATTAGTGATCTTTCAGTCTTTTCTGCGCATTCATTATTGTTTTCAATGTTTTCTAAATAGAATTGCGTGTTATGACTTATGTGCATTTTTTATGAGACGTTATGCGTTGATGAAATTTGATTTCTTTATTTAATATCCCTTTTTACTGTATGTCCGAATCTTAATTCAGTCCATCTAGTACCTCTTCCTCGCCTGAATATTAAATACAAATTTTGCCTTGGAGGTAGTGAGCTCATCTCTTGACCTTCTTTACTTTCACTCTGAATTTTGATTATGTGGGAAGTTCCAATACTTGTAGCATTGCTCGAATAAATGTATCTACTACCTTTTCACGATCTCCAGTTCCACTAATTGTTCATTTTTAGAATTACTCTCAACCACTATTCGTGGTGATTTCGCTCCATCGGTACATTTACATACAGCTACGAGTATTTATAGGATAATTTATTTAGAGTCAGAAGGAGAATTCGAGTGAAAGGTATGGTAGCAATTGCTTTATCCCACCTTCATGAAAAGACTCTTCTTTGTCCCTTGGTGAGGAGGCAATAAGCGTTTAAAAAAACTCTATGATGATACAAGTTAATCCCATCCATAAGTTCTCTTGTGTTTAAAAAAGTGAAAGGGAAATAGTGGAAAGGAGGAATACTTTTTGTAACATCATTTATCTAAGATTTGGAAAAAAATGGGAAAAAATGTATATAAATAGTGCCTTAAAATTCTTCAAATATGCAATTAAGTGATTTATTACCCGTAGTCATAGCCTCGTCAAGCTTTTGAAATTCATTAAGTTTGGGAAATGCACCTTCAATGAGTAGTATGAAGGCTAGCCATTCAAGCACATTTTACGAGACATATTTATAACCTATATCTGAAATACATTCCCAACATAGTTCATGTTGCATATTTTTACTATTTACTCTTCCCGGAAATTAGATGTAAAAGCTTCAAATTTTCAGAAAAAAAGAAAATTCGGTTAAAAATCTCCGAATGGTGATTGCGAGGGCAAGGGGTTTCACTCGGAAATAGTTATGGCTTCCGGTAACCGAATCCCAGGCATTTCAATTTCCGGCCGAATGGTCTACCAGCCACTGGCAGTCTCACGTGATAATGCTTAGAAGAAATCCAGCAGTCACACTGATGTTGGCTGGGTTTCCACTTGCTGCTCCCGCAGTCACTCAGGAGAGAGTAAGGGGAACGGGTTGTTTCTTCTGCTAATTCTCGTCCGCTGTTTCACACCAAGCGCTATGATTGTTCGATTAAAATACGACGGCTAATTCGTTATATCAATTTTACACTGCCGCTTCATTAGTAAATTTCTATTTTCTTGAGGAATGATTTAGAAATAACACCAAAAATAATGATTTTTGAATTCGATTAGAAATACTTAAATCTTGTTCAACAATTTTAAAGGGCAGATTTTGGTAATATCAAAGAGTTTTTTATTTCGAAAGAGTAAAATCACATCATACTATTTTTTGCTCTTTTTGCGCAAAATATGAACGAATATTTTGATAGCCATACGGATAAAATTAAATATTATTCACGTTAAATTTACTTGATCAAATAGGAATTAATGGAATGACGTGCATTGTGTGTTCAAAACATTCTATATTTAAATTAACAACTTTCATTCATTTAGCGTCTATCACATTTTGGCTGGTTTTTGCTCAAAAAGTCATCCTAATTTTATTATAAAGCCTGATTTGTGTCCCCATAAATTTCCATTTTTTTCATGTGGCGTACATATTTACAAATACTCTTCTTAATATGCCTTTGTGATTTGGTCCAATTCTGTCAAGGTTTGGTGAGAAGGGTCTCCTTGAGTCGTTTAACATTGGAGAAAAAGTATGGTATCATCATAAATATCTCTTTTCTATTGAAACGAATTGACTACAATAGACGGACTCTCCAAACATAACACCGTCCGATAAGATTATTTCGTTCACCTTTCCTCTCCACTTTTGAACAAATTTCGCCAAAAATAAATAATAAGCATGCATTCTTATAGATAGTGTTTTGACAATGATGAAATGAAGTGTCGAAGACATGAAATTCTATTTGATTATCATTAATATTTAGATCCATCATCGAAATTTAATTATTATTTTAATTAATTATTTTAGATAGAATATTAATTATTTTAGAATTAATATTTAGATCAATTAATATTCATTATTTTAGAATTAATATTTAGAGATCATCATCGAAAAAATATTATCTTTCTTCAGGGTACATACGAGTACTCGTACATACGGTACTCGTATAAAGGGTTGAATGAATATATTTTCTGCATTGTAGACTAAGAATTCTTAGAAGTGTGAAATATTGAAATGTTTTACCCAGTAAATCCTGAGGTGATAACTGCAGCCTTTGCGAACTTACGTACTTGCGAATTTCGTACTTGCGAATCTAAATATGCTCATTTAATATGTAGATTTCATTTTATAACACGGATTACGATTTAATATCACTATATTTTACGACTATTTAGTAATACTATTTCTTGCTGAAGTTTATTTTTTGCTGGAGAACATCACATTGTTCTAGACTTCCTCAATTAACGAAAATATTTTAAAGGGCATATATCGTACTCATTCTTTCCTAAAAAATAGGAGAATACGTACCAATACAGTGAACGGCTTATTGAAATAAAATATACGGAAATATTTAAACAATCTATTGGATTGCGAGTAAAACCCAGAAGTTGCTTTGACACGGTATCAGCGGTCTTTACTCATATTGATTAATGGAAAGACTCTAATAAAGTTTGCGCTCATTGAGAATAGCCATTTAAGCCTTGAAGACAGGCATTTAAGCCTTTTTCCTTTGAAGATAACTCTCTGATAAATCATCCTGATAGGCATTGGCATTCAGATACGGTGTATCATAGGCAATATCTCGAATAAAACCCTACAGGCCACCCGGGGTCGGCGAGGATTCAATTCAAGGACAAATAAACATTAATAAGGTTTTGCGGAAGTGTTCAATTCTCTATTATAGAAACAAAAATTTACTTTTTACGTAATTCATCACACATTTTTAATTTCGATACCATTGGATGCGGCATTCGGCTATGATAAATTACGAATAATTTAATAAATGTTTCTATAATCTGGAACGATTACACACAATAAAGCCTCATTCTATAAACTTTTCTCAATACCTATATTGAATTGAGTGCTAAGGATCATTTTAAAATATTAAAAATACAAAACCCTGAAAAATTTAACGTCTTCAAGTATCTGACTCAAGAAATATTTCAAATTTGACAACACGAATAATTATTGCAAATTTAAGCATATTTTCAGGTTAGATTCAAATTACTCTCAATTTTATTATATTGAAAATATTATACGGCCTTAAATTCATTTTAAATTATTTAAATATATTTAAATAATGACAAAACTTAATATATTAATCGAGGAAAATTTAATAGCAACTTTCAGGTTTCCTGAGTAAATCTAAAAGGGAATAAATAATGCACACTGCAAGAATTTAATTCCAGAGATAGTTTTCTCTATAGGTTAACGTAATATACTATTACAATTTTATTATATTCACTTATATTATGTTAGCCTTGAACAATGCTGTTGCTATTGATGCACCGTAAAATGATTCCTACGCTATGAGACTTTATTGAGCGGTAGATGTATCGCCAGCGGTTGGGTTAGGAAATTTTGTCGTAGAAGAGGCGCTGAAACAAGAGTAATCAATCGATTACGGTAATTTTAACGGATTTTGAAATTAATGTGATGTTTTAAATAGAAACTATATTTCTATCTTAAATAAAAATATGCATTAGTTTACCAAATTTCCTGTATCTCACCCTAAGTTTTCCATTTTATAAATAAAAATATGTAAAATCTGTGTAAAATTTCAGGCTGACGTGCCAAAGTGATGTGTTTATAATTTTATTTGCCCACTTCCAGTGTATATTTTATAGCTGTCATAATATTTTCAATATATTTCTTCATATACATAAATTATTTCAATCACAAATGTTTATATTAATATTTCAATTTCTAATAATTATATTTATTAATTCGCAATCTTTAATTTGTTTAAAATGAATTGACTAAGGTTAACCTCAGCAGCCCTGCTAAATAAGACAAATTCTAAATTTCTGGAGTCCTTTGTGTATTTTGGTTAAGTGGCTTATGACTTTCTGGGTCACGAGATGTGGAGCATAAATTAAATTTCACGGATTGGTTGCTGAGAGGTCATCCATTGAAAGACACATACTGCTGATGCCTGATCACAAAGAGAATTTAAATGTTTTATGCTCTTAATATTCTCTGTTTCACTTATATTATTCTCTATTTCTTTATTTTGGGAAGGCCGTCCTCTTCAATGTGACGACGAAGCGAGAAGCAAAATGGAGAAGATAAAATAAGGTATTTTATAAGATGAAGCATAAAAAAATCCTCTAAAGTTATGCACATTTTATTTCCCCATGGGCGCGCATTTTGGCGTGAATGGAGTAGCCGCTGAAAAAAGTGCGCAAAGAAACGTAATGGTGAGGATTTATGGCAGATAACAGGTTGGAATTTCCGAAATTATTATCTAATATGCGGGATAAAAATATGATCACTAGGAGGAATGTCATGCTATGAAACACTGCGTCCGAGGAGAGAAAAATGGCCTCCTCGGCGTGGGCATGCCGTTCTCCCCGCATGTGTCCGACCCGTTGTGGAAGGAAATCAGGCCATGTGTTTTTTTTAGGACTGCTCCGCCCACTGCGAAAAGGGGTTCAAGGGGAAGCGATAGAAAAATTTGCCTTATGCAGAGTAGAGTTTCAAAAAGGTCATCAAAAAGTCCAAATTAATGCAAAAGAGAAACTTTTATAACCGTGAGAAATTCTACCGATATCTGTCTATACCACTGTTTTGAATCAATTCTTATATTTGAGTGGTTATCATATCATACCGTCTTAATTTCAACTATAATTTTAAGGGCAAATATGTTTATGTGCCCATTTTAGAGATACACTTCCTGATTCAGTTCTCTGGGCTGGGCTTTTAACTAAGAATTCTTCTCAAGTTGCGTTAGGTATCATTACAACAAAGACGATTCAATGTTAGGATGAACTTATAAAATTAATTCATATCGCCATGTTTCAGCGACGAGTTCTCGTAAACAATTCGCACTTCAACGTAAATCGGTCACTTGGATCATCAATTTAAAATTCGATAAATAGATTTCAAAACTAACGGTCTCTAGGACTCCTTTTCCCCAAGGGCAATACGGGACAGTAACTGTGGGGTCGGAGATAACAACACCCTCAGCGTCTAGAGAGAAATTAGTTTCACTTATATAAATGGGTTGTCACTAACTTGCAGTGCTTTGATGTGTGATTACCTTCTCGAATGACTGCAATTGACCGATTTACAATTAATTGAGTGCATGTTTGCATGCTGTAACACTCCCTACCCTTTACGGGATAGTAACTGCGCGGTCAGAGAAAACAACAGTGTCAATTCTCACCCTCAGCGTCTAGAGAGAAATTAGTTTCACTTATATAAATGGGTTGTCACTAACTTGCAGTGCTTTGATGTGTGATTACCTTCTCGAATGACTACAATTGACCGATTTGCAATTAATTGAGTGTATTTTTGCTTGCTGTAACACTCCCTACCCTTTCCTATTATACATTCAAACCTTCATCCCTCGTCCCTCTCCGTGGAAGTGATACCTCACGCCTGGCAACAGCCGGGTGACATATTTTCTAGCTGTGACGTTAGGGGTTGGGGATCCATTAATAGAGTCTTCCCCTTCCTTCTTTTCAGTTCTGTAGGACTTGTCTTGGTAATGGTGTTGATGACCCATCCTATAAGTGATACTGATTTATTTTATCTCCCCATTTTAGTACACCTGAGAACTTGTTTAGCGGGTGATATTAACAATTGATAGTTTCTACGTTTTTGCTAGCAATTAGATGGATTTGTGGGCTAAAATAAATGTTTCCCTTTTCCTAACCTTTTAAAAACCCTTCTCCTCCCTTTTCTCATACCTGTCCCACCTGGTGCTTATGCATCTTACTCATTACAAAGAGAGGGATAAACAACATTCCTGTGGAACTATCGAAACGTTTTGGAGAATGTGGGAGGAAGAGTCTATAATGACTGATTCGCAATATCTATGAAAAAGGAATCTGACCAGACGACTTTGTGAGATCCATGTTAGTTCCTATTCCAAAAAAGGCAAAGGCTACACCATGTGAGGACTACAGGACAATAAGTTTGATATCCCACGCAGTTAAAGTTGTTCTCAGGATCATAAAAAAAAGGATAGAGAGCAGGGCAAATGATTACTTAGGGGATGATCAGTTTGGGTTTAGGAAGGGGAGAGGTACGCCTGATGCCATTGCAGTAATGAAATTATTAATCGAGAGGAATATACAACACAACCAGGAGGTATTTGCCTGTTTCGTAGATTTCGGAAAAGCGTTCGATAGAGTGAATTGGGATAAACTAATGACTATATTGCAGAAAATAGTAATAGATTGGAGGGAAAGGAGGCTTATCCGCAACCTGTACATGTCTCAGACTGCACAGATGCGAGTGGGGAACGGGGAGTCCGGTTGGACAGTGTTAGGAAGAGGTGTAAGGCAGGGCTGTCCATTATTACTGACGCTGTCCAACGTGTATGTGAAGGAAATGATTGAGGAGACATGGGTAGAATTGGAGGTAGGAATCAAAGTCGGAGGGGAATTCGTAAAATCGTTTGCTAATGATCAAGATCTAATATGTCAGTCAGCCAAGGGGTTACGAGGATTGCTAAGTGATTGGAAATTCATTGCGACATATATAGAATGAGAATAAATATAGGTATTTAATACCTGTATAAACAAAACAAAGGTAATGCGATTTGCTAGAAATAAAAGGCCCAGGTTGACATTAAAATAGCAAGGCCAAAACTAGAGCAGGTGGAACAGTTAACGTATTTCAAAAGTGCATTTACAAACTTATTAGTTTCCTGCTAATACAAAATTCGTAACCAACAGCCATTGATGAGTTTGTCTCTAAAATGGACGACTTTTGTCTTCTGTTAAACAATTACAAAACGAAAGTACATTATACATTATTATTTTTTGTGTTCGAACAACCTCTTCTTTCGTGTTTGTGGACGTACAACCCCTTTCACCGCATCATGGATGCAGTTCTTGGTGAAGGAAATTATGTATAGTTGGTTTGTGTTGGAATCTGCGGAAATCACCCCAGCTGTTACAGCATTTTTAATCGGATTTTATTTCCGAACACATCTTTCTAATCATTTATTTTCATCTTCACAGTGTAAGACCGCGGTCATGAAGCAAGAGAGAAATGCAAAACATAATCAGTTTCATTTCCCTGTGTTTTGCTTTGACATCTTCACTGGCTTATGGCATTTCCTGCCGCGCACCCCGAAATTGGCTCACAGGGTACTCTGGAGGTGTGAGAGGAGTCGTTGATGGGTACTTCATCCACCCTTGTCAGATGATAGCGCGATATTTTATCTCTACGCACTCCCACGAGGTAGATGGAACCACTCGCGTTAACTTTTGGCATTTCACAAGGGATGGATTCTCGTGTGCGAAATCGTTTTCATGCATTGGTGGTGCCATCTTAATGGAAGTGAATGGGGCATGCTGATCTGCGTGGGGGAATCGGGTCCCGTCGCTGTACGGGCTCTACCGTATCCCTGTCCCCTCCTCCCCAGCGCCCCCCGTTCCTCACGACGACGCGCAACTCCTTATCCAACTTCACGCTCACTTAAACGCTTTAGAGCTGATGTCGCCCCGGTGCGCGCCGCGGCGGCCGCGTGCGTTGGTTCTCGTAATCGCCATCTCATCGTTCACACGCCGTTTGACGCGGCGAGCCGTCATGCGCCACTGACTGACGCAGGCACGATTCCTTCTCACCACGTGAACGGAACATGCAGGGACCTCCCTCGGGCAAACACTGCTGTGAACTGCTCACTGCGCCCTGCGATCGCTGAGTGAAACACTGTGAATCTATCGTCGGGGAAGTAAGAATAACCCAAAAAAGCGTTGTCTGATTCCGCAAGTTATATTAGTCAATACGTCTTCTTTCTCCGCGTGTTCCTCGAGTAGATATACAGATTTCTTTGTCCTTAATTAAGAATTACACTCCGGATGAGAAAATAAGATTGTAATATTTTGGTGAGGAATTAGGCATTTGTAATCGGAGTATAAGCATAAATTGTGGGAATTTTCGTCGGTCAAAACTGAAGCCAAAAATATTGGTTAAGGATCATAAATATTATAATATTTCTAACTCTTACTAAGTATTTCTCCATGAAGTATTAATTTTGTTAAATAACAGTCGATCAATGCTAAAGAAGGAAAGAGCGGCTATATAAAAACCCTAGCATCGAATGAGCGTAGCGTAAAGGAGATATCATCAGGAGTTCTGTGATACTTGCGCCAGCCATTTTAAATGTGCGTCTGTCGTTGTCAGGCCTATATTTAACACATTTTATGGGTAAGGAAACTCACTCTCTCTCACTAAATGTATGTATATACATAATCCACAATGATAGATATGCGCATGATTTAATTGTGTCGCGAGTAATAATGGCAGCGCGGTAACAACCGACGGAAAATGCTTTAAGGGGGGGTTTCCTTCCAACGCAGCCGGTCGGAAGTTTTCTTCGAGTAGTCTGAGTGGAAAGACCTGCCTCCAGGTAAAGTTTGTATTTCGATTTTGATACACGGAGCGATGGAGCGTCCGCTAGGCCTTGACAATTCCCCTAGCCACACGTTCTTCATCGTTACCAAATACCTGGCCAGGAGCACCACCCCGATATTCACCCAGCCCCCTTTGAATTTTCGACTTTTCTCCCCCCGACTAACGAGAGAGCTGAAAGGAAAGCATTAAGAGACCGTGGGAAACATCCAAATGTTACAACGTTCCTAGGAGACATTACCATCCAGAAGTTTCAGGGTTTCGTCCAGGCGTGGCAGACACATCTACGCAAGTTTATTGATGCAGGGAGGGAATATTTTGAAAAACCATGAGTCATTTGTGGAAATACGATATATAAATTTATTTTCCCAGATAATTCAATTCACTTTTATAGCTGTCCCTGTAATAATGTATATGTGAATTTATGTATGTATACGTACATATATATATATACACACACGAGGGTCATCCGGAAAGTAGTACCCGTTCGTGCCGCATGAAGTGCTGACGACGCGAGTAGCCGCTGGACGAGGTCAGATAGCTTCAGTGGCTTGTCTGCCTTCTCTGAGCCAAGTTGCGTGACGCTAGCATTGCCTGTGTTGTTTCTGTGATTGTTTACAATGTTTAAAAAAATTGAGAACGCCGCCAGTTGTGAAGTGAGGGCAGTGATTAAATTCCTCAATGCAAGAAACGTTCGCCCATGTGATATTCATCGCCAATTAAAGGAGGTGTATGGAGACAATGTAATGGACGAGTCGTCTGTTCGGCGGTGGTGTCGCAACTTCAACATGGGGAGGGGGAACACACACGACGATGAGCGTTCGGGGAGACCGTCTGTCATTACAGACCAACTGGTGAGCTCAGTTGACGAATTCGTGAGGAACGATCGGCGCGTCACAATTGATGACATCTGTGAGCATTTTCCCAATGTTTCTCGAACAATTGTTCATGAAATTGTTAAACACCATCTGCATTATGCAAAAATTTGTGCAAGATGGGTCCCTCGCGTATCTCAATGAGCTGGCGGCGAAGGACTATGCAGCAGGAATACAGAAACTTGTCACACGTTATGACAAATGCCTTAATTTGCTTGGAGATTATGTTGAGAAGTAGTTTAAACTATCCTCTTTCAAATAAAATTTTTTATGTTTGTTAATATTTACTTTTGTGTCTTTATTTCACGAACGGGTACTACTTTCCGGATGATCCTCGTACATACATATATATACATACATATATATACATACATATATATACATACATATATATATACATACATATATATACATACATATATATACATACATATATATATACATACATATATATACATACATATATATACTACCTTGATCAAAAAATTCCCGGAATTTATTCAGAAAATTAAAAATACAAGTTTATTCATCTAAATCTATACTGTCCCCTTCAAAGTAATCCCCATCGACTGCAACACACTTATGCCAGCGCTTGATCCAATCCTCGAAACATTTTTTATATTCGGTTTTCGGTATGTCCATCAGTGCTTCCTGCGATTTTTCCATTACTTCCTCTCGGCTGCTAAAACGCGTTCCCCTTAATGGTTTTTTAACTCGATTGAACAGAAAGAAGTCACAGGGAGCCAAATCAGGTGAATTCGGTGGCTGTTGGATGGTATTTGTTGCATTTTTCGTCAAAAAATTACGAATAATGATAGCACTGTGCGACGGTGCGTTATCATGGTGCAAAATCCACGAGTTTTCTGCCCACATTTCTGGTCTCTTTCGGCGAATTGCTTCACGCAAACGTCTCATAACGCCCAAATAATACTCTTTGTTTGCTGTCTGGCCTTCTGGCAAAAATTCATGATGCACTACACCGTTGTAATCCATGAAAACCGTCAGCATTGCCTTCTTTTTTGACTGAAAACGACGTGGTTTTTTTGGTCTCGGCTCATTTGGTGAACGCCATTCACTTGCCTGATGTCTGGATTGCGTGTCGTACTCATAAACCCACGTCTCGTCTCCAGTAATGATCCTTTTGATGAATGTGGGATCGGATTCAGCCTCGCAAATCATGTCTTTTGCGACGTCAACACGGTCTCTTTTTTGCATGAAATTGAGGTCTTTTGGCACCAACTTTGCTGCTACACGACGGAAACCCAAATCATTAACCACAATGTCTTGGGCGGATCCATAGGCAATGTTCAAGTCCTCCGCTATTTCTCTGATGGTTAACTTGCGGTTATTGACCAACATTTCTTTTACTTTATCAATTTTTTCACCGACTTTCGATGTCGATGGTCTGCCACTGCGTTCATCATCTTCGATTGACTCACGACCACTTCTGAACCGCTCGTGCCACTGGTAAACGACCGTTTTTTTTAGAGAATCGTTGCCGAAACACTTTTCCAACATTTCCAACGTCCGTGCGCCACTAAATCCGTTTTTTACGCAAAATTTAACACAAGTTCGTTGTTGCAAATTTAAATCCATTTCTGCAATTGTAAAAAATCGCCAAAACACACAGAGATAGATGTACTCTTGGCTACGTAACTTTTGCAAATGTCAAGTTATGACACTAAGATTTAAAGGGAATATCAACAACAGATGTACCAATTTAACAAAAAAAACAGAACTCAAATCGGAACGATGGGAGCGCCACACGGTGGTTATTCCGCGAACCTTTTGATCAAGGTAGTATATACATCTATAAATACATATATCTTTAATGCAACAAAGATTATGCAATTTTCTAGAAAGAAAAAGGCTAAGCTAAACATTAAAATAGGAGGGCAAAAACTAGAGCAGGTAGAACAGTTTACGTATCTCGGTAGTGTTTTTGACCAACACGGTCAAAGTAGTAGGGACGTAAGGAGAAGAATTGCGCTAGGCAAAGAGGCTTTCTCAAAGAGGAGGGAGTTGATGACGGGGATGTTGAGTAAGGATATTATGAAAAGACTCGTAAAAACTTTGATTTGGAGCGTAGCTATGTACGGCGCGGAAACGTGGTCATTGGAGCAGTAGGATAGACGTAGACTGGAGGCTTTTGAAATGTGGGTGTGGAGAAGAATTGAACAAGTGAAATGGACGGAGAAGAAAACAAACGAGGAAGTACTTGGTATGGTGGGCGAAGAGAGGGGTTTGTTGGGATAAATCCTATGGAGGCAGGAATAGTGGCTGAAGGGGGTATTGACCGGCAGCGGGATGTTGAAGACTGTAATGGAGGGGAGAATGTTAGGCAAACGAGGAAAGAGAAGGAACAGGATTGGGGTGTTGGACGGGATGAAGCGAGGAAGAAAGTACTCAGAGCTGAAGAGGGACCTGATGTAGAGTAGGAGGTTGTGTTTTGCTAGGGGTCACAAATTATTTAATTAGTAATTACGTCCATCCAAAAGCCTACCTTAACCGGTAGATTACCTAATAATAAAAATAATTATGAATATATATATATATATATATATATATATATATATATATATATATATATATATATATATATATATATATATATATATGTATGTATGTACATATACACACACAATAAATCATACACTCATTGATGTGCGTGATAAATACTGAGATACTGTCTACATAAATACTGAGATAAACCTTGATGTACACAAACTGTGAAGTAATATAATGCATGATACAAATAAACTCTGTAACATTCTGGACCGAATATAATTAGGTTTTTATTCTTATATCATAACTCAAATGGTTAGAGCATCAGTTTTGCAATTCGAAAGATCCGTTGTTGCAGTCCCGGTAAAAAAAATAATTTTGCAATTATGATTTTCTCGAATTTTGCCTTCCCCACCTCTTCTGTGCTTGTTTTGTGTATGTTTCTATCCCTTTTCCTTGAAGCTATAACCATGTGAAAGAATTAATTTTTTTCCATGTGGCTGATATTTAGCGTTTGAAATTTTATATTTGAGATACGTACTTACGCCGTTTGTTTTCAACGCTCTTCGTCTCTCGAAGTTCTTGCGTATATTCGTTGCATTTTGTTTAATGTGGCGACGCTCTGACTATTGAGCGTATTTTTCACGCCAATTGAGTGCTTTGGATCCTCGCTCCCTATGTTTCCGTCGTCACTCGCTTGCCACACGGTTGCTGAGCAGTGAAGATAGTGAGCAGTCCACAGAAAGAATTGAAGCGCGAGACATCACCCCGGCCCACGAAAGCGGAAAAATCGCCCCGAAATTTTTCAGACCAGTTGCACTGTCAGTCTCACCACTTCACTCGCTTTCTTGTCATTCCTTCCTTCCGTTTTCCATTGTCGCATTGAAATCTTTAGACCCTATAATAGAGGCATATCTGCGTATGCTATTTTTTGCAACATCAAACCTCAAATATTGCGCTTTCAAATCCCTGGCTAAGCTCGAAATTTTAATTAATTCTCTTAATTCATCAAATAAAGTTAGTTAGATAACGTAATTAACCGTATTACCATGTACAAATATTTATAATGTAAATATTTACACTGATAATCTTTGTTGGTAATTTGAGTAATTGGATCATCATATTAGTCAATATGAAGAATCATAGGTACATATTTACTCCGATCCTTATTAAATTGGATGGCAATTTATTGCTGCATGAAATTTTTGCTATAGTTTAACCAAACTTAACGTGAAAAAGTGCGAAAGAATGATTTGAAATGGTCATATTTTTGAAAAAATGAGCCAACACTTTTTACTTCTTAACCAAAGAATGCTTTTTGTTCGTACAACTTCTATTGTTTCGGTAATACACGTAAATAAGACTATTTATCTCAATTTGCAGTTTGCCATGGTGTCAGGTCAACTAAATCGTTGAATTGTTTGTTTAGAATTAACTATGTATCTATCACTTTATACCCTGTAAAACTTACTCGGCCGTAAACGTGTGCAGTGAGATCTAATTTTATTATTTAGACATTGATTTTGCAATCTATTTGGACTGAAATGAAATTGAAAATTTCAAATCTAAGATCAGGATGTGTAAGAAAATCACGGAGAACAATTCCAGTGATTAAAGTTGAAATACTGTTACACGATGAAACAATTTTAAAATTGCGGTCAATATTATTTTCAGATGTGAGACCTTAATCAAAAATTAAGAGAATATCAATTTTAATTCTCTGTTCATAGTTTATCGCATTATGTTTCAAGCTGTGGAAACTGTCCGTTTATAAACGTAATGATAAAGGATTTAAGTTTTTTGCAGTGGCTAAATTGGCTGGATAATTCTTTGGTACCCCACCGTGCAGTGGCAATCGTCTGCATATGATATATTGACGGCGTCTGCTCCTCCAAGTCAAAAATCACTTCACCCTAAATAGATGGCAGAATTAACTGTGGAAAAGATGGTGTTATGGTACTACCAGGTGAAAAATTAGAGATTTTCACATGCAAATGATGAAATTTTTCAACGATTACCTACCTTATTTTATTCAAAAGCGGTCACAATGGCCAACGAACTGATGTTTGCCGTCCATTTTTCTGTGCTCTAAGACATTATAATGTACATATGAAAAATAATAAATTTACATTCAACATTTTCCAATCACAACAGCCTCACACATTTGTAAGCAAGCTAAAATACTGGATCAAATGAAAAGTTTGGTGGGATGGTGAGAATTAAAAGGGAAAATATTTCAAGCCGGACTGTGTGATAAGGAACCAGTCTTTCATATGCAGTTATTACTCTTCTTATACCCTTTGTGGGCGCAGGGATTTTACGTGATCAATGTGCTATTATCCACTTATAGGGCCAAAATTAATGATAATCTATATTTTCATTTATTAGGGTATAAGATTGAATTTATTAAAATATTTGTTTCTCATAGTTGTTAAAAATAATGCACTCTTAATTTAGTTTATTGATATTTATATTTTTAATTGTAGATAAACAATAAAACGTTTAATACGTTGCGTGAATGGTAATGGAAATGAGAAATATTTTCTTGTTTATGCGTTGTATATTTTAGAGCGAGTTAATTTGTTTACACTTGTACATAGAAACTAATTTCGTTTAGTATTACGTTCCCATTTACTCGTTTGGCTGTAGAAAATAGAGTATTTTCTTTAAAATGCTTTTTACACTCTGAAATGACGTCATTTTAATGAAAAATCAAATGTTGCGCATGATTAATATATAAGGTTTCAGTGCATTGAAATATGTTCAATAATCGAAAATCTGATACATTTCCAGCAATAGTGGTCCACCTCTTCGGGATTGGTCACATCATTGATTAATGGACTACGGCATGCATGAATTGCAATGATAGGTGCCCTACGTTTGCGTAATGATTCAGCACGCATAAGTTTCATACGTAGGCATTGCAAAACTCTCCGTGTAATTGACCTAACAGTGAATTGATTTTGGGCAACGCAACGCAGCAAAACTTGATATTTTCACCCTTCAATCTATAGAGCATTATTTTCTTGATATTTCATAAATACCATTACATATATAGCAATGGTTTGGTATGAAACTGAAATAACTAACGCATTTAAAAAATACCATACTGTTCTAAATTTTTGACCCAAGTAGGTGGAAGCGCTCCGAGTGCTATTAGTATACTCAATATGTACTACGAGGGTAGGTTGAAAACTATTGCACACATGCCTGTAGACCACAAACAACAAAATGATCTTCACAAACATTCCTGGTGGCATGTGGAAGTAACATTCCCCCATCAACACGCATTCGTAGGTTTGAGGTCGTTGCATTCAACCAGTGCATTTTGAGAAGCGAAAGTATGGAGACATGTTCTCGTGTTATGTCAACGCGAGTTAAACAGTGTTCTGTTATCAAAATTTTGCCTTCACCTCATCGTCCGATGGGAAATGATTACCCTTGAGGTGTCTCTTGAGTTGAGGAAAAAATAGAAATCGCAAGGCGCAAGATTTGCGGAATAAGGAGGGATTTTTTTTGTTCCCGTCTGTGAGACGGCTTGGTACACATCGTGCACAGATTTTAGTAGATAGTACCCCGCAATCTGCTGCAAGGGTGTGTGGTGGGGGGTGTTAGGTCACCACCCGTAAAAAGCAACCATACCGCTTACAAAATCAACATATGCATGCAAAACTTTACCCACAGTGACGCAAATACTCATGCAAAAATCCCTTCATCCAACACGCATGCAAACACATACACTATCATTCAACAAACAATTGCACCCCAGGATGCAGTATGGAATCATCCAACAACGCCCAAGCCAAAATGTGGAAAGAAAGAATGGGAATGTTTATCGTCTGTGGTTGTAATCGGATGTCCGCTGCGTGTTTCATCAACAATTGTGGCTTTTCCAGGTTCGCAACCACGAAATCTTACTACCCATCGATTTACAGTAGACCATTCAACACCATCGTCACCATAAACCCGTCGATTTAACAAATACCTTTAAAGGACGATTAATCTCAGTAGGAGTCATTTTTTCAGCAGTTAAAAATTCGATAACAGTTTACGAGTGTTCGCGAGTTTAACTCGCGTTTACATTAGCACTAGAACATGTCTCCATACTTCCGCTTCTCGAAATACACTGGATGAATGCAATGACCTAAAACATGCGCATGCGTATTGAAGAGGAATGTCACTTTCACATGCCATCAGGAATGCTTCTGAAGATCATTTTTTTGTTTGTTGTTAGTGTGGATTATAGCTATAGCAGTTCTCATGTGGTGGGTCTAACAAAAATATATCACTTACCGTTGGACCAACATTGACAAATAATAAAAGCAATGTATTTAATTTACGTGAAGTATGGAATATAAACTCTCAAAGACCAACATAAAAGGTTTCGAGGAAGATAAAACACATAAAAGTGCGGGCTCTCATGTCAGTTTCTTTACCACGTGCGTTAGATTTATAAGATATTTTTAATGTATGATAATGCATTGACTTAAAAGGAAGGAAAGTGTTATAAAAAGAATCAAATTTAATTTCATATTACATTCTGCGAAAATAACCAAGAATAGGGTTTTTAATGTTTTTATACTCCAAACTCCTTCAAAAAGTTTTATTTAAAAATATATCCCTAAAAATTGTTAGTGATGATGGACATATAGTATATTCATCTGTTATCCGACGGAAATCACTCGAGGAATAAAAAAATGTTCTAATCATTTTACTTAACAGTGATAAAAAGAATCGCCACGAACTGTGTCACTTATTTTGTTATCGTTATTTTGCAATGTTGCAGCTACTCCGAAGAGTGATTGTTCATTGAATGTAATAATTTCAGAGAGTTAAAATCATTCACCTTTACCGGGATTCGAACCCGGATCTCTCGATGTCCGCCTGGGTGATTTAGCCAGTAAAGCCATCGAGTTGTTCTCTTCCAAAATTTTGTGGGCTTTAAAGCAAAATATCAGAGTTAAAGAGGATGTCCCGATTGCTTAAATGGTTTAAGCAGTCGGTCGGACATCGAGAGATCCAAGTTTGAATCCCGGTCAAAGCGAATGATTTTTACTCTCTGAAATTGTTGTATTCAAATGCATCTTAGCGGATGACTCCGTTAAAAGTTACTGTTGCGGCATCTCCCGCAGTTTCTTGGAATCGTTTATTGAATTAATTATGTGTAAAAAACCGGTAAACTCTCTGGAAGACAACTTCTTCTCTTCACTGAAAAAGTTTATATAGATCTATGTGAGCTTCCTCAAGTACGAAATGCCTCGTATCAAATCAACAGTAATAGAAATTAAGCATTTTGGCCTTTTCTGTGAATAATTATGCATACGTACACTTTATCAGTTTGTTTAGAATTTTTTTCGTATTTATTATGTTATGATCTGACGATTGGCCTTGACTAAACCATTTTTAAGAGGGTGATAAATTCACCAAAAATTTCAAAACTATAAACCCAAAGTATTTACAAGCACTTAAACTCAAATAAGCCTTGTTGCGCTGCCATTTCAATGTTGTATAAAATCAAAAGTCATCGTTTACTCCGTCTCTGAATAGTTCGTTTGCGAGCATGTACGCCTGATTCGATAAAAGTTGACATTTGATTCATATTAGGTGGAAATGGAGGAATGCTCTGAGAATTCTTTAATTATCAAGGCATTCATTCATCATGAGAGAACCGCGCGCAGAATAAATAAAATTTTATGGAGATGGCTAGACTGGCGAACGAGTTTCCTTCTCGCCCATCTAGATTGCCGGAGTGCAAAGAGCTGGACCACAGAGGATCAAGTATTCCGTGTACGAACAACTGGCCAACGGAAGCAGAACTGCAAATCATCGAGACTAACAGTGGTCTATAATTCCCTTGTGGAGGATAAAAACAATGAAATTATGAATGAAAACTTGATTTACAACCACCATACCTCCTACGTCCGAATTATAAATGACCCTAACACCAACAGCCCGCGAGGTAGAGTGAAAGATGCATTGGTTGTCAATTCTAATTGATTTTCTAAAATCAATAAATGATTCATAAACCTATTAACATTTTCCACGGAGGAAAATATGCGATTTTACGAACGCATGTGAGTAATATTATAATTGACCTAGAATCTGCTCTAACCAAGGAAATATAAATTATTTTTATCTTACTTTCAGGCTACTTGCATTTATGATTTATAAAATAAATATTGAAATTGATGCTTCCATAAAACTCTAGACTAATTTAATCCATCCTGAATTTGGGCCTCGTTTGTGAAAAAAATTGTTCTTACCGTCTTCCAGTACCCTCTGTCGATGATTGGGCAATACGTGGTAGCAACTCACTCTAAACTTCCTGAAGTTTTGTGATTCAGGGGACCATGCATCTACCCTACTACTATCTTATCGTACAATACAGCGAAACTATAGCGTGCATATTTCTTATTTCCTTATTAATGAAATATATTCAACATTGATTAGTGAGCGGTCGTGGTGGAAACAAATTCAAGGGAAACTCTTATGCCAGAAATTGCCTAATTTGATTTAATACTTTGAAGACCAAAATTATATGATAAATATTAGCCAGCTATACCCCTAAAAATAAAAAAAATCAATAAAAATAATTAATGTTATTTCTTATTCTCTAAAGCACCCATATGATTCACAAAATTTCTACTCGAGGTACGAGTAATTTAGTACTCTACATGCCTAGTCTAGCCCTGAGTCTGTGGTTCCCTAATGGAGATTCCTTCCTCTTTATTGGGTTCCTAATTTATTTAATGTTTATCGTTATTGATTACTGTCTATAACTTATCTTTGAAATCATTTTCTCTGGGGGTGTCAAATCAATTCGTCACTCATATTCTTATCGTCAAGTATATTACTCCTTCCACTACTCTTCCCGATACTCACTCGTTTCCCAATATAACTGCTGACACTTGAACCACAGCATCCGCCTACGGCATCAAATTTCGAAGGATTTCTTCTGGTCTCTTTTTCCGATGGATCACGTCCCAGGTCATGAGAGATCCACTCTAACTTACAGTTAGTCCCTAAGTGAAACACATATTACGGCGATTATGTGGGCAAGATAGAAACAAATTAGAATTTAATAGAAGACTACAGGGTAAGTATGATGGAAAAGTTTTAAGGAAAATGTTGTCTTTTGCTTGTGTAGGTCTCATTTAGATCATGTTACAAATCTATGGAATCCTTAAGAAGCGGGATTGATTGACGTATTGAATCGCATACAGCGTAAAAGAGCCCCAGATAATTGAAAAATGTTTATGGCAAACTAATTAGCACACAAATATTAAAGCAGCTAAGCTGGCAAAAACTCATGGAGTGAAGATTAAATAGCAGATTCAATCTCTTGCATAAATTGGAAGCACGTCTCTTTTGCAGTGATATTGGACATGTATTATTACCCCCATTGTACTACGGTAGGAAAGATAATGTGAATAAAATTAGAGACATTAAGTCTAAAACAGATAGATTTAAGGTGCCATTTTTCCCACGAAAGATAAGGGATCAAAAGAACGTAATGAGACCACACTAGGGGGGAAAAGGATTCGAGTCAAAATTAGTGTACTCACCCTCTGCCACACACCCTTGCGGTGACTTGCAGGGAACCAAAAATAATATTACTAACATACTTAATTTTAATGATTTCTGTCTCCCTTGATCCAATCCATTATTTGTGCTTGTTTTTATTTCTGCCTCGCTCTGTGTCGTTTATCCAGTGTTCTCCCTTCAATCGGGGTCTTAAAAATTGTATAGCCACTTAATATGCCCTGCCGTCACTAATTGAACTCTGTTTGGTAAGGTAAACAATTCATTGCTCTGAAGGCACTCATTAAACTCTGCTTTGCAAGATAAACAATTCAAGACGTAGAGAGTTTGTACATTGAGTTGTTCTCTCGGCCTCCGTGATGTCTCGTAACTGGAGTCACGCTCCTCTCTATTCATTTAGTTATACAAAGCAAAGATAAATACTTATTGTGAGCTGTGGATATTAGCGATGATTTTTTTTAAAGTAAACAACATTTAAATTTAATTAGAAAGCTGTGCGAATATCTCTTTAAAAATATGAGAATTACGGTGAAAAAATCGCGTTACGATGTTTTACTGTGGGGTTGTGATCCTTACGTTAATTATTCAGGAATAAAGGAAGACCAGTTGTGCTTACTTCAAGAAGCCCTCATTTCGGATTTTCATAAGACCCATTTTTCTTTACGATACTGAAAGTAAGCTCTTGCCTTTTGATGTAAAAATTAACTTTACTCCACAAAGGACGACAATTTGGCCAATTAAACGAAGATATTTGCTAAAAATGAAATTATACCTATATGTCTTTTATGAAATCAAAACTCACAAATTTTCTTTAAATGGAAACGCTACGTATATGGATTAACCATATTAATAAAATAATTTGCCAAACTCATTAAACAGTTTCTTATACTCCTTCATGATTGATTTTAATCTCCACAACCTCTCATGTGTCTACGGTAAAAATGAATGTACGAGGGTCATCCGGAAAGTAGTACCCGTTCGTGAAATAAAGACACAAAAGTAAATATTAACAAACATAAAAAATTTTATTTGAAAGAGGATACTTTAAACTACTTCTCAACATAATCTCCAAGCAAATTAAGGCATTTGTCATAACGTGTGACAAGTTTCTGTATTCCTGCTGCATAGTCCTTCGCCGCCAGCTCATTGAGATACGCGAGGGACCCATCTTGCACAAATTTTTGCATAATGCAGATGGTGTTTAACAATTTCATGAACAATTGTTCGAGAAACATTGGGAAAATGCTCACAGATGTCATCAATTGTGACGCGCCGATCGTTCCTCACGAATTCGTCAACTGAGCTCACCAGTTGGTCTGTAATGACAGACGGTCACCCCGAACGCTCATCGTCGTGTGTGTTCCCCCTCCCCATGTTGAAGTTGCGACACCACCGCCGAACAGACGACTCGTCCATTACATTGTCTCCATACACCTCCTTTAATTGGCGATGAATATCACATGGGCGAACGTTTCTTGCATTGAGGAATTTAATCACTGCCCTCACTTCACAACTGGCGCCGTTCTCAATTTTTTTAAACATTGTAAACAATCACAGAAACAACACAGGCAATGCTAGCGTCACGCAACTTGGCTCAGAGAAGGCAGACAAGCCACTGAAGCTATCTGACCTCGTCCAGCGGCTACTCGCGTCGTCAGCACTTCATGCGGCACGAACGGGTACTACTTTCCGGATGACCCTCGTACTTTCATTTAACGTGGCACTGTTGAATATGATATTTAATTTCTTTCGTGAAGGGCTGTCATAGCTGATAAATTTGTTCAACGGATAGAGATGTAACTTCGGGCGTCCCCCAAGGAAATTTAACAGGGCCGCTTCTACTCTCAATATACATTAATGATTTAGCGTACCCGTCAGTAGAAATCTCGTATTATTTGCAGACGGCACGGTGGTAAACCGGGGAAAAAAAGGAGCCAACTAGATCGCGAGCTACTCTCTGTACACTAAGAGACAATCTCGGATTGCTGCAAGGAATGGAGATTAATGCTTAATAGAGGAAAATGCATAGTTTTGAAATTATGTAAAAAAACTATTAAAGGGTTCAGTGATAACTACGGTCATTCAATTTAAGTATTTTGTGGTAGTTCTAACACTACGTGTTTCCTGGAGAGCACCTGTCAGGACAATGTGTTCGTTTTATAGAAACATGACTTCATTAAACGGGTGGTGGGGAAATTCAATGAGAAAGTAAAAGAGAGGTGATATTTTTCTCTAGTTAGATCTTATTTGGTTTATGCCGCAATTATTTGCGATTCTTGGGAGAAAATTTGCTAAAAAGAATTAGATTGAGTCCAGAGATTTAAAAATTCGCCAGAGTCTTTAAAAATTGTTACAATGAGAACACAATTTTGATAGGTTTCCCAGGGATTTTAAGCTGGGGATCACTTGAGATACGAAGAGAACAAGCGAGGCTTGGACTTTAAGAAAGGTTCAGAACAGACGAGTTTAACCATGACACTGAAGGAATTATAATGGCCCCACACTACTAAGGTAGATCAGACCAAAAAAATAAAATAAGGGAGATAGGTTCCAGTACAGACAGATACAAATACCCATTCTTTCCCAGAACAATCAGAAATCATAATAGAAAGAAACCGAAGCCATTTTAGTAATATTAAAAACATTTAATTTAAAGTTGGAAAAAATTAAACATTGCCATGATATCAGGTATATTTGTAGGTGCATGTGTATGTTAGTCGGGAGTTAGTATGTTTGCATGCGTGTTGGGTGTAAGTGTTCCTGCATTAATGTATACAATATTATGTTTGTGGACTGTATACATTTGTGGCTTTTGCATGCGGTTATTTTTCTTAATTACAGGTGGTGCCCTAACACCCCCCGCCACACACCCCTGCTGCGGCTTGCGGGGTATTACGTAGATGTAGACATACTCAATAAAATCGAGAAATGTGAAAATCCGTAATGCCCTGTGTTGTGGCACCACACAGATCAAATACAAGTAAAACTATTTTATGAATTTAAATCATTATACGTGCGTGAAAGATTTTCAGTTTCCGCTGCTCAAAAGCGATAGCATCTTCATTCTAACATCATAATGAGAAAGAAAAGAGGCGGGGAATCCAAATTTTATAGGCAGAAATGATCACAAATTTAAGATAAAATGCCGGGCACAGAGGACAAATAAAAAAAAATTTTCATTTCTAAATAGAACAATTGTTGAGTGGAACACCTTACCTGCAAAAATATTCGAGCCCTTTCCTAACAGAGTGTATACTTTTAAGAATAGATGTAAGGTATATATGTAAAAATTTGATTTATGTGTGGTGTATGGTATTATATGTTATAGCTTAATTTTTTTTTATGTATCTTTTTTTTTCTTGCTGGTTAATGGTTGTAAATGGGATGGGGATTCACTTGTTTTGTTAAAGAGATCTGTGTTTGTCTGGTTTTATGTACGAGGGTCATCCGGAAAGTAGTACCCGTTCGTGAAATAAAGACACAAAAGTAAATATTAACAAACATAAAAAATTTTATTTGAAAGAGGATACTTTAAACTACTTCTCAACATAATCTCCAAGCAAATTAAGGCATTTGTCATAACGTGTGACAAGTTTCTGTATTCCTGCTGCATAGTCCTTCGCCGCCAGCTCATTGAGATACGCGAGGGACCCATCTTGCACAAATTTTTGCATAATGCAGATGGTGTTTAACAATTTCATGAACAATTGTTCGAGAAACATTGGGAAAATGCTCACAGATGTCATCAATTGTGACGCGCCGATCGTTCCTCACGAATTCGTCAACTGAGCTCACCAGTTGGTCTGTAATGACAGACGGTCTCTCCGAACGCTCATCGTCGTGTGTGTTCCCCCTCCCCATGTTGAAGTTGCGACACCACCGCCGAACAGACGACTCGTCCATTACATTGTCTCCATACACCTCCTTTAATTGGCGATGAATATCACATGGGCGAACGTTTCTTGCATTGAGGAATTTAATCACTGCCCTCACTTCACAACTGGCGGCGTTCTCAATTTTTTTAAACATTGTAAACAATCACAGAAACAACACAGGCAATGCTAGCGTCACGCAACTTGGCTCAGAGAAGGCAGACAAGCCACTGAAGCTATCTGACCTCGTCCAGCAGCTACTCGCGTCGTCAGCACTTCATGCGGCACGAACGGGTACTACTTTCCGGATGACCCTCGTATTATATTTTGCAATTGTTTGGGACTTGTGTGCCACCTGACAGTGTCTATTAGCACATGTGTATTTATAATAATAATAATAATAATAATTTACTCTTCAAAGCATCAACTTTTACGATTTCCTTGCGGTGCTTTCACGTGAAGGACTGTAAATAAAAATATATCAGCTTTTGCATTGTGGAGTTTTGGTTAGGATTTCTGACGAGTGATATCAAATCCATAATGCATGTAGTTATTTCGTATAAAGAAATAGGTAAGCATGCGGCTATTATCAGCATAGAGAAGATGTACATATAACCTTACATATTCATCGTCGTCTAATGGAAGAGATGTTCTGCTGTCTAATTTAAAGCAAGAAGTTGGGAGTAAATATGCCGTTTGATTTGTAACGCCAACGTCGGCCGCCTCGATCGTGAAGTCGACTGATAGGCACTTTTAGAAATACGATTTCAAATATTGACCCTCAAAACTGTGAGTCGCAAATCTGTTAGCCTGCACTCCTTGCATTCTTAAATAAGTGAGACTGAAAAGGACATCGTCATTAATCTTTCCAACTGAATATTAGTTTGCTGCAGCGCAACGTTCCTGTCAGAACTAGTTACCAGTGCAAAGGACGATTTTTCTCTCCACCCTCCACCTGTCCCTCCCTCCTGCCGCGCTCAATACAGATCGTTCGTGTCTCAAGTGTACCGAATTCATGCCATTAGTATTTTCACTTTAGTCCTAAAATTGGTATCTTCTACTCTTTATCCTTCCTTTCCCTTTTCTCACTGATCTGGAAATATTTTTGGCGGCAGATTTGGTACTAGTAGCACTCCCACAATTTCGTCTTTACAGCGGTCTAATTCGGCGAATCAGGAACGGCTTCCTTCAAGCCATACATGTTAATATTTAATGCAATTGCACAATGCTGTTTTCTGCAACCCTTCTAGTGGCCACTCCGTAATGGACATAATATTAATTTGACTTCGTCTAAGTTCTCTCTAACTATGGCACTTATACAATAGAACATTTTGCTTCTGCATATGTATATAAGATATTCCACCTGCTCGACCTTCTTCACTCGTGTAGCATCCTCCACTCACAGGCCAACTTTTGGGATTTTAGTTTTCATCCTATTGATTTTCTTGTTTTAAACTCGGGAGTGCTTGGTTAACCTGGGGCTATGTAGCCGAAATCGCTAAGAATGGGTGTGGTGTGGGAAGAATCTCTCCTACGCGTGAGGGCGTCGTTTTTTCGTGCCGAAGGGTAGACGTGACGTGTTGTTTGAGGGGAGGGTTGGGGGGAGGGAGTTAGAGAGGAAGGGAGGGAGCAGAGGGCATTAGGGGTGGGAGGAGGAGTTTTGGAGGGACGGAAAGGGAGCCTATCCATCACTCTCGGGGGGCTGGGCAACAGCGGGAAGGGGGGTGGGTTGGTGGCGTGGGGGTGGAGGGTGTTTGCTGGTCGGATGAGCTTCCTGTTCCATCCCCAACCCATCGCCTCCCCTTCTTCCCCCTCCCCACCCTCATTCCCCCTCGCACCCTCGTGGCTGGACTCTCCCGACCATAACTCAACGTTCGCTCATCTTATTCGCCCCCCACCTCCCTCCTCCCCTCCTCTCTGCATCTCAGTATTTTGTTTCCCCATTCCACCTCTTCATTTTTTCTCTTCACCTTCTTCTCCCTTTCAGCCTATTGCATCTCGGCGTCTATTGTACAGATCTCTGGCGGAGTACGTATTTACTTTGACCCTTGACTCAAACTGTTTCCACCAATTGGTTCCTTTGGTGTCGCTGAATTCTTTCGTTCTCCAGAATCCATTTTGGTGGCCTACTGATTTGATTTGGAAATTTTGCTGATATATGAGTACGAGGATGTTACTAGTTGTTTCGAGATGATTGTTTTAATTAAATTGTCAATTAATAGATTACTTTGCTAATTAAATAGGCACATGACAGGGGTTAAATTTTTCTACGGGGCCTTGGTTACAAAAAGTGACAGATTTTCTACATTTATTGTCAACCTAATTTTGAAGTAAATAATTCGTAATTTGCGGTGATGATTTTGTAAAAAGAATAATTTCACTTTAACTTGCGAAATTAATTTTTTTGCATTGACGTAATTGATATTTGGGGTCACTCAGTAGCCAATTTATCTAGTTGATCGCGTTAAAAGGTATATTTGAGGCATACTTAAAATTCAGCAATCCGTTCGCCTTTACAAGTTCAACATATGTATATGCCCTGAATGAAAATAACTCTATACTGATAAAGAAACTAGAAAATTTAATAAAAACTATATGATAATTTTAAGGAAATAATATAACTTTGATATTTTATTGGTGGACATGGAAGAATCAAAATACTTTCCTAAAAGTATCGGCCTCATATATCTCTTCAAATTGATATGTTCATCTATTAGACAATTTTCGGATAAATTAAAATTAACGGAAGTTAAAATTTTGCACGGGTTTCAATGCCTAAGGTATGGTCTGATGGAAAATTTTATTATAATGCTGCTTTTATTTACCAAAATAAAAATATTTCAGGAATTTTTATAACAAAGCTTATATATGTTGGATTCTGTACAATTGTGAAAAGGGTGTTGAAACAACGAATAAGAAATAAACCGAACATTTTGCAAGAATGGAAATATTATTTGCTTTGATTCAAAAGTTTACTGCTTTGGATTGAAATGAATCTGTTTTCTTTCTCAACACACAAGTGAAATACGGTTAGAGTAAAATAGTAATGCAGTGCGAGAAATAACTTGGGTTATTCACCTTTCTTTTGTTTATCAATCTTAGATACAAATATTCCTCCTTTTAACTAAATCATAGCATTCGGTTGTCCTCACAACATGCTGGTTGTCATTAGTAATACCCCGCAAGCCGGCGCTAGGGAGTGTGGCGGGAAGGAGGGGGGACTTGGGTCACCAGCCATGAATGCGCAATCACAGTAATGACACCTTTACGCAAATATTGGGTTTATCATGCACTGGATGGAATTTAATTACATGGAAGAGAGTACTTACATGCAAGAACACTCAATAGCAGGATGTATTCAAATCACACGGGAGATGTGTGTTAAAAGATGGGCCTAAATAGATTTGTCAACATAATACATATATCATTCATAAAATCAGTTAGGATTACCGATAACCCCGCATTACGAGGGGTTCCTTAATTGAAACCCCTTGATTTTGCATGTGGTATTGCTCCTTTTCACGGGTGGTGACCTAACACCCCCCCGCCACACGCCCTTGCGAAGGCTTTCGGGGTATTATTTAGATGTAGATGTACGTAAATGAACTTCTATTTTCTTAACTCTCTTGGGTTGTATTTACTTATTTGTCAACGGAGTCCTTGCTTTTAATTATATTCCGTTTCCAGCATACATTTTCTGAATACTTTTGGTTTAGCCGTGCTAGTAATATTTCTCCACTCGTTTTGTAGGTAAAATACCATTGGAGGGCATTTGGATACATATCTGCTCCTTATCAGGGTCACTATTCAGTATAGAAAGTACATATAGACTTTGCTTCTTTGTTATCTGATTTTTCTTGCTGTGATGGTGCTTAATTTTATTGAAATTATCTAAAATAATTTCGCCTGACTACAAAAACGGGTTCTACCGCGCAATAAAATCAGTAATTGTAAATATTGTGCGCATTGCATTGGTTTTATTCTCACTGATAAACGTGTTATTTGCCAAATGCGTAAATTATTGAATTATGTTTTCAATCTTGAGACTCAATGACAAACCAAGGAAAAAATATACCCTCTTGTTCCTTATCAAGCAGCTCCACATTTTTTACCGCGGCTACTTAATTTATGGCAATTTTGCTCTCTCCTCTACCTGCTGAAATCTGATCGGGTGGGACACTACTCTGCCTGTTTGTATCAGCTAAACCCCAATTGGTTCTACTAATGAACTAATGCTACCTTTCTTACTTTCAAATTAAGTGTTTTCACATTTTTCTAAAAGTTCATTTAATTTGATTTGATATAACCTATCACAAAAAGGACAAAATTGATAAAACATATGGAGAGCAATTCAATATCTTCTTCACTCTATTTCTGAATCTCCTCATGTGTTTAGTACAGGGTTGCACCCAAAAGTGGTAGGCCTGATTTTCTCTGGCGCGAACGGAGCGGTGGAGGGAGCCTGGCAGGGTAAGGTGGAGGGGGCTCTTAGCAACAGACCGACACCAACCTCAGTCGCCTGCGGGCTGTCGTTGAGTGAGGACACCTTTTTTAGTGAAGGAAGTTTTTTGTCCGCGTCGAAAAACAAAATGAATCTGAATTTAGAGCAGCGTTATTCCGTTAAGTTTTGTGCGAAACTCGGGAAGACGGCTACTGAGACCCTCGATATGATCAAGCAGGCTTATTGGGACACTACCTTAAGCCGTTCCACACTAATTGAGTGGCACAAGTTGTTTAAAGAGGGTAGGGAGCTCGTTGAAGACGACCATCGCTCCGGACGGCCGTCGACGGCAAGAACCGACACGAATGTGGACAGAGTGAGGACACTGCTGAACACAGACCGACGCTTAACCAGTGAAGAAATTGCAGAGCAGTTGGGTTTGTCTGCATCCAACGTCCAACGCATTATTTCTCAGGATTTGGCCATGCGGAAGGTGTGCGCCCAGATGGTGCCGAAAATTCTGCCATGGCGCGCTCGTCGTCAGACAGCTCCTGGCCAAATACGGCGTTGCCACGTAGCCGCACCCGCCCTATTCTCCCGATCTGGCACCACCGGACTTCTTCTTCCCCCTGATGAAAAGACAGCTCAAGGGACGACGTTTTGACTCGATAAAGGCCGTTCAAGAGGCTTCGACGAGGGTCATCAACGGCATCCCAAAATAAAATTTCCAGCGGGCGTACGGGGAATGGAAGCAACGTTATACTAAGTGTGTAGCAGCTCAAGGAGCACGCTTTGAAGATTATTAAGTCGATGTAAGTATATCGTCAATAAAATTCTTGTAAAAAAACAGTCCTACCACTTTTGGGTGCGACCCTGTGTACCGTAATTTTCACTCTAATTAATGCCAAAAATATTCCCTTAAAATATACGCAAGTGTTTTCGATTTATTATTATATTGTAAAACCTAGAGAAAACGTCTCTATAACGTGATTATTTACCTAGTCGTTTCCTTTTAAGTTGGACATTTTCGGCTATAATTTCCAACATAAAAAACATATCAAAATGCCAGCAGCTAATTTAAGAGCCACCCTTTCAAAAGCCCAAAGTGTGTTTATCTCTGCATCCAATCCTCTTCCAAACTCGCGATAATCACTGCTCATGGACTTTATGCTGAGTTTTAAATTTAAGCTCTCTCGAGTGCTAAAATCTCGGTAAAAACGAGGCGTGTTGGCGGAACTTGTTCCATGTCATTCGCACTAAAACACAACCAGATTACCCATTTCGCCCAATTTCAGTTCATGTTTTAAAATGAATTAATCACATCCGAGGAATGCATGCAATTGAAAAAATACAATTATTCAGCATGAAGCAACATGCTCTTTACATACGAATTATGAGTCTCGAATAAATCCAGATTACCGCTCTGGCAAAATCCTAATCATGGAGATAATGATATCCAAAGCGTTTCACAAGCTCGGCGTTTGTTCTAATTGGTAGCGTTCTGCTGGTCGAATTCCTCCCTTCACCCGTTTGTGGTTAAATTCTTTTGATAAAACTGGAAAATACCTGGGTGCATATGTGCATTTACAATATTGTCCATGATATCCATGCATGTGATGCATAATCTGCGGTAGTATAATGTTGCAAAAGTACGAATGGACGTCAATTAAAATTTTGCCACAGGTTCACATTTTCGAAATGCACGAGAGGGTAGCCTCGCCCGATTCGCTACCCTCTTTTTGGTGACATATAAGCCATTGAGTATTGGATTTTTATTATTGGCCTTATTTTTATTCATTTAATTGAATTAATATTTCTTTAATGGATATCTTTTATATATTGTTAGTTGAGTAGGTTGTGCGGAGTATTTCGAATTAAATGTAAGCGCCCCCCAGCTGCATACTAAGTAGCCTTTCGTACATTTGACAACTAGCTATAGCTCTCTTCCCACTGTCTTGCAAGAGCAAGTTCGCATTCGTCTGTATGTCACGAGGTTTCGCTCAACACTGAGTTCACAGAATAAACACCGATTACTAACAACACGGGGTTGGTTTTTCTCATGGATTGTTCCACTAATTACTTTTCGAAATAAAACCATGTACCATGATATGAACTTCATGAAAATACTAATTCATATATTATAAAATGGTTTTTAATTACAGTTGGTTATCCTGTTTTATTTGTTAGCAGGTAACGATGGGTAAAGTCCCTATTAAACGAACATATGCCATAAAAGCTGGTTTGAAATACAACTTGGTCTCTTCATTCACGTTGTACTTAGATCGGGAGAAAACAACACACAAGTCGATACAGTGTTATTAGATTTCATGAAAGCCTCCGATTGGGTCCCACACAATATTTTGATACACACACTTAAATGCTATGGAATCAAAGAGAAAATAATTAATTGGATTAGAGACTTCTTGTCAAAGCGCAAACAAATAGCAGTCATCGATGGATTGGGCTCAACAAATAGAGATGTAACTTCGCGGGTTCCCCACGGAAGTGTAATAGGGCCTCTTCTATGCTTAATATACATTAATGACTCAGCCTCACCCGTTAATATCATTCTAAGATTTTTTGCTGACGACACGGTGGTTAAAAGAAAAATAAGTGGCCTATCAGATTGCGAGATACTCTCTAGAGTCTCAGATACAATATCAGACTGGTTCAAGGAATGGAGAACAATGCTTAATAAAGGCAAATTGACAGTTTTGAAATTTTTGAACAAAAGAAGTGGCGAACAGGACATAAACTACTAAAAAGAGTGTTCAGCGCTAACTACGGTTAATCAAGTAAACTTTTTGGGGGCAGTTCTAACACCACGCCTTTCATGGAGAATACATATCAGGACAATATGTGGATCCGCTTTAAAGAAACTCGGCTTCATTAAACGGGTGGTGGGGAAATGTAATGAGAAAGTTAAGGAGATTAGTATTGTGCTCTACGAGGGCGGTTCAATAAGTACACGTGTTAGAAATGAAGAAACCATTTTTTCAAAAACATTTTTTTTATTTTTCTACATAGTCCTCTTTAAGAAAGATAAACTTCTCCCAACGTTCCGGCTAGTTTTTTAACCCCTCCAAAAAATAGGATTTATCGAACTCTCCAAAATACGCCTCTGTCTCGGCAATAACTTTTTCGTTTGAGCTAAATTTTTTTCCCGCGAGCCATTTCTTCATGGTCATCTACATCTACATCTACTTAATACCCCGCAAGCCGCCGCAAGGGTGTGTGGCGGTGGATGTTAGGACACCACCCGTAATTTAGAAAAGAAAAAAAACCGCATACAAAAACCACAAATTCATGCATCCAATAAATACATGGCATACCCTCAAACTACCAACTAGCATACACATGCACCTGAAAGTATACCTAACAGCTTAGCAATGTTTAATTTTGTTCCGACTTGTAAATTCAATGTTTTTTATATTTCTAAAGTGACTTCGGTTTCTTACTATTATGATTTCTGATTGTTCGGGGAAAGAATGAGTATTTGTATCTATCTGTACTGGAATCTATCTCCCTTATTTTATCTTTGTGGTCTGATCCACCTAAGTAGTGTGGGGCCATTATAATTCCTTTAGTGTTGTCGTTAAACTCGTCTGTTCTGAACCTTTCTTAAAGTCTAAGCCTTGCTTGTTTTCTCCGTACTTCAAGTGATTCCCAGGCTAATTCTCCTAAGAGACCTGTCACACTTGTGTTCTTATCACAACAATTTTTAACGAATCTAGCGGATTTTCTCTGTCTTTATCAAATACCTTTGGTCAGACTTTCTCCCGAGGATCCCAAATACTTGCGGCCAATTCCAAAAGAGGTCTAACTACGAGGGCGGTTCAATAAGTACCCGTGTTTGACGACAAAGGGCGTCCTGAGGGAAGTTTATGTTGTCATCGCGTGCTACCATCTATAAAATGACTGTGAAACAAATTTCAGAGTGATTTAAAGGTTAGTTTGGATTTGGCAGCCATTCGAGTAAGACATGTTTCGTGATTTTCGTTAAGATGGAAAATGAGCAGTATCGTTCGGTAATTCGCTTTTTGTTTTTGGATGGGAAGATATGCGAGGAGATAAAATCAAAGTTGGATGCTGTGTATGGGGACACTTCGACATTTATGACCACAGTTAGATTTAGGTTCAACGAATTTAAACGTGGGCGAACATCTGTTTTTGATGAGGAGCGACCAGAACACCCGGCTGACTTGGTTACCGATATCATTCAAAAAGTCCACGCCATGATCCTCGCTAATCGACGAACGAAAGTTCGCGAAGTAGCAGAGGCCGTGGGTGTGTCGACTGGAACGGCAACTAATATTTTACATGATAAGTTGGCGATGAAAAAATTGTCGGCCCGATGGGTGCCGCGATGGCTCACGGTGGACAACAAGCTGATCCCGCTGTCAACTTCGAAGCGGTGTTTGCAGCATTTTAAGCGAGATCCGAAGGAGTTTTGCGTGTAGTTATCACTGTTGATGAAACCTGGATTCATCATTACACACCAGAAACTAAGCAACAATCAAAACAATGGATTTCTCACGGTGAATCTGCTCCAAAGAAGGCGAAGATTCTTCTCCTAGTTGAACCTCAAATCGAATCAGCAGGCTTGATTATAAATCAGGCAGCTAGCAGAAGCAATTCAAACTTTTAGATCAAGGCAATTTATATTGCTGTTATAAAGTAATTAAGTTATTATTTATTTTAAGCACAATGGTGATATGTTATACGTTATATACACATATTCTGATAGTTTTATCAACTCGACAAACCTTTTAATCTCTATAAAAATTTGGGGAAATAGTTCAAAATTTAAAGGTAATAATAATAATATGTACATAAGATTAGAAAAAAATCAATCAGTAAATTCAATCATAAAATAATTGTGTTACTGATTTTGTTAAAAGTCAATATTGTTCAATCAATAGGGGCTTATTTGTTAACACAGTTAATGAAAGTTTTGAAAATATTTTGACTACCTTTGATTTAGCCTTACGTACCTTTTTAAGTACTTTCACACTCTGAAAATATTAATTTGTGCTTAAGCAGCATTTACGCCTAAGCAGAGCTCAATCTCCCCGATGAGGAGTTTGTCTCTTCGACATCCAGTGAACTGAGTGCTGCTTTTGCTAAGACTGAGAATATGTTTCTGTATTGGCTCCATTCAAATAATGAATCATTTTTACGACCAAGTGACGTCAGTTGTGAACACTCATGGACTTATTTTTTTGGTTCCTGGCAGCATTCACATGCTACTGGATTTCCCTATTTGTGGCGAATTCACTGGTTCCTACAATTCTTCATATTGAAACTAGAAATTTAAGAAACGTGCAGTGGTATTTTTAAATGGTAGATATTTTGAATGCCTAAGCGAAGAGATCAAGGGGAATTTCAACCTGATGATAATCGTTCACAGAGTAATAACAAACAAATGATTTCTTCTTCGAACTTTAAACACCTTTTTTGTAAAATGAACTGAGTATTCACATTACTTATGATTTGAATTTCCCATTTAATGATAATCCAGAGCTAGAAGAAATTTAACTATGATTGCTCGCATGGACTTCAACCTGTATTTCGCATTTTATGGAATAAAACTGAAATAATATTGCCTAATATTTGGTGTTCACAGAGCCTTTCTTCACAGAGGTTAAATATATATAAGCTTTTAATCATAATACGTGTTATGCATTGAAGAGAACACGAGTGAAAAATATTTCCATGACCAAGACTAGAAACACGGATCTTTCGAGTTGACAGGCTGATGCTCAGAAAATTGGCCCGGTTAGAAAGTAGAAATGTATCAAAAAAAAAGGATGTCGAAAGCCGTAAAAGAAGTTATAGGTACTGTTGATGGAAAAAACACAAGAAAACCATGAATAACGGATGAGATGATTAGAAAAATAGATTTTAGAAGGAAATGAACGACTGTAAAAACAGAGTAAGGCCAAAGGAAGTAAAATAAGTTGAATAATACGAGGGCGATTCGAAAATAAGGTCTCCTACTTTTTCATGAAATATCAAATTTATTCTCAACTTTGTGAACATCGTAGGAAAAGCTGAGCATATAGCTATTTTCTTCATAGTCGCCTTGACGATCAATCACTTTTTGCATCCTTGTAATCAGCTTTTTAATACCGACGTCGTACCTTTCTCCCGCCGCGTCACGAAGCCAACTGACGACTGCTTCTTGCACTTCATCGTCTGAATTGAATTTCTATCCTGCAAGCGGTTTTTTGAGAACGGGAAACAAGTGGTAGTCGCTGGGGGCAACGTCCGGGCTGTAGGGAGGGTGGTCGTTGATATCCCAGCCGAATTCATCGAGTAAGGTGGTCGTTTGATGTGACACATGTGGACGTACATTGTCATGATGCAAACATACTCATTTGGTGAGACACCTTGCAGTAGCAGAGGACCTCCGACACAATATTCTGCACGGAGAAGTAGCCACTCTCTTCATTAAGGCCATTCTTCATCTCATGAATGGTGTTTCTCCGGTTATTGCACACCATTTTGACAATTGGAGCCACCGTTGATTCCGGCAAACTCGGCCTCCCCGACCGCTGCTCATCGTGGACGTTTTCCCGGCCTTCAAAAATTCCCTGCACCACTTCCGCACGTTTTTGATGTCCATACACTTCTAACTGTACACTTTCACTGAATGGCGATGAATTTATATCAGAGAATCAGTCGTCGGTTGGCTTCGTGACGCGACGAGAGAAAGGTACGACGCAGGTATTAAAAAGCTGGTTACAAGGATGCAAAAAGTGATTGATCGTTGAGGCGACTATGCAGAAAAAAAGCTAAATGCTCAATCTTTTCAACGATGTACGCAAGTTTGGGAATAAATTTGATTTTTCATGAAAAAAATTAGAGGACCTTACTTTTCGAATCGCCCTCGTAAATTGAGACCCATCACAAATATAGCAAAAGAAGCATGGTGGAAGAGGCAATGCGAGGATATGGTAAGTTTGCAGAGGAAGGGTGAAATTTGTGCGCTGTAAAAGAAGGTCCACGCTCTATCGGGTAGTAAGAAGGGAAGATCTGTTCCTACTGCTAGAGATTAGTCGGGTTAGATAATAGTTGAAACACAAAATATCAAAGAGGGAATGAAGGAATATATAGAAGAACTGTAAGGTAAAGAACTAGGCCAATAAGCTTAGAAACAGAGAGTGCATGACGTAAATGAAGATAGCCTAGGTCCATGCATACTTGGCAATAAGATAGAAAGAACGTAAGGGAGATGTAATAATATAAAGCCGCGGGGGTAGAACACATTATTGCGGAACTACTGAAATCTTTAGAAAAATGTGGGAAGTGTAGTTTATATCTATGTACTGTTACGCAGTATCTATGGGGAGGTCATATGGCTAGAGGAATCTATGAGATAAGTGTTAGTTTCTACTATATCCAGAAAAGGTGAAGGCTACATCATTTTAGGGGTGAACAAAAATAAGTTTGATTTCCCACACAGCTTTGTTTAAGAATTATAAACAAAATGATTGAGAGTAGGGCAAATTATCACTCAGTGGTTTATAAGTTCAATGTCACGCAATTGATTCAATATAAATTTATTCAACGCGCAATACCATTGCAACAGTGAGATCAATAATCAAAAGGAATGTAGAATACGATGAGAAAGTATTTGCCTGTTTTGTAGATGTCTGAAGACTTTTGATAGAGTGAATTGGGAAAAAGCAATGATTATATGATGGAAAATCGAAATAGATTGGGGAACAAACTGCTAATCCGTACCCTTCACATGTCTCAGACAGCTCTGATGTGAGTGGAGAACGGGGAGTCCGTATGAGCATCGGTAGAAAGAGGTGTGAGGCAGGGTTGCCCATTGTCCCCGGTATTGTCGACGCATATGTACAGGAAATGATTAAAGAGGTATGGGAAGAACTAGAGATAGTTATTAAATTCGGCGGGAAATTTGTAAAATCAGATACGAAAGGAAAACAAACGAGGAAGTGCTACGTGTGGTGGATGAGGAGAGGGAATTTTTGGGAGAATTCATAAGGAGGCAGGAAAATGGATGAAAAACATCGTTGCCGGCAATGGGATGTTGAAGACTTTAATAAAGGAGAGAATGTTAGACAAACGAGGAAGATCAGGAAAAGGATAATGATATTGGATGGGATGAAGGGAGGAAGTGCACAGTGATTAAGAGTAACCTTTTGTAGAGTGTGATGTACTGAGGTTTGTCATGAGATAGTTATTTGTTAATTTTTTCCATCCAAAACCTATTTTTATCACCTAAGGAAATAGGAATACCTTAAAAAGAATGTGTATATATACATATGAATGCATCCATATATAAATAAACATATATATATATATATATATATATATATATATGTTTATTTATATATATATACATATATATATATATATATATATATATATATATATATATATATATATATATATATGTTTATTTATATATATATATATACATATATATATATATATATATATATATATATATATATATATATATATATATATATATGTTTATTTATATATATATATATACATATATATATATATATATATATATATATATATATATATGTTTATATATAAATATATACATACATACATATATATATATAATAATGGGCTGACACAATATAACACAAATAGAATAGAATAGCAACATTTAAAAGGACACTCACACGGATAATTGTTCGAGCTTTCGGCCCTCTCAGAGGCCTTATTCAAGAGAGACTGAAAATATGCTGTTGCTTCGGAGAGGGGAAAGAAGTATGGGCGGGGAGGGGATGTGTGGAGGGAATGCAGGGAGGGAAATTAAATATATATATATATATATATATATATATATATATATATACACACACGCACACACATACACCCACACAATCAACCACGAAAACCCGCTGTACCGCGAGCAAGTACTCATTTGCATTGTATAGTAGATATAAGGAAAAGGGATACTGATTTATGCATAAATAAACGTCGGTATATGCGGCGTTGTTGGAACCTACGGGATACTGATGAATGAGTGTGAATTTTGAGAGCAATAATTGGAACTTTTAAGCAGTGAATAATCGTATAAACTCAATCAATCGATTTAAATATCCAAATATTGCGGGTCCAAGGTAACTCTTGAAAATTGTTTTCTAATGAAGTAATACTGTTGATCTGATGAAGACTTTTCCTGAAATGTCTTCCTAATAAATGAACAGAGATAAATCATTCCCCACTTTTATGTCCTAAATTGTGAACAGTGAAGAAGAGATGGCATTTTTTTCCAGAAATGTCGTTAATTTTTATTTGCTAGAATGTCTGACCTGTGTCGATAGTAAATATTCATGTGTGTTGTGTTACATTGTCTTATTTTAACCTTAAATAAGTAATATAGTTGTTATATTATTCTTTTATATATTCTGCCGTCAATATCTGAGCAAAGTCGATTGTGTAAGCTTCTATCGTATTTACTATATACAAGTAAACGCGGATTTTTCTCTCAATTATTCATATAATTTCAAGTTCTTGAACCTGGGTAACTATGTTTGTATTTCTCGATGTCCCAGAAAACTTTTCAATTCACCACACTGCCTCATCCAACACATTTTTTTGGCCATTTAAGTCCTTCTCATCATTATAATTTTTATTGCTGCAATTTATTTACGATAATTCTATGATCGGCTTTTTACATTTCCTTCTTTCATCAATCATTCTCTTCATCTCTCTTAGGAAACTTTGCTTCTTTATTAAGCCTTTTATTTTGTTTTCAACCTGCTGTATCTATTTTCTCAGAGGTTTTCGAAGGCCCTATTTCATTATCTTTCTTTATTGTTGAGGAAAATTTCGATTGTTTATCCGTTTTCCTTAAAATAATAACTTTCTCATTTCTTTATTCCCGTACTTATTTCGTTTTTTATATTCTTTAATTGTGCATGATTCAAACGTAAAAAATAGCACTTTTAAAATTTATTATTACCATGAATTTATCTTTTGCATACTCAGCAAAGTAATCACTTTTTTTAAATCAGGAGAATGCTCTGTAAAATCTCCATTAGCATAAACTATTACTTCTGGTTGTCTTAATCTTAGCTTTGCCAAATATAACTGAATATAATCTCTTTAATGATGTCCTTAATATTTAAATGTATTCCTCAGTAACTCTTAATCATCACTACCTTTTATTACTGTCAAAATATTTCGCCAATGCTATTTTTCTTGCCTCTACATTTCCACGGGAAGTTGGATAAGAGTGTCTTAAGCAGATTAATGAACCAGTTATCAATCAGGAGAGAAATACCTTATCAACAAACTACTAATGAACAAACCTTCTTAATATTTTCAAAAACCCCACAGGCTGTTGTGGTTACATCTGTCTGTGGGACTTTTGGAAAGGCTCTTTGTCATGGTTACGTGGGAGGAGGCGTTTGAGGGGGCACAAAGGTCGGTGTGTTGCCTCGGGGAACTCCCGCCGTTTACCGTTAAGGGGATCACGGCTGGCGCCCGTACGTATGCCCCATGTCCTTGCTAATGGCCTTGTCATGTGACGACGTTCATCGACGAGGGGCCGCAAGGGAAAGGCGGCTCGGTCTCGGTTTTCATGGTTGCTAAACTTGTTCCAGGATTTGTCATAATCCGACTGTGTATATGTCCCATTTCATTTTCACTCTCATAACAATTGTCATTAACAAAATAATGAAATTCTTCATGTGTTTGACGAAACCACTTAAAATTTCTCTAATCTCAATTAGTCATAACTAAAGTTTTCCTTAGAGAACTCTGAGTATACCGGTAAATGTTGGAGCTGGGAGAGCTAAATTTATGTTTCGATTTGAAATAATTATCGATTATACATAATTAGTTAATTTCCTTGGTAATAGTTGGCATAAAATTACACATAAATATTTTGGCGAAACTAAATAAGTTGCGTTTATGCATCTTTTCATACAATTTCGTTTGAATGAGACTAACCTTTTTGAATCTACATATTTTACACATTGGGGTTCCTCAGCCGTCTTAAGATAACTATTGAGTTAGCATGTGGTGATCAATTAGTGAATTAGCATCTGCGTGCTAGTCTTACTTTAAATGTTTTATCATTGTTAAAAAGTTCAATTTTAAGGTGAAATTACTGTTTTCGGATTAATTTGAAATAAACCATAAACACAGTAATCCATCCGATGGTCGGTTTGGTAGGTGATGACAGATTTCAGCCAGTACTAAGCCCGACGACGTGTGAAACTCACACATCAGGGTAGGGGAGCTAGTTTCTTTCCCTGTGCCGGTTATGGTTTCCCAGGAAGATCTGGTACCCGAAAAATCACATAGTTTGGGTGGAGCTGCAAGTGCCCAGAGTGCCTTGCCCGGGAATCGAAACCGGCACCCTCAGCAGTCCAACGCTCTACCCCCTGGACTACCGCGACCCACTAACTTCAAACAAATAAATAAATTGGCGTATAATGTTCACCTAGTTCCCATATACACCTAAGTGAATTAAGTGATACATTTTCTCTTCATGAAGTGTAGTTTTATGCGATGAATTTGCGCTAAAAAATGGATGGATATAGCTGGCAGGCATAGCTGATAACTCCGAAGGGTCCTTCAGCTTCTCCTCCAGTTTATCTCCGAGATTTCAGTATGATGATTATTTTTTGATTACAATTTAATTAAATCATCGTCTCATATCATATCGCACTCAAAGACCCGGCGTCATTGATACTCGAATAACAACTTATTTAGCATATTTTGAGGGGTAAAATTTGTCATATAAACAATATCACCTCCGAATATTTTAATAAGGTCCTGCCCTAGGTTAAATATATTTTAAATATTCTGTAATATTTTAATTAATAATTTTTTAACTAAAACGTGAAATAAAATATTCCCTTTCTGATTGATGTCAAGTTTATGGGACAAATGGAATAGTTTTACTATGTTATTTTAATTTTAATTATATTTTTAATTACCTTATTTATCTCTATTAGCTTTCAAAAATGCCTCTTTCAATTCAATTCTCATATTAACTTTCACTCAATTGGGGATAATTTTTCCTTGTTTCTAGAATTAGTTCATACTTCCGTAACCGGCGTTTCATGTTCATTCCTGTGGCATCCTAGAGAATCAAATTGATGGTTTATTTTGTCAATTGTTGGGAAGGTATATAGCTCTTTCAGTGGCACCCCTTGTCACGAGGGGTGAAGCGATTTTTTCCCAGCTTCATCAAATGTTTCACTCCGTCGGGAATTTCGTTTCGCAAATTCCTTTCGAAAGAGTTCATGACATCATCTTCCTTTCTTCAATCCATCACTGACCGGATTACAAGAATTACCAGTATAGGTCTAGGTGCTTTAGGCAACTGGCTTGGAGGCTTTTACGGAGAACGTTTTAATATTTTCTCAAATTTGGTCCCTGAAAGGACGAACGAGAAAATTGATAGATCTTGACTTCATGGATATGCGTCGCAGCGCCATGAATTCTAAGGAGCAGGATGAACCCATTTCGTCTCTGAAAGTTTGATAGGCACTCGCCGTGAATAATTTCGTGAGTTCCATGACTTTGACCTAACCTAGCCCTACCCCCCCTCCTCCTTTTAGCCCCCACCCCCTGTCGCGTGAGGGACGCTGATCTTCTCGTTGAATCAAGATAAGACGCTTAACAATTAAAGTATTCCCTCGAGAGAATATAGTAAAGCTTTCGAAATTACTGATAACATAATTATTCGGTACACTAGGGAGACATTCTCAAGTCACGTAACTCTGCCATTCAGTCATCCACTTAAGAGCTTCCCAAAAGTTTTTGATTGGCCCATCCCTCGCCATTGTAAAAAACCAATACCATGACCTCCCCGATGTGCCTTTTGAGGAAAACAATACATTACCACCTCAAATAGTTTACTTTGGTAAAAGATGAAATCTAAAATATTAATGGGGATTAGTTAATGAAATATGTAGTGATGATTCTTAAAAACAATTAAATTTTTAAATCCCTGATTTCCGCTTTTTTATAGAAAATTATTTATAAATTATTATTCAACTTGTAGATGAATTTGAATTTTTTTATTTAAATTATTTCTTAACTACTGTTCAGCATAATATATAATTTGGATTATTTCCGGAAAATGTTCACTTGGTGTATCCGTTGATATATTTTTGTCTCTGCAATTTAATGAACATTTGTGAATTTAGTTGTAGATGGCTCAAATATTTTGGTGTCAAAATAAACCTTAAACTCATATTACCCTGATTTTTTTATCCTTATTTGTTTACTTTGCTTTTTGGTTTACAATTTTTTGAGGTGCCTTACAATAAAAATTCAAAGTAATTCAATGCTATCCTGATAATATCAATTTTAAATTTTCTTAGGTGTCCTTTTAGTGCTTTAAGAGGTTTATAACATTTAGAAATGTGCGGATGATTTTCCTTTACACTGAAAGGCATTAAAATACACTTTCGAAAAATATTCTTGAAACCTTAAGACGTTTTAATATCGGGATATGTTATCAAATGATTATATTTCTCGTATTTCAAGTGTAAAATCATTTTTTTCAAATTTAAAGCACGTTTGATAGTTGAAATTAAGGGAACTTCTTTAGAAATGGAATGATTCGGGAACATTTTAACATTATACATGATTGATGACATGGAGAGCAAATTTGGCTCTCGAGTTCATCTGTGAATAGATTATGTTCCACCTCCAAAACTATTTTAAATGCGCGTTGCGGCTATCGTTTAGTCTGCGTTTCTGAAGTTGTTCACTGCACCGTGAGAGACGTCCTTGGCCGCAGTATTTACATAACTATGCAGTCAACCTCTAAACACTAGCATCAACAGGTTTGTTACTACAGCAGTGATAAATTAATGTCCATGTACTGGACTAGGAATTCACTACCTAAAATACCTACCCTAACGTTAGCCTTGCATCTCCGCATGCCTTATCGGATATCCTCGTCGAAAAGCTTCTCCTCTTCTAGAAGAGTAAGAGGAGAAGATGGAAGCAAAGCAGAAAGACCTTCTACCTCAGACCTGCCCTCACGCGAAGTTTTGTTGAGAGTGGTCGAGCCCTCGCAACTGCTGTCACATGGGCTCATATAATCCACCCGTTGAAGGGCATCTACACGTACGCTTAACGGAGAATAATTTATATCTTAGCATAAATACGACGGCTGCCAAGAAAGTAATTTACGTTTCGCCCTAGCGTGGTCGTGGATAGGATAAGAGGCATCATCTTGCTGTCTAAACGTCCCAACACACAGTACACCTCTTGCTTTTGTAATGTTGAGAGTGTGTTATTTCTATTTTGCTCACTGCGTGTGTTTAAAAAGTGCTCTGCGATAGAAAATCCCGCAAGTTGTGAAGTCCGATTGAATTGACACAAGCCAATTGAAATTCAAAGGTAACTTTGTGAAGTGTCCGGAGATGAAACAATGAGTGAAGGCGGAGTGAGGCAGTGGTCCATTTAGTTTTGAAAAGGCCACATCACCAATGTCCACCACGAGGACTGCCTAAAGTGTCGGCCGGTGGTCGGCCTAGCCATGTGACAGATGAACTGGCGGTGAAAATCAACGAAAACATTAGTGGACATTGCCGAATTACGACTACGGATGCATCACATTGCGTGGTTTGCAACGCAGCGCTTTGACGGAGACGCATGACAGTGTAAACAAGTGGTTAAATTGCAAGGCGGCACATTTCTTCAGAGAAAAAGTTGAGAGGTTGGGCGTCGTTAAAATAAATGCCTCAATTTGAATGGCAACTATGCATTAAAATAGGTTAAGGAGTAGTGATAGTAGCAATTATAAGGGAGGCAATCGACAGCTAAGGTCATTTGCGCCATTAGGAATGGATGGGAAAGGAAGAAGGGAGAGAAACCCGCCGTTGCCATTAGCCTACACTGGCCGAAAGGCGCCAATGGGTCCGCAGTTTAACGTCCCATCCGACGGACGGCGTACTCACCCAATGTGCTCTTCACATAGTACCTCAAGTAGGGATCGGGATACAACTGAAAAATATCTGTCATCTCCAGGTTTCGAACCCCCGGGCCTTCTCGGTACGAAGTGAGTACGCTAGCTACCGCACCAGCCCGATCCCTATTATTAAGGAATATGCCTCTCAAATATATATGATAATATTTAGTTTTGCCATTAGGTTTTATTTCAAAACGTAAGTTACCTTCTAGATAACCCTCGTAGTAATATTCCCTTTCCCAGGCTGCTATGGCTCTCAAAACTCACAATGCATGCACCTAAAGATGACTTAATGTTAAGCATAAAGAGAGAAATACTAAAAATTACAATAAAGTGGGTATTTATTTTTTTGTGCTTCATAGAGAAAATCTTTCTCACATGCAATACATTCGTAGGATATGACATTACCATAGTAAATGCGCTTTATAGGTTTCAAATAATGAGGTTCTATTTAAAACAAAATTGTTAGGTTACCACAAATGAAAAACCATAGTGTTTAGGTCTTGTTTCGTTTATTTATATTTCGTTGAGTAGGCAATGAATTCAACTTTCTTTGGGGAATGGTTTCACCTTTATTATCGACGACGTTTTCCACTCAATGTTTATGAATAGTGGTCGGCAGATTGAACTTTGAAATGAAGTTAGTAGTATTGGTGGAAAGGCAAAGAATAAAGAGAAACTAAATAAGGTTACGATGTGCTATCGTGCAGCGATGAATTAACCATTCCTTACATTTTTGCAGTTTTTGTTAATTTATTGTTAATGGCAATTGGCCAGTCGAAGATAATTTTACGCAAAAACAAAACTATTACGCATTGCTGTGATGTTTAAAGGAAAGTTTGACAGTTACAATTAGAATAAGAACCTGTTTAAATAGTGATAGTAATTAAACATCGTCAAGCGTTATTTCTCCACAAATTATATCCAGAAGTCTATCTCTTTCTTTCCTCCGCCTTCATTATCCCTTTTTCTTTCCAGTATACAACATAATGTTGCATCTCAAGATATCAATGGCATATTTTTCGTGATATTTCCTCATATTGGCGTTTCTATTGTTTAAGCGCGTTCATATGAATTTACGGCTAGGGGTAATTTTATCGTCCACGGCACGTGACGGGACACGCTTCCATTCTCTAACCCATTTAATTGATTCATTCACCCTCCTCCTGATAAACTCTTGCTATGGATTTTACGTCCATCCCCTCTGAGTCACTCTGCGAACTGAGACTCGTGTTTGCCCGTTTAGTTCGGGAACATATTCAAAGGTGTCACAAAATTCCCCCCCCCCACTTTTATGTGCCTCTGAATCCTACGGCCGTGTGAAGACAGAGAGAGAGCAAGAGAGAGGGACTTATCCCCCAAACCCCTTTGGGATGTCTTGGGAAAAGGGGTTTTGGGCTTACGATGCTGGTGGGGTGGAAAGGAGGGGATGGGATGGCTGTTAATGGAGTTGATTCTCGAAGGAAGCGAAGACTTCCGCCGAACCCTATTGCCAACCCTGGAGCACCTCGAGTGGCACCCACCCCTATCTACGCGTGTCCCTTACGCGGGCAAGTCTTGTCTCCTCCGCGCTCACTGGTGAGGGTTGCCCGCGAAAGGGGGTGGCTCGGATCTCCTTTACCCCAAGGGAGGCTAGGCGTAGGGGTGGAGGCAACAAATGTCAAATGAAAGGGGAAGGGGTGACGTTGAAACGAGAATTGTAGCAGCACGCTCCTATGGGGGGGGGGGGGTTGAGAGTGTTTGGGGTATGGGATTGGATTGGAGAAGTGGCGGGGGACTTCAACGCACAGGTGGCAGAAATGTCATCCACCATAGGGTGAGATCCTGACTGCGTAAGCTGGAATTGATTTTTGACTTGTCCATTTTTGGTTCTTTGGTCGTCATTATGCAGAAAATTTGAGTAAATAAAAGATTGTTTCACCATATTGGACATTCAATCATGAATGAGTTATGGTGACACCTAACCCAATAATATTTTCGTGAGTACACGTGAAACAGTTTTTTCCGTGGGCTGTTTTCTCCGGGACCGAAGATAAGGAAAACATTTTATTGCCGCCGTAAACCCACCTCCATTATCCTCGGCAAGGCAGAAGGAAGGAAAACTTTCGAGATCGATTCCTACAACTTATTCCAGAATATGTAAATGAAAAAATGATATTACGTCCTTGGTAAATGGTTTCGTCACACACCAGTCATTAAAGTAATTACTGCTGACCTACTCGGTTTGTACGAGTATCATGTGGTTTATTGCGAATTATTTTGGGATTGTCATGATACATTTTATTTTATTACGCATTCTTATTTGTTTCTTCATGCAGGTTTTTCTAAAGCGGTTTATAAAATTTGGAAATTTTTAAGTTCAATAGTTTACTATTGAACATAAAAATTTAGTTTATAAACTAATTTGTCGTAGTTTCTACTATTTTTCAAATCATTACACGGAAAATTTATCATTGAATCATTAAAACATTAAAATTCAAACGTACCATACACGTTTAGTATTCAACTTACAGTAAATTATAACATTTTGGCAGTGATTAAACTGTTATTTATAATTTTCAAAACACTTTTTTTACAAGTTTTCTCTCATATTCTTCATTAGAATGATACTTAACTATACATTTTTTCAGTTTAAACTTATTTATAAATTTATATATATATATATAAATAAATAAATAAATAAATATATATATATATATATATATATATATATATACAACGAGGATACCCTGATTCTCTCCTCCATAAAAAAATACTTAAACATTCCTACACCCCCTAGCCTGCCTCAACCACAGACTCCCAGCCTCTCTCAATCTGTACTACCTACTTCCCAGGCATTCAGTCTCTCAAATTCATCCTCAAAGACCTATTTCCCATCCTCACAAATCACAACACTTCATCCAACCTTCTTCCCAATCGCCCCTTTGTCACCTTCAAACGTCCCGCCAACCTAGCAGATATCCTCAAATCCACCAGGCCACTCTCAAAATCCCCTCACACCCCCAGAGCCATACCCACTCCATGTCATCGAGCAAGATGCAAAACCTGCCCTATTTTCACCACTCCACCCCACTCCATCCCACCATTTAACTCTCTCCCGCCCTTCCCCTATTCCTCTTGCACTTCCAAGAATGTTGTTTATCTTCTTACCTGTAAACTCTGCCCGTCCTTTTACATAGGCCAATGTTCCACACCACTTAACATTTGGATTAATAACCACCGCGCCTCGTGCAATCCCTCCTCCCCGTCCGCGGGTCTCCCTATCCCTAAACATGCTTCCCATCATAATACCCCTTTCAACCAGTGTTACAATGTTTCCGTCCTAGCGTCCCTTCCCACATCCGATAACCCTATAGAATTAAAAACTCTTGAAATGGCATTCATTTACATCTGTATGGCCTATCAGCATCCGGGCCTCAATGTCGTTCACTGATGGGAGTGGCCAAAAATTGTTACTTTGTGGAAGCCAAGCATATCGGAGGGTGGACACTGTGTTTTTCCGAATGAGTTTTGGTGTACGTGGCCTTTGTTTTGACTTGCGAGGTCTTTATCAATACTTTGTAGGTTGAAAGATGAGTCTCGTATGTTGCAATAGTTGGGGTGAACATGTTGTTCTATTTTCCGATTTTGTGTCAATTCCACCCCTTCCCTCTCCCTTTCCTCTCCCCAACCATTCCTTTCACCCCTCCTTCGCCTCCCGTTCTCCCCTTCTCCTGGCCCCCTTCCCTTTCTCTCGCACCCCTCACCCCAACAATTCCAGCAGTCATTACTTCTATATCTTCAGAGGAAGACGGATTGTTTCCGTCGAAATATCAAGAAAATACGTGTGAGTGTTCTTCTTTTTTTTGTGTTTCTATATTGTGTGTTACTGTGTATTGTATTATTCGGCACTCCCGTGTTACGTCTACGAGTAGTAGTAGTATTTAGGGGAGGCGACCGACTGCTGAGGTCATTTGCGCCATAGAGGATGGACAGGAAAGGATGAAGGGTGGAGAGTAACCTGGCGTCGGCATTAGCCTACTCTTTACGAAAGGCGCCAAGGGGTCCGCAGCTTAACGTCCCATCCGACGGACAGTGTACACACTCAAAGTGCCCTCCATAAAGCACCTCAAGTAGGGATCGAGATACCTCTGAAAAATATTCAACACCGCCGGGATTTGAACCCGGGCCCTCTGGGTGGGAAGCCAGTATGATAGCCACCGTACCAATCCCGATCCCCACGTCTACGAAAGCATATCAATATATATATATATATATTGATATAGAGTAGGATGATGGATTTTGTGTTTTGTTAAGAGTAATAAAATGTTGGTTTGGTAGTTGTGTCCATCCAAAAACCTACCTTAACCGGTAGATTACCTTAAAAAAAAAAATATATATATATATATATATATATATATATATATATATATATATATATATATATATATATATATATATATATATAGATTGTATAGAGACGCTCACACAATCAGTATAATATTTGGACGGCAAAATGGAACACAAATAAAGTAGGACCACTTCAAAGGACACTCACTTTATAAATTGTTTAAGCTTTAGGCCTCTGAGCCTAAAGCTTAAAAAATTTAAAATGCAAGTGTCCTTTTAAGTGTTACTATTTTATTTTTGTTCTATTGTGCTGTCCAAATATTATATGTATATATATATATATATATATATATATATATATATATATATATATATATATAAATATATATATATAGATATATAACAAACAATATAGAAACACGTAAAAAGATCACTCACACGTTATTTCTTAATAATTTAGATGGAGTTTAGCTCCGTCTTCCTCGGAAAAAATAGTAGTACTTATATTAATATACATAAAAATTAACTTAAAGTATTAACATTATTTATACTTCAATGCAGAATTCCCTCAAAGCTGCAAACACAAATTTGAACACTAATGCCTACGGAAACAACCACGTTGTTGGAAATATCTTTGTTCACTTGGTTGTCTGGCATTTGACGCTCTTCAAATTCCGATAACGGTAATGTGCTGTAAATCAATTTGCTGAAGTGTGCTCATGATACATGTGGTAGTGTGATTTAGTGCTCCATCGCTCCTGACAACACAATTTTAAGGAATATTGAGATTTAATGAGAGCTGAAATTATGGACAAGGATTACATCATTGAAGAAGAGAAGGCTCTAAGCATCGCATGAGCATCTTCTTTATTTTTGGAATTTCTCTTTGAAAAGTAATTCAAACGAGATAAAGATTCTTCCGCGAACTAGGTTTGTTAAACTTATCCTTTGGTTAGAGTGGAGTGTTTTTCGCGAGATCGGAAGTGGTTTGGCGGGGGGGGGGGAGGAGGAGTGGGTGGCTTCAGGGCCTCCCATTCATCATCACTTTGCTTTGGATTCAAACAATGGGTGACGGATGATTCGCTTGGATTATCAATTTCAGAAATTAAGATGCGGGAAGGCAAGACGCTGTTGGCGGTAGGGAAAGGTAGCATTGGGTGGTTGTGAACCTTCTCAAGTGATGTCGGCCCGGATTGTAGAATTAATGGGCGAGGCCCCAAAGCCGATCCAAGTCGAGATGCTTATCGAGCGGTTGTGAATCCCTTGCTTTTTTCATATCCAACCAACCAACCAACGGCTTTCCCTATCGATTTATCTATTTCCTTTGCCTGTATCTTCTGGCGTGTTAGGTGTGTCTATAATTATGAACATATTATATAATTCTTACTTTTTATGTATCAATAACTTAGAAGTTTTCTCCAATCCAACATATTGTCTTACTCGCATCCATTTTTAACAAGTGACGATGCAAGTATTTCCTTAAGAAGTAGCTTTCTCATTAAGAATATTTATGACCATATATAAATTTCATTTAACTACTTAATTCGTAGTTATTTACACCATTCTGCAAATTTGATTGGGTTAATTATAAATGGTAAACTCGGCACCAGGCCGCATTACCTTTAAGAAGCCATAATTTACATTGCCAGCCCATGAATGAAGACAGTGCTTAAGGATTATAAATATTAGAAGCAATAGCATATTAACCAAATGAGCATAATGGAATCAAAACTATTCGAGGGCATCTTTCTTATGATTTTATTGGTGTTTGTGTGTATAGTAATTGTATATATTGCATGGGTTGCATATGTTGTATATATTGTGTTATAGTTATTAATTAAAATAGACAACTAATGTATTGCATTGCAGTATGTTAGCCCTATAATAATATATGTATTGATTTTATTGCTATTGATGCACATTTGTGAACTTTATCTCTAAGTTTAATCTTGTAAATGTGTGACGCAGGGTTAGGTGGTAGAAGAGACTCCATAGTCTCTATTTCGCCCCAAAATAAAGATGGCTATCTATACGTTTTTCTATTTATCTTTGGTAATTACATGGGTTAAGATTTAAGCAAAGTATTCTTTTATTCATAATACATATTATATATTAATATAAAAAATTTTTTATGAAACAATATTAACAAGGGCTGTTTCAAACCTTAAACTGTATACTTTCACAAATGCGCTCGTAAGTGTAATGATCTGATTGGGGAAAATTATTATTTCAAGTATTTCGCTGCATTTATAATCAATTGTCGTTCTATGCCATATAGGAATAAAAGTAGAATAGGAGTAACTTATGTACAGCATGCCTGTATGCATGGCGACTCGGAATGTTACAAATCCTATTTGTTTTGATTCTAATCTTCCTCGCGTGCAGGAACGAATGGCGGATAATGTGTAGCAGTAATGATTCATTTTTATTGCCGACGCGTATTCTTAAAGGTCAAAATATCGTAATTGCAGTTCACTCTTTTCTGGATGGAATTCATTATTTGTTTTTTTTTCCTCAGGTGGTCTATCCATGCAAGAAGTAATGGTTGGTGGAGTGGCTCTTTGGTATCCTTGTTTTCGCTATGTACGGAAAACAAGTTGAAGGCAATAATCTTGTATTGATTCACTTACGTCGCATTAATGAAGTTTCTTTCCAGTAAATCTACAAAATATGAATCGAAAAAGAGTCCTACGTTTATCATTGATCATTTAGACACAGAAATAATCCGTACTATATGATAATCAGTAGATTTGATATGTTCAAAAGCTTGAAGCCAAATATTGTATTGAGATATATTCGACTATGTCCTTTTCATTTTGACTTTTACATTGACCTTTTTTTACTATACTAAATCTTTTTTTTAATTTTACTTGCAAAAATTCTAGAAAAACAAACCAAAAGGAATTTTTGAATGTCTATGTACGGGGATGTTTCCTGTATTGATGTTTCCAGAAGTTAATTCTGAGAAATTACTCAGAAATATGAATGTATAGTAGTGGATGACTCCGTTAAAAGTAACTGCTGCGGCATATCCCGAAGTTTCTTGGAAATTGACTCAGAAATAAGCTAAATGGAAAGTAGTTCAGCAATTTCCATTTATTTCATATACGTATTCAGCGGTTCCTTATCCCTGCAAAGGCACTCCGCCTGAAAATGAAAAAATGATATATTTGAACGACGGATTGTATCTCACTAATAAAGCCTTTCTTTCGGGAATATCGCAGAAATAGTGTGTTAATAGGACTTTTGTACAAGAATACAAATTTAATAATGAACATTTTTTTGCCACATTGCAATGATTAGGTCCAATTTGATCCATAACGGATCATTCATTTTTTAGTCACAACGGTTTGCTTCTGTAATAACCCAAAAATAACACTACGTCATGTTGAGTAAAACTACATAATATTACAAAAAGACAAATTTCTCAGAAAAGAATATTTTTGGAATGTTTAAACGAAATTTATTATTGTTCTCTTACTTCTTGTGTTTAAAATAACGCTCCTATAATCAGCTCTAACCCCCTTCATGGACTATAACCTTAATCTAGTGGAAAGGCTAGTACATTCTTATGATCCCTTGAGCTCTGCAGGCGAAAGCAATGATATTATTAGCTCCTCTTAGGGTCAACGCTGCTAGATACGTCGAAAGGCAAGAGCCAGACGAAATCTGGTCCGTACAGCGTGTGTTCTTTGGTGAGGTGGCTGTAAAGGCATCCAACTCTAGTGATGCGTTTATTAAGTAATGCTTTCACCAAATTATTAATCCCATACTTTTATAATTGAAATTGATCTGAGTCCTGGTAACTACGGGACTCGGCCCAATCAGCCGTGTGTTGTGCCCGGCAGCGGAAGAGGCAGGGTTTCCATGGTCGTCATTTAGGTCGTCAAATACCGTATTCAATACGTATTTTCCCTCAAGCGAATGCGGATTCTGATCATAATAGTGCTAATGTTGTGTAAATTTATATTCTAGAAAAAAATATACGAAGGTCGGTTGTATGAGGGGAATGTAGAATCATTAACGAGATTGAAAAAAATGAGCACCAGGAAGCCTAATAGAAAAATGTTATGACTGGTGGTTTTGCACAGATCAGAAATTTGATTGCTCGAACAAGAATATTCGCGTCAATTGGGTTGTTTGGAGACATGTGCACGAAGAGGGATTGAAAAAGTAATCAGGAGAAAAAGAGAAACAAAATGAACGAGACAAGAAGTAATGGTTGGGAAGGAGAGAGTATTGTTGGTAGAGATAGATATAGGGTATTTTGACGTTTCACATAATGTTGAAGTCCACGATATTGGGGAGGGCATTAGTCAAACCAGGGAATCGGTTGGACTAAATGAAAAGAGAGAGAGCGAATTCTTATATGGAATTAAAGGAGGACTCGGTGTAGTGTTAAGGGTTAGGTTATATTTTGCTCGGAAATTCCATTAGTTCCAATTAAAACTGCTCTAACAAATATACTACCTACACTACTTCTAACAATGTTAATTTACAATATTTCATGATCATACGAGGGCGATTCGAAAAGTAAGGTCTCCTTTTTTTCACGAAAAATAAAATTTATTCCCAACTTTTTGTGCATCGTAGGAAAGGCTGAGCAGTTAGCTATTTTCTACATAGTCCCCTCGACAATCAATCACTTTTTGAATCCTTGGAATCTTTTAAATACCGGCGTTGTACCTTTTTCCCACCGCGTCAATAAGCCAACTAATGACTGCTTCTTGCACTTCATCGTCTGAATTGAATTTCTGTCCTCCAAGGTTTTTTTTGAGAGTGGAAAACAAACGGTAATCGCCTGGGGGCAACGTCCGGGCTGTAAGGAGGGTGGGCGATGATATCCTAGCCGAATTCATTGAGTAGGGTGGTCGTTTGATGTGACATATGTGGACGTGCATTGTCATAATGCAAAGACACTCCATTGGTGAGTCACCTTGTTGTAACCGAGGACCTCCGACACAATATTCTGCACAGAGAAGTAGCCACTCTCTTCATTAAGGCCATTCTTCATCTCATGAAGGGTGTTTCTCTGGTTATTGCGGACCATCTCGTCAATTTGAGCCAACGTTGATTCCGGCAAACTCGGCCTCCCCCTCCGCTGCTCACCGTGGACGTTTTTCCGGCCATCAAAAATCTCCCTGCACCACTTCCGCACGTTCTTGATGCCAATACAATTCTCACCGTACACTTTCACTAAATGGCGATGAATTTATATCGGAGAATCAGTCGTCAGTTGGCTTCGTGAAGCGACTGGAGAAAGGTAAGACACCGGTATTAAAAAGCTGGTTACAAGGATGCAAAAAGTGATTGATCGTCGAGGCGACTATGTAGATAAAGAGCTCAATGGCCAGCCTTTCCAACGATGCACGCAAAGTTGAAGGTGAATTTGATTTTTCATCAAAAAATAGGGGACCTTACTTTTCGAATCGCTCTCGTCCTCGTATATAATTATTTAAGCATGGTTTTCGGAAGACACCTACTTATTGTAGGTATCTGTTATTATTGCCTAACAAAGCATAACCGGACCCACCACAATAAATTGACCTAATTTTTTTAAACTTGGAGTACTTTCTATCTTATATCAATGAACACGTATAGCCCTTTCTTCCCTCCTGGCTTGGCTAGCATTCTTCCATCTATCACAGTCTTTAGCGTTCCATCGCTAAACCATCCACTTTTAATTACTTCGGAAATTTAGTGGTCAATATTAATCCATTATTTTCAGGTTAAACTTACTTATTTAGTGCGATTTTATTTATGTCTTCTATATTTTGACTTAAGCCCTATATAATATAAGGATTATCGAAACGCCTCTTTTTGCATACTTGATTTTCAGCGTTCTTAAAATCATTTTCGTTTGGTTCATATGATTTTTGTGAGATGGCGAATATTTAATGAGCATTTGGTGACTTAGTCTTTATCTCACCTTGCAAATTTACCAAACACAAACGTAATCAAATGTTCGGCTTTGTTTTTAAGCCATTGATGAGACAAATTTACAATACCCTGCAAAACAACACGCCCCTGGAAGCAAAGGGAGAGATTCATATGGGTCGAACGAGTAAGTGCGGACAACATCAAATTATCATTTGCTTTAAATACCGGAGGTCATGCGGTCATTTCACTATTTTTTTCGAGCTATTTCAATTGGTCCTTTTCCCCGAGCACCCCCTTTTTTCTTACGTACTGTATTTTATTCACGAGTCACTGCGGAGTAAGAATTCGCGGCTTTTGAGACGAACGGGGGTCTCCGCCACCGGTGTGACTGGCATTAAGAAATGTCGCTCTCTCAGAAGATGGATTGAGGAAGAGTTTCAGGCGGACGTTTGCGCCTCTCCTGCTCGCCATCCCCTCGCGGGAGGCGAGGAAGGGTCCCTCCCCCGAGAGTGGGAGGGACCCTCCCTCCCATCTCCCACTACTACGAATTATCCATACCTCTCCGACTCTCTCCTCCTCCTCCTCTTCCTCCCTCCCTCCCTCCTTTTATCTCGCCCCGGCTTTCATCCTCGCCTCGACCCCCCCTCCCACCCTCTCTCATTTTTCATCTCCTCCTCCTCTCACCTTAACACAAAACTTTTCCTTTCTCTTTCTTTCTTTCAAATTGCTCCCCTATTGGTCCAATGGATTGAAAGCTAGGAAGGGTATCGCTACTTTAATTCCCTTCCATTGAAACCATGTGTAGCTGAGTTCGTTCAATCCACGTGGAAACAGCATCAATACATTTAGTTTTCCTTCGATTCCTATCCTTATTCCACTTATCCGCCTACTCTTTCATGAAATACATATTATGTATTTGTATTACCATTCAATAAGGAGGATAACTCAAAATACCATTATCCTTATGGTTTTTTCTCAATCATGAAGCAAAATGGAACAGAAAGAGGAACGAATACTTGTTTAAGTCATTTCAAATCGCAAAAATATTAAATAAATTAAACAAAATGTTTATAATATAAAAATTGAGAGTTTTTGTTAATTTTTTGTACCTGAATAGTCCTTAGTCTTTAAATATATTTTGGCTCTCATGTTTATCGCAATGAATGCAAATAAAGGATAAATTCACTGTGGTAATTATGAACTAACCTCTTGACTAAGTGCCCGTACTTACTCATTCCAAGGAATATGGCGTAACTTCACTTGTCAGTAGGTTTAATTATGTCGTAAAACATAAATGACTACGTATATATTTCCCGAGTTAAAGTTTCTGATCCTAATTGAGCAAATGTGTTACCAGGGTACCCAAAGCTTGAGCATTTTATTTATAAGTATACTCAGTTTTAAGTGCCTTTCATTTATTTCATCAGAAGATATTTCATTTGATCATTAATTTTAAAATATTTTACGCATTATATTTAGTCAAATAGTATGCTCACATTCAGCAATATTTCAGAATTTTTCTCAATAATTTATATTTTTGAGGAATTCTCACCAGCAATTTCACGAAATACAATATTATATATATATATATATATATATATATATATATATATATATATATATATATATATATATGAGTCTCTCTTGAAGAAGGCCCCTGAGAGGGCCGAAAGCTCGAACAATTTACCGTGTAAGTGTTCTTTTATATGTGTCTATTCGTTTCTATTTGTGTTATGTTGTGTCAGCCCATTATATATATATATATATATATATATATATATATATATATATACACACACACACACACATATCTCGGGTTCTCACCTCTATGCTACTTGCAGATTTGGGAAGTGTTTCAATCACCAAAACAGAGAAGTAGTCATCGAAAGATTGGTTGTAGGAAGCAGTTTGAGTAGCAATCGGAAAATTAAGGAAGATATGAGATTTGGTGGAATAGCGGTGGTTATTCATGCGGAGGGAAAGGGTAGTGGTGCATTTCCCTACGTAGAAGACAGGTCCAGAAGTTACACAAGGGGCAGTTTATAATTTTTTGAGTTGTAGGTGGCGTTTGGCTGGCAATTGGTTGTAAGGAAGCTGGCGGGTCTTAGAATATGGCAGCTCTTGCAGCGTGGGCGGTTTCATGGTGCGGAAAAGAGATAGGGGTACTCAAAAATGGATTTGTCGACTTGAAGATATCTTGGAAGATTGACTGGCATTTAATCGAAACGGTGGGACGATGTGGGAATTAAGGTGAGGTAGGCAGACTGTTATTAATAAATTGGAAGAGTTCACGGATTAAATATTTAATTTTGTGGACCCTGGGGCAGAAAGTGGTGATAAGGGTTAGGTAGTTTGAGCAGCCTGGTTTGGGGAGAGGAGTGTATTGGGTTGACGGTTTGAGAATTAAACTCTTCGAAAGGTGGTCAAATATTTGATGCAAGAATGGAGCGAGGTAATGATGGGTTAAAAAAAGTGGTCTATTATTGCGGAAATTTTTTCAGTGGGTGAGTTGATGCTGGGAAAAATGGGGTGCCCGGGATTATTGTTTTTGTGGATTTTGGGAAGCAAATAGAAAGGGGGGTCTTTACAAACCTATATTTATACGTCCTTGAATAGCGGTCTATTTCGAATATATATATAAACATCCCTCCCCGGACTACAGCCTTGACGTGGTGGAAGGGCTTGTGCGTTCCGATTACCCCTATATCTGTGCTGGCGGGAGTAATAATAATTGCTCTTGGTAGGGTCACCCATGCCAGATAGTCGAAGGTTAGGAACAAGAGGAATGGTAGGCCACGCAGCGTCTGTTCCTCAGTGAGGCGGCTGCAATGGCGTCTGACCCAAGTTAGGCGGCCAATAAGTGATGGTGTCACGTTAGAAACACTATTTGAAAGTCTCACGGACGTGAATAATAATGTACAAAATTTAGCACTAGTGGACAAAGACAAAAACACAGAAACATGCAAAGAAGAGACTCAATAGGTTTCGAATTGCGGATGTCGTCTCTTCCTCAAGAAAGAGAAGTATAGACAGGTACAGACCATTTATACTACCTTGAACAAAAAGTTCCCGGAATAACCACCGTGTGGCGCTCCCATCGTTCCGATTTGAGTTCTGTTTTTTTTGTTAAATTGGTACATCTGTTGTTGATATTCTCTTTAAATCTTAGTGTCATAACTTGACAATAGCAAAAGTTACGTAGCCAAGAGTACATCTATCTGTGTGTGTTGGCGATTTTTTACAATTTCAGAAATGGATTTAAATTTGCAACAACGAACTTGTATTAAATTTTGCGTAAAAAACGGATTTAGTGGCGCACGGACGTTGAAAATGTTGGAAAAGTGTTTCGGCAACGATTCTCTAAAAAAAACGGTCGTTTACCAGTGGCACGAGCGGTTCAGAAGTGGTCGTGAGTCAATCGAAGATGATGAACGCAGTGGCAGACCATCGACATCGAAAGTCGGTGAAAAAATTGATAAAGTAAAAGAAATGTTGGTCAATAACCGCAAATTAACCATCAGAGAAATAGCGGAGGACTTGAACATTGCCTATGGATCCGCCCAAGACATTGTGGTTAATGATTTGGGTTTCCGTCGTGTAGCATGCCAAAAGACCTCAATTTCATGCAAAAAAGAGACCGTGTTGACGTCGCAAAAGACATGATTTGCGAGGCTGAATCCGATCCCACATTCATCAAAAGGATCATTACTGGAGACGAGACGTGGGTTTATGAGTACGACACGCAATCCAGACATCAGGCAAGTGAATGGCGTTCACCAAATGAGCCGAGACCAAAAAAACCACGTCGTTTTCAGTCAAAAAAGAAGGCAATGCTGACGGTTTTCATGGATTACAACGGTGTAGTGCATCATGAATTTTTGCCAGAAGGCCAGACAGCAAACAAAGAGTATTATTTGGGCGTTATGAGACGTTTGCGTGAAGCAATTCGCCGAAAGAGACCAGAAATGTGGGCAGAAAACTCGTGGATTTTGCACCATGATAACGCACCGTCGCACAGTGCTATCATTATTCGTAATTTTTTGACGAAAAATGCAACAAATACCATCCAACAGCCACCGAATTCACCTGATTTGGCTCCCTGTGACTTCTTTCTGTTCAATCGAGTTAAAAAACCATTACGGGGAACGCGTTTTAGCAGCCGAGAGGAAGTAATGGAAAAATCGCAGGAAGCACTGATGGACATACCGAAAACCGAATATAAAAAATGTTTCGAGGATTGGATCAAGCGCTGGCATAAGTGTGTTGCAGTCGATGGGGATTACTTTGAAGGGGACAATATAGATTTAGATGAATAAACTTGTATTTTTAATTTTCTGAATAAATTCCGGGAAATTTTTGATCAAGGTAGTATACCTCTCTTCCTAGAGGAAGGTGGCTGAGACGACCGAAAATTCGAAACCTATTGAGTCTCTTTTTTGTGTATTGTTGTCAGTGTCCACTAGTGCTAAATTTTATACAATATATATATATATATATATAATATATATATATATATATATATATATATATATATATATATATATAGTATTTAGGGGGAGGCGACCAACAGCTGAGGTCGTTTGCGCCATATGGGATGTACAGGAAAGGATGAAGGGTGGAGAGAAAGCCGGCGTCGGCATTAGCCTACTTTTAACGAAAGGCGCCAAGGGGTCCGCAGCTTTACGTCCCGTCCGACGGACGGCGTACTCACTCAAAGTGCCCTCCACAAAGCACCTCAAGTAGGGATCGAGATACCACTGTAAAAATATTCAACATCGTCGAGATTTGAACCCTGGTCCTCTAGGTGGGAAGCCAGTACATATACAAATCTTGTATTTATATTTTCGTGCCTATGAGTTAAAGATTTAAAGTAAGTCGTAAGGCACAAGCTATTTATTTATTTGAGCAACACCATTTCAACTTTTGGTTAGGATGTCATATCGGAATGAACATGGAAAAAAAACGATTTGTTTGCGGTGAAACTCAATTTCAGGCATACGTGTTTTAAAAATCCTCAGTTCACAACCTCATTATGCTATTCCTGCCCATTCCTCGTTTGACATTCTGCCCTGCAACATAGTCTTCCCTTCCCTTCCCTTCACCAATCAATACGCTTTGCATCCATTTTTGTTTCCTTATGATTTCTCCCAGCAATTATCTCTTCTCTTCCACGTTATAAAGCACTTCCTCATGTGCTTTCCTTTCAGTTCACCTTAACTTTTCCATCCATCTCCAAAGGCACATTTAAATATCATCCCATACATGCTTACTATCCGGATTTATTGACCATGTTTCTTCGCCTCACAAAACTTCACTCCACTGCACCTATTCTTAAGATCCTTACTCAATATACCTTTCATCAATTTTTTCCCTCCTATGAAATTTTCTTCGTCTGATGCAATTCTTCTCCTTCTGCCCTCACTTCGTTCGCTAATTTGATCTAAAAAACTTGTTAGATACGTAAAATGTTTCTCCTTCTCCGATTTTTGTCCTCCTAATGCAACGTCTAGCCCAGTATTTTCTTTCTGGAAAACAACATAACTTTGTTTTATTTACGGTTGATCACAACTCATATCTATCGAACTGACTTTTCAATGCACTCAGAAATGCTTGCAGCTCCTTTGACTGATAGACAAACTTATGCTTCATAATCAGTAAAGCTAACTGATTTTACAAATTCCTCGTCTACTTTCATTCCCATCTCCAGCTCTTCAATGCCTCCTTTACCTTTACCCAATGAAACCTTTACCTCCACATATACTTTAACCATTTCCTCCACATGTACGTTGAAAAGCACAGGTGATATGGGACGGGTTGTTCATTGTCTTACTACTCTTCCTAACAGACTCCGCCTGGGCTTTCCATACGTCACTCGCATCTGAGCATTATGTGGCATGTACAGGTTACGGATGGGTCTCCTATTTCACCAATATATTCTTATTTTCACAAAATATTCATTTATTATTCCCCTAATAACGCTATCAGACGCCTTTTTGAAAATTACGAACCAGGCAAATAAAAGTTTCACATCCCCATTGTATTCTGTATTTCCCTCTATTAGTGATCTCATTAATGCAATGGCATCACGCGTTACTCTCTCACTTCCAAACCCAAACTGATCATCCCATAAGTAATCATTTACCCGATCCTAATCTTCTCGTTGATAATCCCGATAACCAATTTAGCTGCGTGTGAAAACAACCTTATTGTCATGTAGTGTCACATACGTAACATAGACTACTTATTTGAAATATGGAGTAACACTGATCTGACCATGTCTTGCCGGCTGAGGTCCTCTTTTATAAATGCTACAAGGTAGTCCATAAAAACTCTTCTTCCCACTTCTCGTGAAACCTTATAGTAGTTCCGCGGGAATGTTGCCCCCACGGCCATATTTGATTTCACTACCCTTATTGTCATTTCGATCTCGCTATCAAGTAAGCCTAGACCTAAGCTATTCGAATCGACCTCTTAATTCCTTTCCTATGTCTAATTTTGCTGGCCGGAGTTCTTTACCATGCCACTATTCTATAAATGTTTTCCATATCTCTTGGATATTTACTGGTTCAAATATCCTTTTCCCGACTTATCTCCATTTATTGAAACAGAATTTCTCTTCTTGCTTCACAACAGTGTTTTAACTTTCCAATTTGGAGGAGCGGACGAGATGATTTGAATGTTTCCAATATGTACTTAAATTTTCTATAAAACATTTCTTCTTGATGATTTTAGTTGCAGGTAAAATGTAATGAAACGTAATTATATGCTTCTCCAGATTAACACCATTGTATTATTAAAATATAGGTATTTGTTTCTTCGACTTAGTCAAGACTTGGGCATGACTACGATTTCTATACCTACTCTGACCTGACCGGGAATTTTCTTTTTCCTCTGGAGGTTAGCATGGCAGTTTTTCCCCGTAACAGTTGAGATTTAGAATTACATGTTTTACCACCGGCTTTTCCTTGTGTTAAGACTTTTCGAACTTAATCTAATAATAATAATAATAATAGTAATAATAATAATAATAATAATAATAATAATAATAATAATAATAATAATAATAATAATAATAATAATAATAATAATAATAATAATAATAATAATAATAATAATAATAATAATAATAATAATAATAATAATAATAATAATAATAATAATAATAATAATAATAATAATAATAATAATAATAATAATAATAATAATAATAATAATAATAATAATAATAATAATAATAATAATAATAATAATAATAATAATAATAATAATAATAATAATAATAATAATAATAATAATAATAATAATAATAATAATAATAATAATAATAATAATAATAATAATAATAATAATAATAATAATAATAATAATAATAATAATAATAATAATAATAATAATAATAATAATAATAATAATAATAATAATAATAATAATAATAATAATAATAATAATAATAATAATAATAATAATAATAATAATAATAATAATAATAATAATAATAATAATAATAATAATAATAATAATAATAATAATAATAATAATAATAATAATAATAATAATAATAATAATAATAATAATAATAATAATAATAATAATAATAATAATAATAATAATAATAATAATAATAATAATAATAATAATAATAATAATAATAATAATAATAATAATAATAATAATAATAATAATAATAATAATAATAATAATAATAATAATAATAATAATAATAATAATAATAATAATAATAATAATAATAATAATAATAATAATAATAATAATAATAATAATAATAATAATAATAATAATAATAATAATAATAATAATAATAATAATAATAATAATAATAATAATAATAATAATAACAATAATAATAATAATAATAATAACAATAATAATAATAATAATAATAACAATAATAACAACAACAATAATAATAATAATAATAATAATAATAATAATAATAATAATAATAATAATAATAATAATAATAATAATAATAATAATAATAATAATAATAATAATAATAATAATAATAATAATAATAATAATAATAATAATAATAATAATAATAATAATAATAATAATAATAATAATAATAATAATAATAATAATAATAATAATAATAATAATAATAATAATAATAATAATAATAATAATAATAATAATAATAATAATAATAATAATAATAATAATAGTAATAATAACAATAATAATAATAATAATAATAGTTTCTCAAGGTATTCTTTATTATTATCAAAATAATTTTCCAATTACATTTTGCTCTTCTTTCTTCTCTCCAATGTTTCATTAAATAAAGATTGCTCATTTAATGAGGCAATTTGGATGACTACTCTCTCGTATGTTAAAGAAACGAGGGGATGTCTTCTTTGAGAAAAAGTAGTGTAAGGAAGCGTTATACATTTAAAAAAAGAAAGGAATCGATCCTATGTTTAATTGAAGAAAATGCTATTGGGCTTATAATTTAGGTAAAATTATAAATTTATGTTAGTTAAATTGTGGTTATGCATGCGTAAGTTTAATTTTTTTTAGGAATATTGAAAATCTTACGTTTTGCATCAATTCATTTCTTGCAAAGAATAGTAATTATTTTAACAATTACTATCGAGAATTTTTGTGATATGAATGGTGACCTTCCTGAACTTTTTATATTACTTTCACTATATATGTGGACTAAATCATCTTCTCACGTCTAATTTTACGCATTAACACTCTCCTCTTCAATTGTTTATTTTTAAATTAAGTTAAAAATTAAAGGCAAATGTGTAATTTCTGCAATGATATTTAAACGTAGTCCGTAACTTCTAGCCTGGGTTTGAATTGAAAATGATGTTACAGTCCTGAACTGTAATGAAAGTAATAAATAATTGAGAAAATATGAAATGGGAAAACACTGAAAAGTTCTATTTTAATGGAAAAATAAATACAGTGCGGGCTGTGTTTTATATTACTATTTCGTTTCCTTAAGACTTTACTCAAAAATGGCGCGAGTAATGAGGTGAATGTTAAATATTCATTCTCTTTAGTAAAATATGCTACTGAGGCAATTGCTGCTTATCTAAAACTTATGCCATAAAAATAGCATATTATTTGCAAATACATACCTTTCGCCAGAGATCACATACGACGGATAGTGAGAGATTTCGTACTTCTATTGATATTGGACTCGCCTAGTAAAAATTCTTGAACATCCAATTAATGTAACCGATTGTGATCAATCAATCGATAAATCAGGACCAAATTATGCCCCAGGAGACGCCGATGTATCAACAAGACAAACAAGGTTTTGAATTCCGGTGGCCATAACGAGTTGCGAGACGGTTGGAGAGGGGCGTTTGACGAGTTGGGAGCCTTCGCCAGTGGAAGCACTCCTCTAATACACGAGTACACCCCCGGGCGGGGAAGAGAGGCGGTGGGACCGGGGATGATATCCTGTGGTACTCCCTCACAAACACCGACGTTGGGGCCTGGGCTGGTCGCGAGGGTTGCGGAGGAGGGTGGGGTGGAGGGATCAAGGGAGAGAGGCAGGGTGAGTTGAGTGGACGGGATATCTCCTGCAGTTTAGTTGGAAATGATGGATGGTGGGCCACTGACCACTCTTGAGGGTGGAGGAGAGAGGGGTTGGAAGGCGGTTGGGATGGGACTGAAGGGAAAGGAACGAGGGTACATTTGTTAAGGCGAGGAGAGGGGGATGAGACGAGGCTTTGGTGTGCGCTTGTGAATACGTACGATGTAATGTTTGGGGGAAGAGGGAGTGGCCTCCTAAGTAGCTCATTTCCATTCAGTGTGGCTGTACCAGCCTCAGAGAGAATCAAGAATCAGAAGTTTTTGGAGAGGGTTTTCAACTTTGCCTTTTTTTATTCTCCCATCGCATACGGAAATAATACCCCCTTAATGAACAAATCAACGTAGAGATGGAAGGGAAAGTGGATATCTATTGAGTTGTTTCAATGTTGATCCTCTGTTGCACTTTGCGTCGGGTATAAACTATTTAAGCTATATTTAAAGAATATTTCAATTTTCAATGGTCAATATTATCAAAATAGAGAACAAGATGATAATATCATGTTAGAATTTAAAAAAATATCAATGCGTATAATACCGTTGTCACTTTGTGTTTCTTTCTCCTGCTTATGTTTGAGGACAAAAAAAAATTGAAAATCATAGCTTATATTCTCGTAAACAGATTTTGTGATAACTGGAAACTGTTTTTTACTATCTTGAATTTGAATTTGCGACTTTCATCGAGCGATACGTCATTAATATTCAATTTTTTCAACAAATCATTGCATTTTTCCGTTAAAATTAGACTTGAGTGAATCCTTATTGATAAAAATGAGGAAACAGTAAACACAATCGAGTAATTTTGTTTTTTCATTTAGGGTAAAACTGTGTGCAAAGCATGATTTGGAATAAAAGTGTAAACTAAATATTATTAATGAAAAATACTGATAATGTGTTAATATTTTTTCACAGAGAAAAAATGTTTGCACATGTACACAAATGCATATACTGCTTTTAAATTTTTAATATCTGATATGATGGCTAGAGGTTCAAATGCATGTGTCTAAATTCGATAATACAATTCATCAAATGGTGCGGGGGCTAATGTTACTGCCTTCCCACCCAGAAGGCCCGGGTTCAAATCCCGGTGGTGTTGAATATTTTTCAGTGGTATCTCGATCCCTACTTGAGGTGCTTTGTGGAGGGCACTTTGAGTGAGTACGCCGTCCGTCGGATGGGACGTTGAGCTGCGGACACCTTGGCGCCTATCGTAAAGAGTAGGCTAATGCCGACGCCGGGTGTCTCTCCACCCTTAATCCTTTCCTGTCCATCCCCTATGGTGCAAATAACCTCAGCTGTCGGTCGCCTCCCCTTAATACTACTACTACAATTCATCAAATCAAATTGCAGCATTGGTTTAGTTGTGGATTAGGAACATTAAATACCACTAAATTAATGTTACACAAATGGTTTCTCAAAAAATATTTTCACGTATTTTTGTATAAATATAAATTAATATTCCAAAAAATATATATATACATATATATATATATATATATATATATATATATATATATATATAAACATATGTATATATATGGTTGCGTATATATATGTATTGTCTTATTTAAGTCCCGTCTTACTTGAAGAAGGCCTCGGAGAAGGCCGAAAGCTTAAACAATTTACTGTCTGAGTGTCCTTTTAAGTGCTTTTATTTTATTTGTGTTCTATTTTGCCGTCCCAATATATATATATATAAATATATATACATATATATATACATATATATATATATATATAAATATATCTATATAAATATATATACATATATGATATTTTCAGTCTCTCTTGAAGAAGGCCTCTGAGAGGGCCGAAAGCTCGAACAATTTACCGTGTGAGTGTCGTTTTAATTGATGATATTCTATTCTATTTGTGTTATATATATATATATATATATATATAACTAATGATACCATAATCTTTTTAAAAACTTCCCAGAATATCAAGGTCTTGGTAAATCGTATATTTTATTTTTTGTTCATATTTCCCGTTATTCCTGAGATGTTCAAGTAGTTATTCCTGAACAAATCAAGTAGTTATACTTGAGATTTCTTTTAAATTTCAAAATCAAGCGAAACAGTCCAACAGACGTTGAAACTAGCTTTCGGGAGCAAATATTTGACTAAAACCTACCTAGTTAAGTGCTTTGGAGATTACTGTTGAGAAAAAGGAACGTTCCAAAGACTATTAAACTGACATAACCACTTTAGAATTCGAAAATGGTGTTGAAAACATTTTTCAAGGCAGTTCTTGCTTATTTAAAGTGATTGCGTTATTGAACTGCCTATTCTAATTTAAAGTTTTACGATGGCTCCGTGATCGCGCTCAAAAGGAGAGTCCTTAAATGTGTGTGAATAGGAGTGATTTTTACTATTAACAATGTACAGACTCACTCCTGGTTCATTGAGTGACTTCCACGAAATATTTTGTCATTATTTAGCCGTTTGCTTAGCAAAAGAAGTTCTTGCTTTTTCTTTTGGGTTTTTCGTGCTGTCACAGGGACATAAACGGCCTAACTACTTCAAAATTAAGGGAAAAAAATTTTGTTAAAAGACTGGAGGAATTTTTCATTATTGCTACACGTTTTCTAATGCCACGTTTCGTGCGGAAAGTTCTGGAAATGAATTTGTATACTTTTTTATGAGTTTATTTTTTTGAATTATCATTAGGGCGTGGAATTATCAAAGGTTTATAAATTCGCAAAGTATCAGCAGAACTTTCTAGCCGCAACAACAGCTTCAAGTAGTACCAGCAACTAATCAGCAATCATAAGTTTGGCTTTCAATCTAAATCATAAAATAAATTATAAATTAATGGATAATTTTTGAATTTAATATAATTATTGCCAAAATCATCCACCGAAATGTTTATTTAAATAAAAGTGCAGAAGAAGCGTTAAAATGTAGTATCTTTGTTTTATAGCTATATATCGTATTCGGAATGTTTTAATAATATTGCGAGGCATCTATAATTTCTCAATGATGTCCCACTTAGAACCATTGTTTAGGATTAACGAAGAAGAAAATCGTTCAATTTGCTACTCTTTAAGAAATTAAAGTTTTCAATTACACCTTCGTCAGATATGCCATATGAGATTGACTTCCAATGATGTGGTTTCTTTCGCCTTCATCGGTTTGTGCTGACCTGATACTCTCATCTCTCGAGTTCCCCGATTAACATATTTGGTCCACCTTGAACGTGAACAATCCATTACCTTACATACGTCCCGTAAGTTATTCATTTCATGAAGTATATTTGCTCTTTTTCGCTGCACCTAAAGATTATATTTATGGTTGCATGCGTTTTGCCAGCTCATCTATTTTATAATCCTACCTATTTAGGACGTTACATCTTTATCTGCTGCTCTTTCAATAAATGACCTTTTATTTGATACATATATAAATTGAACTGGTAATAATATCCATTATTACCGTAGCACGTCTACACATCTTACGTAGACATCTTTGCTCATTTATTGCTCTTTGCAATACTAGGATGTGATTCTGATTTTGAAAATAGGGCATGTTTTGCATCTAGGTTTACCGAAGGGCATGGGAGTGGTTTAGGGAGGGGGCGGGGATTTAAGGTGTGGATTTTGGAAATTTATATATATATATATATATATATATATATATATATATATATATATATATATATATATATATATATTGTTGCTGCTGTGAGTTGGGAACAAGATCGGTCGTGAGGTCCCGGGGCCAGCAGCATTACTCCATGCCAAGGACGCGCTCCCAGTGCGACCCCCGCTCTAGCCCGCAATCCGATCCTAGGGATCCCCGGTCTGAGGACCTCTTCCAGACGCAAGAAACGATAGAGGAATCCCAACACGTGCTCGAGACATCAACCAGCTCCACAGCCACAATGGCCTCACAAGATCCGGACCTCAACACAAAGGTGAACGAAATCGCCGGACAACTCGCCCGCCTGACGGAGATACTTCACCAGCGAGGCGTACCCGGCGCAACCCTGATTCCGAGTTTTGCAGCACTCCTCCCGGATAGCGCCGCCTCCGGCATGGACCCGCCTCCGGAAGCTGAGGTACTGCAGCTATTTACGTCCCTTAGAGCTAACGTATCCAGCCACCGCCTCAAGGCCAGGGATGTCCATGAAATAAATCTCATTTTAACCATGGCCTCTGGTTGGGAAAATCTCTCCCAAATTCAGCAAAAGTCACTATACAACAGGGCCAGAATACTACTCGCGGTGGCCACCATCGGATGGGGAGACGCGCTGCGAATAACAACAGAGGCGCCAGTCAATCTTCTCCACTTACCTCCGGGATTTGTCCTGTCACAAGCCGCTCCGCAACAGCCACCCCAACCGCAGCCGTACCGGCCTCCGTATCAGCCCTTTCAGCAACCCCCACCTCGTCGTCGGGGCCGAGGCCGGGGAACACACCGAGGCGCCCGAAATCCACCTGCCTGAGGGCTCCGTCTCCACAGGCCAAGAAATCCTCCTACGCTGGGCCGCTTCCGGTGAGCCTGAGGATCCGACGGCCTGGGAGGAGTCCTCTTCGGAGGAGAGTGCTTCATCGATCGATGACGAGACAAACAACAACAACGACTCGGGTCTCGAGGACGACCAGCCGGAGTCCGACGCCTGGCGATGGAGACCGATCCCCGACGGCAACGCAAACCAACAGCCGGACATCACGGAAGAGGACTCGGACGCCATCTCGCTCCCCGACCCGGAGGACGACAACATAGACATAGCGGCGGAACTCAACGTCCCGGCGGTCCGTCCCATCCTGCCATACCGTTACCACAGTAAGGTAAATGAATTAATATCGCGCACGGGGGCTAGTCTACCCAAACCCCGGGACGCTCCATTCCTGAGTTCCCGCACCAAACCAAGTGCCGTTATGGACAGATTCATTCAAGAATTCCTGAAGGCGGGCATCCTAGTCCAATGGCCCGTCAAGTGCTCCTTCCGGTGCTTTACAATACCTAAGCCGGATGGAAATTTTCGGTTCATCCAGGATCTCAGTTCACCCAGGATCTTGTTCCCAACTGCCCACTCGCCCGCGCCCACCCGATAATATACCCACGCGACCAATATGGCCGGCGGGTACATTAAAGAGTAGGCACGGCCCGAGAGGGCTCGTCGGCCAAGTTTTCGGTCGTGGGGACCCAGGACCAGGTCACCATTTGTGACTGAATTTCTTTTATTGCTTGGAAATACATTTTGAACAAAATGGGACGCGTACGGAACACCACTCCGGATCCGCGTCTGAGCGTATAATAAGACACTGTATTATCAACAGAAATATTTACACAAACATTGAACAAATTTAGGTCACTTAACAACAGAAGGGTCTCTTGCAAACCGTATAGGGCGGCGAACGTCTCAATCTCATTAATATGCCAACCCTGCGGCACTGGGAAGGATCTGGAGATGCCCCAACGGGGAATAGCCACCCCTCCTTGTGTGGGTGTGGCGTCCGTGTGTACTTGGATGATTTCACTTGGTTGGGGTAGGTATACCTGTTTGTTGAATATGTCTGTGTCCAGGGCTGCCTGCCAGTAGGTGTCGTCTCTCTGGTACACTTGTGAGATCATGAAGGTCGGCAATCGGAGCACCCAGGCAATCCAGGCGAGGTAGCCAGCGGCCTTGGGAATGTCCACCTGGCGCAGACGGGTGAGTATGGGGATGAGTGATTTCACGCGCCTAATTGCCGTGGTTGTAAGTTGCAGTGACTGGGCGCCAGTATCTATACGGACACCGAGATACTTCAATTGTTGAGTGGGAATGAGGGCCGATTTACTGAAATTCACCGTGATGCCCAAGGTTTCCTGAATAAAGTCTGTGATTTGGTAGCCGCAAACTTTATGTTTGCTAAAGAACAACCAATCGTCGAGATACACTACTGATTGCACGTTGAATTTGTTCTCGATGAAAATCATAACGTCCTCGGCCCAACGTTGTAGAATCGCGGGGCTCAATGGGTGGCCCATTGGGAGGCGCGTGAAGGCGTATTGCTCGTTGCGGTAGCGCACTCCGTAGTATTTCCAGTGATGTACGTTCACCTGCAGTTGATAGAACGCACTCGCGAGGTCGATCTTGACCATGAAGCTGTCCTTAGGTATAAGGGCGATGGCTCTTGCTGGGCCTAACAAGGAAAATTTGGGTTTTCTCACATATTCGGTCCATGGACTGAGATCCTGGATGAACCGAAAATTTCCATCCGGCTTAGGTATTGTAAAGCACCGGGAGGAGCACTTGACGGGCCATTGGACTAGGATGCCCGCCTTCAGGAATTCTTGAATGAATCTGTCCATAACGGCACTTGGTTTGGTGCGGGAACTCAGGAATGGAGCGTCCCGGGGTTTGGGTAGACTAGCCCCCGTGCGCGATATTAATTCATTTACCTTACTGTGGTAACGGTATGGCAGGATGGGACGGACCGCCGGGACGTTGAGTTCCGCCGCTATGTCTATGTTGTCGTCCTCCGGGTCGGGGAGCGAGATGGCGTCCGAGTCCTCTTCCGTGATGTCCGGCTGTTGGTTTGCGTTGTCGTCGGGGATCGGTCTCCATCGCCAGGCGTCGGACTCCGGCTGGTCGTCCTCGAGACCCGAGTCGTTGTTGTTGTTTGTCTCGTCATCGATCGATGAAGCACTCTCCTCCGAAGAGGACTCCTCCCAGGCCGTCGGATCCTCAGGCTCACCGGAAGCGGCCCAGCGTAGGAGGATTTCTTGGCCTGTGGAGACGGAGCCCTCAGGAGCCCTTGGAAATAAATATTTGCATATACCTACACATAAAAATATCCGTGTGTATATATATATATATATATACATATATATATATATACATATATATACATATGATCCATTTTCCTTATATCCATGTGAATGAATACACACACACACACACATATATATATATATATATATATATATATATATATATATATATATATATATATATATATATATGTGTGTGTGTGTGTGTATTCATTCACATGGATATAAGGAAAATGGATCATATGTATATATATGTATATATATATATATGTATATATATATATATATATATATACACACGGATATTTTTATGTGTAGGTATATGCAAATATTTATTTCCAATCTTTCTCGTGCATCATTGTTTGCGCTTAAGAGCAGGAAGTAATATAAAAAGTAGGTAATGTAGCAGTAGCTATTTCTTGCAGTCTTTCTTGGGAACTCTAAGATTTTAGGCGTTTGGCTAGCGTGCGGAAGAATTAAATGTGTCGAGGACCAAGTTTGCGGGAGATGCTTGAGGGGGATAGAAGGGATAAGATGGAGGTCCGGATGGTCAGAAAGCGGTTTAATGGAGGTAGTTACTAGAGTAAAATGGACACGGAAGTTGGGGGGGGGGGTGGCTGGAGGAAAAGAGTTGGCTTTTTTTATTTATGGGCTCTTCTCAAAAGTGAATTACAGAGAAGACCTTTGAAGGACAGTTTGCGTCCACCGGGCATCATGGGCACGGGGAAGGGGAGGGGTGCGGCCGGAGGTGGAAGTGGGAGGGCCCTTCATTGGATGGGAAGAAAGAGGAGGTAGACGGAAAGAATGAGACGAGCAGAAAAGGTGGCTCTCAGGGTTTAATTGAAATGATGGGTTGCTGGGATTACCGAGGAAGGAGAAGAAGAGGTCACTGAGATCTGAGGGATGTATCGGAAAATGTGAAATACAGTTAGATGCACGAACAAAAAGTATTATGTCGTCAGCATTAGAATATATGCTAAATAGATCTCTTAAAATTAAAGTTCTAGGCATGATTTGTTTAGTGTAAACTCTTCACTGATACTCTTTTAGAGCTCTGTTAGTTTTGGCTGCGCAATTTGAATCAGAAAATATAGACAAAATACCTGGAAATTTAAAATGAGAGATAAACATAAATAACAAGGGACATTTCCCCTTGATTCAACTGTCTGAATAAGGAAGTGAATCGAGAAGTACCAACATTGTGTAAAAGAAGTAATTTATCTCAACTTTATTCATACTTTTTTCATGTTGATATGTCATCATTTTTCTCGAAGATTCCCGATAAACGTTTTGGCGAAATAGTGTTTTTATATAGCTATAATGATAATTTTTTAAAAAAGTAATTTCTAAAAGGTACGCAATTTAAAATTAACCATTTTACCTTTTTAATATTTGAAATAATCACTGAATTTTATATTTCAATGCTTGATTTCAACCAAAAAAATCTAGAATCAGGTTTAAATACCTAATGCTTAATTTATGTTCATCTGATACCAACTCTGAATAGATGCCAACATGAAGGAAAAAGGCATACCAATGTAAAATTTCTCTTCCTATTAGTACACATATATTCTCAGCCCGTCCATCAAGTGTTAATAGTGATGCACGTAGAGTAAAAAGGCTGGGTAATGGTCGGGAATAGTGACACTTTAATTTTGGTAATTTTGTACAGCTGATATTTAGACCTTGGGATCAAATGGGTCATTCTTTAATTTAGAAGACGCCATTTTAAGTAAACAGCGAGAAATAGAGGATAAGAAATACGGATGAAGAGAGAAAAGACATAACGACCGTTAACGGCGTTTCTCCTTAGCAGAGAAAAAGAATGTAAATTAATCAAAATGACGTCGACTATTCCCTTTCTTTGACTACGACATCTTGTCTGGATTGATGAATGGCTTGCATTGCGGACAGCATTAGGCTTCAGAGTATGTGTATCTTAGAAAAGGATCCCGAAAGAAAAATGTTAATAATAAGGAATAGTATTTGGAGAGCAAACTATTTTGATACGCATTCGTTTATCGAATGTATCTTTATTTATGCTTTAAAAAATATATTGTTTGAGCTTACAAAATATTTTTTTACTTAGATATTGTGCGTAAATTACCTGATTTGTAATGCTAGAACGTGATAAAGGTTATGTTAGTATCATCCTTATATTATGAAATGTAGGAAAGAATCTTTGCTTTCACCTTCCGAGTTCGAAATATTTTGGCAATTGGATTGGTATGGAAACGGATTTTACTCATGCAGGATATACATAAAATAAAGATAAAATAGCCACATCATTTATTTTATGCTCTTCCCGAACTACCTAGTTTTAATATTCTTGATGTAAACAATGGGATCGATATAAACCTCGGGCATTGGTTAATGGAATCTTTTTAAGATAAAAAGGTAAAAAGAAAACAATTTCTATTCCACATCAAATAGATTAATAAAAAAATACCAGGATTTTATGTGGATTATTTTCTCTCCATCCTCATCAATGGGTTAGAGTATAGTGAGATGCCAAATGTCCTGGCTCCCCAACCCGAGGAACCAAGCTCGAATCTTGGAAGTTTCAGGACTATTTAGAACCCCTTCAACCATCATTCTGCGATTTTATTTAGAGAGCACTTTAAGTGACTACCCAGTCCGTTGAAAGGTAAGTCGAGCCGCGGGCACTTCGACGCCTTTCGTTATTAGAGTAGGCTAATGCCGACGCCGGGTTTCTTTCCACCCTTCCTCAATTCCCTGAATATCCTCTCCGGATTGAGTTCATTTTTGATGTATCGCAGTGAACCAGTAGCTTGGTTTCCGAAGTACCTTAAAAACATGGCGTCTAGCTCCGAATAATGTTAGTAAGTCATGCTTACAAGCCATGAACGTAAATGCTCTGTTTTGTGCGTCTCAGTATGGCGTGGTCCACGAAACCAGATGCTTTCAAATTGGTCGTATCCTTCTCTTCACTAACAGAGATGGGGCTCTTGAAAGTTAAGGATATTTTCCTAGGGCATTGATTTTTAATGGAAATGTAGAAAAATGATTCAGTGATTCTTCAAAATCAAGGAGTATTGTCGTGAATTAAAAATATATGTTTTATTAGAGAACATTTCCTTATTTATGACACGGGTCTTGCTACTAAGTCACTTTTACGCTTATTGAACTTACCATGACTTTAAAGCAAAGGTTGGGGCATGTGGCATCTTACTGAATGAGGATGAGGGGGGGCTAAGCAGTGTTGAAGGCAAGGGAGTGTTTGGGGGCATGTTTTATCGTGAAAGCAACTGGCCGAAAAAAATCGTTAGTTCTAAGAAGAGGTCGGGACGCGTGCAGAAATTATTTGAAAGTTCTGCAATAATTATAATTCTCATACACTTAACAAATTGTATCGGCCATGTCACGCTGTCCTAACTTCCATGCCATACTTCTTTTGAGAAAATTTCTGTTCTGACCGTGTGGCGTCATTTCAGGAGGCTGAATTTCTATTACTTTCTATTTGACGACATGGAAGGGCATAAACTTGAAATTTCTTTTCTCTGTGCTTATGAAGTCAAGACTATTTCTTGTATTCGGCAGTCATAAATTCTAAAGCGTATTAAAACTGTCTCGCGTTTTTGCGTTTGTGGCATTGTCTATCGTTTTTACTTAATTTTTTCCATAGTTTCGTTAAATTTAATACCGCCATGAAATTTTTTCTTCTGGTTGGTTATCTATTTCGAAAAACATTGGCTGTAGAGTCATATACTCATATTTGATATGAAATTTTGAACCAAAATCAAGTTTACTTAATTTATTGATGACATATTTTTTTGAATTTCATTTTGACTGTCCTGGAATGATTTACATGTAGTTGAATGGAGCGGTAATATTAATTGAATTACTTACAATTGCAAGCATAATTGGTAAGCTTCACGTATAATTATTATTAATGTTTTGTTACAATTAGACAAATTGGCAACCCGGTGGCAACGGTCCAGTTATGCACCCTTACAATGCCCCACAAGATTATATATGAAACAAAATGCATTGAAATGCAATGCCAAGATTCTCGAATTTCCCAGCCAATGTAGTGCTTGAAAACTTATCATTATTTAAACTAAAGACAACTCTTCCATTCAAGATCTGGAGAAAAGTTTACAGCACTCAATTCCGCGGAGTTTGTTCATCTTAACAAGAATTGGTTCCTTCCGTGTGAATGTAGTGGAGTTGAAAGTCAATCATGAAATTAAACGTCACTACCAACTCACACCATGCCTGGTGAACAATTTATTTCCGCTGCAATAGCTGAATGAGGAGAGGATTTTTTTGGAAAATTCCAAAACCCATACCGTTTCTGTGGAGGGGTATTGGGCGTGGGAGGTGGTTGTGGAGGAGTAGACATTAAGGAAGGAGTGATGCGCAGGAAGATGGATGGGCTAGGGTGGGGAATTTGAGGTGTGGGGTGTGGGTGAACGAAGAGGAGGGAGTAGATGGATTGGGGATGGAAGGAGGGATGCTCGACTCACGCAGGAAGGTAGGCAGAGCGGGAGCTACCACAGGAGACTAACCTCTGAAAATGCTATCAACAGGAATTGTCATTGTGACAGCCAAATGTGTAATTATAAACTACACCTACTAATATTATTTTCATCCTTCCTTAACAAGAATATCCTCACTCAGACACTTAATATAAAATGAAGAGATAACCTGCGACAACAACGCAGTAGTTGTTGCAGGCTATGCTATTCTTTTACTCTTCGAATAATTTTAGTGCAATTTTTAATCCTTTATAGTTGTAATAAGCCATGAGTGAAAACTAAAACCATTGAAGTAAAAATTAATCATTTCACGGTTTGAGTAAGAATCCATTGGGTCTCTAATTATCTTTTTAATTTTTTATAAGCGAACGGATACTTGGGTGGAAAATTTAGATAAACGCACCTCTAATATTTTCACGTTAGTATTCATCATGTTTTTCTTAATTGATACAAAATAAATTACTAAAAACATAGTATTCTATTCTTTTACAACAATCGATTAACATTCTTATGAGTCAATTTCAGTTATTTTACATATAAATATTCACAAATTTATAATGCAAATATATCGGAAATCTGTGGGAAGGTTTTTAAAATATTTATTCACTTACCCATGCTTACTTTACTTACCCTCGACAATATTTACTGTACCAATACTCTTTAAAAAATAATAGCTCTACTGATGTCACTGACTGTGAAATATCAACTTATTTACCACGTTACTATAAATGCTAAGACGATTTATTTGAAAAGTATTATAATGACTCATTACAGGCTAATAAAGGTACTCTCTTATTAATATGGTTAATCACTAGAAAGTTTGCTATTAGAAAAATACATTGTCCATATTGATTTAAGGGCGTAGTTAATGAGGAGCAATTGAGTCTTGCTTCCATTTAGAGAGAGATCTCTCCGATTTTTCCAATAAATAAGCAAGGAATGGCCGACGTCCTTTAAATTTGCGGTGCTCTTAATTGAATAAATCTTGTTTTTCGTTCAAGTTATCAATATTTTACTGCTATGATCAGTGAAAGATTCAGTGAATTTGAAATAAAATCAGTGTTTGAAATCCTTTGTATTTTCTATTCTTCTTTTTGCTTTATTTTTCCATCATCTTAATGTCTTTCTTTATACTTTACCAATTTGTACTAAAAAAGTACTAGTTTTAAGAGATCAACCAACAGAATTTGACATCGTTCTCCAAATTAATAGTGCTTAAAAATCTACTAATAGTTTTTGGAAAATCAGAAAAGCTACTGAAATAAATTCCGGGAAATTATCTTGGACTATGTAAAGTGAACTTTTTACAAACTTTCCGAAAACTGAAATAAAATCTCTTTCTATGGAAACAATTTCCCTCCGCCAAAACGTTAGACACTGACATAGACTTTTTTCACTATATTCTAATTCGTGAATTTTCCTCATCTTCACTATTGCTATTGAAATATAATATTAACATACCGATTCCAAGGCTTATGCTATCCTTAAATACTCTTCAGTTTAATTGACAGTGGTGGAAATGAGTGGAAAATGTGAAATGTGAAAAGTGTTGGAAATTTCGTGAAAAACAAACAAAAGTACTCACGCAGTCGGACAATTTTTGTTTCTCGCGCACTTATCATTATTATGTGAAGTTTCGACTCAAAAGAATTGTCAACCATAAAAATGCCAGCACCGAGCCCGAGGAAATATTTAGGAATGTATTCAACACTGTTAAACTACATTTTACTCCGCTGTCCAGCCTCGTCGCTCGTTCCGACCTGTGCTCCAGTTGCCGTTTTGCTTGTCACGGAAAATAAGAAGAAAAACACGAGAAGAGACCAACTGATGCTTCCGGCTGCGTTTAGAAAGGCCCTAGAAACCAAAATGGAGGACGCGGCCACTCCGTCCGATGCGCCGTGGACGCCGGACTCCGTGCGCCGCTTTTAATAAAAAGGATATAAAGCAAGGCCAGGAAGCGCTGCGCTTGATAACAAAAAAAAGTGTGTCGGAGTGTGGAAATGAAAGTGGGTTTTTGGAGGAATGAGGGGAAAAAAGCAAAGGGAATTATTCTCCGTTGAAAAGGGGGGTGTGGGGGAGGACTGCGAGAAGTTAGGGGATGAATGGAGGGAGGAAAAGAGAGAGTGAGAGAGAGAGAGCGGGAGAGAGATAGAGAGAGGGCTGATGGGAAGGAATGGCAATGGGAGAGAGTGGGCGTGGTGATTTAAAGATACGGAATCCCCCTTCGGATTTTAGATGCAGCACTCATATATATCTCGGACAAGGGTAGGCAAAATGGAGATGAGGGATACGTTATGGCGGATGACGAAGGGAGGCTCTCTCTTCGCGCGCGATGGATGATGGTTAAGAAAGGTTTGGGAGAAGGAGAGGAGAGAGCGGGGGGAAATATGGAAGGAGAATGGAATTATGGGAAGGGGTGCAGTTAATGGCCTCGCGCGTAACGCCATGCCCTTCTAGAGTACACGAAAGGGTGTACCTCCCTTTTTTTGGTCCTAATGAAAGATGTATGCGCACCGTGCGGTCTTCTTAATACACCCATTGCGCTAAGTACAGTTGTTAGAGCTTATATAGTGCACTAATAAGACTCGGAATTGATGGTTGTGTTGCAGCGTGTTGTGTTGGCTCGGGTGCTCGTAAGTACAGGCGTCTCCCTCGTTCGATGTCGCATGGGAGGCCGACGGGTCGTGGGTGTAGGGACGGTGATGGATCCTTTAAGGACTTCCCCTTGTGCAACTGTGTGCGTGAGTTACTTGGAGGTCAGCATATAAGATTAAAGGACATAGGAGGAGATAATGGGTCTTTGGAAGACTACGTGGCAAAGTTGGAAGTGGGATCAAAGTTGGAGCTGGCAATGAGTAGTTTTTTGTGTATCATTATGGGTTTATCTCGAGCATTTAGTTAACCTACTGGAAATTTCTTCAATATCAGAATTACTAATTTAAAAGAAGTATTTTACTTGGAAAGTATGAAGCTGAAGTTCCGTAAAAATAATAATCCGTAGTTTTACTAGTAGTTTTTTAGGGGAGGCGACCGACAGCTAAGTTGTTTTGCCCCATTAGGGATGGATGGGAATGGATGAAGGGTGGAGGGAAACCCGGCGTCGTCATTAGTCTACTCTTGTCGAAAGGCGCCAAGGGGTCCGCATATTTACGTCCCATCTGACGGACGTCGCACTCACTCAAAGTGCTCTTCACAAAGCACCTCAAGCAGGGATCGGGGTACCAGTGAAAAATATTTGTTGTCTCCAGGATTTGAACCCGGGCCACATGTACGTTAGCCACCGCACCATCCCCATATTAACTAACATATATTTAAAATATCCTATTTTTAAAGTATCATACATTTTTTCTTAACAAGTAGCTTGAGGATTTTCATTTAAGATGCGAGACGTAAATTTTGATAATTTTATTTTAGCTCCTAGTTAATTAGTATTGGTGCGCTGGTTAAAGATGTCTGTTCGCTGAAATCTGAAGTCATTTAAAGAGTGTATAGTCTTCCAGCAAACTTTTCACACTATGGGAAGTGTGTACGTCAGTCACCGAACCATCCCGCACCAATTTTTTTACAGAATAATTCATCGTGCATTTTTTGTGCTGTGGAAATATGACGGGTATGATTGGAAATGCTATTGCTTCCTTAATGGACAAATAAAATCAAAAAGAATGGGAAAACACCTACGACAACAGTTTTTTGCGGCGAGGAGTAATTCGTTGGATAATTATGCGTGGTTTCCAGACGTGCCATTTTCATAGATCTTCAAAGGATTTCCAGATCTCTTCTCTGTTTTCAATGCGCAATATTACTACTATACACAACTCAAAGAAGCTATTTTATCAGCAACCAATAGTTGGTGAATACAGTAGTTGTGGTGTTACAATTCTGGAGATTTTCGACATAGAGTTTTTGCACCAATTTATAAGATGGCTACATTGATGCACGAAAACACGTGGTTCAGTTACTCGCAAACATTTTTTAAGCAGAGTCAAATTTGTAGCTAAAAAAAATAAAATATTTTTCACCATATTTTCCTAAAGATTCCTAAAATAAAAGGTAATACATGGCAAACTAAGCTAAAATCATGCCATCTCCATAATTTAAATCAGCGAATTTGTTTTCTGACACTCCAATGAGTACTGAATAGTGTGTGATCACAATTGAAATTCGTTTATTATTTAAAAAAGAAGAATTTGAATAAATAGGCATGAGTCATTTTATGTATGAAATGCGGATTTTTCTTAGATTAGGGATAGAAGGAAGCAACTCTTATGAATTGGAATCGGTCTGGGTGTTAGTAGTAGTATTTAGGGGAGATGAGCTTTGCGCCATTAGGGTAGGATAGGGAAGGATGAAGGGTTGAGAGAAACCCAGCGTCGGCTTTACCTTGCTCTTAGCGAAAGGCGCCGAGGGGTCCGCAGTTTAAGGTAACATTCAAAGGACGGCGTACTCACTCAAAGTGCCCTCCACAAAACACCTTAAGTAGGGATCAGGATTCCACTGAAAAATATCTGCCGCATCTGGGATTCGAACCTGGGCTCTCTGGATGGGGAGCCGGTACCTTAGGCGCCACACCAAATCGATCCTCGGTTTGGATACTGTTGGTGAAACCCACCTCCTCTCTCATCTACATGGGGCAGCACCTATACGACCTTTAATTTGGCGGTGGTGTTCTCCCCTTGTGTTTTGCAGCACAACAAGTACAACGACTTGTATTGCAATCGAGCAGCCTAGGGCGTGATTTACACGAGGAGGAAAGGCATATGGGAAGGGGGTGCGGCTTCTGCCTCCTGCGGCCAAACCCGAGGGCGTGCGACCTCTACGACCCGCGTCCGAAAGCGATGAGGTGTACGGTAGACCCGAGGGGAACCGCCGCGGGGGGGGCGGAGGAGAGGACTAGCATTCCCTCCCACGCACCGGCTGGTGTCAGTCCACCACGATGCGTGGGAGGTACGTTTAAAAAAAAGCAGGTGGCGGGTTGGGCGTATCGGGCACCAAGGGAGGCCCAAGGGAGCGTCCATTAATCGTACCTTGTATTTCGCATTAAATTTTGAGCCACCTCCTTCCAAATTACACGCCACGAAATATTCTCCACTTCTCTATCCCTTTTCTCACATAATTATAATCACGTTTTGGGTGACCTTTTGCATTTTCTGTTTAAGATCTTCTATATATGGCACCCTATATCTAATACTTATAGGATCCAATATTTCGGGAGACCTTTTTATGAGCTTAACATTTTTCCAAAGGCCGAGCAAAAAACGATTGAAACACACAAACAAAAGTTCGATGATGAAGTGGAATTTGTAATCTAAAATACATAAACCTATATAAACTATTGGATCGCGGTAATCCAGTGGGTAGAGCGTTGGACTGCTGATCTGCTGAGGGTTCTGGGTTCGATTCCCGGGCAAGGCACTCTGGGCACCTGCAGCTCCACCCAAGCTAAAGTGATTTTTCGGGTACCAGGTCTTTCTGGGAAACCATAACCGGCACAGGGAAAGGAACTGGCCCCCCTACCCTGATCTGTGAAGTTTCACACGCCGTATAGGGCTTGGTACTGGGTGATCTCTACCATCACCTACTAAACTGACCTTCGGGTTGATTACTGTGTTTATGTTTTTTTTTTATTTAAACTATGTGTAATTGAGCCAAGTAGTAAAGGTAAATAAGTTGAAATTAACGTTTCAAATGATAATAAATGAATCTTCTATTTAAAAATCCAAATTCAGAAAAATTTATGCAGGCATTTCCATAAAAACGATTTTTGAGGGTACACGAAATTATGAAGAGGTGTTTAGCAGTGTGCAGAATATGTCGTAGGTGCACTTAATTTAGACCTTCGTACTACCTTCTTAAATGGTATTGAGGTTCTCAGGCTGAAATTTGCATTTTTAGAGGGAGTCTTCAACCCATCGTAAATCTCATTCAATTCCTCCACTTTTACTTTCGCAGCTGCTGCTTCTTGACATTTTTGTTCGTCCTCCTATATAAATCTCTGTCATTTTCTGCCACGGTTCTTTTCCACCTTTTTAACCTTAACCTTTCTCTCTGAACATTTTTTATGCCTCTACATTCTATCACCTTATCTCTTTGTCTTCGAGAACTTCTTTCATGAAGACAGTACCCCAACTTTCCCACCCTCGAAAACATCTAACAATTCCCATTTCACCACTTCTCGATTGCATCTCTTTATCTGTAATCCTTGAGAGCTGGTTGTTTGATTCATCTTTTAACCCTCTCTAGCAGTGTTTATCATTTATCTCTTGGTACTTCCTTATATGGTGCTTTTCTCGTACATTTCTCTATTCCTTTTTCCGATTCTTTGATTTTTGCAGTCATTATAATTTCTCCATTTATTAACTTGGACTTTTTTAGCAAAGCAGTATGTCGTGCGATGGGAGAAACTACTTTTCTCTGGAATTATTATTTCTTATGGGACGATATAAAAAATGAAATTTAAGACTAATATGCCGAAATAAGGTGTGTAAATAAGTGAAGTGTAAATAATAAAACGGAAATTTTTGCACCGTATGCCGTTGAGTAAATTATTTCAGATAAGAGTGACTATTTGGGATATTACCCCATGAGAAACATATTTTATCTTTAATAAATTTCATAATTTATCGTGTTGTCATCTGAGTGGTTTGTTTCGTTCCTTCTCTTATACATTTGCTTGTTGACTGCGACAACGTTTAATAGCAAAATGTAAACACATAGCCAAATTATAAAGTATAAAAAACATGCTCAAGGAAGGTAAAAAGCAAGTAATACGTTTGGATAAAAAGCTATACTATTAAAAATTGAATTTATATGAGAGCTTTTTTAATTTATTTAATAGTTCTGCACATAGAACTATCGCGATAATCTATACACGGGTAAATATCTGTTTATATCAAAGGGAGAGATAGGTAAGCTTAAGGAACGAAGGATTATTTTGAGGGGAAATTAATCGATTCCTGCAGGAGAAAAGGTTAAATCACAACTGGCACCTCATTTCAAACACCACTTAGAACGTGTACGCACATGGGCACTGCCCTGGAATTGAGAGAGGAGTCCGTTAGACCATCTGTTTTTTAGTCCCAAATTAGGAGCTGTGTAATCAATTCGTACAAATTCTTAAGAGTGCATGAATATTGAGATCCTGATTAACTTCAAATGAAGTGTAACGTTAATTTCGATTCAATAAAAGAGGAAAGGCGATTGAGGAAATTGAATGCAGCAGAATCATCCGAGATAAAATGATGGAAGTACCAGAAGTTAGTATTAAAAAATTAACCGATCTTTTGAAAATGAATGAGAAAATACTTGCTAATTTTCATTATCAACTAGGCATACAGCCACATTCAGCCATTTTACTGGGGTGATCAAGGCAGGCCACATATGTTTATCTTTGTAGAAGTAACAGTTAATATTCAAAGTAATATTAATTAATACTGAATAGACTGTAACGCACTGCTCGCATAGTATATTTCTTTTATATGAAAAATAATTCCGATTATGCTGCCATTTAATCTTGCTGCATTCCTTACGGCACCTTTGGGCAGTCAGTTGTTGAACATCAGGAGTCAACCAACCTTGACTCCTGAACTTTCCTAGAATAAGTCACTGCTTCATCTTTACCTAGCTGAACAATCTTAAAACATTTCATGAGGAGTAGTTTCAATTTAAAGTATTGTTTTATTTTTGAGTTATAACTCCGCCTACCACCAAACATCGATGCATTATTCCCATTGTGCAATACTGCTGGATTAACCACCCTACCAATCCGAGGAAGTGCGTTTCTCATATCTTAAGTCCCACTCATCAATATAGAGAAGTATGCTTTATATATTTCATCAGAATCTGATTGCTTCTAATTACAGTATCGTTTTAACATTGGTTCTTAAATACTTCAGGGAATCTGACAAGCTGTAAGAAATTAAAGCACATTCATGAAGAGCGTAGAGTTTTTAAGTGGACATTTTATCTTCAAGCTTTGCTATATTTATTCAACGATTCTGTGCAACAATAAAGTAAGAAAATATAGGATAGCCTGTTGTGGAGTTGCTCCCGACATTATCCTATTTCATTGAGCGGTTTATGTCTCGCAACTAGAGTCCATGTTTATCGATAGAAATGGATCAATGCAGTGATAATATTCGGATAGCAAAAAACTTTTTTTAGAATTTCAGAGAAGCTTATAGTTATTAAAATTAGGTTTTAATTGATTCAGAGTAAATAAATAAAGTTAAACTTGAAATGTAAAAAATTTGCATTTTTGAGTGAATTGTATTTTTTTTTGGGTAATACGACGATTCATCGAATCCTATGATGCAAAATAAAGGAGGTATTCTGTATTAAATAACATTTTTTTAAATAAACAGTGGTGTAATACATATAAAATATTGCTTTTGGTTTGTATAGTTTAAAGTATTAGTTACCAGCCTAACGCATCAATAGTAATTTAAATGGACCTATGAAATCAGTACAAAACATTTTGGTTGGTATTTCTTTGGATAAAAGGCTGTTTTTGAATAATTTGCAAAAGATAAAATGGATTAAATAAATGAAGAAACGCATTATTTTGCATGCAAGTAGAATAATTGAGGATTAATAATCACACAAATATGAGCGGATACGAGCATTAATGAAAAAATAAAATTGAAACTAGCGAAACAAATACGATCGACTTTAAATAACAATTAAATATATTTATGCTCTCCGCATTGCCAATATACAAACATTGAAGATGAAATATGAACATTTATTCATCGAAATCACTTATTTTACTTCAGTTCTTCAAAATATCTAGCGTAACTTTGTTTGCGAAATTGCCGGAGCTACAAGCATCAAGGTTAGTAGAAGATTAATTTCAAGTTAGCTTCTTCGATGAGGGTAAAAAAGAAACTTTGCACTTCCACATTAAGATTTAATATTTCACGACCATGGTTTTGATGATGCTCATCATCAAAACCATGGTCGTGAAATATTAAATCTTAATGTGGAAGTGCAAAATTTCCTTTTTTGCTCTCATTATGAAGGAATTCCACAAACTTAAACCTGAAACTGTCATATTTAGCTTCTTCGAGTTTATTCATAATTTCAGACCCCTTCTGTAATAGAAATGTGTGCCACCAAAAGCCTGCTTTGCTGTTTCTAGATGTCAAATAGCTTTTCTAGTCGCTCCCTGAAGCTCGTGTCATGAATTCGCACAATAGATTTTTCCGAAACAGAAATTAAAAGAAAGCCAAGAAGTACGATTGTCTAAAATAGTTTCTGATTTTCATTGCAATGGAATTTTGTAATTTAGGTGTTGATATCAATTTATTTCACAATAAATAGGAATAAAAAATATTAAAGAGCTTCAGTTTTGAATCCATCAAAAGTGCACTTTGACTGTTTACGTAGTCTTAGCAATATAGTGTAACTTAAATTACCATTAGTCATATATCGAAAATCCGAATACATTAAGTCAAAGGGCCAAGTATATGCCAAAATGGTTTATTATCATGATTTGACGATTAAAAATTACAAGGATAGACAATTTGTTTTAGTTTGAAAAAGTTTTTACATTCAAGTAAGCAATGTTTCCTTCCCAGGCGCATCAGAAAGTGACATGTTTTGATGGTTTCTTTTCACTTCAATTTTGGTTTGATCTACAGTCGGAGAATGCCTTCCCCGGGCGTGGGCAACAAATGGACCGGACGGAACCATCGCCTTAGGGGACTGTAAAACAGCGAGGACGGAAGATGAAGGTGAGGGGAAGATGAAGCTTTCCTAATTCGCCCCTAAGGGCTTAAGGAGAGAGGAGGTGGTGGACAGCGAAGGGTTGCGCCTGTTAGAGGGTTGTCAAAGAGCGGAGGGGTTGACGTAACCCCTCACGTGATTTTTAAAGATCTAAAGTCAACCGTGCATGCACTATGGGATGGGAAGAAGGGAAGCTAGGGCGAGTGTCGAAAGAGGAAAGGTCTTGTGGGAGAGTGGGGAGGGGAGGGTGTAAGGAGCTGACGCGTTTTGACGAGGGTTTGAGGGGAATGCGGGAGAACGAGAGAGGAAGAGAGAGGTGGGCCGCTCCGTGAGCTGTCCCCCCAAAGGCTGCTGCTACGGGAAACGGGGAGGGGGTCTTAATGGATTGCTCGTGGAGTTGGAGTTTGAGGGAAGGGCGAGAATGGATGGATCATGTGGATTCCCCCGGCTTAATAGCGGATTCAAGCGACGCCAGTGACTGATAGTCCTTGGCAACGCTGCTTAACTTTACCTCGTCCTTAAAGTTATGCGTGATTGGCCACAAAAAGTGTGGCAAACGTATGTATTTGTGCGGTTGGGCGGCTTGCGAAGTTTGGGACTTTCATTTTTGATCGCCGTCAGTATGACATACGGTGACGTACTGTTGCTGCCGCATCCGTGTCACTTAATGTTTATAAAAAAATGTCTAAACCTATATAGGGAATCTTATGCAACTTTCGTTAAATGCGTGGCAACTTAAATGCGGAGCTATTTAAGACATTAACGTGAATATGCGGTTGTTTTTAGTGAAAGAAGCATGCCTATGGCAAGATGTATTGCTAGAACAGTAGATTAGAAAGATCCATGGAATCCGGAGTCGTGACAGGCTATTTGGTTTGTCTAGCGAACAGGGAATAAAAGAATAAAAGAGTGAAGTACAATATTTTGCAATTTGCCAATCGATAGAATCAATATTGTGAGTGTTTTTTGATTTTAAGCAACGTTACTCTGGCTCTTCATATGAAAATATAATGAAACTTCCAATTGAAGAATTTATTTGCAACTATACACATATACCATCGCTGTTTAATATTTTGACGCCAAAATAATAATATAAATAACTCACCATTATGTTTTTGATACAGCACATCTACGGCTAGAATCTTTTAACGTAAGAAATAGACACTCTATCGCTTTCGTTATGACTAATTTTAGATTTAAAGAGGCTATATATATTAATATACAGGTGTGTTTCCTCACTTGGTCAGTTGCCCAAAGCTTATGAGTAAAGTATGAACAATAATTACAAATGAATCAAAATCCAACGTTTATTACCTTCACGGGATTTCAGACCGCAATTTTGGCGCTCTCCTCTGGATATAGGAGAGCGCCAGTGAAAGAACAACATTATGAATATTTGAGATTGAAATTTTTCAGGTTGCACGATATGAAACTTTTCTGTTGACGGTGGGCCTCATTCTCCAAATTCTCCTAAAAATATGTATTTATTACAAACTTCTAGGCATCCAAAAGCAAACTTTATCATTAATATGCACATTTTTTAACCTTACAATAAGATTCATGCTAACATGTAAAATCAAAAGTATGAAAAACACTGTTTTTTAATATTGATTTATCACTGCCAAGTTTTTCCATTCTAATTATGCATTTATCATCATGGAAAGTATTCTGATCATGCAAAGGCATTTGATTTTACATATTAAAAAATCTCAATGAATTAAAAATGATGCACCTAAATTAAAACACGATATACCTAATTTTACATTAATTTAGCATATTTAGTGCTAATATCTGTATGGGTGTAACGGGTCTGATTAATTTTCTTATGAATTACAAACGTAAATTTATAATAAGTAAAGATGTACTTTCAATTTATCAAGAGTCTACTTTCGAGGTTTGATAGAAAGGTTAAGGGTTGTTCTCCTTTTGCGTGTTTAGGACATTCAATTCCATTCATTTTCGTGCTTTCAGCTCTTTATTCAGAAAGTGATTCCCTTTCCCTTCTCCTTCCCACTCATTTTCATTCACATTTTTTTCACCCTTCTTTTTCAAATCGAGAACAAAACTCCACCCTTGATATTCCTTTTTTCACCCTCTCCAGGGCGCCAATCCTCTTTTGCCTTTCAGTGCCTTCTATCCACACGAATAATAAAATGGAAAAGACAAGAAGTGAGCGCTGATGGGCGAAAATATTGATCTCTTTAAAACTTCCATCACTTTTTTAGAGAAAATTTTGCGAGTTATTTCTGTCTCTTTTTACGTGGATATTCTGTCGTGACTTTTTATAATATTTTAATCGAGGCTCTCCTTGGAAAATAATTTCGCTATGAATACATTTTTGCATGAGCACAGAGTTCGATGGAATATTTGATTTTTTTGATAATACTTAATTAGAATTGGATTTGCAATAATTAATACGTTTTACGGTCACGTTTTGGGCTTCTGGAGCATTTGAGATTACTTTTAAACACTACATTTGTGTATAAAATAGTATATTTTCTGCAAAAAATTTAAAATATATGGTACTAACACAAACTAAATGATTTCTTCCCCAAACGATAGATTCGGGTTCACTAAGGCATTTTTGCATGAATCCTCCTGTTTCCCAGCATTAATAACTAAATTGCGTCTTAGGTATTTTTTCATTCATTGGAAAAACTATTCTGTCTATTGAAAGCGCTAGAGAAAAATTAATCTGGGTGAACTCACTGCTAAGTTCATTTTTCACCCCGCACTACCTAGTACCTTTTGTGAGAAGGGTATTAAACTCCAAGAAATTAATTTTATTATAAATGTTAAAAAGCATAGACATCATGAGGCATAATATTTTCTGAAATGAATCATCTATATGTTAAAAGGGAAATAAGATGCCAAGTTCCTTTGAAAATTCAATCACTCAGCTAAAGATATGTGGGTTAATACCTTGCGCAGAAACTAGATATCCTTCAATGTTTCGGCTACCGTACATAGTGCAATGTATCTCACATTCCGACACTGAGTGCCTAATTTTCGTAGGACTATGCATCTTCAACATTAAACTGATCAATAGTTTCCGCATTGACGCAATCGAGATGGCCTTAATAACCCTTTTTTACAAATAACTTTTTCTAGTTTTGCTGACTTTGAGTTAATATTTTTATTTGAATGAGAAAATTGGATTTTGTCATATAAATACTCATAAATATTCACATAGACATATAATCTAACCTGGATTATAATTAATTATTGAAAAAAACAAACCACCATTTAACTGCATACTTTAAAAAGAACAATTTTCCTAGCCAGGTACCTAAGTATACAAACTTATACGTGGTTACATATGGAATCATTGATGAAGGCACAAAATATTTATAACTTTCGCTTTATTACAAATCAAAAATGGGATCATACCTCTTTTTTAAGTGTGGTTTTTCTTGCAATCTCTTGTCTTTTCGATGATTTTTAAATCAATCGCTCAAAAGAATATAATAAGATCACAAATTGCTTCCTATGTGTGCATGTATTGATATTTTTCCATGTGAAATTGGTATTCTTTCACCATTTTTATCAGATATACTCTTAAATTGTAGTATTTTGCTTGAATGACTGAATTTAAGGTCTGGTATTTAAAATTTAGGGATATCAGTTTGTGATAGTTATGGTTTCCCAGTCCTACGCCATTAGTGAGCCAGTCGATGCAATACCATATTTGAATTATTAATACGTTTGCTACATTTCCTCATTATTTCATAATATTTTGTAATTATTTGAATGTAAAGGACTGCGTAGGTTCGAGAATATCAGATGTATTGTATCTCAGAAATATGATTTCAAACTAATACATATTTTTGCTTTTTTAAAAATAGGTAACATTAAGATTTGTAGGCAATCATTTTCAATCACTGCTTTTTTCCTGAAAACATATTCTAAAGGCTTTTTTTTACAGACTGACCACAATTTCATAGGGACTTCTTAGTACGCCATTTGGATCCTGCTTATTCATACATACGATACTCGACCGTTTTTCGGTTCATTCAAATCTCTTAGCAAGTTAATTTTTCCCAATATTTTCGGGTGGCTAATATAAGTTGGGACAACACACAGGTGACACAGTTTCAGGCGTAACATGGTGAAAATTCTTCAGGATGAAAGAAGACACTTTGCTTTTCCACATGGAATTTTTTTTATTACGACCTAGGTTTCGTTACGGCGAAACACACTCTGGTGTTATGGTCATGACCAGAAGATGTTACGTTGTCACGCAACCTAGGTCGTAAAAAAATAAAATTCTATGTGGAAAAGCAAAGCGTTTTCTTTCATTATCTGGGTCAACACGTGCAATCGTCAGTGTAGCTGCGTATTAAATGGTTGCATAATTACTAAAATATTCGCGTGTGCAAACCTGAAATTCTTTCATGAAAAAAACATCAGAGGGAGACTACAATAGAAAGGTTTTTCCATGAAAGAAGCTTGAGTATCGCAAACAGAAGGAGAAGAAAAGATTTTTCGGGAAGAATAGAAGAGAGGCCATATAGGAAATATGTGGACCCCAAGTCAGAATTCAATCTTATCTTTAGCAGGAATAGGGTGCGATGGGGAAGAGAGGCGAGGCCAAAGAGTAGGAATGTTCCTTGGTGGGATCTTTGGAGCAATCACCATCACCTTATTTCATCCTTTGAGAAGCTATTGAAAGAGCGTTGGGCACAATGCTTCATTCATTCGCGTGGAATTCAAGCTGGCACCGTCCATCCCAACACATTCTTTCTGAATGTTCTCAGTACATGGACTCACATAGGGTATCTTTGGCAAAAAAGAGGAAAAATATCTTATATTGAATCGATAATATATTACGTATAAAGATCGTAATTTCGAACTCACTCTAAAAGTCACCTCTCAGTAATCAACCAGACTATTGCTCTCAAAGGTGAGGGAAGAGCTTATTTCGCATTAAAATACATATGGCTGACAATATGCAAAAATCTGGGTGTGATTACTTTTTCTGCAGCGCATGTATGTTCGTAGGAACCCAAATAATGAGCCAGTTTTGGCAAAGCTAAAGATAGCGTAAGCCCCATAACCTGTAGGTCAATACGCGAACAGTCTTCGAATATCCCTGCTGGCAAAGCGAAGTATGGGCAATATAGGGGAGTGGCAAAAAGACCCTGGTTGATTGTTTCAGTGAGAGCTGACCAAAATTATCTTTTTGAATTATACTATTGAAGTTGGGTTAAACTAAAGTATGCGTTTATAGTATTTGGTGCGCTGTTAACGGTCGTTGACAACTGCAGAAGAGAATATACTCATATCACCTCAAACCTTGCCTTGAAAAATGGACTAACTTTAATAGTAACACTATCTATGGAATCTATGCCAATTTAAATAATAAATTCAAATTCATTAAATAATATAATGAACATCTATTTTCATTGTCGTAAATTAAATTCATGCCATACATAAACTGATTTTAAGATGACAGATTAGGTTGAATAATGTGCGAATTTTTTTGGCATGCCTTAGTATTAGAGTATTTACAAACGAGGGCTCTTCAAAAATTATCGCGAATTTTGAATTTCCGCGAGCTAAGTATATTTGATTTTTAACTTTTTGTGGCGCTATGTTGGTACTTATCTCTCTCACTTATGTCGAAAAGATCGGCTATTTTGAATGCTCAATTAATTTTTCACAGCTATTTTGCTTGGACGTATTTTGGCAAGTTATGCGAAATTAGCGCGAAGCAATCCGCCACAAACGCCCGGATTTGTGCAAGAACAAAAATTGGCTTTTGCACCATGACAGTGTTCACACATCGTTACTTGTGCCAGAATATTTGACTATAAACAATACACTTATGATGCTGCAGACACCGTATTCCCCAGATATGGCTCCCAATGACTTTTTCTTGCTCCCGAAAGTGAATAGGCTCACGAAAGGACGACGCTATGCTACGATTGACGAGATAAAGACTGCATCGAAGGAGGAGCTAAACAAGATCCGAAAAAATGATTTTTTTAAGTGCTTCGAAGATTGGAAAAAACATTGACACAAGTTTAAAATATCTTGTAGGGATTACTTTGAAGGGGACAAAATAGATATTCATGAATAAATAAATAAATATTGAAAAAAACAAAAGTGGTGATACTTTTTGAACTGACTGCGTGTATTAGAAAAAATGGATGAATATCGATACTTTCGGTAGCATTTTAAGAAAAATATTTAATTAAACCCTGGTCAGTTTATTGATAGAATTCGTTCAAAGAGGACTCATTTTTTACTCTCTGATATTATTTTTACAGAGATATTATTCCGTGTTCCAAAACGCTCCAGGGAGAAAGGCACATTCTAAGTGAATTTAAAAATATTGGTTTATCAATGCGGTATATTCATCACATGGATGTTTGGTTGAGTTCCTTTCTAAAAGGGCTTGATTTTTTCTCCTTTCCACTTTGCTAAGGATTTTTATAGAAGAATGGGCTAGTGTTATGATAGGGTCTCCGTGAGTTTTTAAATTAATATATAGTGTATTGCAAAGAGGGTTTTATAATATCTAAATTTTCTGCTGAAATTTTGGAAATATTCACGTCAGGTGAAATGAATTATGCATCATTTTGATGGCATGACCGAATCTATTATAAAATTCTCTTTAAAAGCAAAAACACTGTAAACAAAACCATTGGTTGTTTCTTTATGAAATGTATATAGTTCTATACTGACCTAATTTGATAAGTATCCCTTTGTTACGGATATTTACCTAATGGTTTGAAGTTTTTACCAATATATTTAGCTTAGAGGGGACAATTTTTAGGTTTGTAAGGGTTAATATTCCACTGTAGTTTTTATACACGCCAAAGATAATTACAAGGATTGTTCCAAAAATAGAATGACTAATTTTTTCCCGGGTGGGTGGACGGGCGATGGTTTCACTGGCTAGGGTCGAGGGAGGGGAGTCTCAGGAAAGGCCGGTGGCAGTTCGCTCCCAGACTTTGCGGATATTTCGTTTGCGAAACCTCTATGATGTTACCTCGTTACATTCCTTCATTAATCGGTTATTGGAAGAGTGCTACGCTACCAAATATTGCGTGACATTGGGAAAAACCAGGAAAAAGACCCATGTCATGTTCAAGGCAGGTTATGGTGAGAACGCCATGGGTAAATTGGGGGTTTTTGAGTGGCAAAAGTTGCTACGGGAGGGTGGAGGGTATGTTGAAGACGCTCTTCAGCATAAAAAGGTGACGAAAATCTTTATAGAGTGCAGGCTTTATTTGACAGGAATCGCAGATTAAGTTTTTGCATAGTTTCTCATGAACTTGGCCACTCTTAAAAGTGATGTGCATTGACTTATTACCATAAACATGAACATGAGAAAGGCGTGTGCGAAGTTGGTGCCACTAGTGCTCTCGGACGAACAGAAGGTAACTCGTCCGCGGATCATCCAAGATCTTCTCAACCACATGAATGAAAATCCAAATTTTTAGGATTTGACTCACCAGACTTCTTCCTCTTCCCCTGCCTCAAATCCTTCCTTAAAGGACCTCACCACGGCTTAGTTGGGGCGTTACAACAGGTCGTGACGTGGGAGCTTAGCAGCATTCCGGGAGCAGCCTTCCAGAAAGCATACAAGGCGCGGAAAACCAGCTGGCAGTGGCTTTTGGACGCACAAGGGTGCCACTACGAAGAATTTTGAGTGGAACTATCAATTCTGGCAACACATTTTAAATTGACTCAGTCCTACTACTTTTGAGACAGACCTTGTGTATGAAACTACCACTAGCTGGAAAATAACTTCTTGGGGAAGTTTGCAGTAAAAAATTCATAATAAAAAAGGCATGAATAAGAATGATTTTTTTAATATGAAAAAAATATATGATATGAATACTTTTTTCTAAAAAAATCATATAAAAAAGGTCTCACTTAAATGCATCCTTAGTTATAATTCAATATTATTATATTTTGGGAAAATTTTTCCATTTGTCTTTTATAAGGAAGCATAAGCATTTTGAGGAAAGCATTGACTCCGTTTGGAAAAAATAAAAAATAATATTGCTGAATGATAAAAATAAATAATTTAGCTTTAACTTATTTCTAAATACGGTATTTTTTATGAAGGCATTTATCTATGTATGAGTTTGAATATTTTTATGATTCATTATATCTTCTGTAAGGTGCTGAACTACTAAATCTTTAACGTTCCAGACAATGTACATAAGGATGAACAGCAAAAAGAAGGAAAAGTAAAAAAGGAGAATATTTCCATCTTTTGCTGGGCATTGACTCTGGTTACAGTCGTCCAACCTGTTGGGTGAAATGTGACAAACTTGGTGCGCCATCCGGCCTATGGAAGTATGCGTATTTGAATAGAAGTATTTCATGACTGTTATCTGAAACTCGGGCAAGTCTACAGAGAGATTTCGATGAGTTTCTGGCCATCTTCTTGCTTTAGAACGTCACGCAATTCATTTGGAAAGTTTGGTGCACGACGTATTTTATTTTCTCAATTCTGCTGAGTAAACTAGTTTGTATCTTTCCTTTTTGGTGAGAGTAACTTTGAGTAAGGTAAAGACTCCAGTGAATGGTAGAATATTGTGGTGGAATATGTTGGTTATTCTATTGACTTATTTAACAAAATCTCAGTCAAGAGATGCAAAAAAAGACTGTTTAACTGTAATAGATTAGCATATAAAATCTAATTAGCCTTGTTAATATTTTTGCTGGAAATTTTTATGACTTGACATGTGTGGAATTAAAAATAATTTCTTAAAACTAAATTTGGCATGTTGAAACAAATTAATGCAAAAAATATAAACGAATGACTACTGATTTTTGCAATAGCCATCGCACTTGCAAGAGTTACGTAGCCTAAATTCTACCTTTTAAATATTAATGCACGAAAAATTGCATTATTTTCACAAATTCTCCTCTGCGGTACATTAATCTGAATGCATTATCACAATTTCCAAATAGGTTACTTGATAATCATTGCAGTACTTGCAGCAAACCAAAAACTTGAGTATAGTGTTCATAAATCAAAAAATAATGGCAAATAATTGGGAGCGCCCTTTGATATTAAAAATTATTCGTCCTCTTTTGTTATTCATTGAGCTAATGCATGAGAATTGAGAATATTTTGAATTGAGAACAAAAGATAAAAAATGAAACACTTAAGCGGTTTTTTTAAACCGACCAGGTCGGTGGAGCATTTGCATTAAACTGCTTAGTCATTTGTTAGTTCCATTTCATCACTATTTTAGTGCATTCTTCAAATCCTCTTGGTCAGATGCGTCAAAGACAAATTAACTCACAGGTAAAGCTCTGGTGAAACTTTGGTCAAAACGTATAATAAGGCACTTATAAGATTTCCCTATTTGATTTTACCGTTATTTTTGCGTCATTTTTAATACCATAAATGTTTCGCTCTAACCACTTCATCGGTAAACGTTTCAGCCCGTACGGATAGCCGCAAGGGATGTATTATTGTGAGCAAACGAAATACACGATGATATTTATCATCTTGGCAGTTTTTTTGCTCAGCAGATTATTTCTTGTTCATTCAAAACCACCGCAATATCAAGCGGTATGAAATCCCGCCGTGAATTTTCGCTCTGATAAGAAAACATATATTTCATGCAAGTTTTCGCCTTTTTATTTTCAAAAAAATAAGAGAAGGGAAATAAATATAAAACCACTGCTGTCCGTGGGGATGCTGTGAGCTAGCCGTTGGACTTAAAATTGAGCTCGGAAATACGAAGTGAGTGTGCGGCGGGCATGGGCGCTTTGTTAACTTGCATTCACGCTTCGTTTGGCTAATTAACGATTTAGCGACGTCGTTTTAAATTTACTAGAAGTGTTCTACATGCTGAAAGCCTGAAAGTTGAAAGCATTTGACCCAGATTATACTTCCATGTGACCCAGATAAAGGGCTTACGATTGCACCCGATGGTCGTGGGTAAGGCCGCGTAATTTTGATTATTATTAATGTAAAGCTATGCCGTCGAAATAAATCATTTAATGCATACATACATAACCTATGATATTTACTTTATTCACGAACATACTTTCATTATATATATATATATATATATATATATATATATATATATATATATATAACGATTGTACGGAAAAACTCACACGAGCGGCACAATAATGGGCTGACACAATATCACACAAATAGAATAGAATAGCAACATTTAAAAGGACACTCACACGGTAAATTGTTCGAGCTTTCGGCCCTCTCAGAGGCCTTCTTCAAGAGAGACTGAAAATATGCTGTTGCTTAGGAGAGATGAAAGAGCTATGGGGGTGGAGGGGAGGTGTGGAGGGAATGCTGGGAGGGAAATTAAATATGGCGGTTGAGGGTGGGAATTTTGAAAGAACGGAAAGCTAATATGTAGGCGGATTCACGAGTTCTCACCTCTATATTGGTGGCTGAATCAGGTAGGGATTCTAGGATGCTGAGGGCAAAACACTGGTCGAACGAAAGGTTTTCGGAATTGGCGTGTGAAGGGATAGGAAGAGAAGAGAGTGAGGCAGAATTGCAGGAGTGCCGGTGATTATTCATTTGGATGGATAAGGGGGTAATGCATTCGCCTATGTAAAAGGAAGTGCAATGTTTGCATGATAAAAGATAAATAATGTTTTTTGAGAGGCAATTAGCGTGGGAACGAGGTGAGGGGGCAATGAGGGGATGTAGGGAGAGGGGAATAAGCATAATAAGAGGACAGGTTTTACATCGGGGGCGGTTGCAAGTTAGGGAAATATTGGGAAATTTGTCACGAAGGGGCACCAAAGGGTTGGTGGATCTCAGAAGGTTTTTGAGATAGGCGGGTCGTCTGTCGTCGTATATTATATAGATTGATATAAATCACTGTATTGGTCAGTTCCAAGGCTACTACGGTTCTGGAAAATGGTATTAATGGTATAAATGGAAAATGGTATAAGTGCGATGTGATTGGTTTTCTTTGAATATACTACCTTGATCAAAAAGTTCCCGGAATAACCACCGTGTGGCGCTCCCATCGTTCCGATTTGAGTTCTGTTTTTTTTGTTAAATTGGTACATCTGTTGTTGATATTCCCTTTAAATCTTAGTGTCATAACTTGACATTTGCAAAAGTTACGGTCGGTTTTCGGTATGTCCATCAGTGCTTCCTGCGATTTTTCCATTACTTCCTCTCGGCTGCTAAAACGCGTTCCCCGTAATGGTTTTTTTAACTCGATTGAACAGAAAGAAGTCACAGGGAGCCAAATCAGGTGAATTCGGTGGCTGTTGGATGGTATTTGTTGCATTTTTCGTCAAAAAATTACGAATAATGATAGCACTGTGCGACGGTGCGTTATCATGGTGCAAAATCCACGAGTTTTCTGCCCACATTTCTGGTCTCTTTCGGCGAATTGCTTCACGCAAACGTCTCATAACGCCCAAATAATACTCTTTGTTTACTGTCTGGCCTTCTGGCAAAAATTCATGATGCACTACACCGTTGAAATCCGTCAGCATTGCCTTCTTTTTTGACTGAAAACGACGTGGTTTTTTTGGTCTCGGCTCATTTGGTGAACGCCATTCACTTGCCTGATGTCTGGATTGCGTGTCGTACTCATAAACCCACGTCTCGTCTCCAGTAATGATCCTTTTGATGAATGTGGGATCGGATTCAGCCTCGCAAATCATGTCTTTTGCGACGTCAACACGGTCTCTTTTTTGCATGAAATTGAGGTCTTTTGGCATGCTACACGACGGAAACCCAAATCATTAACCACAATGTCTTGGGCGGATCCATAGGCAATGTTCAAGTCCTCCGCTATTTCTCTGATGGTTAATTTGCGGTTATTGACCAACATTTCTTTTACTTTATCAATTTTTTCACCGACTTTCGATGTCGATGGTCTGCCACTGCGTTCATCATCTTCGATTGACTCACGACCACTTCTGAACCGCTCGTGCCACTGGTAAACGACCGTTTTTTTTAGAGAATCGTTGCCGAAACACTTTTCCAACATTTCCAACGTCCGTGCGCCACTAAATCCGTTTTTTACGCAAAATTTAATACAAGTTCGTTGTTGCAAATTTAAATCCATTTCTGCTATTGTAAAAAATCGCCAACACACACAGAGATAGATGTACTCTTGGCTACGTAACTTTTGCAAATGTCAAGTTATGACACTAAGATTTAAAGGGAATATCAACAACAGATGTACCAATTTAACAAAAAAAACAGAACTCAAATCGGAACGATGGGAGCGCCACACGGTGGTTATTCCGGGAACTTTTTGATCAAGGTAGTATTCGCCAATGTACCCATGTAAAAATAATATTCAGTCGTAAACTATTTTAATCGATGTACAATTTTCCAAAGCGGAAAGTAATCGATGCCTTGATATCAAATAAAAGTTTAGATATGCCTTATTCATTGAAAGGTGAGTGTAATCGCCTCGTAGCTCATGTTGGTCCCAGCACTATATTCATGACATATTTGCTTCAATCTAACATCACTGAAGAAGAAAAGGTGAAACAAAGTATCTTTTCACCAAATATATCATTAGATACGATTAATTTCAGCGCATCGGCGTCATCGTCAGAACCGTTCTAAACTATTCGTACCTAATAAAAACAATTTGTGAAAAGATACAATGGGTTGGTTTTTCTTATCTCAGTTATGATGGATTTCAATAAAGTTAAGTCAGAATACATCGACCTTAAAGAATGGTTATTTCAAGTAAAAAATCATTTAACGGATGCACTGCTTACTTATTGGTTTTTCTACGAGCAAGTACTCGTATTTGTCTTTTTTTTATTCTATTGCAAATTCCTATGTAATACGCTGCTCTAGATTTCAGCGCTTCTGTGTGCAGCCTAATCACTTAAGTGGTTACTTTCGCCAAATGAAAACATTTTTATTTTTCATCCAAAATTTTACATGGAAATTTTCTCCATGTAAAGGGAATTCGTTAGAATCCATTGAATTTATTTCTCATATAATGTTAACATAATATAAACGTGGAAATGCATGCAAATGGTCTCCTCCCGTTTCTTTTTTTTTCAGTCTCAGAAAAACGTTTCCTTTTATCGTTTATAGCTTAAGTATGCATTAAATCTTCTACTCGATTGAAGTGTCCGACAACATAACTCCTCACGTTTCCTGAATGCGAGCGCCACTCATTTGTTCACCGCATATGGGGACGCAACCGCTGCAGAGGCCAAGAGATGGCCTTCGGAAACCTTTTGCGTTCCCCCTTCAGTGAAGTTACCCAACGGGAAAAGGAAGAGATGGAGGATGAGGGCAAGCTTGCCGAATGGGGTTCATGGGATGGGTGTGTTCTCCTTTGCTTGGAGGTGATTAGATAGATTTAATGGGCAAAGTTGGCTTTATTGAAATCACAAGCTCGTCGCTTGACTCGAAAACTTTGGTTTATTGTACTGTGAATGAATGGTGAAAATCGTCCCGCTCTGCTCATCGTGGGTGAAAGTGCGCTGGCTGAGTCTTGCTTTCATCAACAGTTACTTCCCTAAGTGTTTCGAAATTTGGAAGCGGAAACTCTTTGATAAGTGCATTAAATTTCAGCATAGACGCCGTCGTTCAAGTTACAGCCAAAGTTGAGAACCATAACATTTCAAAATTGATTCATTTATTCCAACATTCCGATTTTATTTTGTGTTCGTGTGCTCGCTTCCGCATCAAAGCAATAATTCGCTTATCTTTCGTAATTCAAGGTTGGTATAGTAAGTACAGGGAATAACTTTTTCCTAACTTGTGCCTGAAGCGGTAATTTCAGACCGTCGGTTAAGTGTGCGTATGATCGTAGATCATATTATTGGCATTGATACGATGATGGTGAACTCATCTTTATCACTGAAAATTTAGCAATCTGAGATGATCTACCCTAAACACGTCCTTTGGGAGGTCTGTGGACGGACGACCAGGAGTAGAGTCGAGTGCCTGCTTGTGAAGATCTTCTACAATAGCATCACGACGATTCCCCAACCCTCTTACAGTGCCGAATTGACATCAGTATCCCAAAAGTGAAATCTTCCCTCAGTGGGCACTACCATCCATACCAGTCACCAACATAAGTAGGTTGAAAATGAAGGCATTCGATATATTATTATTATTATTATATCTAGGATAGCCTGCCTGTGAAGCTAGGATTTTTGTTATTCCCAATGAATAATACGTTATACTTGGCCGTGTAAACTCTAGTTTACTCACATTTCCATATTTTTAGATGTTCACCTTTCCACATTCCAATGCAGTGCGTACATAAGTAATTTTTTCCTTCATTCTTAATAAAAAACTTTATCAAATTCCAAAGAAACTGCGGGAGATGCCGCAACAGTAACTTTTAACGGAGTCATCCGCTAATGTGCATTTCAATGCAACAATTTCAGAGTGTAAAAAGCATTTACCTTGACTAGTCAAGGCGAATGATTTTTACACTTTGAAATTGTTGCATTGAAAAAAACTTTATCTTTCTTTTCCGATCAATACAATTCATTTTCTCCTATTTTATCTAATTTTGGCTGTTATATATCTTTCACTGGAATCATATAACCCCATGAAGAGTACAGATTTTGGAACTTTGCTAACATAAGTTTTCTCCACCTTCCTTTCAAATCTTCCTTCGCCAAAGAGCAACCAACGGTCACCAATTCCTACCGATCTCTGCATACTGCACCTTATATCTATTTTATTAAATCTCTACTGCACTGCGCCCGTCCTAGCACTTTAGAATGAATTAGTACACCAAATCCAATTCAATACTTCAAATTTAACAAGCATCGTGGCCTCAGTAATTCTCGAGATTGTGGTCACCTTTACTAAGGATACAATTGAAGGTTGAATAACGCCTCCTAAGACAGTAAACTATTGAATACATCTAAATGTTTACAGTGGTTGTATTCTCGCGAAATTCTTTTTAAGCGAAATAAACAACAGCAAACGGAAAGGAAACGAAAGAGAGTAATGAAGACATACAGAAGGACCGAAGCATTTAGATAATATGGAAATTTTAAATTGACGTTGATGGCAGGTAAATTATTACACATAAAACAAGAGTTGGAGGGATGAAAAGTTTATATTTTAGGGTTGTGAGGCGGTAGGATAGCTGAGATTACAGGAGTGATTATTATTGAGGGACATGCCGCTAAGAAGGGAAGATAGCCATTGAGCAATGACAATAGTAAAGAAAACTCTTAGGATAAAACGGAAAGTGTCACTAAATTGCTTGTGGAGCTGGGGTGCGAATCATTAGAAGAAAAACGATTCAAAGCTAGGTATAAATTTCTAAATAAATTCAGATCCGCATGTTTCAGCACCGAGGTCTCGCAAGTTATTCCCATTCCTACATACATTGGTCACTTGGATCATGTATATAAAATTCGGGAATTAGATGCCAGAATTGGCAGACTCAGGGAACCCTTCTTCCCACGAGCAATACGGGATAGCAACTGCAGAGTTATAGATAGCAAAAATTCCACTTGCCACTCTCAGAATAATTAATTCTACTCTCTAGTAGAATTAATTATTAATTAATAGATTAATTCTATTCGTCTATTAATTCTCAAGAATAAGTAGTTCTACTCAATCGCATGCACTTTCACTAACCTCGTGTCTGTTTTTGCCAAAACCCTTTCTTTGCGCATTACCTCATAAGAATGCCTTTATTTATTTATTTATTTATTTATTTATTCAGTATGAGTCCGAAAACAGCACATTTTGGCCTTTACATCGAACTATTAACAACGATAACAATAGTCACATTTACAAACACCCAAGCCCTAGGTGGAGGAAAACTCACCCAGGCGGGAATCGAACCCGCGACCCTTGGAATGGCAGACGAGGACGTTACCCCGCCGCCACCGGGGTCGGCAATAAATAATAAAGTAGATAGTGTAGTACTTTAAATAATGTAGTACTGTTTACAGTATTGCTTGCTCTGTTTTGTCTATTTTTAAGTTTCCCCTTTTCTCCCTCGTCTCTCTCCGTGGGGGGGGGGGGGGGCCCTTCCGCTACCTCTAGAGTTGGGTCACATTCCCTGCCTTTGTTCTTGGGGAGGAGATCATTGTATGTCGCATGTCCATGTGGTGGTGGGATTTTGCCTTCTAACTTTTAAAATTCTATCTTGCACGTAATTGAATAATTTTCTTACTGTATCCTAAGGTGAATTATCTGTTAGATGATAACATATGTAATTGCATGCGTGTAGAATGAAAGGATTTTCGCATGTGTGTGTATGCCACTGTGGGTGTAGTTTTGCATGGATGTGTTGAATTTTCATGCGGTTTATTCCTTTTTACGGGTGGTGACCTGACACTCCCCGCCACACGCCCTTCATATACATCTACATAATGGCGACAGGGTTAGGTCACAACTTGTAAAAAGTAACAATACCATATGCAAAATCAACACTTACATGTAAAACTCTACCCTCAGTGACTTGAACACTCATGCAAAAATCCCTTCATCCAACATGCTTGCGAACACATACACTGTCATCCAACAAACAATTACACCCCAGGATGCAGTATGGAATCCATCCGACCGCGCGCAAGCCAGAATATGGAAAGGAAGAATACGAAACTCTAACACAAAATGAACATGAAACACGAAACGCTCTCCTCCCCAAGGAAACAGGTAGGGAATGTGACCCTACGCTACAGGCAGCGGGAGGGACCCCCTCGGAGAGGGACGACGGATGGAAGGGAGCCCTTAAAAAGATAAAAGAAAGAACTAACAATTCTGTAAAGGACACTACATTAGGTAAAGTGCCCTTTATAAAAGCCCTAGACCGTGCGGCGGCTTGCTAGGCATAAGGTAGATGTAGATGCAGTATTCAGCAAAAAGTTGGGAGGAAGCGTAGGGAACATTAGTGAAAAAAATGCGGGATTATTCTTAGCTTAGATAAACCTGAACTAGGAAAGTTAGCAGTTCAGGTCTACATTCCACCAAGCAACCATGGGTACAAAAATATCAAACATATTTATAATCGATTAAAGGAAATGATTGCAGAAGTTCTTAAAAATTAAAAATAGACAGTAATTCGGAATTGGAATGAGTCCGAGTACAAATTAAAAAATGGTAGTGATGTATGGGACTACGGTTTATGACCGATAAATGGCCACGAGGAGAAAGAAAAATAGCTCTGCAGGAGACAGAGTTTAATCAAAACGAGCCCTTGGTTTAGACATAACAATTGGCGGAAGTATATTTAAAAAATGCTTAGGAATTCATTGAGGAGGTCAGTTTGACTATTTGGTTGGGCACACATTAGGGGCTGCATGATTAACTCATTCAATTTATTGTTGTAGTTAACGTCAAATTAAAGAGGAAAAAAGAGGTTGTAAAGTAAGAGGAAAAATGGGTTGTAGAAGCATTACTGGTACGATAATGGAGTACCGCCAGCTAAAAAATTATGAATTATCAAAGAGAGATGGGCACAGTTGAAAAATAACGGCAGCTAATGAAAGGCATATCTACTCGTAATGCTGCAGTAGAAAAATAGGAAAAATAAATAGGAGAAAGACAATAAATATATTGGATTGCGGACGAGATCATTAGAAAGATATCATACTGAAGGAAATGGAAGGGAGTAAACGCAGAGTTATTTAGAAAGAAATTAAGAGAATTAAATTATAAATTCACCCGGGAAACAACATGTTTGAAAGAAGGTAGACGGAAGTGCAAGTATTTGAAAAGTTTGCAAACGAATGGTGAAATTGTTGTTTTATAAGGGAAGGCTAAATCACTGTCAGAAAGTTGGGAGGAAAAATTTGTTTGATTGAAGTCAAATTATGGAATTAGTGAATGCTCAAGGGGGAAGAAGGGAATGTATGAAATATATAGATTGAACTCACATCAGGTCAGTAAGGTTAACATAGAAAGTGAATATGACGTAGATAAGGGTACCTTAGATTCAGGCTTAATCCATGCTAAGATGTAAAGTGTATCAAAGGAATTGAAATCAGATTATGCTGTAGCGATAGAAAAACATTTGCGTAGAACTACGTAAGATTTAGGAAACGTATGAGGAGGTTTTATGGACTAATTTGTAGCATTTATGAATAGAAAGATTGGCCAGCATATCTCGTTAAATTAAAATTAGTTCTCACCTCTTAATTGGGAAAAGCAGCAATGAATGAGGATAATAGAGCAATAGGTTTCGTTTTGCTCGCTACAAAGTTGATGCTTGAGATCATTAAAGGGATAATGAGCAAATAATTACGTGGAATTTAATCAGTTTGGGTTTAGAGAGGAAAGAGGCATATTTGATGCCATAATGTGAGCGTTGATAGAGAAAAACATAACTAGAGGCAGCATCTTTGTTTACTGCGCAGATTTTAAGAAGGCGATATGTATCGTAAATTATGGAGAAATAATGCAAGTACTGCAGAAAATTGGATTAGATTGGGGGTTATAAAATCTATTCCCATCTTGTATATGTCACAGACAGCTCAAGTGAGAATGACTGATGATGGGTCGGGATGTGCAGTTTTAAAAAGAGGGGTAGGACTGAGATGTCGATTATTCCTTTTGTTTTCAACGTATATAACGAGGAAAAAGAAAGATGAAATGAACGAAGTGAAAAGGTATGTAAAGAATTTGAAACATGTATAAAGGTCTGTGGGGAATTTATGTAATTAGGTTTACGGAAGATCAAGCCTTATTGTTTCGATTGGACAAAAGATTTCATGTATTACTAAGAGCTTTAAAACATCATTTCCACATCTATGGGGCGAGAACCAATATAAAAACGCGGATTACGACATTTATGAAAAAGATAAAATCTAATTTATGTGTTGAAATAGGATTTCTTTAACCTGAGATTGTAAAATAGTTCGCTTATCTCGTAAATGTTTCGTACCAAGTTGGTCAACGTTATAAAAATATAAGAGATAAAATTGCGTTAGGGAAATAAGCTTTCACAAGGAGAAAGAAAATGATAGCAGGAACTTTGAATAAGTATGTAAAGAAAAGGCCCTTGGCAACTGTGCAACGGAACTTGGTTTTGCATGGAGCTGTAATGTAATCGTTGAAGTAAATATTTTTCGAGAAGAAGTGGAAACGTTCACTCCTTTCAAACTTAAATGCGGTAGTAATGAAGTTAGATGGTACAACGGAGAAGTCAGAGCGCTCTTTAGAACACAAAGAAGGTTGCAGTCGGATTTTAAAATGAGTTTAAAGAGTGGGGACTTTGTTTTTATAGATACTCTTGATATGAACGGAAACCAAAAGAATTTCTTAGTAAAACAGAAGCATACACAAAGCCCAGCATACCTTCGGAATATTATGATATACATAAATATCTTGAGGAAAATCTAGAGCCATTTTGTTATTCTATTAGAGAAATAAATGTCCATTTTTTTAAGGGAGAACACCATGAACTTATTACAGGCACCGTAAAAAAAGCAAAAAGTGTAAACGCGTTTGTTCATAGCGTCTGTAATAAAGATACAAACGCAGTACGCGAGCTTCCACAACCACCCAGGACACATTCAAGAGAGATAACACAGTCCGAGAAAGGAGTAAAACATCAGCTCGGTAGTATCAAAGCTAGTAAAAAAGTATCAGGTCCGGAAAAATTGAGCAATGATATAATTAGTTCAAGGTGATACCCCGTCTTTGGAAATATTTTTCTCAAGTCAAAAGAAAAAGCTCAGTACCTTACAACTGGAAGCTAACTCACGAACCTTCCATCTCTAAAGGCGGCGATTGAAAAACCGACGAATTACCGGACAGTATCATTCACATCAATTTCATGTGAAATATTCGAGCACACTTTTATTGATAAGGCAATGAGATTTCTTGAAAAGATGAAAGTACCAAGCCACAAACGGCACATATTTAGGAAAATGAGATCATATGAATCGCAATCGGGTCTTTTTATTCACCTTATCCTTAGAACGGGAGAAAAATATACACAAGTAGATGCCTAATTTTATAATTTCAAAATAACTTTCGATAAATTCCCACATAATAAACTATTTCACGAGCCTAACACACGGGTGCCAATGGAAAATTAATAAATTGGACTAGCCTTCTTGCTAAACTGTTAACAAATAGTAGCTCTCGATTGGTCGTGCCCAACGGAGGTAGATGTAACTTCGGGCGTCCCCCAGGGAAGCGTAATAGGGCCGCCACCATTCTTGACATGCATGAATGAATTGAGCTATTGCGTTAGTAACAACGTTAGATTATTTGTAGATGACACGGGTATAGACAATGAAATAAGAATCCTAGCAGATTGAGGGCTACTTTACAGAGATTTAGATAAAATATCGGATTGATACTAAGGATGGGGATAGAGTACTTAACATAAGCCAATGCGCAATTTTAAAAATTACGAAGCAAAAAAGTAATGAGCAGTACAAACTATATGATAGAAGGCCCAGTTAACCACGGCATATCAAGTTGAATCTCTTATGAATATCTCAAGTTAAATATCGAACTACGCCTCCCATGGGAAACACACATAAGGAAAATAGTTGGACCCACCTAATGAAACTCAGCTTCATTGCACTGGTGGTGAGTAAATTTAATGCGATAGTAGAGAGAGGTGTCATTTCATTCTAGAAGGCCACATTTGTAATGCGTCATAAGTATTATGAATCCTTGGGAGAGAGCGTTGGTTAAACAATTATATCAAGTTAAGAGAAAATCCGCCAGATTTTTCAAAAAATTCTCACGGTAAGAGGACGAGTGTGGCAGCCTTTTAGAGGATATAGGCTGAGAACTGTTTAATATGCGATGGGTTGAAGCAAGACTTATACTTATACCAAGTTTCAGAACACAAGAGTTTAACTATAACACAAAGGGAATTGTTATGGCCCCAAACCATTTGGTTGTGGTAGACTAAAATGGTAAGATAATGGAGATATATTTCAGCACAGATATATACAAATATGTGTTTTTTCCCCAGACAATAAGTACTCATAATAGTAACTTATCGAATTCATAATAAAAATGAAAAAGACGTTCTAATTACAAACAAGGACAAGATCAAACGCTGCGTAGATATCTGATACATTCTTAGGAGCATGAGGTCTTATAAATGAGTTACTAGTTTATGTATTGGCATATGTGTAAGCAAAATGGGCTCTGTATGAAACATGGTGTCGCTGTGAAAGTTAACTGGCATGCTTCTGTTTGTTTTGGATGGGATGTAGGAATTATAATGGCCTGATGAAAATAATAATTCAATCGACAGGATTCCACGCAAAACTTATGCATGCATAGGGGTCTCTTGAGGGCGTCTATAACTGCATTTTCGAATTGTTAAAAAAATGCTGATGTAGAATATTGCTTCGCAACGTGATGTTCAAATTGGCATTCGCTCATTCTCCACGATTATCCCTTCTAACTTTCTAGTTCATGCTCTCCCCTTCCATAAGTCCCTATAGGGGAAGGGAGGTGCCCAAGTCCTCTCTCTCTTGTTTGCTGCCAACGGAACGAGGAGATTTAGTATACGTTCAGTGGGTGTATTTGGCGGTTAGCACATCGATGCAGAGAGGAGGGAGGAAACGGAGTGACAGAGTGGGAATGGAAATCGATTTGCAAATGGGCGAACAAGGAAATTATTTTTTTCTATTTTTCCTATAAGGTGTGTTGAGATGTAGATACGGAGGAATGGCTGCGTCGGGAGGTCTTGTGAACGTTTGTGTTCCAGTGTCGTCTTTGCGTGTTTGTATCTATTTTTTGCCTTTCCGCGCGATGTGTGTTTTCCCATTCGGGCCCTTTTGTTTGTTTACGTGCGAAAAAAAAATGATCCTCCCCTCGTCCTCTTCCAAACTGCGTCGTCCCACCGCTTGGGTTTACCTCCGCAGGCATTTTGCGTAGCCTTCATTCGGCCCCGCGCAAACTTGGGAAGCGATTAAGAGAATGAAGATCAACAACGTCGCGGATGTCGGCGTAAAAAGTGCTCTCGGCGGTCGCTTAACTCCGCCGCCGCGTCGCACTGCATAACTTTTTATGTCCCGTGTACTCCTTTACGTTCTAATCGCCTGTTTTTTTATTTCCGTTTTTTTTAACCGTGCCAGTAAATTTTTTAGCCTTAACCTCGCGAATGTAACCATGAAAACTTTATAGTTGTCTTTTTTATAAAATGGAATAATAATTGCGAAGTTATTTGGATACTTTCCACGCAAGTTGATATGTTGCCTCTAATAGTAAAATTATTTCAGCAGACTCATTCCTTGTTAGGTATTAATCGTGCACTTACGCAATACTAATTGCAACTTATTAAAAATGCTGTCAGTAAATGGATCAACGTGCGTGTGGGGCGTGTACGATGGGATTCCATAATTAAGCTAAGCAATAAATTGGATGGAATGCAGAAGATTTCTAGTGAAAAAATATCCATATCAAATAACAATTTACGGTATTAGACAAGCCTATCATTTATCCATCTTATCATTTTCCTATGAGATAAGCCTTATGTTCATTGTTACACATAGAATGTACTCCAAAGACGCACTCCACGCCCAGAGCTCCAAACAAGTGGATCGCGGGTGTGAAGGTTTGGATGACTTGGAATGTTTGGAAATTAAATTAGAGACGAGGATATTGATTAAGTCTTCAATGATGAATCAAAAGTACACCGAAGCGTGGTATTGATGTGTTCACGAGGCGGAATAGATATAAAGCCCTTGGCCAAGAAATAATGCAATGACAATGATATTAAAAAACGATTCATGCTGATGATGAAAATAGATAAGATTCACCGAGTACCTGGATGAAATTCGAAAGAGAGGAGGGTGGCGAGAATTCCATGGAAGACAAGGATAAGAAGTGGAAGGGAGACTTATCTTTGTAAATAATTTGTTTCAATGCACAATAACAAAATAATGAAGATAAGTGCGGAAATGTCATAGGAAACACCAATACAAGGAAATACAGCAAGAATCAAGTGTGTAATGTAGAGTAAGAGCTAAGCTTCAATCACAATATATATATCCCAACACTCGCAGAACCGCGAACTTACGGAAGCGACTGAGCCTTACGCGATTATTTCTCTATCCTCTTCACTTTATTGATTATGCGTTTTGCCCCTAATGGCATATCATTATTCATATTTTTACTGATTTACAGTCATAGTAAATCAATTGTCAACATGTGTTTTTTATTTATATTATTTAGAACACAAATATAATTATATTTTCATTGAATGTATTTCGCGAAGAATAAGATGGAAAAAGGGATTGGTGCAGTCTCAATATTTCCCGAATAAATCAGAGTTATTATTATTATTATTACCATTGCATCAAATCTTATCCCCAGTCATTTTGACACCTTTTCAACTTAATTTGCCACGTTTTTCGCCATTTTGACGTCTTTTCAGCCCCATAACCACTTAACACCCACTATGGATCATTCGTTTGGAGCGCTTAGCTACAATTGGTCTCTCATAGTCAAAAGAAGTTGATATCATATAAAATGTTCTAATGTGTTTTGTTTCCGCATTTCTAGATAAATATCACTTTCAAGTACAAAGCCAGAGGTAGAAGAAAAATCCAACATGCACCATGAGACGAGAATCCACAACAGTAACCTACATTGCCTTTGCCCTAATAAGGAATGCTTAATTGGCAGAACGGTGGCAATCGATCATGTGAATATCATATGTGATTGACAGTACAGATCGACAGACAGTCGATCAGTCCGTACATTAAGTGATGGGAACTCATCAGAAAATTCAATAAAATCTAATAATCTCAGGCGAAATCAGATAAAGCAGAACTAAGAGATGTATATGGTCATCTTCAGGCCAGAGGAAACACAATAACAAGTCGCCTTCCAGACAGTCCGCATAGCCCCTTGTTCGGTTATCTTCTCGGTATTAATTCCGCCTCATCAAATATCTTACCTACCCACAACGAGCCCTAGGGAGTTCATCCGCTACGAAGCCGCTTGGTGGGAAATATAACGCATTAGCTAGCATTGTAACCCGGAGTAATATACGGAGAATGCCTTTGTATGGTTCAATATGAGCCCAAATTATTTAAATTCTAGATTATAGGGTGACCGCAGGTGACATAGAAAATGGAATTGACTTACCCTCTAAGTATTTGATACAAAGTATTGATGAGCGATCGTCAGATGTATCCCCAGATATTAGACCGAAATATGTTTTGAGCAGTGCAGTTGGTTTGGTTATATTTCATGATAGAAAGCAATGTAAGGTGAATGACAAAACAATAAAATACTTTGTTGAGGCAGATTTTGCTGTAGATACCAGGGAGACTCAGGAAAGGCAGGAGGCCGGTTGCAGTTAGCTTCCAGTCTTTGCGGTTCTTTCGTTTGGGAAACCTTTATGACGTGGCCTCATTACGCTTCGTCTTCAATCGTTTATTGGTACAGCGCTAGGCAATCAAATTTTGCGTGACGTTGAGCAAATCCAGGAGAGAGACTAGAGACGTCCTCATGAGAGCTTATGGTGATGGCGCCATGGGTAGATTGAGTGTTTTTTGGTAGGAAAAAAATGACAAAAGTCTTGCAAAAGTGAAGGCTTTGTTGAACAGGGATCGCATATTATTTTGGCATGGTTTCTTATGAACATGACATCCCTAAAACGGATGTGCATTGATATGCGATCAAAAACATGGGTATGAGATAGGTGTGTGCAAAGTTGGTGCCACGAGTGCTCTTGAATGAAAAAAATACAACACGCATGCCAAGAGCTTCTCAACAATTTCTCAACCATTCTACAGCCTTGACGTTGTCTCTCTATACTTCTTCATTTTTCTCTGCCTCTATTTCGGACCGAAAGGATGTCATCGCGGCTTGGTGGAAGCATTACTACAGGCCGTGACGACGGAGAATAGCAGCATTCCGGCTTCCGCCTTCCAGAAGTCGTGCGACGCGTGGAAAAACTAGTTGGCAGCGGTCTGTGGAAACACTGCAGTGCTACTTAGAAGACATTTAAGTGAATATATCAATTCTGGCAATAATTATTTTTTTAAATTGAATCAGTCCTATTACCTTTGGGACAAATTATTTTGATACAATAACTGGCTGAGCCTTTGTGATACATTAACTGGCTGACGGTAACGTTGACGGATTTGACTTCATAGGTTTAGGTCTGGCGGAAAAACACTCATTGATAGATTTTGTGACAATATATACGAAGCTAAGTAAAGAACAGCTACTTGAAAGACCTTTTTTGCCCCAGTGAGTGTAACTTTAAAACAGGTTTGATTAAATAGGCATATTTTATATACTCTAAAAAATAGAATATTACTAGTCGAGATAAAAGCAGAACCGACGAACTTGGTTATTATTCAGGTATACATGCCACCGAGCTACCATACAGAGGAAGAGGTCGATAGGATAAACGATCAATTAGAAGACACAATCGCGTGTTCCTGAAGGAAAACATTTGATAGGGGATTGGGATACGACGGTAGGCGAAGGAAGAGATGGTGATGAGGTGGGGGACTACTGTTTAGGCACGAGGAATGAGCGCGGGGAGAAAGCAGTTGAGCTCTGCAGGAGACAGGGGTTAGGCATCACCAACACTTGGTTTAGACACCACAAAAGACGCAGGTATACATGGAAAATTCCAGGTAACTCAGAAAGGTATCAGCTAGATTATATTCTGGTTAGACACAGGTTTAGGAACAGTGTGATAAATTCGCACAGCTTCCCGGGAGCGGATGCGGACTCTGACCACAATGTAGTTGTTATGAAATGTAGCGTCCGTTTCAAAAAAGATAAGGCAGGGGCGGCGAGTTAGAAATTGGAATGTAGAAGCGCTTAATGATTTGAAAAGGAAGGAGTACTAACAGGTGGTATAAAAAATCCTGGAGGATGGTAATGAGCCAAGTACTACCGAAGAAACAATGATAAGGTATCAAGAGAGGGTTGTCTAAAGTCGCAAAAGACACTTTTGGAACCGTTAACGCGACAAGGACTAGGAAACCATGGATCACGGATAAGATGATTACAAAGATCGATAAGAGGAAAAATGGAAGAATATACTCACGGGGTTAGGCAAAATGTAGTACAAAGAGTTGAACAATAAATTGAGGCGGGCAACAAATAAAGCAAAAGAAGCATGGTGGAAGACGAAGTATGAGATTATGGAAAGTTTGGAGAGGAAGGGTGAAATTGGTGGGCTGCACTGCAAAGTTAAATGTTTATCAGGAATTAAGAAAGGAAGATCTATTCTAACAGTTAGAGAAAAGGCGGGCATGATAATATCTGACACAGGAAAGATCCAAGAGAGATGGAAGGAATATATAAGAGAAATGTATAGTAAGGAATTTAGACCAACAAAGTTAGACACAAAATGAGCAGGACGTAGAAGAAGATAGCTAAGGTCCAGGCATACTGGACAATGAGATAGAAAGGGCATTAAGGGAAATGAAACTAAATAAAGCCGTGGGGGTGGATAACATTTCTGCGGAACTACTGAAATGTATGGGAAAATGTGGGAGGAAGGGGCTATATGGGCTGATTCGTAGTATCTACTAGCTGAATACCCGGCTTTGCACGGGTTAGGGAGAAACAATAATATAAATATACTACATAACTAAAAACAACAAATTATAAAGTACAATAATACACTACTTCATACAAATTTAAGAATCTTTTTTATTTAACACCTGTATATAAACTACATTTTTTGTTTCATATCCAGGAGAAAGAATGTATAAATTTTTAGGCCAACCTACTCTGGAGCAAGCAATATAAAGTTGCCCGTGGCTAAAACATGGCGATCTTAGATCAACACCACAAAACTTTAAAGACTGTCCCTGTGATTTATCAATGGTAATTGAAAAAGCTAGCCGGACTGGAAACTGTAATCTTTTAAAGTTGAAGGGAAGATCAGTTGGGATTAGAGGTATTCGTGGAATAAAAATTATTTCAACTTTTCCTTTTCCAGTTAAAATGACTGCCTGGATTATATTTTTCATTAATTTTGTCACACACAATCGTGTCCCATTGCAGAGTTTTGGTGGATCTAAATTTCGCAATAAAATGATTGGAGATCCTACTTTAAGTATAAGGCGATGTTGTGGCAATCCAGCTGGATCAAGTGAATTTAGGAATTCCGTTGAATAATTGACGGCTTCGTCAGCATCCACTACGGTATAAAGCAATTTACTATATATTCAATCACGTCTCCTGGCAGCTTGGCTAGTATCTCCTTGTTCATTTCATTAACATCATCGTTCTTAGGAGCAAGAATGGCTCTTTCTCGCAACCATTCTAAATTTTTATAATTTTTATTAACGTTGGGATAGACTGCTTGTATCATATCGCGGACAGTTTTCACCGATACACATAAATCTGATGACAATTTTATCATACCAGATGCTTCAATAACTAATCTATCTTCTCCAATCTCCAAAAGTTTATTTGCAAAATTTTGAGCATTCCCATCTCTTAAGAGCATTGGCATGTTTTGTTTAAGGCTAATTTCTTGGACATGATTCCATAGAACAGAATGTTTTAAATAGGCATAAATTTCATCGGCTGGAGTCGATTTTGGAATGACAGGCATAGTTTGACGGAAGTCTCCACACAGGAGTACCAGAGCTCCTCCCATTAAACTGCAGTTTCCTCTAAGATCTTGAAGTGTTGCGTTGAGGGCCTCAAGAGATTTTTTATGAGCCATCGTACACTCATCCCATACTATCAATTTACATTCTATAAGAACTTGTGCCTGGCCGCTTGTTTTATTTATATGACATGTGGGATTTTCTTGTCGGGAAATATTAAGTGGCAACTTAAGGGCAGAGTGGGCTGTTCTTCCTCCTTCCATTAATGTCGCTGTAATACCTAAAGATGCAACGGCTAGAGCAATTTCTCCATGAACCCTGATTTCAGCGAGAACTGAATTAATTAAAAATGTTTTTCCCGTGCCACCAGCAGCATCAAGAAAAATGATACCTCCTTCTTGTTTATCTACTTGATCCATTATTGTTTCGTACGCGAATTTCTGATCTTCATTAAGAAGTAGCTTTTTATCCGCGATGTTTGCTTCTAAGTCTAAGACATTGTAGCTAGTTTCACGTATATAATCTGGATAAAATACACCCTGTTGATCTTGTACAGGTGCAAAAAGACCGAGTTCCACTAAAGTCTTGTTAACCATGGTGATACACTTTTCTTCCAAAATAATCAAAGTTTTATTAAAAATGTCGGAGTTAAACGTAATATCCAATGTAGGATTTTCACTTCGAACTTTAGCCAGTATATTCTCACTCATTGATTCGTTATATTTTTCCCATAATGTTTTTGGGTTAGATGGATTATAGGAGGTTATTATGATGGCAAACAAAATTCGGATTTGTCCTGGAAGAGAAATCAAACTGGCCTCTCGCAATGAGTCATCCCAGTGTTGATCTCCTTTTAGCAACCGTAAATTCTGGCAAGCTTCTCTGAATGTCTCACATATTTCTCCGTTTACCGTTCTTAATTCTGCAAATGAGCGAGGTCCTCTAATGGTATGTAGAAGCATTCTTAAAAAATAACCTTCGGCGTTGTTAGGATGGACTGTGTAGACTCGGCCCAATGCGTCACATGAATAAATATTATTCTCAGGATCAAAGTTGCCCATTTTTCTTCTACAAAAGACTTTCCTTGATGTATTCCACGTATAATATCTCGGCAATTCTGAATACAATAGTGTTCTTGCAAAAGTATCCTGCTGGCGTAGTTGGAAAAATGCTGTTTCTATGACAGCAAAAAAGTAAACAAATTACATACATACAAACAAACACTCTCCTTTATATATATAGATGAAGAAGGAATCAGGCCGAAAGCCTTTGTGAGATCATTTTTAGTTCCTATTTTGAAAAAGGTAAAGGCTACGAAATGAGAGGACTACAGGACAATAAGTTTGATATCCCACGCAGCTTAAGTTTTTCTCAGGATCATAAACAAAAGGATAGGGAGTAGGGCAAATGATAATTTAGGGGATGATCAGTTTGGGTTTAGGAAGGGGAGAAGTACGCGTGATGCCATTACAGTAATGAGATTATTAATCGAGAGGAATATAGAATACAACCAGGAGGTATTTGCCTGTTTCGTAGATTTCAAAAGAGCGTTAGATAGAGTGAATTCTGAAAAACTAATAAGTATATTGCAGAAAATAGGAATAGATTGGAGGGATGGGAGGCTATTCCGCAAGCTGCACATGTGTCAGACTGCTCAGGTGCGAGTAGGGAACGGGGAGACCGGATGGGCAGTGTTAGGAAGAGGTGTAAGGCAGGGTTGCCCATAATCACCGTTGCTGTTCAACCTGTATGTAGACGAAATGATTAAAGAGACATGAGAAGAACTGGAAGTGGGAATGAAAGTGGGCGGGGAATTCGTAAAATCAGTTAAGTTCGCTCATGACCAAGCTTTAGTTTGTCAGTTAGCTAAGGGGTTGTAAGCATTGCTGAGGGAACTGGAAGTTCAGTGCGACAGGTATGGCATGAGAATCAATATTAATAAAAAAAGGCTATGCAATTTTCTAGAAGGAAAAAGGATAAGCTAAACATTAAAATAGGAGGGAAAAAACTAGAGAAAGTGGAACAGTTTACGTACCTCGGAAGTGTTTTGGACCATCACGGTCAAAGTAGTAGGGACGTAAGTAGAAGAATTGCGCTAGGCAAAGAGGCTTTCACAAGGAAGAGGGAGTTGATGAGAGGGACGTTCGGTATGGGTATTAAGAAAGGACAGCAGGAAGATAGACATAGACTGTAGGTTTTTGAAATGTGGGTGTGGAGAAAAATGAAGAACCCCAATGCAACAATTAGCGGATGCACATTAGCGGATGACTCCGTTAAAAGTTACTGTTGCGGCATCTCCCGCAGTTTCTTTGGAATTTGTAAGAATGGAGAAGGTGAAATGGACAGAGAAGAAAACAAATGAGGAAGTACTTGGAATGGTGGGCGAAGAGAGGCGTTTGTTTGAAGAAATCCTATGGAGGCAGGAAAAATTGATGAGTAGCATATGACCGTCAGTGGGATGTTGAAAACTGTAATAGAGGGGAGAACGTTAGGCAAACGAGGAAAGGGAAGGAACAGGATAGGGATGTTGGACGGGATGAAGGGAGGAAGGAAGTACTCAGAGATGAAGAGGGACCTGATGTAGAGTAGGATGCGGTATTTTGTGTTTTGTTAGGAGTAATAAAATATTTATTTCTTAGTTGAGTCCATCCATACCTTATCCGGCAGATTACCTTAAAAAATTATATACTGTATGCACATTTCTCTCAATTACGTAATAATCTTCTGAATAGACTCCACATAATTACGGTCCACTTACGAGACAAAACAGTTTCGACTTAAAGGAGCCTTAGTTTTTTGAACTATTGTGATAAAATATTTTTTAATGGCTTTCCATTTTCCAAAAATGTTTGAATTATTGACAATATTCTAATTATATCCTATTGCCATCTTATCTTTCTTTTTGGAAATAATTGGACTTTACTCTGGGCAGTCAGTCAAAACTTACCTGGTGCTTTTTAAAATCCAATATTTAAGTCATTAGAATTAATATGCGTTTTCAAATCCTATTTCGTTTTCAAGATCATCAACATTTACAACGGGGGCATCATAATCAATGCATTAAATGAACATTGATTGTAGTTGGCCCCAAACATAAATAATAATGTTATCACTTAAACAGTAGCTGTGATTTTTCTCTTAGTATATATATATTATATATATATATATATATATATATATATATATATATATATATATATTTACAATCATATATAAGATATAATCTTTCTACGTGAGGGTCACGTGATATGTGGGACGGTTGCACGATTATAGAATGTCCTCCGCTTTTTGTAATGATTATTAAAGCATTAGCTCTTGTACTAAACAACTTGTGAATCATATCAGACGAATTGGGAAGAGTAACACATAAATTTGGGTTCGGTTTCAGCAGTCTTTTACATGTGTATTATTAAAATATTTTTTCAAAAAATAAATGAAAATGTTGTATTTGTGTTTCCTATATTTCTCCAAACTATCGGATAAATTTCAAATTTCAGGCGGAGTATTCGAGAAGCTTTGAAGTACTTTACTAACGCCTGATTAATTCATATTGCCGCATTGGTGAATATCCGAGTGTTTCATTATATTGGCGAAGCCATTAGATGCGCGAAATGGAGAAAAAAGCATTTTGCCGGTTCCTGCATGTGGGTCAGAATACCAGTTCTCCGTAGTGGTCCAAAACTTTTGCGGATAACCAGGCCGGTGTCGATCGATGTTGAAAGGGGTGCCTTTTTTTAATGGCTCAGGACAATCGGAAAGACGCAAAAACATGCACCGCCCATTGGTGTAATTACCGGATGCATTAATACTCGCTCAAAGCTTTTTTTTTCCTTTGGAAAAGGTTATATTTCCGATTTATGCCACTAAGGATTCGCCACGAAATAAATTTGCAAATAAAACATATTTCATAGTGTAAATGATAGTGGGTTTTTAGTTCCCGATCAAATTCTCAAATTCGTATTATTGTACCCGAATGAGTTACATCCGTTTTTGAATGAGATTTCCGTCCGTTGTGAATTTTGAATTAAGAATCATGTGAGAGACCTTTTTTGTCCGCATTATACAAACGGAGTATTGTGTATCCCTCGACTCGAGTATTGATTGACCAGCCAGCGTAGTGAGTGGAAATCCTAATTTCATGAGTAAATATTTTTTCGGGACAATCGCAGTTTTTTTCATTCCCCATGCGTTTTAAAAATATTATTACAGACAGCGTGAAAAAAGCAAAGTATTTCAATCTTAGGATTGATTTAATCCTGCCGCTATATTTGAATGCAAGGCAAGGCTGCATATTCTTGGGAGATTGATGTGGTGTATACCCGTTTCCTTCCACATGGCAGTACCGCGGCCGATACCGTGGACTCCACTCTCGCCCGCAGCTGTGGCAGCTGATGCCGGGCCGACCCACTCGGTCTGCGCCACCAGTGCCTAATGGTGAAACTGCTGCTTTTCACCATTGGTTCAGGGTAGCTTTTTAGTAGGGGTCTATACGATATCTATCATTGCCTCGTTCCGAGATACCATTCTGTGGTTTTTTTCTGCATGTGGTTGTCTCGTCCCAGACAAACACAAACATACAGACACGCAGGTACACGCGCTACCTTTGCTCTACCCTCTCCCTTAAACATAAAACTTGTTATCAACCATAAGGTCGGTTTTGGTGGGTGATGATAGGGTCCCCTCAGTGCTAAGCAAGACGGTCATTTTGAATCAAATTTTCGACGAGTTACGCGATGTTTATCGTCTGTGGCAGTGATCGGACGTCCGCTGCATGTTTCATCAACAGTAATGTCTTTTCCAGGCTCGCAACCACGAAATTCTACTACCCATCGATTAACAGTAGCCCTCTCAACAGCATCGTCACCATAAACGACCTTTAAACGACGATTGAATCTCAGCAGGAGTCACTTTATTAGCAGTAAAAAATTCGATAACAGCACGCTGTTTAATTGTGTTGACATAGCACTAGAACACGTCTTCATTCTTCTGCTTCTCGAAACACACTGGATGAATGTAACGACCCCAAACCTGCGCATGAGTGTTCAGTGGGAATGTTACTTCCACATGCAACTAGGAGTGCTTCTGAATGTTATTTTGTTTGTGGTCTAAAAGCATGTGTAAATTAGGTTTAGCATACCCTCGTAGCTTTTGATGATTAGCAAAAATATATATGTAAATATATTCTCTAGACCTGACTTTATATTATTATATATTATATCAACCCATGAAGGTAATTTCGCACGAGAACCAATCGAAAGGGTTAAATAGGCTCACATTAAGAATTAAATATTAAGGGGATATTAAAGAAGATTGCAGTTAAATGTTAGCTTTGGAAAAGCGAACATAATGAAGACAGATATCCAAGTAAGAGAAAGATTGAATGAGCTTACGGTGATATTGTGTTAACAGCATGTAGACTTCAGCATTAGGTCTGATAGGGGGAAATATTGGGTTCAGGAATTGTTCTGCACATATGTGGATAGAGAAAATGCGCAGAATTATGATATAGGTTATAGAGGAAGTTTATTAAGGTTTATTTATTAATACCTTCTTATCGATCCTTCATATACATCTTTACTCCAAGACGACGCACATTTTTATGTTACCGCCCGAGAACGCATTCATTGATTCCCGCTCTTTTTAATTTTTTTCTGAAATTGTATAGACTTTATGAAATAGTTTTTTTATGGTTCCAAAAGAAATATCACAATTTTAAGGAAGATATGATCGATTTCAATTGCCAATAAATGGTAAAACTTTCTCCTCACGTTTGACTTCGTGATGAAAAAAACTTTCCTGAATTTGAAGAGTGTTTAAAGAACATATTCTCACATAGAAAGGTTTTTGTCATACGAGATATATTCCGACCATATTTATAAGGTTATTTTTAAAATGTTATATGAAATTCTGGTATTATTTTAGACTTTACCACTTGATAATGGAATTATATATAGCTGTATCATTGATTCTACAATTTAATTTAATTTCTTCCCTAATGCGATTTAACCTACCGCTTTTTATGGGCTTTTCGTATTTCTTTGGTTCATTCAGGACCGCCTGAATGGTGATATTTTCATTACAAAATACAAAATAGGGTTACAAATGAAATATTTCAACTTGACATACACAATTTCAAAAGGTTTTTTAAATTTTTAATCTGGTTAAAAACCAGGATTTAAATTTTAAAAAAAATTTTACCGATTTTGCTTGATTGAAGAATAAGGTAGCTCTTCAGGAAAAGTATAACCTTTTCATGTAACCAGCACTTTGTTTCATAGATATGAGAACTCAAATCTTTTCTAAATTTAATATTATATTTCAAGGTTCAAACAACTGCCATAAATGCTCTCTGTGCGAAAAATATGTTATTGAAACAGAATATTCCTGCTAAAGAGTAATAGTTGATTTCTAATTCAGATTTAATTTGAGAAGAGTGTAACTTTGGATCATTAAAAATCCTTATGATCAGTGTTATTGAAAATTTAGATACTACTATTGTCAAAGGAAGTTAAGGTAAATCAAAATCTATGATTAACCATTGAGAAATATAGCAATTGCTCCGTGTTTCTGCAATCAAAACATAATTCTTATTAGCACAAAATCCACATCGCTTCGTACTGGCAAATTTACTAAGAAGATGGATGTTTCATTTCTTTAACAATATGCTTACTTGCTATGTTGCAACAAACACTTAAAAAATATATTATTAATTGTAAAATATTCATTTTCATAATGAACAGGGGAACGGTGGAACTTAGGCAAAATTACAGCAGATTATGTTACCGTAAATAAGCCGCTACCAATTTGGTAAGTTTCAAAGAAATATTGAGGGCATTGCCTGGAGGTAAGGGTCACACCCCTTACTTCCAGACAGTTGGTTCTAGTCTACTCAGAAATATAGGCGCTCCTGCAATAGGCCTCGTTTTTACATTTCATTCTCTGAACAAAGAAGGGTAAGTCCTCTACGTGGCACTTATCTGACGATGAATATTTCGACTTTATATTCTCACGCGAATTGGAATCAAATCTTCCAATGACAAGCAAATGGATGGCGAATGAAAACGAATTCACTGAACGTTGTGAAATATTGGAAGTTAGTGTTGACAAAATATAGGGGAATATTTGTGCCAATTTTTAAAAAGGTCTTTATAAGATATTTAAACATGATTCATTTAGGATTAAGTCCTTTGTGAGCAGTATTTCAATAAATAAATTTGTAGGTAGCTAGGTATAAGTAGTACAATTATTTACAATTCCTTCAATTCTATTATTGGTATTACCATAATCAGTTTTTTGGAGTTAAGCATCGCGTGAACACTGCGTCTTTGGAACATACTTCAATAAATAGTATTATCCGGCATATTTATTCAGTCAAAGGTGCCAAGTTTGCCAATCACGGGCGAGGTCGAATTATCGCGGTCTTCACTTGCAAGTGATCATGGTTGGTTCCTCACCATACAAAAAAAACCAAAAACTACTAAACCCTCAGAAACAATATAAACTGTATACGACAATCCTTAAAAAGCAAGAAAAAATTTTAAATAATTGTTTCATATATTTCAAGAATTAAGAGCGTAGCAACGAACACAATTTGACCTGTTGGTTTAAAAAAATCAAGTGTGGTCTTTTAGCGTAAGAAAAGAGAGAAAAGTGGTTGATAGGTAATTTCAAGCGATGGAAAATTTGAGATGATGAGAAGCCTACGTTTAGTATTGACGTGAAATGTGAGGAGGACCTCATTCGTGCCTTATAGTGAGCCACACTCCTCCTTTTGACGTGCCATAGGACCCTTTCCAGTAAATTTAACAATGTCTAAGACCACGAAGTTGGAAGACTTTAGACAAATCTGCTATGAATGACTCTGGGAGCCTGATCCCTATTTTTTAATATTTTCTAAAACTCAGAGATTAGTTATATATTCACCATGTAGTGCAAACGGGTAATGATGTCGGGCTCCATCGACTTCTAAGGTTGCTTTTTCAATTCCTCCACGCAAATAAGGACGGGATCCGTTTTATGAATCCTTTTACTTGGGAAGTTTATGAAGCGTTTACATTAATTTTTTATCAATAACAAATAAATAACCCTTTTAAACGGGGTTTCTTTAGAAACCGGGAAGTAGATACCGTGAATATCTCTGAAAGAAGCCAACATTCCCACCAATCCCCCCCGCCCCCTCTAGCTCCACTCCACTAACCTAATTTTGACGGGAGGTGGGCTCTTTGAAGAGAAGAGATGCTTCTTTGAGAAGAATTCATGAGGGATGCAGAGTGTATTTTTCTCAGAAGGATCGGAAATGCCATGCATATATTTTAAAATATTTCACTTTTATTATGGGATGCAAGGGAGAATCTATGAGAGTGGCCTCATTTCCATGCTTGGTTTCTTCAATGATTCTCTCTTAAAGCGGAATATTCGATGAGGCAGCGAGCGACCGTGTAACCATAACGTAAGCAGGATTCTAAGGCAGTCCATTTAAGCAGCGTGCCGTCGAGAATACCTGATGACTTACCCTTCCATCCGAAAAAACTGGGCCAAAAGGTTTCTCCAAACCTTGAACCAGTATCTGTGGGAATATCTGAGCTCTCTTTATGGACTGCACATATATATATATATATATACATATATATATATATATATATATATATATATATATATATATATATATATGTGTATATATATATATATATATGTATATGTATATATGCATATTATTTTTTTATATGAAATCGGCTTTCTTCCACCTATCTCGGGAATCTAGTGTCCATTCCCATTCGCTTTTCCTGAATGTTCGCGCATTCGAAAGTTCACTCAGTATTGCCATATCATAAAAAAGACTTGCCTTTGTATGAGGCTAGGCTGAAAACTAATGCACACACGCTTGTAAACCACAAACAAAATAATTTTCAGAAGCACTCCTGGTGGAATAGAAAAGTAACATTCCCTCTCAACACGCATGCGCATGGTTGAGGTCGTTATATTCATCCAGTGTGTTTTGAAAAGCGGAAGAATGAAGGCGTGTTCTTATGCTATGTGAACGCGAGATAAACAGCGTGCTGTTATCGAATTTTCACCTGCTTAATAAGTGACTCCTACTGAGATTCATCGTCGTTCAAAGGCTGTTTATCGTGACGGTACTGATGATAAATCTACCTTGAATAGATGTGTAGTAAAACTTCGTGGTTGCGAGCCAGGAATAGCCAAAATTGTTGATGAAACACGCAGCGGACTTCCGATCGCTGCCACAGATGATAAACATCGCAAACTCGTTGAAGATTTGATTCAAAATTACCGGCGAATCACTCAAAAGCGTATCGCAGACCATATTGAAATGTCCAAGAAAGACGTTTGTCTTGTTCGAGGCAGCCTGGCCCCAATAATCTTGCAAATTGACCAGGTTCATCCACACACCTCGCGCGTAACTGGAGAGGCCCACCCTCCTTCCGCGCAACCTTCTTAAACCTCCGATTTTGCGCCTTGCGATTTTTATTTTTTTTCCTCAACTCAAGAGACATCTCAAGGGTAATCATTACACCTCGGACGATGAGGTAAAGGCAGCTGACTAGTCCTGGATTCGAGAAAAGCCGGAAGAGTTTTCCAGTTACTCTATATAAAACTTGTTACACGTCGGGAGGAATGTGTTAGTCGTAACGGAGACTAAAGGAAAAATAAATTCATGATTTTAAAACTTAAGAATTGTATTTTTATATAATTTTCGCCAGATCTTGCAATAATTTTTGTTCGCGCTCTACAAGCATGTACGCATTACTTTTCAGCAAACTCGTACAGAGAATTTAATTTTCGTTACTAATGCCTACCGGAAGAAATATTATACTTGAATTACATGCATTAGCAGAAAATGTATCCGAAGGCGCCCTAAATATCAGAACGCCAGAATCTGAAAAATCAGAACCCCAAAGAAGGATTTACTGGTTCGACCGATTATGACGGATTGGAGTTGCAGCAAGCAGTCTTACGGTTTGTTTAAGAGACAGTGAGAGCTTTTTGAGTCCTTTTCTCGACCTTACGAGTTCTGTAGTAAAAAAATAATACTCGTAGCTACCTAGTAAATTGAGAAGTGAGAGGTCGAAAGCTGGATGGTGCAATGTGAAAGTTCGTAGAACCCTAAAACTAAAATTTTAATTGGAACTCAATTATTACATCGCAAGATAAATGAAACTTCCTTCATGCGTGGCAATGTATAGTATTTTGGGAATTACGAAACAGAGTTATGTAAAGGTAGCCATAAACCTGATTGCTTTTATAACGTTGATGAAACCGAAGTGAGCACTGTTAAGAAACAACTTACTGAATTAAACTAATCGGATAAGTTAGAGATAATAACAAACGTTACGTACATGAATGCTGCTATATCATACATTCCGAAATTCATAATTATCTATGGAAAAAGTATTACGGAAGAGTTCCGAAAGAATTGCCCACCTAGTGGTTGTATACAAACTGATGCCATTATCAGTAGTTAGATAACATAATTAAATATTTCATTCCTTCCTTTGAGTTTTTTGTATTTAATTCATTATATGATTTTTCTTGCAATAAAATATTAAATTTGGTGGAAAAGGTAAGCAAAAATCAGGTTCTGTTTGTAGTTTACTGTTATATTCGGCATGTGAACTGCAGCCGTATGATGTGGGTTAATTGGAGCTATAGTATTCGATGCTCAAACATACATTATTAATCATAAAAACCGCAAAAATCATAATCAATTGTTTTAGCCATTCAGAACAGACATTGAATTTTTGAATCCGATGACTGTGACTAAGGAGGGGATGATAAAAGAGAATAGTCCTATGTCCTGAGAAGTATTTTTTTTACTATAGACAGAAAGACGAACGGGCACATGACATTAATAGCGATTAATTCGTGTGATAAGCATAGCATGGCACTCTTTTGTTAAAAAATTAGTATTTCTATATGCGGCGAACATTATATTTCGAGCAAGTAAGATAAACTAGTAAAGACATTTGTTATTGAAAAAATGCATAAAATCTATTAATTTTCATTCCCATGACTTTCAATGTTGTTTCAAACTTATAATAATTACGGCTGTCTAATAAGCAGTTACTAGTAGCGTTGTAACCTAGAGGTAGATCGTTGAACTACTGACCCGCGGCTGGACCCGGGTTTGATTCCCAGGCACGCCTCTCTGGGCACCCTCAGCTCCACCCAGGCTGTGTGATTTTTAGAGTTTCAGACCTACCTGGGAAGATCGTCGCAGGGAAGGGATCTCGACCCCCATACCCTACCGTGATCTGTGAATTCCATACTCCGTCGTGCTTAGTTGGGACTGATTGAGCGGTATTAACACCGTTAAAACAAACTTGGGTGAATTACTCTCGTAGTATGCTGTGCTAGCAAATGTTTGACTTAAATAAAACTTTTGACGAATATTTTTTCCACTGCATTTTCCAGGACAAAATATTGACAAAATACACACAAACACACAAGTTCTGTCAGCTGACGACCTCACAGGACCGTGTTTTGACAAAAGTTAGGCCAAATGACCAATACTGAACCGACGTTTTCCCGAACTGAACCAAATTCGTCATTATTTTACTCAGAGAAAAGAAAAACATAGGGTTTCCAATAAAAAAGAGGAAATAGTTGTGGGTGTACCGGGAAAAAAACCATTTGATAGTTCATTGGATCGTGGTGGTGGAAGAGGTAAGAGATGGGATTGAAGTGGTTTAATGCAGCCCAAAACTTTTTTATCAAACACTTTTTTTGAAGCTATGGTGGCCGTAATTTAGCAAAGAAAATGTTGTATTATTCAGAAGCACATCCTTTATACTGCTTTATGATAAGGTAGAGTTTTAGGGACTGCCAGGCTAATTCGCTTCAGTCTCCCGGTAGTGAATGTGGATTCAGGTCATATTTTAGTGTTATTGATGTTTTATGCAACTTTCAAGATGATTACACAGCTTGAAATTATGAAGAAATCTAGTGTATTAGCATTTACAGGAGCACAATTAAGAAATCAAAGAAAGATATTCTTACTAAAATAAAATCTGTATTTTTTCACATAAAAACTTAAATTTACCTGTTTCAACGCAAACGACTTATTTTTTTTTAGGTAATCTACCGGTTAAGGTAGGTTTTTGGATGGACGTAATTACTAATTAAATAATAATTAATAATTTAAGGCCCCTAGCAAAACACAACATCCTACTCTACATCAGGTCCCTCTTCATCTCTGAGTACTTCCTTCCTCCCTTCATCCCGTCCAACATCCCTATCCTGTTCCTTCCCTTTCCTCGTTTGCCCAACAATCTCCCCTCAATCACAGTCTTCAACATCCCGCTGCAGGTCAATACCCCCTTCAGCCACTTTTCCTGCCTCCATAGGATTGCTCCCAACAAACCCCTCTCCTCGCTCACCGTGCCAAGTAGTTCCTCGTTTGTTTTCTTCTCTGTTCATTTCACCTTCTCCATTCTTCTCCACGCCCATATTTCAATAGCCTCCAGTCTACATCTATCCTCCTGCTTCAATGACCACGTTTCCGCGCCGTACATAGCTACGCTCCAAATTATTAATTAATGTTTTTACGAGCCTTTTCTTAACATCCTTACTCAACGTCCCCGTCATCAACTCCCTCCTCCTTGTGAAAGCCTCTTTGCCCAGCGCAATTCTTCTCCTTACGTCCCTACTACTTTGACCCTGTTGGTCCAAAACACTACCGAGATACGTAAACTGTTCTACCTGCTCTAGTTATTGCCAACCAATTCTAATGTTAAGCTTACCTTTTATTTCTATAAAATCGCATAACCGTTGTTTTATTAATATTGATTCCCATCCCATAGCTGTCGCACTGAATTTCCAATTCACTAAGCAACACTTGCAGCCCCTTGGCTGACTGACAAACTAATGCTTCGTCATCAGCAAATCTAACTGATTTTACGAATTCCCCACCCACTTCCATTCCTACCTCCAGTTCTTCTCATGCATCTTTAATCATTTCCTCTGAATACAAGTTGAACAGCAACAATGATAATGGGCAACCCTGCCTTACACCTCTTCCTAAGACTGCCCAACCGGACTCCCCGTTTCCCACTCGCACCTGAGTAGTCTGAGACATGTTCAGGTTGCGGATTAGCCTCCTTTCCCTCCAATCTATTCCTATTTTCTGCAATATACTCATTAGTTTTTCCCAATTCACTCTATCAAACGCTTTTTCGAAATCTAAGAAACAGGCAAATACCTCCTGGTTGTGTTCTATATTCCTCTCGATTAATAATCTCATTACTGCAATGGCATCACGCGTACCTCTCCCCTTTCTAAACCCAAACTGATCATCCCCTAAGTAATCATTTGCCTCACTCTCTATCCTTTTTATATGATCCTGAGACCAACTTTAACTGCGTGGGATATCAAACTTATCGTCCTGCAGACCTCACATGACGTATCCTCTACCTTTTTCGGAATAGGAATTAAATTGATCTCACAGTCGTCCGGCCAGATTCCTTTCTTATAAATACTACGAATCAGCCCATATAGCTTCTTCCTCCCACATTTTCCTAAGCATTTTAAAAGTTCCGCGGGAGTCCCATATTAAAGAGATTATATATATATATATATATATATATATATATATATATATATATATATATATATATATATATACATTTATATATATGTGTGTAAACATATACAGTGGGATGCGGTAGTCCAGTGGGTAGAGCGTTGGACTGCTGACCGGAGGGTCCCGGGTTCGATTCCCGGGCAAGGCACTCTGGACATCTGCAGCTCCACCCAAACTAAAAAGATTTTTCCGGTACCAAGTATTCCTGGGAAACCATAACCGGAACAGGGAAAGAAACTGGTCCTCCTACCCTGATATGTGAATTTCACCCGCCGTATAGGGCTTACTACTGGCTTAACTCCACCATCACCTACTAAACCGACCTTCGAGTTGATTACTGTATTTATAGTTTTATATACGAGGGTCATCCGGAAAGTAGTACCCGTTCGTGCCGCATGAAGTGCTGACGACGCGAGTAGCCGCTGGACGAGGTCAGATAGCTTCAGTGGCTTGTCTGCCTTCTCTGAGCCAAGTTGCGTGACGCTAGCATTGCCTGTGTTGTTTCTGTGATTGTTTACAATGTTTAAAAAAATTGAGAACGCCGCCAGTTGTGAAGTGAGGGCAGTGATTAAATTCCTCAATGCAAGAAACGTTCGCCCATGTGATATTCATCGCCAATTAAAGGAGGTGTATGGAGACAATGTAATGGACGAGTCGTCTGTTCGGCGGTGGTGTCGCAACTTCAACATGGGGAGGGGGAACACACACGACGATGAGCGTTCGGGGAGACCGTCTGTCATTACAGACCAACTGGTGAGCTCAGTTGACGAATTCGTGAGGAACGATCGGCGCGTCACAATTGATGACATCTGTGAGCATTTTCCCAATGTTTCTCGAACAATTGTTCATGAAATTGTTAAACACCATCTGCATTATGCAAAAATTTGTGCAAGATGGGTCCCTCGCGTATCTCAATGAGCTGGCGGCGAAGGACTATGCAGCAGGAATACAGAAACTTGTCACACGTTATGACAAATGCCTTAATTTGCTTGGAGATTATGTTGAGAAGTAGTTTAAAGTATCCTCTTTCAAATAAAATTTTTTATGTTTGTTAATATTTACTTTTGTGTCTTTATTTCACGAACGGGTACTACTTTCCGGATGACCCTCGTATATATACATTCTATGCATTCAAACACGTAATACCGCCAAATGGCGAACGAATATTCATTCACAGGGAAATAGATATAAAGAAAATGGATAGGAACATACATGAAGGACGAACACAGGAGTGATGGGGAAAGTGGAATCAGGTAAATCACGCGGGTAGTAAAATTTCCTTGATCGAGATTTGAACGCCGGATCTTTCCACCTGCCAGGCGCATGCTCTAGCTGCTTAAGCTATTGAGCAATCTTAATATAACCCTGAGATTTGCTGGTGTTAAAGCAGCCACTTTCTCCGTTTGTTTGGCCAAGAGGTGGTGTCAGGGAGCTGTTTCACCCACCTAAGGGTCCAAGCCGGGTATCTTTCTGTAATGTATTTGGATACTCAGGCCATCCATATTTTACACCAGTTTTTTAAGTGTTTTGTCAAAAATATCCTCACAATTTTCTTCGAGCCGCTCCATTGTTAGAAGATTCTTATGTGAGGATTCCGCCATTGCCTAAAATACTTTTCGTACATTGTCAGTGTCTATTTCATGTGTCTAGTTATGCCCGTATAGTTTCGGTCAGCCAAAACGATCTCTTTGAGATTGATTCTCACTACAATTGGCACTAAATTTGCAGTTCTTTTCCATAAATTCTAAACATTTTGCTGTTTTTTCTCAAAGCCGTAGAATTTAAAAGTTTCTTTTTAAGTTTCCTTACTTCCTATGGCAAGATAAACTATTCAAGAAATTGCATTTGGGGGAAGAAACAAGGTTGGAAAAAATTATATAAATATTTGTTTTGCAAAAAAAAATAATAAAAATAATGGTCTATATATAATATCATTTGATATCTATTATATATAAGCAAGCAACTGTTTGAAACCAGCCAATTTTGAATGAAAAAAGCTAACTCAAGCTATCGCGAGGGAACAAACCTGTTGTAATGATTATAAAAATCAGGAAATATATATGCTATAAACTCTAAGAATAAACAATTTTATTCATCTTCGTACATAAATATTAACAGTTTAGCTGATGAAACACACTGTTACACTTTTTATCATTTCATTTCTTTTTTAGATTAAATGGTTTTTTCTAACATGTTTTTTCGTGTAAGCGTATATTTTACATTAATTATAACAAAAAATTTCTTTAATCATATAAAATCCGGAAAATTTTCCCCCAAAATACTCTCTGATAGAACATGAGGTTTTATTGACTTGGTTGGGTCAAATGCCAGCTTAAAAATATCTAGCATTTTGTTAAAATATTTGGATTTTTTCGGTCAACTTAATTGAATTTGGAGGTAAATCAAAGTTACGGTAGTTTGTAAAAAAGTTTGATGTATTCGAATGTATGGTCAGTATGATAAATCATTCTTTTGTGAAATGAACTTTGACCTAGCTCTTTGTGCTAGAAATATCTATGCTGACAAATGAAAAGCACACCGAGAGTCGGTAGGCCGAATAGCGCGTTACGCCGACGATGAGGGCATGGGAAATCGCCAGCACGCGAAATTGGCAGCGTCGCTTCCCTAGGGTGCGCCTTCAGAAAGTTTTTTTGCAGCCTCCTCACGAAGATTCCTCGTCCATAAAACTCGAGTGGCAGACTCTCACCCCCTCCTCACCCTCCCCCCCCCCCGCCCCATCCCATCAACGTCCCATGTTCGTCCCCGAAACAGCGAGGGCTCGCACCGTGGCCTATTCTCCATCGCCAACATGACGGCGGTTAAGACAAGGGGTATAAAGGGGTTAGAGCGGCACCGAGGGCAGGGGTGAATTTCGCCCAGGAAAGGACGAAGCGCCTGGGCGCTTGAACAGGCAGCCTGAAAAGGCAGGGTCGTTGGAAGGACGGGAAAAGGGGAAAGAAAGTGGCATATCCCGATGAATCGAATCTGGCCCATTTTTCGATAAAAACCAAAGCTAATTTACATTTTTGCAGATTACTTATTTAATTTAGCACTGATGTGGGCGTTTTTTCCGATTTAATCGAAAATTACTAAGAGTTTGTCCTCCGAACCAATGTTCCAACAAATTTTCAAATTTTCTGTTCACCGCTGAATCACGGGAATTATGTCTTGGTGGAGGACAAATAAATATTTGGCGGTGATTTATTTTGGTATATTTTCCTCTCATTTACTTATATATTGAATTAGCCAATTCATTTCCTATCATTCTTCGTTTCGAAAACACATCCGAGCTGAAGACTTCCGAAAAAAATTCGCGCTTAATTGAACGCGGGATTGTTTAAAATATTTTGTCGTTAATTGTAGAAAATTCGATCATCTAATTTTCATTTTGAAAGTGGTGGATATATTTAATTTAGTCTACAATAAAACTTGATAAAAAATATAATTTTGGATGAAAATCAAGGAAAAAATTAAGACGTGAACTACAGACTATAAAGCAGAAGGATCTTGGGAATGCATTTTGTGTGAGATAAAAATCGAATATAATGATACGACACTTAATTATTACGACTTTCTAAATGAGGGAGATTCTATAGCAGAAATGAAATAGTAATTGTTTTAAAGAGTATTGATTCCATATACTATATGTTAATCAATATCAATATTTCGGTGTAATTGTCATTATACCCCTTTTCATCGGAGACCCTTTAGGACAACCTCTTCGATTTAAAGTGACTCAGGCCGGATTTTATTTTATGCTACGAGTAGCTTCCTTCTCTCTTCATAGTATCTCATAAGTGATGTGTTTCGCCTATTTTTTCCTACCTTTCCTTCCTACTTTCCTACCTTGTTTTTTTTTATTTTTGATGAATTGTTTTTCATTTCTTATATTTAACCCAAATAGATGAAATAACGATATGAATTTTTTTATGGAGTGTTTTTTCATGCTCCTTTGATGCACAATTACCGAATGTTGAACGTGTTCATTGCTGAAGTACAAGATATCCCGCTCTTAGCCATGTATGCCCGCAAAAGACTTTCTATACACACCAATTAATCAGGGTATGTAAAATATGGACTATGGTGTGATATGATCTCGTTGTTAACTCTTTTAAATTTGTTTTACAAAATATTTTATCACATTACCTAAAATGTTCTCTTTTTACTGGGTTTTGATATTTTCTTGCCATTGGAAGAATGATCAGGATCATCAATCCTATTTTGATTAATTTAATTTAATTTATCAGGATCCACTGACAATCATAATTTGCCTAAATTAATTAAGGTTTTACCCAAAGAATATTTTTTAAATAAATGTTTGATTACCTTTAATTGTTAATTGCAACTTGCATATAAAAACGGTTCTGGCAGACAATATCCCTAATTACGACCAGGAAACTTTTTTATGTTTCTTTTATTTCCTACATTTGGAATATTCCAAAATTACATTAAATCTTTTATGTACTGGTTCATTTAAAGTATCCATATTGAATTTTTTGAAGGATTATTTGTTTAGGGTTTCAGTAAACCCCTAAGCAGTATGCATATTAAGGCCATATCTTGAATGTTCCGAACCCAAAATGTTTTTGTTTCTCTCAGCTTCATAAATGATTCATTATCCATGAATGGTTTTCTAGGCTCTAACACTTAAAACATGAATCACACATAAAAGTTAGCTGTCCCATATTGATTTTTCGTCAAACATAATCATGTTGGTACCTATTATGATACAGTTCGACTAAATTAAATATAATCGTGCTTTTTATGGCTATTTCATTGTGAGCTCATGCTATCCTTTCTTTCTTGATGAACCTTGACGTAGAATCATTGTTGTAGTTTTCAAAGTTTACAATGAAACTTTGATCAATAATCATTAACACAAAATTACTACAGAATTTATCATATATTTTCGACCTCAATGTTGTGAAAATGATTTTCTCAATTTTATGAAAAACGAAACTATTGCAATATCCCAAACATGAAATCGTGAAAAGAACCAAAAAAATGGAAATATTGGTACAGTGGTAAGTTATTACACATGCGGGGATAAAAAGAAAGTACTAAATAATAAGTAGACTGAAATAAAAACAAGTTGAAATGACGATAAACACAGGGGCCTCTTCGCTGGAGGCATGGGGGTTGCAAGAGGGAGAAGGGGGCGGGGCGGGGTTTAAAACCAGTATAAGGGTGCGGGGAGTGGGCTTAGATTATCATTCTCTCCACGGAGACTCCTGAACACTCGTAAAATGTCCGCCTTATCCACATCGAAGGAAGCGAACTCCTTTCCCGCATAGTATTCCTCATCCCTCATCCCTTATTCCCATTCCCACGCACCCCCCTCCCCCCTTTTTAACACTCCCCCCTCTATAGCCTTCTCCTAAACATGGACATATTCCAGGAGTTTCCCGAATGCAGCAGTGGAGTGTGGTAAAAGGAGGGCCGTGTCTTCTACCACCCTCCTCTTATTCTATTGCCTGCCTCCCCTTCCATTCCTCCGACCCGCCAAGCGCCAAGGGGTTGGTTCGGTGCTCCTCCATTCGCCCCGGGATGGCTTCGTGGTCGCACATTCTCCCACCCCTCGGTCCACTTTTTCACGCCACCCTCGCGTCTTGAAGTATATACTGATAACATATATATGGAGAGGATTACGACCTGCCGCAAAGGCCGGTAGCCCGCCCGTGGCGCTTTTTGCCGCTCGTGTTGACCGTTCCTGGCTCATTCGGTTTCCTCGGCGTTATTCGGGCAATCAGGTTTATTTTTTTTCCATTTCGTGCAACGGAGTCGAACGGATGTTTTCGATATCTTCTCCATCGTCAACCGCGGAAGTATGTGCCGATCGACCAAACGGAAAAAAACTGAATAAAAAAGGTTTCCTAGCTATTCGGTATCGATTTCCTTCCGACTGACTGGGCGGGAGTGACGTGTGAAACGACTGCCAATCACATATCGATGACCCACTCGTCCGTGAAGTTCGAAATGAAATGCTTTTCGAGAGGACGGGTCTTGACGGCCTCCGCATATTTCATCCGCAATTTTTTTTCACATTTTCCAAGAATACTCTCGATTTTTTTCCCTATTCCTTCCAGGGATTGTCTCGTTGGGCTGCTAATTGAAAAAACTATCTTCCTCCAACTGTTAAGGATTTACGCAGAACGATATGTCAAATCGGATTGACTTAGATTCGTTAGAATTAATTGCAGGCATTCAAAACTGAATGGCTTTCTCTCGAATACTCTGGGTCTCTGACTGAATATGAGATAATATTTTGAGATCAAAGAATTACCGATTAATTGATATGCTTCTTTTGCATGGATATTTTAGAAAATAGACATTGTAGTCATTGCCCATCACGTCATCTAAATGTTTTAAGTATTATTGTAAGAATGGTGCAGCTGTAATACCTGTACATAATTTTTCTTCGTGCTAACGTCAACATCTTATTTTTTTTGAATTTCATAACGTCATTATTTGATTCATGAAATTATTATTCTGCAGTCGTGGTCACTACTTTTAATCGTTCACTTCTACTAAATGCTAGAATTCACCTATTCCATCATAAATTAAAACTACCTTATATCCTTTGCTGTTTTATAGGCATTCCTTTCACTCATTGTGGAATTTATTCATAATTTTTTTCAGTATTTAAAATTAAATTAATTTTTTTATTCACCCTACAATGTAAGGCAAATCTATTATTTGTAATTCTTTTTCATCTCTTCATACGACCGTTTGTGGGTTACTTCTATCCAAAAATAGGATTCATATATATTTTCATTACCTACACTCATATCTTGTATATATTTTTGTTAATATACTCGTGTTTAGCCTTACGATTTGCTGTCTGAGTGACCTTTTCTTTTTAGAAGATCATTATTTGGTTCCGCGAAACTCGTGTTCCATTTTCTATTTCCGTTTTGGATCATTCTCATTTAAGTAAATAAAACAATTCATGTTAGTATTTTAAAGAATTTTTTGAAAATGTCCTTAGTCACAACTGTACTTTTTTATGCAACAATAATACCATATAAAGCATTGTTAATGATACTTGGTCGGTGGATATGGACCAAGTAAAGAAATATCAGATTGCCTCAATAATATGCAAAGCTGATGACCTCGATGCTGTACAAAATATTTATCAGTTGTTTAATGCTAAACGACGCTGTTTTGACACTTGGCAATTAAAGTAATACTTTAAAAAGTACGTATTGATGATCTCTTGACGTAGGAGCAATTCATTGACGAACGCCTTTTGCATCGGGAACACCGAAATAGATTGCATAGAATATATTAAATACCTAGGCGTTATCCCAACACAGAGTCCCTTGTGGGTGAAATACATACAGTAATATGTGGACAAACTAACAAGTCATTATGATTAGAAGAGTACTTGGTAAACGTGATGAAAAGGTCATACAGAAATGTTATCTTTCTCTGGATTCTCACGAAATTGGATTGATTGCCGATTTGGATCGCGTGCAGAGTACAGGAGCTAGATTTTTAAAACGTTGTAATGATGAACTTGGTAGCGCATTCAAAAGATTAGAGGATCTAAGTTGGGAATCAATCACGGAGGGAAGGATAAATTACAGATTGAAACTCATGCATTAATTCAAATGAATTCTCTTTAGCACTTAAACTGACAATATATTATTACCCCCATCTTACCACGCTAGGAGAGATAATGTCAGTAAAATTAGAGATATTAAGTGTAGAACGGATAGATTTTTAATGTCAGTTTTTTCACTGACGTTTTTTAGAGGATCAGAAAAACATTGTCCCACCACGGTTGGGTTATAGTCAAAGTTAGTCTGGTGTATACTCACCCCCTGCCTCACACCCTAGCGGTGGCTTGCATGGAACTAGATTATCTATATATCAGATATAATATCTAACAATAGTATGCCTAAATAAATTATAATTCTGCAAGAAGTGGACGAGGAAAGAAGCTGACGATTGCTTGGGCTCAAGGAATAGAGTTGAAATAAGCTTTAAGCTACTTCTTAAGTAACAGGAAATCCAAAGAAACTGCGGGAGATGCCGCAACAGTAACTTTTAACGGACAATGCCTGTGACATTGTATGTACGGTATTTCGTCACAATATCTTGTTCCTTTAAAAGCCCCAAAATTTCAGAGTTTAAGAGGACGCCTCGGTAGCTTAAGTGGCAAAAGCACTCGACCGGATATTGAGGGATCTGGGTTCGAATCCCAGTCAAGGCGAATGATTTTTACACTCTGAAATTGTTGCATTGTAACAGGAAATCGTTTGGAAGGGACTCGATCAATATTGAAAGATTTAGGCTCAGATAAATAAGGTGTTTCCCAAAGAAATTGTGGACCATATGACCAAAATTGATACATTTAGAATCAAGGAGGAAGAGTTTGATGGCAATATTGAGACCTTTGCTATTCTCCAGACCAGATACATTGGTCATTTGAAAATTATATTTCAAAATGTCGGAAAAAATTGAAATAATTCAAGAAGTTCTCTCGGGTTTCCCACCGGGTCAGGTTGCAGTACACCGACGTTTCGAAGGCTGACTCTGCCATTGTCTTCAGGGTGAAGTGAGGGTGAAGGCGATGGCAGAGTCAGCCTTCGAAACGTCGGTGTACTGCAACCTGACCCGGTGGGAAACCCGAGAGAACTTCTTGAATACCATACGCCGGGAAAACCTGAGATCCTTCAATTGAAATAATCTTCTCGGTGCCTAATGCTATAGAAAGAAAAAACGAAAGATGAAGATGCCCGCCGAAGAGTATAAGAGAAGTAAATATGCAGAATGAGGAGAAAAGAAGAATAATGGGGATCGAGATGGAGCGGTGGCTAATGTAATTGCTTCCCACCCAGAGGGCCCGGGTTCAAATCCCGGCGGAGTCGAATATTTTTCAGCGGTATCTCAATCCTTACTTGAGGTGCTTTGTGGAGGTCACTTTGAGTGAGTGACGCCGTCCGTCGGATGGGACGTTAAGCTACGGACCCCTTGGCGCCTTTAGTAAAGAGCAAGCTAATGCCGACACCGGGTTTCTCTCCACCCTTCATCCTTTTCTGTCCATCCCCTATGGCGCAAATGACCTCAGCTGTCGGTCGCCTCCCATAAACACTACTACTGCTACATTTTTCCTGTATCCTCATGACTTCCTACAACAATCCCCTCTCCCCACCAAATACCTGAAAAAATACTACTAAGAAAAATAAAAAGGATTGAGACACAATGGATTTCTAAATCCGATGAGTAACCAGTAGGAAACTTACGTTTATGGGGCTAAAGCTACCATCTTGGTGTCTGAACGTCCCCACTCTCAGTAGGCATCCTACTGTGGTATTATGCGGACTGTGGTTCTTCGACCATTCTCACTGCGAATTGTTACAATGCACGCTGTAATAGAAAATCCTGCTAAATCCATGATTAGGCTTTTACTAGCAAAAAATAACAAGCCAGTTGAAATTCACAGGCAATCTTATGAAGTGCATGGTGGCAGAATAATGAGTAAAGGCGATGTGACGCAAAGGGGTATTTAGTTTAAAAATGGCAGCAACAATGTTCACGACAAGGACCACAGTGGTCACCTTTGCCTTGTAACATACGTATTAACTTGCGGTGAAAATCAACGAAAAATTCATGAAAATGACCGAATTACGATTACGAATCTCTTGCTAGACATGACTTGCTACAAAGTGCTTTGACAGCGAGCCAGATGTCAACATGATAAATTTGTCAATTTGAATGAAAGCTATGTGGAAAATAGTTTAAGAGTCTGTCCTCAATGTATGAAATAAAACTTTGTTTGGTCGCTAGGATCATATTTTATTTCAAAACTAAAGTTACTTTTTGAACAACTTTCGCATATTAGTCGGGAAAACAGAGGGGGTCACCATGATCATGACCGAGGGGATTCCTATTTGTGAGAAATGCTAGACGAAAGATCTTCATGGACCAGCAAGGTATTTTGCATGGCAATAGAGAGAGTGAATGTTAGCAGTCTACCCATTTCCAGGTTGAAATATTTAAGGCAACGCTGAGGTTGATATCAGAGGGAATGAACCATGGGCCATATCAAAGGTATGTTCAATGTGATGCTCTCTTCTCAAGCCCAACAACCAATGAGAGAAGCACGCCGCCTAGGGAGGTGGGAATCCGTTTCCAAGTAATGCCTTCCCAGCATTCACGTTCCCTCTCGGCATTCGGGAGATCCCCGAAAACTGCCCAACAGCTCCCTCCTCCCCCAGACGTCCGCATTCGTCTCCACTCGGGCGGTTAAAAGTGAATCCCGTACATACGTGCCCTGAATCTTCAGACTGTGATCCCCATATTGCCTTTTCCTGCTTCCCCCCGCATCAACCCTTTCCCTCTTGCCCCCCTCCAGATGAGAGAGGAAGCGATTGAATGATTTGGTTCAACGGCCGAAGGGAAAGTCAGTCATTCGTGTGTTGGGGTGGCAAGGGGGAGGGGACGGACCTCGGGGGTGGATCCGGGGAGTATTGGCGGAGGAAGTGGCGGGTCGCGATGTAGTATATTTACCTGCTTCGCACCCCCTGTCCGCCCCACCGATCCCCCGTCTTCGTGATGGGGGGATCGTGGGAGGGTCGAACGAGGGGACATATTCGATTTTGAATGCCCTGCCCATGACACGTGATCACGTGAGCTTGATTGATCCCCCGGATGACTATTTCATGAGATGAGATTGAAGTGTTGGTTTTTGATATGTTTTTTTTCTGGGAATCACAAGTGAAATCCATCATAACATGAAGCCTTGGGTCTTCTTGGTCTCTTTACTCAACCGCCACTCTGGGCGCTCGTCCACCCCTCAGGCATCCTCCCCTCTCCAAGACACCAAAGCGATTTCGCCGCTAAAAGCCCCCCCCCCCGTCCCGATCCTCCTTCCTCGTTTCATTTTCATGCCCATAAAGTCATCATCCAGTCCATAAAGGAGAGTGACAATTGTTTGGAGAGTAACAGTGCCATAACTCATACTTTTCATAATACCCATTACTCAATATTGATAGGTTTCCCGAAGTTCTTTAAAATTAGAAGGCAAATGAGTGGACTTCGGGAACACTTCTCCTAAGAATGAAACAATACTGCTATCATTTTATTTGGCTCGTTTCAATTTCTACCACGGACCATATTGTCTCTCAGACATGCCAATTGTCTTCCTTACTCAGTCATAATTTTTACTCTCATTACAAAAGATGATTTCAGTGGCTTACCGTGATATCCGTAATGCTTAGGACAGAGCAGCATTAATAGGAACAAAGCATGTATAGCATTACCAGATGACCTGAATTCTATACAACGTTGGTGTGACACTTGGCCATTAGGACTAAAATTAAAATAGAGCATAGAGACGAGTTTTTGGAAAAGCGCAATTCCCATTCGAGCATCTACTCCACCGGGAACACCGAAATGGAATGTGTACACTACCCATTAAATACCTAGGCGTTACCCTCACTTACGAGTACGACCTCATTTTTGTTAGATGATTACAGAGTGAATGTGATGAAAAGGTCAAAGAGAAATGTTATCTTTTGTTGGTTAGGCCTCATTTAGAATGTACTGAATAAAGTATATGAGATCCTCACGAAATTGGATCAATTGCCGAATAGGATCGCGTGCAGAGTAGAGGAGCTAGATTTGTTGAACGTTGCTTTAATAAGTTAAGTAACTTATCCAAGATATTATGGCAGTTAGTCTGGGAGTGATCAATGGAGCGAAGGCATACAGGGTACTTTAATATCTATATAAAAATATCTATATAAAATATCTAGTTACAACATATTTATTTAAACAAATTCACGTCATGATACCTCGAATCACGTTGTCTGTCATCATTGAGTTTCCCCCGACAACTTCCTGAATTTGGTTGCCATAAGTTCACATGTTAAAATGCATATTGAAGTAGGAGGATAGACGTAGACTGGAGGCTTTTGAAATGTGGGTGAGGAGAAGAATGGAGAAGATGAAATGGACAGAGAAGAAAACAAACGAGGAAGTACTTGGTATGGTGGGCGAAGAGAGGGGTTTGTTGGGAGCAATCCTATGGAGGCAGGAAAAGTGGCTGAAGGGGGTATTGACCGGCAACGGGATGTTGAAGACTGTGATAGAGGGGAGAATGTTGGGCAAACAAGGAAAGGGAAGGAACAGGATAGGGATGTTGGACGGGATGAAGGGAGGAAGAAAGTACTTAGAGCTGAAGAGGGACCTGATGTAGAGTAGGATGTTGTGTTTTGCTAGGGGCCTTAAATTATTAATTATTATTTAATTAGTAATTAGGTCCATCCAAAAACCTACCTTAACCGGTAGATTACCTAATAATAATAATAATAATAATAATAGTTTTTTCAAAGACTTTCGCCCTTTTTTCGTAAATATTTGAGGACAATTTTTTCAGAAACAAGAAATATAAATTTCCATCTCCAATTTTTCGCTTAGAGTTCCATGAAACACTGATGTATAATATTTCATCAAAAAAATCCATTTTACGGCCTTTATTCTTTACGACGAAGGATTTTTTTCTCAAAGTTATGAAACTATTATTCACATTTCTTCCAAAACTACCTCAAAACGTACTGAGGAATCGTCCCAATCTTAAAGATTGAGGTTGGTATTCGTAAAAACACTCATCATTGGTCGTTCAATCCTAAGATTGGTTGACTGCAGCCCTCCATTCTACCCTATCTACCCTTTTAGCAAAAACATTTGTTAGATAGTTACCACATGAAATCTTGGCAAGAGGTCTCTGATTTTGGCTGAAAAGTACGTCTGCCTGGACATTTTAACTGATAAATAAAATATGAAACGAGAAAAATAGAGTTCATATCGAGTGTTCATTTAGTTATGGGAGCAAAAGTTTACGTGCGAGGGTATACTATTCGGTGTACCAATCGTCGTAACCCCTTGAGTTTATCATTCCTCCACTTATGGTTCCATAGACACACCTCAGAGAGGGCTAGCGGGTGTCCATCCGTGATATTGGGGGGGGGGCTCCGCCAGAAGACTTCCCACCCTCCCTCCCGAGCCCTTGCGTTCCCCAGAGTGATAGTGGCGAGCCATCGTCCCAACGCCTGAGCGCTACGAGATGTCGCGAGGCGCAAAGGTTGTTTGCGCCTCGCGAGATCTCGTCATCCGAGACCGCAAAGAGTGGTCCCGCAAGTAACCGGAGGAGAGTTGCTGCGCGTGTCGTCGCCAAGTCAACACGTGCCCTATCTCCCAGCCCCCGGCGATCCACCGTGAATGCAGGGGTCGTGCATTGTTGCCCCTTCATCTCCGACCTCGTTCGTCTTTCGTAACAAACGGGCGCCATTCAGGCTTGAATAAGTGGACAGACATTGTACTAATCCGTAATAGTTCAGCGATTGCGGTGGATTCACAATTTTGTATAATATAGCCCACTAACTGTTCTCAATTTAAGTGGATCTTTGCTGATTTCCTGAAGCACAAGTCAAGGAAATGAATGGATGCATTGGCACTTCGCGAAACATCGTAATTTTATTTTGTGCATTAACTTCTCTTATCTTTGAAATATTACTTTAGACATTTATTTTAGTGCCTCAGAATGTATAGAACCTAGAATGGGACAACCGGTTTATCCTGCAATTTTACCCAGACATCTCATTAACCTATTCTACTCATATTAAATTATTATTCCTGTACTTTATCGAGAAGTATTTTTCCTTAATCTGCAAATAATTTACCTATGGTCTGAAGTAGTTCTAAAATCAATATTAAATACTTCACGAGTAAAACATTTATATAGAAGTTTGCACAAGTAATAAATAATGCACAAATTACTCTAATTAAGTTAATTTAATTCTGTTTGAGCCATTGGCAAAAATCTTAACAGCTTTGTGAAATCGCCAGAGTGTTTGTTGTTTGATTACTCCAGCTAAAGGCGACAGTAAATTTGATTATCAGAAAATAAATTATGAGAAAAAGGAGGATAAAAAGTAACTGTGAGGAAGAATTCCTTTCCACCTTTCAAAGATGACGCACAACGAAAGTTATTTTTGCCCATGTCATCGCGAATTTACTTTCTTGGTCTTCCTGCAAGAATTGGTAAGATGATGTTTGATAAAGCCTGCCACGGTGAAGGGTCTTAAGAGAAAGAGAGAGTTAAAATGATTAAAGGTGTTAAATTTCAAAATATCCCATTTTAACGGTTTTGAAATAATTGAATTTTTTTGTTTGTTGCCCAGTAACGTGTAAGAATGCTTTGCACTCTGGTTTTCTGAATATTGACTCTTCTGCTGAATTCCTGATGCATAGAGGTAAAACAGAATTGAAAATATGCCTCAATTTTTGCACATTTTCCTCGCATTGCGTTGTCAATGGATTTCCAGGGCATTTCCATCGTCAGCCTGCTCTTTACCCTCCCCGAAAATCCTATGCAAGCTGAAAACCATATTTGGGACAATTCTCCATCTCCATAAGCATTCTTAATCATGGTCAAGTTCCCTGAACCCAATTTTCGAAATATAGTTCACAATCTGATCGCAAATAATTGTTCCATGGAGAGTGGCATCGTGAATTCGTGACGTGACCTTCGAACAGGAGTGCAGCTATCAGCAATCCATGGGCTGCAAATGCCCACAGTTAACAAATGACGTGGGTTGCGTTGCTTTCCCAAATTCAACCATTAACTCTCCCATCGCTTCACTCCAGCCATCTGCATCGGTGGCAAAACATCATTCTAATTATTTTTTGGAGAGTACCTGCATGTTATTTTGCTTGGCAGTTGATTGCATGCATAAATTATTTCATTAATTAAGAAAGGATGAATAAGGAGTTAATTGATTTTTTTACCCTCATGTATGCTGGGAAAAAATAATAGTTTATACAAAACAAAACAACAGAAAATATAAAGGAATTTGGAAAAATGGAAAACTTTTGGACAAAACGGAGGGAGTCAGAAAGTTAACGAATTTGAAGAAAAGCTTACTTGGATACCGCGTCGTGTTGCGTTCGGCGGGACTTGGAAATGTGGCTTTGGTTATTTATTTTACGCAAATCAACAACCCAAATTAATGGGCAAACTATCTTAGCATTACATAATAATGAGAATAACCTCTCCCGTTGCCTAAATAAAGTGTTTGAGAAAATAATAAGCCCGAAGAAGTCACTTTGCAAATTTTAGTTTAATTTGATAGTTTAGAATGAAGAAGTGCTCATGGATTATACTTAGCATGCCATATCGATAAAGCGATCCATGAGAATGCTGGAATTGAAATCATTCTTCTCGTCCGGAAACCTCCATGGAAAAAAGGTTGATTTAAAAAGTGTTCATGCGAGCAACGAAATGTCTTACGGGTAACACACACAGATTATAATGTTCACCGGATTTTTATGTCCATGTGACGTAAAAATTGAGTATCGTGTTGCCCATTTGAGTGCTTAAATTTTTAATTTTTTCCTGCCACTTTATCTCATCTTTTTCATGTAATGATCGCATCGTAATTTGTCACACTGGAAGACATGAATTTTGGAGAGACTGGAAAGTGAATTCATTGCGTCCCTTGGAATCCTTTTCGAAGGGCTTCATTCCTAGTAAAGTCGTTTCGAAAGAGTGTTGTGCGGGTGTGGTCGTATGAACAAAAGGGTCGGGGTGTAGGACGGGGGAGGGATAGGATACCCTGCCCCGTGCGACGTGGGTGGAATTTACGCCTTCCCACCTCTTCGAAGAATAGATTGAAAGAGAGGAGCGAAAAGAGGAAACTCGGAAAGGATAGCCATCGCTTGGGGAACGGAGAAGAGTCCAGAATCCCAAACCACACATCTCTGGCAAAGAAAGGAAAACATTAATAGGAATAAGACTGAATTTTATCTTCTTTCTTCAAAGATGATATAAGGTTTCAATATTCAAGATGGACCTTTTTACTAACACCAGCGAAAACATTTAATGTTTATAAAATAATGTTTACATAAACATCATATTTGAAAATTGTTTTATATTAATTAAAAATAAATGATCAAATTCATCAGAACGGTGTAATCTTAAAAACATCCAGAGAATGTACCGCTAATTACTGATGCGATTAACGCTCGGAGATTAGAGGATATAAAATATTCGCATCTTTGCAGTTAAGCCGAGCCTGTAAACGCAATATTTTGTAAAAAGTAGTCTTAATAGTTATGCTTTATTTCCTCTTCTCGTTGACTAAATATGCTTCCATACCTTCAATTACATTCCAGACTAATGTCATCTCATTAACCTTAAACCTCCCTGCATATCTCAGTTGCATTTAAGACGCCTATGAGGACATAAATCAAAACCTTATAGAATAGCCTTATTTCATTATTACTGTAAAAAACAAAGTTATCACTAAGGAAAAAGTAAATGAAATATTGCTGAGTGAATTGGAAATTAGGTGTGAGGGATATTGGATGAGAGTCAATATTAATAAAACAAAGGATATGCGATTTTCTACAAACAAAAATGCTAAGCTAAACATTAAAATATGGGGGCAAAAACTAGAGCAGGTAGAACAGTTTACATATCTAGGTAGTGTTTTGGATCAACACGGTCAAAGTAGTAGGGACATAAGGAGAAAAAATGCGCTAGGCAAAGAGACTTTCACAAGGAGGAGGGAGTTGATGACAGGGACGTTGAGTAAGGGCATAGAGAAAAGACTCGTAAAAACATTGATATGGAGCGTAGCTATGTACGGTGCGGAAACGTGGTCATTGAAGCAGGAGGATAGACGTAGATTGGAGGCTTTTGAAATGTGGGTGTGGAGAAGAATGGAGAAGGTGAAATGGACAGAGAAGAAAACAAATGAGGAAGTAGTACTTGGTATGGCGGGCGAAGAGAGGGGATTGTTGAGGGAAATCCTATGGAGGCAGGAAAAGTGGATGAAGGGGGTATTGACCGGCAGTGGGATGTTGAAGACTGTGATTGAGGGGAGAATGTTAGACAGACGAGGAAGGGAAGAAATAGGATAGGGATGTAGGACAGGATGAAGGGAGAAAGGAAGTACTTAGAGATGAAGAGGGACCTGTTGTAAAGTATGTTGCTGAATTGTGTTTTGTTAGGAGTCACAAAATATTTATTTCGTAGTCGTACCCATCGAAATATCTACCTTAACCGGTAGATTACCTTATTCATTGTTTTCTTGATTATTTAGGATTTAACGACATAATTTTCCTACCACCATGGGGAATAATTAGCCTTTTTATAATACTTATAAATTCTCTAATGTTACAAGTAATCAAACAGATTTAGATTTATCAGAGTCTTTACATTGCTCGCGATAATAAGAAAGTGATAAAAATCCTAAATTTCTTTTAAAATTCAAACGAACCTTTTGATTCATAAATTTTAACCATGTTGATTATAAATTTTACAATAAAACGGACTAAAGTATATTATAAGCAATCTTGAGGGCTTAGTGTTCAAGGTTCTTTATGCACGTGGTCCCCAGAAAGCTACCGCTATTGTGTGTGGCAAGGGGTGTTTCCACACTAGACAACTTTAGACGCTATATACTCCCCCCCCCTTTGCACCGTCGAAAAACATTATTTTGATCTCTGATCGTTTTTGGGAGACATTGCACCTTAAATCTAGCTTTTCTAGACATAATCTTAAATTTTCTAAACTAAAAATAATTTTTTTGACTTTCTCAAGAGCTTCTCGACTATGTGTTAGCCACCCTACTGCCCTGGCGTTGCCTCACCAGACTTCCTCCTCGTCTACTGCCTCAAACTCGTGCTGATAGGACGTCACAACGGCTCACTATGAGTGTTACAACAGGCCGTGACGAGGAAGCTTAGCAGCATTCCGGGTTCCGCCTTCCATAAGGCGTACTGGGCGTGGAAAACTCGTTGGCAGCGGTGTGTGGACGCATAGGGATGCTCCTTCGAACATTTTTGAGTGAATGTATCAATAATGTATCAATGTATAATCAAATGTATCATTGTATTATTATTATTAATAAATTTATTTCAATCGACTCAGTCCTACTAGACTCTTGGGACAAGTCTTTCTCTCTATTTCTCTCTCTATTTAAATGAATGATTGAAGCCTCCATTTAATAAGCAGTGGGTAAGTGTGAGCAAATATCGCAGTTTACACCTGTTTTGTTGTTGTCGGTCCAACTGTTTTTAATGTAAACAGCGCCCTGGTGTCAAAAATCAGTCTGTGAGGTAACCAATGTCAAGCCAAGCGAACTCTAATACTTTTTGATTTATGTGTGAAGTTGAGTTATGCAATATGGTAGGAATTAAAACAAAATAGTCTTTATTTAAGTCTCCAATGTACAATTCAATTATTATTTTGTGATTACATGTCATTCAAAGGGAGTGTGTGAGCGAGTTGGCTATCGGACAGAATATTTTTTGAAGTTGTGAAAAAGGGTATGACCATAAATAAGAGTAACAGCACAGAGATTGAACATCAGCTAATGCCTTCCTTCTTCGGACATTCCCATTTGGTTTACGAAGCAGCCTCCAGGATTATTTCTTGCTGCGGCCTTTTGTAGAAGAAAAGCAAAACTTTGCGTATTTTTATTTCCCTAGTTGTAGCCACATGAAAGTTGCTTTTGAATAAAAATACTCGGCTATTGATTCAAAAAGAGATACTTTCAATTTATTATTATTTTATTACTTGAAATTATTCTTCTAAAGCTTTTTGTGACTGTAGTATATTTTGCTATACTGTTTATTAGACTCAGTTTCTTTTAAAACGTGATAACACTAAGTAAACCTAGAAGTCCATTTCTCTGTTTTTTTACCTGGTGAATACAAATATTCATTTTGTCTCAAGTTACTCGTCTTTTCGTTGACACCCTTTCAATTTTTAATGGACATAGTTTAAAAAACGACCGTTCTACCTAATCATTTCTCTTCTCATTCATAAGCGTACAATCCATTAATTTTAAGTTTGAATATTTAAATTTCCCAAAGAAATCCACTCTTTTTTTTTGGTAGTCAATCGGGTATTCATATTGAAGCTCCATGCCTCCCACTAACCAAAACTGCAACTTTATTTCAATGGTCTTCATAAGATAGACTTGCTCCCATCACCTGAGAAATAAACTGCTTACTCTGCGTAGGCATCTCAGAATGTACCGAACTTCTAAATAATGAAAGAAAGGTTTTCACGGCATTGTAAGCGTGTTAGGGTTTCAGCAGCCGACGTTTCAATATCTAACTCCGCCATTGTCCTAATGATTCCAGGTCACCATTTATGCTGTCCTCACGAACTTCCTGTGTAGTGCAGAAGCAATCAAATTTCCAAAGATACATTTTTTATATAATTTACGAAACCTGTTACATACAAAAGGACTTTTTGGAGTGGTTTTGAGGAGCATATGACAGGCTGGGTCATGTCATAACCATCTTCTAGACTCCGGTCCACCCTTGCTTTGCTGGCCTCGGGTGCCCGAGGACGCACTGATTTCGTTGAAATTTTTATCTCAACGTTTAAAAAAAATACAGAATAAGTATTCTACATTTCATTAGCGTTTTCTATGGACAGAAATAGGGTATCCGCTGATTTGAGTGTTGAATCAGTCGAAATTCTAAACCATTTCACGGGAATACGTGATAAACATACTGCGGCGTTCGGCAATGAAATTTAAATAATTTATTTTAAAGGGGAGGAAGTTCTTCCCTCTTGTTATACGCTTTGACTCGCAGAGAGATATGAGAAGAGGGTTTTGGCCTTCACATTAGAAGGTAATATTTTAACTGTAGTTAAAAATCAATTAGCCACCCACAAGTCCAAAAGGCCCTTTACATCTTCATTGTTTACATCCTTTTGAGAATCCCGTGCGTCTCATAAGCATGTAAACTCTTGATGAGCGTAAGCTAACAAACCAGGGAAGGGTGGTGACCTTCTTCAATCCTCCACATTTTAACACTCTCCGCGTTTTCTTTCTTCTATATTTTTTTCCTTTTTCTGATCCTTGTTTCCTCTTATGTACTCTGCCACTCAGTGTCTCGAATTGAAATCCCATGCCACACCTCTGGAATGGATCCCTGGATGCGTTTTCCAGTCATCTCACTAAGGGTTGCTCCACTAATCCTTGTAACTCCGACGCATACATGATAACTCTTTCGCCAATGTTGGATTGGTCTGCATTTCATTTCAATATAACCAATGGTACATGCTACGCATAAACAACGTAAAATTTGACTCTTCCTGAAAAAAACATTAATCAATCAAGTGAAGACAAATCTTCGGTTCAAAAAAGGTGACCGCATTAAATATCATAAGGGATGACGATAAAGGTCATTAATTAGGTCAATCAAGTCATAAGTTTTACCTAATAAGGAGTTGAAATTAGATAATAATTAATAAATACTCTCTGCTGTGTTTTTAAAATTTTTTTGTTAATTTGTAATAATTTTATTAAATATTTTACCCATTAACCTAGGAAATCCAAATTAACTTTTATCGTATATTTCATCCATTCTGGTCATTCATCAGTGCAGTTAGCACCATACTATATGTTTATTTAAATCATTATATTAAATTCAATAATAACATCACAACAGAAGTACCAAAAAATATTTTAAAAGTAGTGAAATGGGGGAAGATATGTTTATCATACATAAAAAATATCAATTGCCATTAAACCGGAATAAATAATTAAAATAAACAAAATGTTCACCAATGAGCATTGCATTCCCTCTGCATTCAAATATGTACCAATAATATTTGTTTTTGTTTCGGAAAAATTGCATGCTAGAAGACATTTAAACATAATATTTTGCTAAAAATAAGTATATTGAAACAATAATATTAAATAAATATCTGTTTTTTCATCCAATACCTAAAGACTCGTGGGAACACCTCAGTTTAAAAAAGTGCTTTTGGTGCAAAGAAAACCGCTAATTCAAAAGCGATCTTTGCCAGTCAATGTTCTTCAATGCAAAACAATTGGCCAATAATTAATGTGTTTAATAATTGCGTACCTTATTATAGTATATTTTCCATGAATGAGTCGCGTATATAGGAATATGATATATCTCGTTATGCTGTACATGAGCAAATTGTAATATATGCTGTATGCTAAGAATATAGGGAGGGACATGCGAATCGATAAGTGTTTTCTTTAAATGCCATATTTATGGATAAATGAGAAACTGATTCAAAGTATACTAGTATGTAAATTAAACTCAAGATTTGTCTACCACTACCATGGATATTTTTAAATCTTAACGGGTTTCCTTCATCCTCAGCGTGGGCCTCACAGTTGTAAAATGATGTTCATTTCCCACTATGGCCGTCTTGTTCGACATAACAATATTGCCCCTTGTGGCGCCTTAATGACGCCGTGGCACGAACTCTCCCACCCGCAGGCCCCGTCTTAGGACCGCTACCACCCTCCCCTCGTGGCCGCCAAAAGACCAAAGACCAAACACACCATTACCATTCCTCGGAAAGGCATCAAATGCCGCGTTGCCGTGTTGCCAGCAATAAGGAATAGGCCTGGTCTATGTCGGGGGGGAATGGAATAATTTACCACCCCTCATGGGGTGAGCGGGTTCCCATGTAAAGGGAGGTCCCTCAGGTACGGGTAGCGGTGCTATCGTAGGTTTTTGCTTCTGATGGTCGGACAAGATCTATCCCAAAATAAGTATAAATTATTTTTTCGCGGATAGACGGGCGTTTTTTCGGATTGAGCTCGAGGAAGGGGAGTCTCTGGAAAGACTGGAGACAATAGGCAGTTGGCTCCAAGCGTTTTCAAAGTGCGGATCGTTCTTTCGCGAAACCTCTATAACGTGACCTCGTTACGCTACGTTGTGAGCCGGTATTCGGAACAGCGCTACATCATCACATTTTGCGTTAAACTGAGCAAAACTGGAAGAAGACTCATGACATGCTAAGACAGCTAATGGTGATAAGACCATGGGCAGATCGAGTGTTTTTGGGTGGAAAAAGTTGTATCACGGGGATGGAGAAGAATTTGAAGACATCCTTCAACCTCAAAAAGTGACAGAAAACTTGCAAAAGTGAAGGCTTCGTTGGACAGGGGTCGCAGATTAAGTTCTGGCATGGTTTCTGGTGGACTTGGCATCCCAAAAAGTGATGTGCATTGACTTGTGACCGAAAACATGGGCATTAGAAAGGTGTGTGCGAAGTTGGTGCCGCGAGTGCTCTCGTATGAACATGAGAAAACTCGCACGCGGATCTACCAAGAGCTTCTCGACCAGGTGAGCTGCGTTTTTTTTATTTTAAACACTTAATAACCGGGTGAGTGAGGATCCAAATCCATCCTAGAGCCCAGAGGTTGCCCCACCAGACTTCTTCCTCTTCCCCCGTCTCAAATCCGTGATGAAAGGACGTCACCACGATTCAGTGGAAGCATTACAACAGCTGTGACAAGAAAGGTCAACAGGCTTCTGGGCGCTGCCTTCTAGAAGGCTTTCGAGTCGTGAAAAACCCGCTGACAGCAGCTTGTGGAAGCACAAGGGTGCCACTTCCATGATTTTGAGCGAATGTTTAAATTTTGGCTATAGTATATTTTTAATCAACACAGTCCAACTACTTTTGGAAAAATCCTTGTAAGTTACCAGGAAGTACTCATGAAAGATAAAAATCTAGAGATCATCCTTACGTTACTGGATTTTTTGTAATATATGATATCTTTATGTTTTGTCAGGAGAGTCTAAATAATGTGTTCTAGTACCGTTGGCAACAATATTTTGAATCGTCTTGATCGTACTACTTTTGGGCTTGACCTTGAGTACCAGTACGTAAATACGATACGAGTTTACAAGGCTATGAGTGTACTTGCTGCCGCATCAAATTTGTGACCTTATGGTCTTGGTATGGCAGGACGAAGAGAAGAGGCAGACGTGACTGAGGATGGTAATATTGATTTAATGGCTGAAAACAAAGCATTGGCATATGTAAATAGTATTTCTTCGAATGAATATACGAGGGTCATCCGGAAAGTAGTACCCGTTCGTGCCGCATGAAGTGCTGACGACGCGAGTAGCCGCTGGACGAGGTCAGATAGCTTCAGTGGCTTGTCTGCCTTCTCTGAGCCAAGTTGCGTGACGCTAGCATTGCCTGTGTTGTTTCTGTGATTGCTTACAATGTTTAAAAAAATTGAGAACGCCGCCAGTTGTGAAGTGAGGGCAGTGATTAAATTCCTCAATGCAAGAAACGTTCGCCCATGTGATATTCATCGCCAATTAAAGGAGGTGTATGGAGACAATGTAATGGACGAGTCGTCTGTTCGGCGGTGGTGTCGCAACTTCAACATGGGGAGGGGGAACACACACGACGATGAGCGTTCGGAGAGACCGTCTGTCATTACAGACCAACTGGTGAGCTCAGTTGACGAATTCGTGAGGAACGATCGGCGAGAGATATGTCAGCACACCTCCACCTTGTTCGATTTCCAACCGACTGCCGCCTCAGGCCTCGTCCCTCCTATATATCCATCCGGCCGCCGAATGAGCGGCCGATCTGGCATAGGGAGGAAGGACGGTCCGGGACGGACGATCGGCTGGATTTTCGGCGGTGGAGATGTACTGCCAGGTCACTGATTGTGACAGTTCCTTTATTATTGAAATATACAATGTTTTCAGGTCAGGGTTGCGAAACATAGCCCCTTTCCCTTTACATAAAGAGTAGACAACTGCTTGGTTGTCGGAATAAACATTGAGAGAACAGTTTGTATTACAATTTTGCATAACATGGGTTGCTCCCATTAAGGCAGCATATGCCTCCGCTTCCAATATTGGCATGACCTCGTCAAGTGCCCAAATTTCACAAATGTCTAGAGCCGGGGCCACCCATGCAACTTGGAAGGGAGTAGCGTCAACATATAAGTCCACAGTATATGACCAATTACTGAATGTTCGTTTCTTGTGCCATACTCCGGCCTCCCATAATTCTATGGGCGTCACAATTGATGACATCTGTGAGCATTTTCCCAATGTTTCTCGAACAATTGTTCATGAAATTGTTAAACACCATCTGCATTATGCAAAAATTTGTGCAAGATGGGTCCCTCGCAAGCTTACAGATGAGCACAAAACCAAGCGTATGGCTGCAGCACTGACGTTTTTGGGACGTTATTCTGATGAAGGAGACTCTTTCTTGACTCGCATAATTACTGGTGACGAAACATGGGTTTGTTATGCATCACCTCAGAGTAAACGACAGTCAATGGAGTGGCATCATGCTCATTCACCAAACAAACCAAAAAAATTCAAGACAGTTCTGTCCACCAGGAAACTCATGGCAACCATTTTCTGGGATCGACGAGGTGTATTGCTTATTGATTTTATGGCCCGTGGAGACACTATTAATGCCAATGCGTATTGTGAAACATTAAAGAAATTACGGCGGGCAATACAAAATCGGCGGCGAGGTCTATTGTCTACTGGTGTCATTCTCGTTCATGACAATGCCAGGCCTCATGCAGCTGGGATAACACAAAAACTTTTGCAGCAATTCAAATGGGAAACTTTCGACCATCCACCGTATAGCCCGGACTTGGCCCCTTCAGATTTTCATCTCTTTACAAAGCTTAAAGACTTTTTGGCAGGAAAAAGATTTGACAGCGATGAAGAACTTAAAGAAGGAGTGACCCTGTATCTCAATGAGCTGGCGGCGAAGGACTATGCAGCAGGAATACAGAAACTTGTCACACGTTATGACAAATGCCTTAATTTGCTTGGAGATTATGTTGAGAAGTAGTTTAAAGTATCCTCTTTCAAATAAAATTTTTTATGTTTGTTAATATTTACTTTTGTGTCTTTATTTCACGAACGGGTACTACTTTCCGGATGACTCTCGTATCATCTATTTTAGTGTTCAGACTTTACTTCGTGGAATTATTTATTATCCATACTAAAAGACTGTACTTTTCCACAGATTTCCTTTTCGACTCCTTTCAACTGATTTAATCTGTAGAAAAGTAAAAAGTATTTTTATTATGGTGAACATGCTATCATTTGGTGGAGCTCTTTAAGAAATTGCCAAACTTTGGATCTCGGCCAATATCACTTTTTCGCCAGGCAGCACTGAATGAAGAGGCTTATAGCAAATATCGAAGGAAGAGATAGAAACATGGTAGAGGAAATCTAGAGAAAATTATCGAAATTCCATTATCCCATAAGTAGATCAAAGGATACAGAATCGAACGCAATAATAAAAATTAAAGCAATAAAAAAAAAGGAATAAAGGATATAGCACACTTGAATTGGTGAATGGGAATTTTGGGAAACGAAACGAAATACAGCAGCATCAGAGATGGGGAAGTGTCGAAGGAAGGAAGATTGACAAATATGTTTAGAGAAACATGGATTTTTTTATGAAGGAGCAATTGGTATGAAGGAAGAAGTGCGTATTAAAAGAAGGAGATTATGAAATTGGTTCCTAGAAGATGGCAAATCATGGAATACTGAAAGAGCTTGTCAGAGTATGGAAGGCATCGAAAACTGAGTGTAGGGAGGTATATGTGAGGCCTTTTAATGAATGGATGGAAGGCATGGCTAATTAAAATGATTACAAAAATGGGTTATCACAATGCTACGTGTTATGGTGTTTTCCTTAGTGTAAGGCGGGAGGAGTGCCTAACACATGGATTCATCAACAAGCTATCTTTAATTATAGGATTCTGCTATAGCATTAAGTAAGTATTACTTAGTAGTAAAAAATCACCAAAATAGTTCATTTTTTTCTTTGATTAGCGTAAATTAGGAAAAACTATTCATCCGTACGTCTTATAAAACATTTCAAATCGCTGAAAGTGTATACGAGTTACCTTCCCGTTTGATCCATGCCTTTTAAAGGATTGCTTTTGATGATGCGGAGAAGTTAATTAACTTATCTTTGTGACGGATTGACCTTTCAATGGGACATCGTGAATTTCCGAGCCTTTTGGTGAATTTCCATCGCGAATTTTCGAGTCCCTTCGCCATTCCCTAAATTCCTGGAAAAGTGAGAAAAATGGTGATAATACGGGTATTGTGCGATTCTATGTCAACTACAGAAAAGGCCTCGGGTATTTCTACATTTAAAGGAATTCCTGTTTACAGAACTGGCCTCCTCCACTACTAGGAAGTTTGAATAATTCAGAACATAATTGCTTTTGAATAAATCGTTTTAATTAACAAAGGGCTTTGAAGAAATTTGAAAAAAAAGGATTTCATCTCGAAATGAAGATGCGGTACCAATGAAAAGCGCTTTTGCAAAATATTTGCTTGTGTAATGTTTTTAAAAGCTCTTTTTTCATGCCGGAGTGAATTGGTTCATTTTGCGCACTTAATTATAGTGTTTGCAATTAGCTGACTATCTCGCGAAACACGCACGGTCTATAAGTTTTAGAATATACATATTGGCTTCATTATATTTTGTTTCAACCTGTAACATAAATTCGTTTTTTTATTTTATTTTCATTACTGTGGGCTGATATCAGACTAATTACTAGAGCTCCAAATTTAAGCTTGAAACTTTATTCATGATAAATAAATATCTTCCTATTCATTTTGGTAATGAAGAACATGGACGGAATTATGTTATTTGAGAATATTTTCCCAAAAGGAGTTATATTGGTAATATTTAATAACTAATTTGAATTCACGTAAAGAATAGTAGCAGGTGATAACATGATTTTCGTTCCATTTATACTACAATAAATTAGGGCTCAATCCAAATATTTTTAACATAAGCATTTTTTTGGTTATTGCTACGTAAAGTAAATGATAACATTAATAATGCGTCATTATTTCACCTAATTAATCATGGAAGATAAAGGAAAAAGCTCGATCTATCGAGTATGCATTGAAATCAAATGATAAAAACATAATTACGACAAATCAACCTTAAATTTGCTTGAAAAATTAATTTTATTGAATTGACGTATTGCTGTTTGATTCATTTCATACATATAATTACCTCTTTGAGAAATACTCTTGCGTGGGATGCTAAGTACGTAAGGCAAGTTTCATATCAGTCATTCATT